>NC_037669.1:61105148-61809268 GCF_003255815.1 Theropithecus gelada
AAAAAAAAAAAAAAAAAAAAAAAAAAAAACTAAACCAAAATGACCTTCAAGTGCTTGCTTTTGCATTTTAAAATCCAAACTCCCTACTAGGAGCTCCAAGACCATACATGTAGCTTGTGCCTGCCTTTCCAAATTCATCTCTCATTCTCTCCCACTACCCACTCCAGTCCAGGCAAAATGGCCTTTTTAGTCCTTTAAATGAGTCCTTAAATGAGCCTTTTCAGGCTCAAGGTTTTGCCTGTGCTGTTCTTTTCACCTAAAATGCTTTTCTCTTCCTTGCTACCCTGACAGGTTCCTTCCGATAATTTAGTTCTCAATTTTTTGTGGGAGGACTCACATGATCATCTCCCTAGTTTCCGGTGGTTGGCTGTCTCAGAGGGCTCAGTAATTTTCCCCTTGGCCATCCTCTGCACAATTCAGCTTCATTGTACATTAACTCATGAGGTTTATTCACTTATTTATTTATTTTTGCTCCCCCACTAGACTGGATGTTTACAAAGCCAGAGAGCATAGCTGTTTTGCTCATTATTGATTCATTAGTGGTTATCACCTATGTTGTGCTGGAACCAGCTTGTACTGGCTGGTGAGTGCTGGTTGTGTGCATTTCTTCCCTACTCAGAGTTCAGTGATGTCATATTGATAGCTTGTAATCAGCCATGTAGGAATAGTTACACCACAGAAATTGGCAAACACTACAAATTAGTTGTTTTAGTTAGTTTATTTTTCTAAGAGAGCTGGTTTTAAAACATTTACCAATATACCTTTGTTAACACCTCACATATTACCTGGCATATGGTAGATTCTTCATGTTTGTTGAATGAATGAATGAATGAACATAGTGTTTCTCTCTTGGGCAACCAAAATGCTCACCAATAGGTAAATGCTCTGAGTTCTGTAGATTGAATTCATACATAACTTGATACTCCCAAACATATGTGGCCTAGGCACTCCTTTTCAGGTAGCTTCTGTTTCTATCACTCAGAACTAGTGAGAAGCACATTTTGAAAACTACTACCTAAACATTAGGGAAGAGGAAGTATCCATGCCCTAATTTGTCTTCTGTGTTGTGCAAAGACTCCTAATGCAGAAGTTCCCACAGCACCTATTCCAGGGAAATTACAAAAAAATTTTAAAATTTGTTGAAAATAATCATAATCATAATCATTGGGCATTACTGCTGTGCCTACTACATAGGACATGCTGCTGTGCAAAAGCAGTAATCTTAATCAGTAGGGAGCTATTAGTGGGGGGCGGGGCTACTTATACAATCTATAAACAGGAATCAGCTATGTATTGGGCGTAAAAGTCACAGAAGCCAGGTAGCATCCAAAAGAAATAACAAAAATGTAACCTGCCCCCTGGGAAGTTACAGTCTCACTCTGAGAAGACAGGGCCCTTATTAGAGGAGATGCTACGTGGTCTTGCATCTGACCATGTATTCAATTTATGGACCATAGTTGAGGCTGCAGCAGAGCAGTAGCACATTCCAGGTGAAGACAGGGAGGTGGGAAAATACCCCACTTGATTGGTCCCTTCTGTGGGAACAAGGGGCTCACATTATACTTGAAAAGGCAAATCAAAGTTTGAGGGCCTTGTGTGGCAAGCTAGAGGATTTGGACTTGACTGATAAAGGCGGGGAGGGCTCTGAAAATGTGGGGAAATGAAAATTAAATTTATAATAAAGGATTCTGCTTCAGAGAGACTCTTCATGGGGTGAGTGCAGCCAAATCATTAATCCATTAATCCTCCCTACAAAGCCCTTACATGGTCTGGCCTTGTCTGTGTCTATGGCATCACCTTGTGGGATTCCTTCCGTGACCACTGCTCTGCATTCCGGACACCCTGGGCTTGCTTCAGGTCCCTGAACTATGCTGTGCTCCTTCTCCTCCAGGGCCCTTTCTCCAGGGCTTTTCCTCTGGCTGGACTGCTCCCCTCCACTCCCCCATTCGCCCCTTTAGCTAGTTAACTTCTCTGTCTTTGAGGTCTCTGCTCAATCATCATTTCTGTAGGGAAGCCTTTCCTTACCACTCTCCTGCCTCTATCTACCTTAGAATACTTGGCTATAACCACTAATAAAATTGTACTTTTAATTTCAGAGAGTTTGTAGCTACACATTCATTATTCTGATCAATTATAACCTGCAATTTTGATTAGACTGTATATTTCCTAAGAGCAGGGACCAATGCTCACTATTTATCCCCAGAGCCTCGCCCAGAGTCTGATACCATAATTGACAATATATGTTAGTTGAATGAATGAATTAGTGAATTAAATGCAATTGATCAAAACCGTAAATGCGGAATAGGTTGAGGGATCTAGCATTTTAGATCACAGATATACCCTCCAAAATTACTTTGACAGATTAATTACCATGGGCCAAATGCAATAAGATGAAATTTAAGGGGGAAAATGTGATGAAGTGTGGGGGCGGAGGAGAGCAGATGGGGAAGGAGTGAGTTTGAATGAACTGCAGGTTTCATGTGGTCTCAGAGTGGCGAGGCAGGAAAGCTGATGCAGTCTCCAAGTGCAGTCGTGGAAACATGTATACTCACTCCACGTGAAAGATCACTGTTTCCTTCTACTCTGCATTCAGCTGACTACTCATGGAAGCTTGTGCCCAATTCTGGAGGAAGAATGTAGAGAAAAAGAACTGTGTTTAAAGGAGGATGCCCAGAATGATGTGGGAGACCCAAAAAGATGTTCTGAGAGCAAACTTCAAGGAATTAGCAATGCTAATCCTGGAGGACAGAAAGCTTGGTCAGATGGGATGGTGGTTCTGGGAGGGGTCGCGCTGGGCATCTGAAAGTCTCTGCTTATTGTAAATATTTTAAGAGAATAAATTTTAAAAGTGCTTGAAAAACCAATAAAGCAATAATTGTTACTTTTTTTTCTTTCAACAATAGAAAAATACTAAGATTTTTCTCATGGATGGAGCTCGAAGTCATTATCCTTAGCAAACTAATGCAGGAAAAGACAACCAAATACCACATGTTTTCACTTATATGTGGCAGCTAAATGATGAGAATTGTTAAAATGAACTAAATATGGCCTGAGAAGGACTCTATATTTCTATATTTGAGTCCTTGTGAACGAACTGTAACCTAACGTAATAGGTAGTCAAGACTGAAAATCTAACTTAGGAGCTTAGGAGTATGCACCTATAACAATAGCTGAGTCTCGGACAATCCCAGCAGCCATACTTCAACCACTCATACACTGCTGAGTGTCAAACTGTGTTCAGATAAAGCTAACGCCAACCTGTAACCAATCCAGCTGCTTCTGTACCTCACTTCCGATTTCTGTCGTCACTTCCCTTTTTTTTTTTTTTTTGGTCTATAAATTTGTTCTGACCATGAGGCATCCCTGGAGTCTCTCTGAATCTGCTATGATTCTGGGGGCTGCCCTATTTGTGAATCGTTTGTTGCTCAGTTAAACTCCTTTCAATTTAATTCAGCTGAAGTTTTTCTTTTAACAGAATGCTTGGACACACAGAGGAAAACAACACACACTGGGGCCTATGGAGGGTAAAAGGTGGGAGGAGGGAGAGGATCGGGAAAAATAACTAATGGATACTAGGTTTAACACCTGGGTGATGAAATAATCTGTACAACACACCCCCATGACACAAATTTACCAAGTAATAAACCTGCACATCCTGCACATAAGCCTCTGAAACTAAAAGTTAAAAACAAAGAAAAATACTGGGATTTTCATGTAAAAAGATACATTTGTAAACACATAGAAAAGAACTGGATTTATCTTGAAAGGTGTAGGGAAAAAAACCCACCATTAGGATGAATTGTTTAATAATAAATAGAAATGTCTTGTAATGAAATGGGTTGCCTTATGAAAATAATGAGTTATCATTAGAGGAAGAAGCAAGCAAAGTCAATCTGACAGTCTGTTGGGGTTGTTGCTAAGGGGAATTCATGCATTCCTTAAGAGTTGTCTTGGTCACCTTTGAAATTAAGTAAGAAAATAAAGACAGCAATTATTCTGAGGTAGCCACTGTTTAAATAATTAAGTTTAAAAGCAAATTGTTGAACTTGGAGGCAACTAAGCTCTTCTTTAGTAGGTGAATGGATAAATAAACTGTGGTATATCTAGACAGTGAAAAATTATGGAAGAATATTAAATGCATATTATTAAGTGAAAGAAGCCCATCTCAGAAGGCTATATACTGTGTGATTCCAACTGTGTGACATTCTGTAAAAGTCAAAATTGTGGAGACAGGAAAAAGATCAGTGGTTGTCCAGAACTGGGGAGAAGGAAGGAGTAACAAGTTGAGCACAGGAGATTTTTAGCACAATGACACTATTCTGTATGATATTATAATGGTGGCTACGTGGCATTACACATCTGTCAAGACTCATAGGCTATAGTGAACCCTAATTCAACTATGCACTGTGGGTGCTAAGGATGTATCAGTGTAGGTTAATGAGTTGTAACAAATGTGCCATCTGGTGAGGGATCTTGATCAGGGAAGCTTTGTATGGGGTGGGATGGTTATATGGAAAGTCTATATTTTCTGCTTAATTTCATAGTGAACCCAAAACTGCTCTAAAAACAGTGTATGTATATTTTTAAAAATAATTGTTGTAGTAGTTCATGGGTGTGTGGATCCATCAGCTTATCTTTTTTAATTTAAGACTTTTTGATTTTCAAATTTTGACCATGTCTCCCTGTTTTTACCAAATATTAAACACATTTGTTGTAGTTTTACTGTAAGTGTAGAAACATGTTTTTTGAGTATTGGTGCCAAAATCACTTAAGTGATTTCCCCCCAGTATGTTATACAAACATCTAAATTTAGCCACAAAAATGTTTCAGATTTATCTGATAGCATATGCAAAATCATGTTCTGAGTAATACAGTACTTTGCTATTCAGGACAATGGAAAAGGAAAAAAAATAGGAGAATGTAAGACTTCAACATGTTTTTCTTCCTTTTGTAATAAATAGAAATTGAGAATCAGTTTCTACAAGGGAAATGTTAGTATTTTGGGCAACGAAGGAAAATGCTTGATTCTCTCTGGTTGCCAATATAATTCAGATTCTAAAACAGTGATTTTGTAAGCTTCAAAAGAATATTTGCTTTTGATTTTTGCTGTTTCTGAAATCCGTCTTCTCCCAGGAACCTGTGGTCTGAATCTACTCAATGGGGCTGTTGGGTTTCTGAGGTTGCCTTAGATGAGAACAGTGGTCTGGACCACATGGAATCAGCCACTGCTTTGATTTTTATCAACTAAAAGATTAAAAAACTTAAAATTTGGGATGTTTATCTGTATCTCTATCTGCTTAGAAACAGTATAGGGAATTCTGAGGTCTTTGCTAACAGATTTTCATTTCCGTTTCCCCCACGTCAGCATTTTCATATCTATGTTTGTTTGATGTTTATCTAGTGGATGTTCATATACGATAGAGAAGTCTCTCCATTATGGTCAGCATTTTGATTCAAACTCCAAAGAGACTCCCAGTAGGGGAATGATTCAGGTGTAAATCAGAATGTGTAAAGAGAAATGAAATCTGGGTTTTCTAATGCTATTGAATCAGAAGTGAATGTTTTCATTACATAAAGCTGGAAAGTAGCGTGTCCTAAGGAGGGGACGTCTTGAGCTCAAAGTATCTGAGGGCCTTGAACTGAGGCTCAGGGACCAGGCCTGCCTGATGCTGGGCAAGTCAGTCATGAACACCCAGCACCTGTAGATAGCTTGGTCCCAGGGAGTTGGTGGAGCAGGAGTTATCAGTGGGCCCTTTCCACACAGCACCTTCAGGTCAAATGTTTCTGCCTCTCAGAAATCCATCAAGGACTCATAAAGCAATATTGTTGTTTTCTTTTATGGGTAAATGTTGTGATCTGACTTTTTTTTTTTTTTTTGAGATGGAGTTTCACTCTGTTGCCCAGGCTGGGGTGCAGTGGCATTATCTTGGCTCACTGCAACCTCTGCCTCCCGAGTTCAAGCAATTCTCCTGCCTCAGCCTCCATAGTAGCTGGGACTATAGGCACACAGCAACACACCTGTCTAATTTTTCTATTTTTAGTAGAGACAAGGTCTCACCATGTTGCCCAGGTTGGTCTTGAACTCCTGACCTCAGGTGATCCACCTGTCTCAGCCTCCCAAAGCGTTGGGATTGTAGGTGTGAGCCACCGTGCCTGGCCTGATCTGACTTTTTATGGTGGCTTCCGTTAAGGAGGTGAAAGGCCCCTTCCTTCTTCCTCTTAGCGTTCTTTCCTCTTTCTCCATGGAGTGGGAGTAAACTACTGATTGTAGAACTCAGATCTCTGTGGGAGTGTCAGGTGGAGGTTCCCTAGGATGGGATGAAAGGAGCCAGGCAAACCAAGATAGAAAAATGCAGACAGGCCCTACTCACATGCAAAATTCTCCACAGCCCTGCCTGTGGCTTCACGTCTCCCATTCCCTCTTTGTGTTGTGTGCTTCCCAGCACACCAAGCCGCTTCCCACACATGCTCATTATTTTGTTTACACCTTCCATGACCTTCCCCCATTGCTGGGCAGCTAACTCTTAATCCCTCCTTTGAGAAGTCTTCCCTGGCTCCCTCACAGCTGGCTTGGTACTGCCATAGCCTTCTGTGCATAATTCTTGCCTTTCCCACATTTCTTTACAATGACCTGTTGAAGCATGTCTCTTGCACCAGAGAGTGAGTTCCTGAAGAGTAGAGACTGTATCTGATGTGTGTTTTTATCCCCTGTGCTTAACAATAATCTGAAATATAATTGATGATAAAGAAAAGTTTTTGAATGAATAAATGAGTGAATGGATAGATGAATAAAATACTTCTCCTGCTATGGCTTTCCTGGAGCTTGGGTACCTTCATGAATTCAGTCATTTATACACATTTTTATTGAGCATGTGCTAAACTTGGGGGTTGTTGAAGGCATCTTTTAACCTCTAGTACATCCATAATATCTCTTCCTGAAAGCAGACAGAAATACCCCCTCCAAGGTCCACTTTTACAATATTTACAGTAAATGGTTACATGGATTGTGAGGCTCAGATGAATAAAGCTCTACCACTATTAATTCCCAGTTGAATGTACTGTGGGTGGCCATTTGCATTTCTTTCTTTCTTTCTTTTCTTTCTTTTGTTTTTGAGATGGGGTCTTGTCTGTCACCCAGGCTGGAGTGCAGTGGTGCTATCTTGGCTCAGTGCTGCCTTGACTTCCTGGGCTCAAGTGATCTTCCCACCTCAGCCTCCTGAGTAGCTGGGACTACAGGCATGTGCCACCACACCTGGCTAATTTTTGTGGTTTTTGTACAGACAGGGTTTTGCCATGTTGGCCAGACTGGTCTTGAACTTCTGACCTCATGATCTGCCCACCGCGGCCTCCCAAAATGCTGGAATTACAGGTGTGAGCCACTGTGCCTGGCCTACATTTCTTTATAGAGTATAAAGCATTGACTTTCAAACTCGCCTCCTGGAGCACTGGGGAGTCTTTGCACAACTCAGGAACAGGTCCAGGGAACAAGCGTGAGAGGCTCAGACTGGGAATATTTGTTACCTCGATCTCTTGCCTCACTTTCAACTCCATTTTTTTTTTACTTTTATTTTTCTCATGAAACTTTGTTAGAAGAACGGATTTGCTATTTAAAACAAAATTTGAAAACCACTGGTGTTGTTTTTGAAAAATGAGGATGTTAAAGAAAGAAAATAGGTGCCCATATTACTTTTTTTAAGTTGTGGCAAAAAATCCCATAATATAAAATTTACCGTCTTTACCATTTTAAATGTACAGTACAGAGTTGTTAACTACATCATTGTGTAATACATTTCTAGAACTTCTTCATCTTGCAAAACTGACATATTCTTTTAAATAATAACATTTGATATAGAATAGTGTGACATTTTGCTATTAATTGCTCCTTTCAGCCTTATAATCTATTCCCTCCCTCCATAGCAAATGTATCATGCTGTCATGATAAGAGATATTTATTTCCCCCTCCTATTTTTTTTTTTTTTTTTTTTTTTTGCGTGAAGAACTATTAGCATGCTAAACTATGACCCTTCATTCTTAAATACCATGTCTTGACTTGATTTATGTAATAAAAGCCTCTAAGGACTTGGATTTCACGTAAATTATCTAGTTCAACCCCCTTATTTGGCAGATGAGAAAACAGGTCCAAAGAAGCTAAGTGACTTGTTCCCAATCACAGAACAAGTTAATTCCAACATATGGACTGGTTTTCTTATCTCCTGATCCAATGTGGTTCGCCTTCTTATAAGCTTTACTTCAAAATCAAGGGTGAGTGAATTATCGGGCATTTGTTTGGCTATGTGGCATTAAATCCTTGGCTATGTGCACACTCCAATTATTTTTGCAACTATTTATGGTGGGGAGGAGGGAGAATATTAAAGATGGAATGTGTCTAATAGGTACCTGCTTCTATTCTAGGCGTTGCATTAGGGGATTTCCTTAAGCTGTTTCACATTTTAAAAAATGTTTTAGAATTTATTTTTTAAATTTATTTTAAAATTTATAGTAAAATATATAACATAAGATTTGCCATCTTAACCATTTTTAAAGTGTACAGTTTAGTGGCATTAGGTATATTCACATCGTTGTGAAACCATCATGAGCAGGCATCTCCAGAACTCTTTTCATCTTGCAAAATTAAAACTCTCTACCCAGTAAACAGTAGCTACTCATTCTACCCTCCCCCCAGACCTTGGCAAAAGCCATTATACTTTCTACCTCTATGAATTTGACAGCTCTAGGTACCTCACATAAGTGGAATAATACAGTATCTGTCTATTGATGACTGGTTTATTTCACTTAGCATAATGGTCTCAAGGTTAATCCATGTTACAGCATGTGTCAGAATTTCCTTTCTTTTTAAGGCTGAATAATATTCCATTATATGTACATAGCACATTTTGTTTATCCATTCATCCACTGCTGGTTAGACTGTCTCACTTTTGAAGGAGTATTATTTTCCTAATTTCACAGATGAAGAAACCAAGGCTGAACAAAGTCACATAACTTCCCACTGGTCACAGAGCTGTAGGGGTAAAGGTAGAAGTTGAATCCATATGTACTTGGATCTAAAAGCCATGTTCTTCTCAGTGTATGAGGCTATTTCCCAATATCTGAAATATAGTTTACCTACATTAGCATGGTTGGGGGAGTTCAATATCGCATTTTGGAATCTTTATTTCTTTTATTTTAGGAATAATATAGAAGGAGCCTTTTCTAGCCTTGTTTAAATTGTTCAGATCTTTAACATTTACAGTTTATTTACTTGCTGGGAGTAAGGTATTTATTCAAGGCAATTGTATCATAGTATGAATACGTGGCAATATTCAAATAAGAAGTAAATTTTATTCAAATATATAGTTCCTTTGTGAAGTACAAGATGTACAAATCAACTTACACTGCTATGAAAAATCATTATGCCCTTTAGAGTTGGAGGAAAATGTTATCCATATGGGCTTCTCTATGAGCAAAGGAAAATAAATTGAGCCCTAAGACTCTATATCCCCATTTCATAATAATACTAGCTAACATTTGATGCCTTCCAGCCATGTGCCAGGCAATGTGCTAATCCTTCTACATGCATAGCCCCAGCTTCTCCACAGCCCTGTGAGGTCAGCACTTATATCCTCATTTTATAAATGGGAAGTGGTGTTAGGAGGAAGGTTAGGTAACTGTAATGGGTTGAAATGTGTGTCACATAAAAGATACATTGATGTTCTAATTCCTAGTATCTCGAAATGTGGCCTTATTTGGAAATAGGATATTTATGGGGGTAATCAAGTTAATATCAGGTCATTTGTTGGGGTCTAATTCATTAGGACTGCAGTCCCTATAGAAAGGGGAAATTGGGACACAGAGAGCAATACACACAAAGAGAAGATGGCAATGGACAGGAGTGGCATATCTACAAACCAAGGAATGCCAAGGACTGCCAGCAAATACCAGAAGCCAGAAAAGGAGAGGAGAGATTATCCCCTAGACTCCCCAGAGTCAGCATGGCCCTGTGACACCTTAATTTCAGACTTCCAGCCCCCACAGCTGTGAGACAATACATTTCTGTTGTTTAAGTACTCAGTGTTAGGTACTTTGTTATGGCAGCCCTACAAGACTAATACAGTCACTTTCCAAAGTCAAATCCACAGCAAGTGGTAGAGCTGATTTTTGGATGGAGGCATCTATTAAGTGTTCAATAAATATTATCTATTATTATTTATAACATTATCAGCAATGCTATTTAATGTTATTATTAATAATAAAACCTGAGGTGCTTGTGGTTTCCTTTCTCTTAATCCTGTGCTATTATATCTGTCTACTTTTGCTACAATTGTGTCTTCCTTGTCGTAGATTCAAAAGCCCATCAATGTCACTCAAAACTGAATGTGAAATCCATTATCTGTGCATGAGCGGCTTGGCAAATTCAGACAACAGATAGTCTCCACTAAAAGGAAATGTACTCCCAACTGCCTGCATGAGGCATCTGTGAAACTTTTGAGAGAACATATGCAAAATAATCACTAAATATAGGCCCTGCACACAGTCCATACCCAAACCTGAAGCCTGAATCCTGAGCAAGTGAAAAGAGCAGATTGCTGAAGTCCTGTGTTTTGATGAGGATTTATCTGGAGAGGATTGTTAGAACTCTCTTCCCTGCACTAGTGCCTAGCATCTGAATATGCATCCACGAGAACATAATTCAACTTTTTAATTTTCCAGGTCTGCCGATAATTGGTTCCACAGAGACACAAAGACTCACGCTCTCAACACACGTCAGAAACGCTGCTTACCAGTAATCAGAGGATCGGTTCCCTTTGAAGTTAGAAAAATGAGTGTAGCGGGGGTAGTGGGTTGGGCAGAGCATCAGTTCTGGGTTCCTTATCATAATTATAGTAGATTATGATTTTTTAAGGTAAATCAAGTTTAGCAGCATCAAACCCAAAATCTTCACCCTCTCCCTGCCCCATACCTTAGCTAAAGTCTCATGCGATTTGCATGCTGAAGAGTACATTGAATTGAAAACAACATGAGCAATTTTTCTATTTTCATGAATTATCCTTGTTCTCATCTTTGGGGAAATTATAAGCAGTTAAGCGAGGACAGAGCTGAGAATGTGGATAGGACATTTGGAGGTGCGGTTTCTAACTCAGGTTATGTTGCTGACTTGCTCTGGCCCTCTAGTAAGTCACATGTCATGACCTTGGTTGGGTTATTTGTAAAATGCCACACACACAGCCCAGAGCTGCAGTATGAAGTTGCTGAAAGGGTTACAGTGATGAACTTTGTAAACATGGAATCTTCAAAAGTGAAGGGCACTGTTACGGAACACTGTCTCTACCTTAAATTTGTTTGCATGGCATAATGTATCCAGTTCTTAGAATAGTTGGGGAGAAGAGTAGCATGGCTAAAATCAGGCAATGATTTACACCTCCTTTCTTACCTAGCCTTTTTATCATAGCTTTGGAATCAAAATAATTCCACAAATCTTCATTACCTTTCAGTTCTGCTAAGTAACTCTGGCTGTATGCAAGGGCAAAAGAGTCAGGGCCAAGAGGTTATAAACATCAGCTATAATGAACTCCAACGTGAGTTCTGTCTCAGAGTTGTGAAAGCCATTCCTTTATCCTGACCTGAACTCCAACTGTGAACTATTTTTCTCTATAGTTCAGCTGCCCTGAATTTTAGATTATTTTGTTGGTATCCCTCTTGCATTGGCACGTGGTAATAGTTCAATTGCCTTATTATCTTGGAATCCCACCCCTGGCTTTTGCCCTGCGCTTGAGAAATTTAGACCCAAAAGAGCAAGTCTCACATCTTCTCTGGAACAAGTAGCTCTAGGTGGTGAATCCATAATATAATGAAGCGTTCCTGTGTGTGTCCTGTCTCAGTCTTAGTGCTAGACAAATTCAGGGAAGGGGAGAGTATAGGATTGGTTTACCTATTCCAGTGAGAAATAGCTAGAACAACTGCTCCCTAAATCCCGCAAATATTTTCAGACTAATCTTAAAGCCTCAGTACGTATCCTTCCCTCCTCTAAGACCCTTCAATAACTCCCCAGTTGTATCACTAGTTTTCACCGCATACTAAACCACTCTAAAACTTAGTGGACTAAAACAATGAATTATTATTTCTCATAATTCTGAGAGTTGCTTCGATCCTTCTGGTGTGGGTCACCTCTGCTGGGGCTGGTGTGTCTAGGATGGCCTCACTCATAGGTGTGAAGGTGGGTAGGCTGGTTGGCATGGGAGCCTTTTGGGGAAAGCTTGTCTTTGGTGTACCTGGTCTCTCATCCTCTGGTAGGCGAAGCCTTGGCTTCTTCAAATGTGATCTTAGGGTTCCTAAGTGCAGCAAGAGAAGGAAAGCCCCAATATGCAAGTGCTTCTCAGGCTTTGCTTGTATCACATTTGCTAATGTACCGTTAGCCAAGCCCAGAATCACAACATGGATATAGAGAGCTCTGATTCTTGCAGGGGCTCATCACTACCACACCACGTAATAAGGTCCAGGATTCTCAATGAGATATTAATTTATTCCAACTGCAATCTACCATCCCAATGTACCAGACACTGCTTGCACTTGCACTCCAGCCAAACTGAACTTCTTGCTTTTTCTAGTTGGTAGCATACATTCTGGTCTTCATTATTCATGCATATCTCTCTGCTGGGATACATTTCTTCTGCTTGCCACTTGGCCAGATTTACCAGAGAACAAAAATGTATTAAGCCCCTGCAATGTGCTAAGTATGCTAGGTTCCAGAGAAACAATGAATATAGCCTATGGTTCCCAGAAACTCAGAGGCTACCTATCCTCAAAGAGCCGGTTCAACTGTTGCCTCTTTAAAACCTTCATGATACCCCCTCAATAAAAGTCAACTTTATCCCTTTTTAACCTCTTTTGTTAATTTAATGGTCTTTTCATTGTTCTGATCAGTTACTATATTATATTATAGTTAACAATATCTGTGTATATTTCCTCTATTCATTCATTCAATATTTATTGTGACCAGCCATGTGCCAGGCATTGTGCTAGGAGCCAGGGATCTAGGGAAATAGAAGATACTGCTGGTATCCTGCCCATTTTCCTGAGGGCATTGGCTGTGTCAGTGCCTGCTGCTGATGTTCTATGCAAGCTCCTGCAACTCTCTGCCTGGGGGCTTTCTATCAGGTACCCAGGGCAGGTGGAAGTGCCAAAGAATCAATGTGCCAAGAGCAGCCCTCACCCAAGAGTGAATGGGAATTAGTAGATTAACAGCCCTGCTTCCTCGCCTGCTCAACTCTTACCTTCGTGCAAACACGGACATGCTGGGTAGATAAGCACCCAGCTCGCTCACCATTCCAGTGGGAAATCCCTGAAGCATGCTGTCCTAGAGGATCCTCATGGGACTGGGCCTCAGCCACCCACAGCAGTAGCAGGCTAGACACTGCATTCACCACTCCCTCACCCTTTCCTGCTGTGTTTCCCTAGTCCCCTACTCCTGCCTCCTGGGACCACCGCCAAATGAACTCATTGCTCTCAAATCCTTGTCTCGCGATGCTTGTGGAGCAATCCAGCCTAAGCCAAGAGATGAGCACGGAAGTCAGTTTCTATTCTTACGTAATTTATTGTTTATTAGGCGATTCAAACAAGAGAATGGGTAATTACAATACAGTATGATAAGAGCTAACATTTATTGTGTAGTCTAAAAGCAATTCTAATAAAAATAAGAAACATTATTCCTACTTTATTCCCACTTTACATATAAGGAAATCAAGGCTTAGAGAGGTTAAGGAGTCGCCCAGGAGCAACACAGACTGATAGCTTTTGGGGATTTCATTTCAGGTTTATAAGATTTCAGAGCCAGAACGCTGCCATTTAGTTACCTGCCTCTCACTTAGTTCTTCCTCCTTCATTGGCAGATGGCTTCAGAAGAGTTTAATTTATTAAAAAATGTTAACAGAGATTGAACTCATGGGCCATAAACATCACCCAGGTGTCTAATTAATGGTTACAATCCATCATGTGGAAACTTGGCACAGAGTAGTGAGGCTCTGGGGCCCAGAGCTGCTCAGGCCCTGAGATACGCGTCTCCCTCTAAGCCAATTGGTGGCTTACAGCTAACCCCCTTTCTCCAAATGCCAGCTAGGTCCCGGGAATGCACAGGTCACTTCCTGTAGCAGAGCCAGAGGGCTCTGACATCTTGGATAACAGCAGCTCCTAGGATTGTCTGCTCCCAAGTGGTCAAGGCCCCTAGACTCCCAGCTCACTGTAATACTGTGATGAGGGCAGGCTCTTTCACCTCTACTTCCCAGGTCACTGATGGCAGCAGCTCAGCATGGACAGCTAATTGCTCCATTCTCCAAATGACGCTTTTGTCTGTTTCAGGTCACCAGGGCACCCTTTCCCACGGGAAGTCAGAGAGGCTGCTTATTGCTGAGAGCTGGCCTTGTGGGGAGCACAGCACTGGGCACCTGGGGAGAACCAGGTAAGCAGCTTCAGGCTAATAGCCCTGGACTGGTGTTTAGCAGAGATGTCACTCACAGTTCGGATGCAGCACCTGGAAGGCCAGCAACCTGTCTCACTTTCCCCCTTCCTCCTCAGATTAAAAGCAAACATGTAAGCAACAAAAGTCCAAAACAACAAACCCCAAAATCATGATAAATTATTCCACTCTGTCTTTACCAATTTCTATGGATGATAAAACCTAGATTTGAGCTTCTGTTCTACCAATCCCTGGCTGTGTGATTTCGAACAAATGGCCTTGCCTCTCCCACTCTCTGCTTCTTCAGAGGTCAAGTGGAGAAACTACTTTAAGGCCGTGCAGTGAATGTGGCACAGCTGAGCCTTTATCTTCATTGGTATCAAAACACACATTGCTCCCTCTTAGAAAGGGGTTTGGCGCATAGTAAGGGCTCAATAAGTTGAGCTCTAGCTCATCGCACTGCCACTGCGGGGAATCTGTGAAAGAGGTATGAAGTATGTGCTCATTGCGCTCAGCAGCTTTCTTTCTGTCTTAAACTTCACACACCCAGAATCCTTTACATCTTTCCCCTGTACCCCATCACACCTGCTCCTTCAAAAGAGCCTGGAATTTGGACTCCAAAATTCAGAAATTCTTGGATGTGGGTTCCTGCTCTGCCACTTCCTGGCTGCATGATGGTGGTTGCATACTTCTACTGTCTGCTTCTCATTCTCATTCTTTAAAAAGAAAGCATTGGTCTAAATGATCTATACGTTCCTTTCTTGGTTTAAAAGATAAATCTGATGTCAGGTGATCAGGATGATAGTTTCCAGGTGTGTGCACTGGGGCAAGCCTTTGTCTTGCCTAAGTCTGCAGTCACTTGTAAAATGGGAATCATGAAAGCCCTTGCCTCAAAGGTAGTTGTGAGAATGAATTAGTGCAAGTGAAGCATTTCTTAGGACAGCACCTGGACCGTACTGTTGTCAGTAGCACCAGTAGCTGTAATATTCTCAATCTAAGATTCTATAATCTAGGATCAAGTGGATCATTTCCACCCTCAACCTGAATTTCAGTCATGGTGTTTTCTTTCCCTGGAGGCAGTTGCTTTATAGAGACATAGTTAGCTGTTAAAAGGATTTCAGTCAAAAGGAAGTATTTCAGAGATTTTCCAAGCTCCCTGGAAATCATGCCTCTTGGGCATCTGCCTGCCTCAACAATCTGTAAAACCTGTTTTGTGTGGAGCAACCAGGTAGTTAGACCAGGAGGTCAGATTTTTTCTTAGAGGATCTCTGTGGAATCCCAAGAACTGTAGACCAAAGTATTCAGTGTGTGTGTGCTTGTGTGTGTGTCTGTGTGTGTATGTGTGTATGTGCTGGGGGAAGAAAGTGGAGGAGCTTGACTGAAGATGCAACTCAGCCCTGGTCTGACATTTTCTTTTTAGAATTTAGAAAGGCTTCTGATGCCTTTGCTTTCTCTCCGAGAGGCCTGCTTGGCATTCTTATTCAAATCAGACCCCAATCAGAGGGGAGTATACATCAGTCTGTCAGACACGCTTGCGTGTGTGTGTGGGCTTTAATTACCCTGTGCCTTCCGACCGTTCATACCCAAAGGAAATCACTGCAGTGCAGGATCTGGACTATATTCTCAAAGGAAGCACTCAGTGAATAGAAAGTGCAAAACCTGTGAAATGTGATGGAAATTGGCATGCAGTCATAGATGGAGACAGGCCATGGAAACTCAGTCAGGGTGACTCACAGGACCCAGGAGAGAAACTTACTGGACAGCACACTTTCCCGAGAGTCACTTATTTGATATTTTCACTTGTGATCTGTAAGCTTCTATGACTGAAGTCCTTCTAATGATAGGAGCATAGTCTCATGTGGTTCAAAGGAACCTTCATGGGCACATGGCCTAATCATCCATCTGAAGTCCGAATCCCCAGTGCCTTAGTCAGGGTTCTCCAGAGAAACAGAATCAATAGAATATATATAAATGCATCAAAGGGAAGATTTATTCAGGAATTCGCTCACTTGGTTATGAAGGTCAACAAATTCCACGACCTGCTGCTAACTGGGGAACCAGGAAAGCCAGTGGTGTAATTCAGTTTGTGTTTGAAGACCATGACTCGGTGGGTTTGGGTGATGGTATAAATTCTGGTTTGAGTCCAAAAACCTGAGAACCAGGAGCTTCCATGTCTGTAGGCAGGAAAGATGAACATCTCAGCTCAAACAGAGAAAGTGAGTTTTCCTGTCCCTTGCCTTTTTGTTCTGTCTGAGCCCTTAGTGAATTGGATGATGCCAGCCTATGTTGCTGAAGATCGATCTTTCTTACTCAGTTTACTGATTCAAATGCTAATTAATCTCCTTCAGAAACACCCTCACAGTCACACTCAGAAATAATGTTTTATCAACTCTATGGACATTCCTTAGCCTTCTCAAGTTGACACCTAAAATTAACCATCATATAATGTTTGCTTGAATGTCTCCAGCAGCAAAATAGTTACCTGGTCCCTTCCATCTTTGTTCAGCTATCTTAAAAAGTTCTTCCATCACAAAGTACTATTCCTGAAGCTTCCATCTTTTGCTTCTGGAACCTTTTTGGACCACCCAGAACATCTATATGAATGCTTCCCAAAATTTAGTCATGCATGTATCCCCCTTTACAATTGTTTTATATCTGAGTACTACCTGTAATGCTATTCACTTAATACTTTTTAATTGACTTACTTTTTTAACTTAAATACTTTAGTTTTATCATAAGAAAAATTACCTATGAAACTATGGCTTCGAAAGGGGAGTACATACATATACCATGTAAAATCATCTTGTACACCACGAGGGGCGGCACATCATTTGTCTATACTTCACGTAACACAGTCTTATTGTACTTAATTAAATGAAATAAATGGGGGGGCATTAATGTTGAGCAATTATTCTGTGCCAGATACACAGTAGGTGCTTCATATGTTATCTCAATGAATACTTCGATACTCAGGGTAACCCTCTGAGCTGTGTTATCTCTATACTTGTTTTACACATGAAAGAGTGGAAATTCAGAAAGGGGAAATCCTTGTCTGAAGTTACACAGTTAGTGACTGTAAAGGTTAGGACTTGAATTCATGTCTTCTAGTTTCAAATGCCGCACTTTGCTCATGGGGCTGCAGAATGACTGGGAGTTCTATTTGTCCCAGAAGGAAGGAACTTCCAGTGGCTTCGTGCCTTTCTTTATTGTTTGAGCCAGGGTGGAAGAAGATATATTTTTCTCCAAACAGCTGACTGCTGATTAGAACAGTTGTTCATTCTTCAGTGAGTGCTCTTAAACATTCTAAATAGATAGCTCAATTGACAGACATATATGTGGCAGGTGTATTTTAGCCACAAATCCTTTCTCTTGAGAAATGTCTTGGTCTCTAATGGAGCCCAAGGCATGCCAGACACAAATAACAGATGTAGATATAGAATTGGGATAGGGTGGGGGAAGAGACAAGAATCGTTAGTTTTCTAATCCTTTCAGTCCCTTTATAAAATGTGTTCGTGTAACATGTAGTGGGTTAGGGGAGGGAAATGAGAGACAAGATGAGGACAAGTTGCAGGAAATCTGTAGGACCAGTTTGCTTACTCAGGACTGATGAAAAATTGTTAAGCCACCACAACCCTCAGGAAAGAGAATCCTTTCTTCTGTTATCTCTAGGAGGTATTAATATTCAGGGTTTCCCAAACAGAGCTCTGCAGAATACTGAGGTTTTATAATATCTTAAAAAGAATTCCATGAAAAAGAATCTCACAGCCACATAAATTTGGAAAATAGGCCATACTAAATGGATCTTAACCATTAAAGGCTTTGAGACCAGCTAACCGATAACTTTGTTTAACTCAATGTTTATCAAAATTATTTGATCACTGTCAGGAAAATATGAAAGACTGAAATGGCCAGAAGAGATTTCTAGGTGTCTCTATAACTACTGCCTTGCTCTTTTGGGTTATCTGATTTTAAGAGTCTTGGTTTTTTATTGCCTTTTTTTTCTTTTGAGACAGAGTCTCACTGAGTTGTGCAGGCTGGAGTGTGGTGGTGCCATCAGGGCTCACCGCAGCCTCTAACGCTTGGGCTCAAGTGATCCTCTCACCTCAGCCTCGTCAGTAGCTGGGACTAGAGACGTGTGCCACCACATCTGGCTAATTTTTAAATTTTTTTGTGGAGATGGGCGTTTCACTTTGTTGCCCAGGTTGGTCCCAAACTTCTGGCCTCAAGCAGTCCTCTCCTCTCACTGCAGCCTCCCAAAGTGATCCACTCTGCCTGGCCAAAATAGTGCCTACCTCATAGGGTGGTTTGAGACTTCTGTAAGATTTTTATTTTGTTTATAGAGAAACGGTCTGGCTCTGTCACCCAGGTTGGAGGGCAGTGGCACAATCATAGGTCACTGCAGTCTCAAACTCCTAGCCTCAAGTAGTCATCCCATCTCAGTCTCCCAAAGTGCGGAGGTTACAGGCATGAGCCATCATCGCACCTGCCTTTTGTTGTCTTTGACCAAGCTATTTTACAAATCTGTACATTGTAGGAAACTAATAGTAATGCAAATGATTCTTGTACTTGGAAGTACAATTGCATGTTTTTATTTGGTGGAGTTGCCAGGTTACACCTGCTGGCAGGTTGATTTCAGCACTCCTGGTTGCCTCTGTGTTCTTTGGATTTCCCTCTGTACTCAGTTTTTACGTCTTACTTATTCCCTCGTTATTTGATGAGCTAAATAAAATCTTTGACACATTTTAATTTTACATTTGCAGGAGAGGCATGATTTTTCCTTTTTTCTAAAAATTATCTTTTCATACACAGAACTTCCTTTTGTTTCTTGCCTGTTATTAGTTTTGTCTCTTCACATACCTACGTGTCTAGCCCTGTGCCCTACCAATTCTGGCTCCTGGTTTCTCTTTCTCCTCTAGTTTGTTATCTCTAAGTCTGACTCCTGCAGTAACTGACTTCCTTCGGGTTCTCAGGACTCCCTCCTTGTAATGCCTGTGGGTCAGTTAGCCTAAGAAAGTGCTTCATCTGACATGGTTTCCTTGCTCATCCTTCCCAGAATACACTTTCCTTTCCTTTTCTTCTTTTCTTTTCTTTTCCTTTTTTTTTTTTGAGAAAGAGTCTAGCTCTGTTACCCAGGCTGGAGTGCAGTAGTGTGATCTCTGCTCATTGCAACCTACACCTCCCAGGTTCAAGCGATTCTCATGCCTCAGCCTTCCCAGAACCTGAATTTACAGGTGCGTGCCACCACATCCGGCTAATTTTTGTATTTTTTTTAGTAGAGATCGGGTTTTACCATGTTGCCCAGGCTGGTCTTGAACTCCTGACCTCAAGTGATCCACCTGTCTCGGCCTCCCAAAGTGCTGGGATTATAGGCGTGACCCACCACACCCAGTCCCACTATTCTTTTTTCCACATTCACTTCTGGCATCATTTTCTCCTTGTCCTGAGTTACCATCACCTAATCTTTGTGTATCCAAATCCTTCCTATCCTTCCAGACCCAGTCCCTCTCTCCATGCAGCTGTCCATGGCTATCCCAGCCTGAATTACTTTATTCCTGTACTGCTGAAATGCCTTGACATTTCATATCCCCCATGTGGCCTTCTTCATATACTTCCTGATGTCATGTCATTTAAAAATCTCAACCAATTCCAGAAGGGGGAACACAATTTATATTTTTTGATGGAAGAACTATAAAGCTGGTTCTAGTCCATGAATTTGTTCTCACCAAACCAAAATGGGGTATGTGTGGGGGTGCAAGTAATATCTTGAGAAAGGGCTCCCAAGGGAGACTGGTGTGCATGACAGGGAACCAAGGAATGGGAGGAAGCCAAGCGAAGGTGAAGTCTCATGCAGAACCTTTCAGAGGCTGTGTTCAACCTGATCCCATGGGAGCTCTGCAGCATAAGCTATGTGCAGAGTTGTCCTGACTGGGGAGCACCCCTGAGTTGTTGGCTGGAGGCCATCCAGGCACTTCCTGGCCATTGGTGAGTGCAAAGTGGTTCAAGTTACCTGAGGAAGTCCTCAAAAGATCATCTGTGGGTGCTGGTTGCTGGAATCAAGATTATACAAGAACGAGATGCACAGAAATGTTAAACAGAAACCCGGAGCACCAACAGTGTCTACGATGCTCTGCTTCCTAAGAAATTTTTAAAAATTGGTGTAAAGTACACATAACATAAAATTCACCATCTTAGCCACTTTTAAGTGTACATTTCAGTGGCATTAAGTGCATTCACATTGTCATGCTGCCATCACCATTATCCAACCACAGAACTCTTTATCTTGCAAAACTGAAGCTACACATTAAACAACAACTCTCCATTCCCCCTCCCTCCAGGCCCTGACAACTACTTCTGTTTTGTATCTCTATGAATTTGACTACTCTAGGTACTTCCTATAAGTGGAATCATACAGAATTTATCCTTTTGAGAAACTGTAATATTTTTAGCAAATGCCAATTGTACTTTAAAAAGTAGTGCCCTGAAATATTTACATCACAGAAATGGCCTCTCCAGGCTTTTCTTATTCTTATTGGGCACTAGAGACGCCTCTCTCTCCTGCCAACAATTTCAAATAATAGATAAAAAATGAGCCCAAGAGGACCCTGATTTATGTGAAGTTCTATGACACCTCATCCTACAGGTGAGATCAAGCTGCCATAAAGTGCCAATTCCAAGGTTCCTCCCAGGCCTGGGACTCAGAATCTCCCATGCTGGGAGTATATGTTCTCTTTAAGAAGATTCTTTCTATGTGGATTTTATGAAGACAGAAAAGCATTTTCAGAATCACCAACCTTAAAAGGGTAGTTTTTAGCCTTGGGTTTAAACCACTGAATGCTACCTTGAAATGATGTTTCTCCCAGGACGCCATTTCCCAAAACAGGAAAGCAGAGCTGATTTTAATGATGGGGAAGTGAGGAAGAGGCCTGAGGACTCAGTCACATCTCACCTTTCTCTGCGATTCCTGCTCTGGCCCCTCAGAGCCCCAAGGCTTTTTGGAAACAGCTTGAAAACTTATGATCTAAAACATAGATATGGAAGTCTTCTTTTCTCTACTCATGTGTGGTAGGTTGAAAAACAGCCCCTTAGAAGATATCCACATCAAGTCCCTGGAACTGTGAATGTGACCTCGTTTGGAAAAACGATCTTTGCAGATGTGATGAAGATAAGGATTTTGAGATGAGCGGATTGCCTGGATTACTCTGGTTGTCCCTAGATGCTATCATACATATCCTTACAAGAAGGGGGCAGAGGGAGATTCAGACAGAAGAGAAGACACAGACTCACAGAGCAGAAGGCGATGTGAAGACAGGCAGAGATTGGAGCGATGCTGCCACAAACCTAGGAAGGCTGGGGCAGCCGCAGGAACTAGAGGAGGCAGGGAACGGACTCTTTCCTAGAGCCCTGGGAGACAGCATGGACCTGCCAGAATTTGGACTTGTAGCCTCTGGAACTGAAAGAGAATACATTTCTATCTTTTTAATCCATCAAGCTAGTGGTAATTTGTTATAGCAGCCATTGGGAACTAATACACCATGTAATGAAAAATAATTTTCAGATGTGTTATAAAATGTCCATAGCCATTCTCTATGAAAACAATTGTTGAGTCTTGTCATCAGCCTCCCCTAGGAAGAAGACGGGCCCAGTATTAACATTTTGGATAAGCAAGAAAATGGAATCAGAAACCTTCCTTTCTTTTTCTTCCTTAAGGGAAATAATAGCTATCTTTTCAGCTAATTTGATTTTCAAGTGTCCCCCTATCAACATAGGCTTTAGAGGAGCTCTTATGTTAGAAGAGATTCAGATAGTTACAGAGTACAAGCCCTTTCTCCAGTCAAATTTCTCCCTGCAAGGACTATATTTTGTTTCTGTGCCACGAATCCATTTACATAAGTTCTGTCTTGGGGAGATGGAAATATAAATGACTTGGAAAAAGAGGGCTCTGTCTGCAGTAAGAGATAATGTACCTTTTTATTTTGTTGAAATTAAGCTATTACTGAGTCCACATAATATAAATATTTAAGCATTAAGTGGCATTTTATGCAAATCAATAAATGAGAAGGAAACAGCACTTGCAGAAAGATAAAATCCACTTTTGTGGAAGTAGCAAGGCCACTTCCAGTCAGTTCTTATGTGCAGCATAATCAATAAGATGGCCATGTGCTGTAAAGCTCAAAAACTAAACTGACAAGTAAGTATGCTTTGTTCCTAATCATTCCTAATGCTGGTGTAGTACTTTTACAGCTTGCAAGATGCTTTTGTAGCCATTTGTTATGGGTTGAATTGTGAGCCCCTCCAAATTTTGTATTCTGAAGTCTTAACCCCCAGTATCACAGAATATGATCTTATTTGTAAATAGACTCATTTCAGATGTTAATTAGATAAGATGAGATGAAGCTGAAATAGGGTGGTCCCCTAATCCAATATGACTGGTGTCCTTATACAAAGGGAAAATTTGGAGATAGACACACATGGAGGAAAGATGATATAAAATAAAACAGGGAGAAGATGCCTGAGGCTTACAGAAGCTGTGAGAGAGATCTGGAACAGATGTTTCCTTCACAGCCCTCAGAAGGAACCAACTCTGTCAACATCTTGATCTTGCACTTCTAACCTCCCAACTATGAGACAATCAATTCGTGTTGTTTGAGCCATCCAGGTTGTGACATTTTGTCATGGCAGCCCTAGCAAACTAATACATCAGTAGAGTTTAGGAAGTGATTTCATATCTAGAGACTATTTGCCAAGATCATCTAGAATGAATGCAGGATGAAAACCTGGATCTTCTGATTCCAGTAAAGTGATGTGAAAATTTCAGGTTCTATTAGGTTGAGGTACCAGAGCTGGGTCAGATGAGAGGAACCACTATTGCAGCTGAGGAATATCGTGGGATGACTTAAGTGGAATATCATCCTCTTCTAGCATTGAGACTAGAGAGGTTGAGAACCCTGGGCAGTTAGCATGGACCAAACATAGTCATGAACTTTGAGTCATCTTAAGCAGGTAGGTTATGGGGGTTTGCAGGGATGTGCAAAGTCTAACAAATAGCAATTGGTTTATGGGTCAGAAAGTGGCTAATGGCTGAAGAGGTCAAAGAGTTGATGAGTTAAAGCCAAGCCCAGCTTTCCAGCAGCCCAAGAATATACCCAGAATAGGGCAGGAGCCCTGTCAACCAAGTGTGGGAATCTCTGTGGGACTCAAGGGAGTACGTTCCCAGAAGCAGGGGGTTCCCCCAAAGAGCATATCAGTTGTCCTTGCTCATGACTATCATCCACTCGGTGATTGCTTTTGTGTGGAGACATGTTAGGGAAATAGTGTGTTGCAAAGAGGACTGGATGCCAATTGACGTTCTCTCCCTGCCTTTGATAGGCCCAGTAGTGAGCCAACAATTGAGGATGACTGCATGGTCTCATGCTACCTTGTGAGGAAGACGTATATCTGAGAGATAGAGGAGATCAGTCATGGACTGCTGCTCCCTGACAGTCAGTTGTGTGTGTGATAATGAAATGTGCAGTCTAATGGGAAGCATGGAAGGTAGATTCTTTGGGTTATGGGAAAGTGAGACTCAGTCAGGGTACCTTAAGGATCCAAGGGTTTATCATATATTGATTCATGGATGAATAAAGAAGACGAGAATATTGGCCATGCAGTTCCTCCTCTCAGAAGCTTGGTTATTGTTTGGATAGTGGAGGGATCTGCACCTCTCAATGACCTGGGTATCACACTGCCCATCAGCAGAGCAAGTACCCCAATTCCTACTCCTGTCCTCTGCTTCTCCTTCCCTCTCCTTCTGTGATTTCTGCCAAAGGAGGCTGCAGGAAACAGAAAACCCAAAATGTGACACAGATATTATGGCCAGTGAAAGTTCTGGGGCAAGATAAAGAGTGTTTCCCAAGGGAAGGCATGGAGAGGTAGATGCCTAGCCAATTTACTCCTTGAATAACAGCAGAAATATTTTGTTCTGAGAATTTGAGGAAACAAAGTGAGCAAGCTACTGATTCAAATTTAGTTCATTTTTTTAAAAGAATTGGCTATGCACTATACTTGATGCTTTCACCTAAATTATTTAATCTTAAAGCTGAAAGTAGAATTCCTGTTCAAAAGACGGTTTAGGGAATGCTTGGATTGATGGCTTCTCTGGAACTCCTCCCTGCACCCCACTTTTTATGGGCAAAAGGCAGACATGGAAAGATCTGAAGCTCTGTGTAATGAAGCTGGTGAATGTCGAATTTCCAAAGACAGCCTGAGAAGGAGGGGTTTTAGCATCCTGCAATTTAATCCTTGCAGTGACTCTGTGAGAGGGATACCCTTGCTATCTTTATATCACCAAATGGAAGACTGTGTGCAGTAAGTTTTAGAAATCTGCACAGAGCCGTACAGCTAACTAGTGGCAGATGAGATTTAAAAACATTCCGTTTGACAATAAAATTTGCACCCTTAATCATTAGGCTATACTACTTAGAAATATTTGCCTGTTAATATATTTCTCATGCAATAACAACAAATAAATCCCAGATATCTCCAGGTAAACTTCCACTTGACTTGAAGAATCTAGCTTCCCTTTCCAGTGTACAAGAAGTGAGTCTGGTTCGCAGACATGCAACCTACATGGTGTTCTTGAAGCTGGTCATTGTGAGGCAGATGAGAGCCTCTGCTTTCTTTCCAAAGAGTGGGTGTAACAGCAACAGAAAAAAATGGCATCACAACAGAGCTGCTTCTTATATTCTTGGCTTAGATTGACTTTGTAATATGTTATGAGCAAGAGAGGGAGGCTGAAAGTTATGTTGTTTTTGAGATAATGCAGTAAACTGGAATGCTTAAGCGATTTTCAGGGAAATTATTTACCAACAAAAAAACAGAAAACAGATTCTGTTTAGTGAATTTAAGCAAATGTGTCTTTAATGTGGACTGGACAGCCTATTACTAGAGTGGACTTAGCTAATTGTAAGCTTCTGGACAGACTTATATCCCTCAGGTCATTGGTAGGGAGAGATGGAGTGTCAAATTCTATTTGTGGTAGAGACCATGTGTTGAGCTCAAAAACTTACAAAAATCACTTTTAATTTGCTTCTGCTGTAAGCGGATTATATAGAATTTGATTTTCACGTTCTGAGGATCTTGCTTCTAACCCAGGCACTATTACTAGAACTGTCACAGGGAAGGGAGATGCTCATGTTCTGCAAAGCCAAATCACAGTGTTTCCATTGAATTTAACAGCAGCAGAAGACAGGAGTGTTTTCTCTGGTTGTACTTTGCTTTAAATCCTGAAGAACCTGGAGATATTACACACCTACCTGACTTTGAAAACGGAGGATTCCTGTGGGGTGTTTATTTCTTTCATAACTGCAAGATGAATTGATAGTGTGTGTGCTGGGAGAGAGGAAACAAATAGACCATTTCCAAACGCTTTTGCAATGAATATAACTAAACTGTCTCAAAAAACCAGCCTAGTCAAAATAAGTGCAATTATTTTAAAAAATAAGTCATCTTTATAGGAGAAGCAGTCTGAAAGTATAAGCTGGGAAAAGATCTGTGTGTGTGTGTGTGTTCTTGTGTGCATTTGGGTGTCAGTCTTCAAAGGCTGCGGTTATGTGACAATGCTTCCTTAAATTCTTCAGATAATTTTTCACTGTAGTGTATATCAAATAAAGAAGGATAAGAAAATCTAGCAAACCGTTGTGTAGTTCAGGATGCAGCCTATACATTGTGCACAGGGTTCTTATGATGAAAAACATTAATTTCCCTTAGTTCCTAGGAGCATTTTTGAACATAGGTGTGTATTCCCAGCTCTGTGGGGATGCATTTTTATGTATTTATTATATTCATAAAACCACAAAAACCTGGTCCCATTTAGCCTCGGGATGTGCTAATGTCACTTTAAAAAATGCAGAATTAATAACCATTTAAAAATTTCTGGTGTTTTTGTATCTTTAAAAAAAAAAAAAAAGAAATTCAGGAAGGCAGGATAGAAGAAAAGAAAAATAGGAAACTAAAAACATATCAAACTCACTGGCCAGTGGGGTAGCTTGAGAGCTGAGTCCCTCTCCGCTCACTTCATAATGACCTTGTGTTGCACAGTAACATCCTTGGAACACAGTGGCTGCTCATTAAATATTTGTCTTTCTTTGGAACTGTTGGAAGAAGAAACCTACAAATTGAGTAGTAATGGCCATAACATTAACTATTATTTGTATATAGTCCTTTAGAGATTACAAGGCAAATGCCACACCATTAGACCCTGGTGACTCTTGGGGATTTGTCAGATAAAATGTGACCAGGGGTTGAGGTTGGATGGAGAGTCCAGGGAAGGGAAGACATTGGCCCTTCCTGGGTAATAACTCCTTGTTTATTCCCTGATTTCAATCATGGTTCTTTTACTATCAGTTGTTAAATTTTAAAGGTAAGAAATTGAGAAATGGGTCAGGTGTGGTGGCTCATGCCTGTAATCCTAGCACTTTGGGAGGCCAAGGTGGGTGGATCACCTGAGGTCAGGAGTTCAAGACCAGCCTGGCCAACATGGTGAAATGCTGTGTCTACTAAAAATACAAAAATTAGCTGGCTGTGGTGGCACAAGCATATACTGCCAGCTACTCTGGAGGCTGAGGCAGGAGAATCACTTGAACCTGGGGGGCAGAGGTTGCAGTAAGCTGAGATTGTGCCACTTCATTCCTGCCTGGGCAAAAGACTGAAACTCGGCCTCAAAAAGAAAAAAAAAAGAAAAGAAAAGAAATTGAGAAATGAGTAAAAGTTAAGAACTTATTCCTTAGACAAATAAACACAACCAAAACTGTCTTTATTTTCAGGAGGTTAGTAGATGCCTTTCTGGCTAGTTGTGGATCTGGCTTAGAGAATTCTGCCTCTTAGTTCTTAGTACAAGATGGACAATAAAGAACAGATAGCTAAGAGAGTGTGGGCAGTGATTTTGTACATCTACTTGTTGCTGTATGCCTAATACTTAGCATTTCATGTGGTGGGTAGAACGTATTCAGTAGATATCCATTGGATGAATGAATTAATGAAAATGAGACTGTATTTCTATAATTTGCCTTTCAACCAAGCGTCTTAAAGTGTTATTATGGTCATCCCTTGATTGCTTAAGGATAGTCGTGGTTTTCAGGAATATCAGCAGAAAATATTCAATTCAGGTCAGTTTTTTGTTTGTTTGTTTGTTTTTGTTTTTGTTTTTCCTGTTGTATCCTCTTGTCTGACTTCTAACCAAATGAGTACTGGCTCTAATGTCTCATAAGCAGCTTTGTGACTTTGAACAAATCTTGTCTTTGCTGAAGTTGAGATGCTAATTTAATAGCTTTTCTCCTGATCCCACTGGGATGTTGGAGAAAGGAAGTAAAATGTGTGTGAATGTTACTTTAAAAGGGCCAAATATTTCTCAAAGTATTCTAACTTACCATTGGTGTGGTGCCAGAGATAAGACTTCACCCTGTTGATCATTGTAGGAGAGATATACCATACGCTATTAAACATCAAGTGGCCAAGGTTTTGTCGGCCACATAGGGCATCATGTTTAGGTGATGTTTTGTAATGGTATTTTCTCAGGTAGATAATAAATTATAAAACAATACATTGGAAGGGTTGCTTATCTGCTCAGTACTGAGCCAGGGACCTCCTACTTCCTTCTCTTCTGATGTCTTCCTTTCCCACCATGCCACCATCATCATCCTAACAGGTTAGTTCAGAGTTTCTCACCAGAGTGATGATCTTGATAGTTGTCTTGCCCAAGACACTCCAAATGAAGTCTTTTTGTTTTATCTGTGTTGCTGGTTTGGAAGTTTAAGCTCCTCTCTATTTTCAAGGATGCCACTTAAGTAATAACTGTTGTTAAAATCACCGCATGTTCCTGTACATCACCACACCCATGAAGAGTCTCCTTCTCCTTTTTTTGTTTTGTCCTGTGATTAAAGACCCTTGCTTGCTCCATTATAAGACAGACTTGGGTTTAAATCCAAGGTCTGCTACTCACCAGCTGTATGTTGATGAGTAAGTTTTTAACCTCCTAAGACTCAATGTTCTTGTTTGTGATGTAGAAATAATATGATAACCTCATAGGGTTATTGTAAGGCTTAAATCTAAAAAAAAAAAAAAAAAGCTTACATAGACAAGATAATGCTTATGCAGCACTTAGTACAGTGTCTGACCACGAGAAAGAGTTTTGTAGCTCTTTGTTGCCGTGATCTTGTCATGGATGCTGGAGACATTTGTTTGTTGAAGAAGCTGTCCTGAGAACGGTAGTCTGGCTGTGACTTTAGAGTGAGCACTGTGGCCTCACACAAAAGGCTTCACCCAGGGCACTCCTGCTGGGCCTTCAGTCAAGCTTCAACTCAGCTGTCTGCCGACGCTTATAATCTGACACTCTGAGACTTTTTCCAGGAGACCTTGAGAATTTTTCTTTCTGGGTCAGGATGTACAGAAGCTTCATCAGGAGATGAACCTCTTAATATTCAAGGAGCTGATGAAATAAACTTTTTCTTAGAGTAAAAGCTCAGCAAGAATCCCCAGAACTCTCTACCTACCCACAAATAGCAGTTTCTAGAAACAGCTCTACACAAAAGGCTCCGTTTGGTCCATACTAACTTTGTTAGCCCCTGCTAGTGTCTCTCTTTGCTAATAGTTTAGTGCTTCTGTATTCGACAAATTGCCACATCAGAAAATCTTTTTTTTTTTTTTGAGATGGAGTTTCACACTGTTGCCTAGGCTGGAATGCAGTAGCGCGATCTCGGTTCACTGCAACCTCTGCCTCCCAGGTTCAAGTGATTCTCCTGCCTCAGCCTCCCGAGTAGCTGGGATTACAGGCACCCACCACCACGCCCAGCTAATTTTTTGTGTTTTTAGTAGAGATGGGGTTTCACTATGTTGGCCAGGCTGGTCTTGAACTCCTGACCTCATGATTTGCCCGGCTCAGCTCGGCCTCCCAAAGGGCTGGGATTACAGGTGTGAGTCACCACACCTGACCCAGAAACTCTTAATCAATCTCCTCTTTACCACTAGGCAAACCAGTTCTTTCTATCCCTTGTGTAAAGCACACTGCCTAATGGCCAGCTAATGCAGATTGTCCCCAGCTAATGGCCGGTTCTCTGTTTCGTCTTGGTACTTCTGTTCCCACCAGTGCAGTTGATTACTTGCCAAGAGTCAGTTGTGCTGCTGCCCATATCTATTGATGCCAGTTTTATTTGTTATGTAATTACATGCTTCGATTAAAAGTTTCATAAACTGATTTAATATAAGCACAAAAAGAGAGTTGTTGATTCCATGAATGTTTTGGAAACAGTAGGGTTGAGTTGCTAATAAACGATGCTGAATTAGATGTGGGCGAGATAACACTAAAAGCTTTGGGGGTAGAAGGAATCACAAAAACTCCAGAGTCTGCACTCAGATTGTTCCACAGAGGTCTTTACATTCTCACTTTGCTTTAAAGAAATAAACTTGTATATCCCAGGAGATGGTGCATGTAAGTTGTTCCTGCAGCAAAGACAATGTGAACTCTGTTGAACCTATGTAAAGTCAATCACACCACAAAACCTTGGCATCAAGAGCTTAGGAGTGGATCCAGTTTATTCATCGTAAGTGACAATCAAAATTTAAGTTATGTATACATCATTTTAAAGAATTTTCCAATTTACCAATAGTCTCTGTTAACTAACCTACTACTCATTTTGTCACACTGCATAACAACCGAGCATTTCTGCTGCTCAAGGTGTCCCCTCCAAGTTACCTGATGCACCCACTGTCCACAGCACAAGCTCTGTGGAGACGGGCCAATGGTGGCAGTGGCTTGTATAGGTGGGTTCACCATCTCTGACCTGGTCTCCTTTGAGCTTACCTGTAGGGCCAAGGGTGCAGCCTGTGACTAAAGAATATACATGTGGATGCCTTTCTATATTAACTAATATTTTATGGATAATTTTTTATATACTGTTTTGTTGTATCTCCAAATAGCCCCCTGGGAGGTAGAAATTATTGTCACTGTTTTATAGATGGAGCTGCTGAGGTTCAGAGAAGGTAAATAACTTGGGCCCAGTCACACAGCAATTAGAGACATGGCTAAGGTGAGTCCTAGACTCTAAGCCCTGTTATTTATCCATCAAGACTGATGTGCCTGATGATTTTGGTGGTAATGTTCAGTAATCCACTTGGTGCTGAGATCCACGCCCTGATGCCTTTAGCACTGAGCTCTAACCCAGCTTCATCTTCAGGTTCTCAACGATTGGACTAGATGTAGGTGGAGAACTTGATGCAGATCATTCTGAGCTTCCAAGTCAGGAATTTGTCACAGGAGCACAGCTCCTGACGAACCTCAGTTCCCCTCCATTCTCCAGCTGGCTGTGCTGCAGGGAAGCTGTGAGTGAGTGGACACACTAAAACATTCAAAGTGAGTCACCAGAAAAGAGGGAAATGCTGTTGGCAGCATGTGTCATTTGCAGTGTTGCAACACCTGCTCATTTTGATAAGCGTCTGTCAGAATTTCCATATTCCCCCTATTCATTGGGAAAGTGATTTGGCGAACTCTGGTCCCTCTGGTCTACAATTTGGGATATGGTATGTCAGTTTAGTTAGCATTGCTTTATCATGAAAATTATTGTTGATCATTTTGCGTTAGTATTGAACCAAATACACCTGCTTGTTTTTTGTTCCCTGGTCTACTTGGGAAAAAGCACAAAAGAAAGAACCTGACTTTTGATTAAAATCAGAGAAGAACCAAAGCCCTTGACAGTTTAAATTAACATTTTGTAAAATTTTGGCTGTAATCCACCACTATTGGAATCACCTGAGTGTCTTATTAACCGCACACATTTAGGCTTTACCCTGGATATACTCAGTCAGACCTGGTAGAAGTGGAACCTGAGGTCACAAGTCTGAGAGTCACTAGTTTAAATGGGTTAGATGGAGCAATAAACACCTGTATCAATTTCCAACAACTGCTGTAACAAAATACCACAAACCTGGTGACTGAAAACCACAGAAATTAGGCTGGGTGCAGCGGTTCACACCTGTAATCCCAGCATTTTGGGAGGCCAAGGCAGGTGGATCACCCAAGGTCAGGAGTTTGAGACCAGCCTGGACAACATGGCAAAACTCTGTCTCTACTAAAAATACAAATACAAAAATTAGCTGGGTGTGGTGGCAGGTGCCTGTAATCCCAGCTACTCTGGAGGCCAAGGTGGGAGAGTCACTTGAACCTGGGAAGTGGAGGTTGCAGTGAGCCCAGATCATGCTACTACACTCCAGCCTGGGCAATAGAGCAAGACTCTATATCCAAAAAAAAAAAAAAAAAAGAAAAAGAAAAGAAAAAAAAAAGAAACACACACACACACACACACACACACACACACCACAGAGAAATTAATTTTCTTACAGTTCTGGAGGCCAGAAGTTTGAAATCAAGGTGTTGGCAGGGCCATCCTCTTTCTGAGGACTCCCGGGGCTGTTGTGTGCCTTTCTCTTAGTTTCTGATGTTGCTAATAACCCTTGATGTTCTTTGACTTGAGATGAATAACTTCAATCTCTACCTCAATCTTTGCGCAGTGTTCTCCCTGTATGTCTGTGTGTCTCTTCTCCTCTTCGTATAAGGATACCAGTTATGTTTAATGGGATCCCACTCTGATCAAACACACCCTCATCTTACTTTGATTACATTTGCACAGACCCTCTTTCCAAATAAGGTCACATCACAGGTGCTGAGGGGTGGGCTTAAACCTGTCTTTTCTGGGGACACAATTTAACCCATAACAACATTTTCTGAGAGGACCTTTATATCAATGAAAATTATACCTATTTACATCCTAATGTGAAAATTTAGCAGGATTTATGAGAAATAAGCATTCAACTCAAACTGGAGATATTACTTTTTATTTCACGATAGCCACTTGAAATTCTGAAACCTTATTTACAGTGTGCATTTAATCGTGAAACCTCCTTCACATAAAGAACTCTTAAATTTCTTATTTTAAAAAGTAATTTTTCGACTAATCAGAAAATAGTGGTGAATTTCTCTACTTTGCAACTTATCCTAAACACATGATTTAATTGCCACACTCACCCATTTATTCATTCAGAAATATGTATTACACCATCCCTTATATTCCAGGCACTGTTTTAGGTTTTGAAGATACAAAAGCAAATGAGTCACAAGTCCTTAGCATTGAGGGATTTGCATTCCAGTGGTGGGGACCAAGAAATACATTAGTATTACACACACCGTTGTGGCGAGTATTGTGATCAAAGTAAAGAAAATTTGGCAGGTGGGGGAGGGAAGAGGATGGGCAAGGAAGGCTTCCTGGAGGGGCTAAATTTTAGTAGAGGTTTGAAGGAAAAGTAGGGATTTGCCAAGCAAAGAGGATAGGAAGGATGGAACAAAAGACAGCTAGTCTATCTGTAAAGCCTGCAGGAGTTCGTCACGGTGGAGCAAAAGGGATGGTGAGCTGGCAATGGAAGATGGAAAGGTTGATAGGTCTACTATGGACTGAATGTGTCCCCCCAAAATTCATTTGTGGAAGTCCTAACTCCCATGTGATGGTATTGGAGGTGGGGCCTGTGGGAGATCCTTAGAACTAGATAGGTCTTGAAGGTGGTGCCTTTATGATAGAATTAATATTCTTCTAAAAAGAGGAAGAAACATAAGAGCTTGCTCTCTCTCTCTTTCTTTAAGAATATACACCAAGGAAAGGGCCCTGTGAACACACAGTGAAAAGGTGACTGTTTACAAGTGCTAGGACATGAATGTTTATATCTCTCCCCAATTCAAATAATGAAATCCTAAACCCCAAGGTGGTGGTATTAGGAGGTGGGGCATTTTGGAGGTGGTTAGATCATGAGGGTGGAGCTCTTAGGAATGGGATGAGTGCCCATATAAAAGAGTTGGAGGGAGGGGGCATTCCCCTTGCTGTTTCTACCATGGGAGGACACAGAAGATGGCCATTTGCAGAAGAAGGCCATCACCAGAACCCAATCATGCTGGCACCCTAATCGTGGACCTCACACCCTCTAGAACTGTGAGAAAGAAATTTCTGTTGTTTATAAGCTGGTCAGTCAATGATGTTTTGTTTCAACAGCACAAATGGACTAAGACAAAAGCTAGGAACTGGGTCCTCACCAGAAACCAAATCTGCACCTTAATCTTGGACTTCCAGACCTCTGGAACTATGAGAAATATATATCTGTTGTGTAAGCCCCTAAGTCTATAATTTGTTTACTGTTGTTGTTTTTGTTGCTGGAGCTGACTAAGATAGTAATGGACAATTCAGAGCCTGTGTCTACTGGATGATTTGCCCAAGTTTTTCTCTGGAACAGAGTTTGCTAAAGGTTGAACGGTATTCAATGCAAAAACCTATTAGAGAAAGTAAGTAACACCAGTACTTTCTGGTAAAGCAGTTTCTAAGCAATGCGTATTACTGCACATTTCTTTCATATAGATTCACCGGTCTTTCCCTATCGAAGACTCTAAAATATCCTGCAGAAAAGAAACCCATTTTAATGCAGCTGAGCATTTTCCAAACTTCTTTGATAGTGAAACTCCATTATGTAACCGTGACTCTAAGAGTTTTCTTGTCCTGCATTGGAATAGGCTGAGGGGATAGGGCTAGAGCTGGATAAGGGAAACTGGGTAGAAACTCCTCCAAAGTGGCTCAAAAACAATGTCTTCATAGTCTCAAGTGTGAAGTTTTATAATGTTGCTGCTCTGAGTTAGCAAATAAGACAGGAATAAAAGGATCATCAAAGAAAATTGTATTAAGGGATATTAAAGATCCTACTAAGGTTAGGGATGCTTTTTTTTTAATAAATAAAAACACATCGTTGTAAAGGAAATATATATTCATAGGTTTAAAAAATTTTTAAAAAATATGTAAGTATATAAATAGAAACAATTTATAATATATAAAATAGAAACAATTTTTTTCATATTTATTTATTTATAAATTAGATCATGCTCTAATCCCTGTTTTCCAGGTTGTTGTTTCACTTAACTGTATATTTTAACTCGGTTTTTACATAGAATATCATCACATTTTGTTGGCGTACTATAAGTATTTCATCTACATCCTTAAAGATTTTAGAATTACTTATGTTTGGTTGTTTCCAATAGTGCTGCAGTAACTATCTTTAGGCATGTATCTTTGATACCTGTGTAACTAGTTGCTGGAAGTAGAAATCCTGTGTTAGATGCATAGCAAAGATTACTAGTTGCCCCTTAATATTCATTCTTTCCTTCTTCTTTAATAATATAACCTCACATTTATTTCAGGGAGCAGAGCAGTCAGCCAAAAGACTACATTTCCCAGATTCCCTTGTAGCTAGGTATGGACATGTGACTTACTTTTAACCAATGAAATTTGAGCTCAAGTATTATTTAATTTTTCTGAGCAGTTTCCTTACTGGTTAAACAGCAAACTTTTCTTCATTCCTTCCTTTTTCATGCTAACTGGACTTAGGAAGCTGTGATGAATCATGGGGTGACATGCTAAGGTCACAGGGGAACAGCAAGACTAACAGAGCCTGGGCTTCTGAATACCATAGTATCCCTGAAACATTTGACTCTGGATTTCTTTTACAAAAAGAGAACTAAGTTTCTATATTGTTTCAGCTACTATAAAAAGTTTTCCCTATTACACACTGTCACATTAAATCCTAACTTTTTCAAAGGAAATATGTATTGAAATATTTGAAAATAATATCTAAATGTCCTGAAAGGGGGCTGTACCTGTAGAAACTCTCATCTGCGGTGAATGACATTGCCTGAAAGAAAGTAAAATTCATTACAAATAATGCAGTCTTTATCATGTTTATTCAAAAGAGTTTTAAGGGTTTTCAGGACTACCATTTTAAGCTTTCAAATATCCTTAAATCAACAGCATTCAGTAGAGAGGAAGTAGAGTCATACAAACATGTGTTCAAATCTTGACTTGGCCACTGAACAGCTGTGTGGCTGTTACCCTGAGCTAGTTTGTAATCTTTCAGAGCCTCAATTTCCTAATTTGTAAAATGGGGTTAATAACAGTAACTCCTTGGGTAATTATGAGGCATGAATAAGATAATGCATCTAACATGCTTAGCCTGGATAACACACTCCACAAATGTTAGCTGTTGTATGTAATAAACAAATTAAGTGTCTGCTTTTGTGAGTTATTGTGTGGGAGACAATTGTGGATGGCACAGTGCCTAAAATCAAGTAGCTCAATAGACTAGTTGAGATCACAAATACTATAACCACTACAGTGAAGAAAGCAGGAATCCCAAAATAGAAAAATACACAATCACAGGAATGAAGGGAGGGGAAGATTACTTCTGTTTTGGGGCACAGTGTAAAGAAAATCATTGCAAAGCCTTTGAGGGATGGGGGAAATTCCAGCTGCCAGAAATATCAGTGGACTTCTTTGTAAACCAGCCAGCATGGCAGTAGCAAAAAGTTGGGATGGGAAGGCATGAGTTAGCTGGTGAGCCAGGTGGCTGCAGTGCAAGGAACATGCGGGGAAAACCCAGGGAGCCACAGCAGAAAGGTGAGGCCAGATTCTAAAGGGTTCTCACTGAACAGCTTGCATGAGTCTATAATGCACTGGAGGATCCCTGAAGGGCTTCAGCATGTGCTGTGTAAAAGTTACCTGGCACTGGGGTGCAGCATGGATTCAAAAGAAGTGAGACAGGAGGGGGTGATGGAAATTAATAGGGTCACATCTCTGCACAGAGCATCCATCAGATAATTTTTTCTAATTACCATTTGGGGAAACCAAGAGGCAGAGCAGCCCTGTATCTTCCAAGATTGATAAATGAGTCAGTAACGAAACCATTGGCAAGTTGCCTTTGATTCCTTTTCCTTATCCACAGGGCAAGTTTGTCTCTTAGCAACACATTTTGAACTTGGCAGCACTCAAAGCTCTCTGTGAATGAATAAAGCAAAATGGAGGCAAATGTGAAAGTTATTTTGATGTGAGAAAGTGTAGATGCTGGGCCTGTGTATGCTGCGCATGTGCTGGATCCCTAAATCACAGGGAGCCCATGAAACGTACAGTAGGAGACTCAGCGCTCAGTAAATTGAAAGTTCCCTTCACCCTGCAGTTGGAAAATAGGACATGATTTTAAAATACATAAATTAGACACTTATAGAGAGGATTGCCTGCTTTTTGTTATTATAGAAAAGGACAGTCTTATATGAGAGGTGACTTTTCAAAGGATATAAAGAATACCTGTAAAGCTAAAATTTAAGCAGAATCGCCACTGCCTCAGCCCCATCATCTCCCTTGGTATGTGGGCTTGATGCATCTTGAAGGCCTGCCCTGTGTCTTTGTAATCAATAGGTCCATTGCTTATTGTTGTATTATATACAGGTAACTTTTTTAATGCTTTTATATTCTTATTCATTTAACACATTGATTGAAAACCTGCTTTGTCCTGGCCTTTGATGTATTTTAGGCATGACTTTGACATGGGGAGATTTGTTTTGAAGAAGGATGAAGAAAAGAGAAAAACTGTGGATAGAAGAGCAGTGACAAGGGTCTTCTTGCACCTGTCCGGCTAAGACATTATCAGAGCCTGCATGGTTTTCTATTGTGCATAACAAATTGTCACAAACTTAGCTGCTTACAGCAACACACATTTGTTACCTTACAGTTTCTATGGATCAGAAGTTCAGGAATGACTTAGCTGGATTGTCACCGAGGTGGTTTCGGGGTCTTTCGTAAGGCTGCAATCAAGGTGTTGGCTGGGTTGCATTGTCTTCTGGGGGCTTGACTGCAGAAGAATCTGTTTCTAAGCTCTTGCAAGTTATCGGCAGAATTTATCTGTTTATTTATTTTGCAACTGTGGTGCTAAGAGCTGCCCTCAGCTCCTGCAGGGGATTGGCGGGGGGACTTGGTTCCCTGCCACATAGCCCTCTTGACAGGTAGTTTATTATCTTTCAGCTCACCTTTTTAGGCCAGCAGTGCAGAGACTTGAAGTAAGTCTGGCAAGGAATCTTATAAAATGTAAGCACAGGAGGGACTTATTTTGATATATACTCTTTGTTAGAAGCAAGTCACAGGTCCACCTTCCCACATACACTCAAGGGGAGAAGATTACACAAAAAGATTACCATAGCATGTGGAGACTAGTTGGGGTCACCTTACAGTTTGTTTTTTTTTTTTGAGATGGAGTCTCGCTCTGTCACCCAGGCTGGAGTTTAGTGGCCGGATCTCAGCTCACTGCAAGCTCCGCCTCCCGGGTTCACACCATTCTCCTGCCTCAGCCTCCCGAGTAGCTGGGACTACAGGCGCCCGCCACCTCGCCTGGCTCATTTTTTGTATTTTTAGTAGAGATGGGGTTTCACCGTGTTAGCCAGGATAGTCTCGATCTCCTGACCTCGTGATCCACCCTTCTCGGCCTCCAAAAGTGCTGGGATTATAGGCTTGAGCCACCGTGCCCGGCCTACAGTTGTTAAAGTAGATTCTTCACCAGGCCCAAAGAATCTCTGAGCAGACAAAGCCAGTGCCCTTAACTCTGAGTACATTGCAAAGATAAGTGAAACATAATTTGAGCTCTTTCTTGTAAATGTCTATATTAAAAAAAGGCAGAACTTAAACTCAACCAATCAGAAACAGTCAACAAACTTATGTAAATAGAGACTTTCCAACAGGATAGACCAAATAAGGCAACTGTATAACTGTAACCAGTCAAATATTTTCTTTGCTTTACTTCTGCATTTATTCTATAAAGCCTCCCCCTTGAGATCCTTCAGTGGATCCCCTAAACCACTTCTGGTTTGAAGCTGCCCAATTCATGAATTCTTATTTTCTCAAATAAACCCTTTAAACCTTTATTGCTCCTCTGTTTACTTTTTAACAGAGTCTGTCCACCACAGAGGGCATTGGAATTAGAAGACAATTATTTAAAGTAAACTTGGAATATATTTTATTTAACTGTCTATCCTTATTGCCCAGCACACAGTAACTAATGAAAAATGTCAACTTGATTGGGCTTCTTTCTTTGCTGATTGGATGTGAGGAGTGATGAAGGAGTAAGTGAAGAGGAAGCATTAAACACAACCTTGGGGTTTCTACTTAGGGTTAACTGGATGCTGATGCCTTTAACAAGGACAGGAAAACAAGGGAAAGAAATGTCAAAGGTTAGGGATATAATAGGTTAACTTTGAGACACTAGGTGAAGGAATCTTACAGAGCTTCTTAAACCTTAATGGGATATGGGGCACTTGAAAATTGTATTTTAATGATTCTGATTCAACAAGTTGACAGGAGGCCTGCTATATCTATTTATAACAAGTTCTCGGGGATGCCAGTGGAGTCTCACTTTGAGTAGCAAGGCTCAAGAGCAATGGGTTTCAAACATTTTTGCTTCTAAACTACCTAAAGAATTTTGGAAATCTACTCTCTTGCACATCTCTAAGTTGACAGCTGTTATTTTTTATTGTGTTTAAACAGTTACAAAGGATAATTTCTAGCCTGTTGTAGTGACAACATATCTTAAATAACACAGTTATATCCTTCTGTATTAGTTCATTTTCATTCTTCTATAAAGAAATACCTGAGATTGGGTAATTTGTAAAGGAAAAGAGGTTTAATTGATATACAATTCCGCATGACTGGGGAGGCCTCAGGAAACTTACAATCATGGCAGAAGGCAAAGCAAACACATCCTTGTTCACAAGGCAGCAGGAGAGAGAAGTACAGAGTGAAGGGGAAAGGGCCCCTTATAAAACCATCAGATCTCATGAGAACTCGCTCACTATCATGAGAATAGGAAGGGGGAACTGCCCCTATGATGTAGTCACCTCCTGCAAGGTCCCTACTCCAACACGTGAGGATTACATTTTGGATTACAATTCAAAATGAGATTTGGGTGGGGACACAGAGTCAGAACATATCACTGTGCTTTAAATGAATCCATGAGCCTATGAAACATAGTGATTTGATTCCCATTATCATCTATTTAAAATACACTTGAAGGCCAGGCGCAATGGCTCATGCCTGTAATCCCAGCACTTTGGGAGGTCAAGGTGGGCGGATCATGAGGTCAGGAGATTGAGACCATCCTGGCTGACATGGTGAAACCCCATCTCTACTAAAAATACAAAAAATTAGCTGGGTGTGGTGGCGAGCACCTGTAGTCCCAGCTACTCAGAATGGCGTGAACCTGGGAGGTGGAGCTTGCAGTGAGCAGAGATCGTGCCACTGCACTCCAGCCTGGGCAACAGAGCGAGACTCCATCTCAAGAAAAAATAAAAATAAAAATAAAAATAAAAAATAAAATAAAATACACTTGAACAAGTACAATATACTTGTATTTAAAATATAGTTGAACAAGTTTTTCTTCCACAGCCAAAAAAAAAAAATACGTCATTCCTTTCACTCATATTTCATTCTATGTTTCTCCACAAAATTTTATCCTAAAGTGATAGATTTTTGTGTTGAAAGTTTTTCAGTATTCTGTCTACTTAGCTACCATAAAAATATGCATATAAATTGAAATTTTAAAAAGATCAAAGATTTTTTAAGGCCGTAAGGTCCAAATGTTAAAAAACTTTCTTCTGGATTAACTTGTTTGTTTCAATTAGTCGACAACTGATCAAAATAACACCTAATACACATTTCAATAAATACTAAATATAAAATAATTATATTGGAAATCTTTATATTCCAATCTTTTAATTAGATGATTGAGACTGGTTTCCTTTTTAATTAGCTCATGTATTAATAAAGATTACTTATTGCTGGAATGAGATGACACAGTATCAATTCTCTGTCATTTTTCTGTTTGTTTTTTTCTTTTTAAGGACAATGTTACTCAAGTCTGTGAATACCTTTACAGATACATGCCAAAAATCACATAATAATTTTATCATCAAACTAATTTTTAATGATGTGTTAGTGGTCATATTTATTAAATTCTTCATATTTGCTGAAAGCAAAAAATTGGAGATTACCAGGTTTATCTTATAGTGGTAAGATCAGGATAGATGAGAGTTATGCTTTTCTTTTGTTAAAATGGAGAAAAAGGGGGCGTTGGGAGGGTGGAAAGAATATTGCATAATGCTGACTACAAGCACTTTCTCAGGCAGATAGGTTAGGCGAAAAGCACGTGTGGAAATTGAGGATCTGGAAATGTCTTCCCTTGAAACTATTTGTGCTCATATACCCTATGGAATGCCTGTACACTGAAATGTCAGAGGGCAGAGACATTCCAGTTTGAAGATTGCTGCAGTAGAGAATTGAAAACGTGTAGAGCTCAGGGAAGGGGCTGGCCTGAGGGTAAAATTAGGGGATATACAGACAGAAATTTAGGCATATTAAAACCTTCATTGCATAGACCCTATTAATTCAGAATTTGGGAGGTAGAGTCTGGATGGAAGGGAATTTTGTCCTATATACGAAAAGAAGAAAAGTGGTTAGCAAATGACATTGCAGAACAGGTTTATAGGGAAAGGGGTCTTGATCCAGCTCCCAAGAGGGGGTTCTTGGATCTCACATAAGAAATAATTCAGGGCGAGTCCACAGTGTAAAGCAAAAGTGAGTTTATTTATTAAGAAAGTAAAGTGGTGAGAAAATAGCTACTCCATAGACAGAGTCGGGCGTTCCTGAAAGTAAGAGGAGGAATGTGTTCACTTTGGTTACAGTTTTGTTTAAATATAGAATAAAAAAAGATCATGAGGAAGTGCATTATGTTACAAGGGTTTGTGATAAAGGATTAATATCCTTAATTACTATATTTTGCAAGAATCAATATTATTTTTAAAGCAAAATTAGGAGGCTTCTGTTCTCAAGGTATCAGGATATCAGGACACTCTTAAGCCTGGGTCTGTTTAGTAAACGCTATCAATCTGTTCCCTTAACTGTACACATTCAGAGGCTAGGAATACCTAACTTTTTGGCAATGCAGCCCAGCAAGCCCTAGCTTCATTTTACCCAGCACCTATTTAAAATGGAGTTTTTCTGGTTCAAACACATCTGACAGAAGCACACAAAGTACCTTCAAATGCCTCAGGACATTCATGTGTAAATAAATAATTGATAAATGACTATAAGCCACGCTTATCTATTTGTTAGAGTTGGTTCTCCTCTCAGCAACTCTTCCTCAACTTTGTTCTAAGTTACTCAGTGTAGACAGTGTGCCTGAGGTAATAAAACCTCATTACCTTAAAAAAGACAGGAAGTGAAATTTGACCCTTTCACTCAATCTACCTGTCCCTCTCTTGCTACGTCTGCTACATTTATGTAGGTGTTTAGAAGTTTCTTTCAACATCAAGGTATCTTGATTGTACAAATTGGTCATCCTTTTAGGTTATATAAAATAGACCAAGTCACACTTTTCCTTTTTACTTTTATTTTGAACAGATCCTTGGAAAGACATACCCAGATCTGCTCATTTTTATAGGGATGCCGGGTGAGAGAGAGAGAGTGAGAACTTCTACTCCCAAATTAGTAGAGCTCTCCTTTATTTGCATCTTGATCAAAGCATTGATAAGGGAATGCTATAATCCAAGGCTGGGGAATGGCTGCCTTAGCTGAACAAGCACAAGGAAAACAACTACAGGGTTGCCAGCCACATTCTAAAGTTAAATCATCATTCTCGGAAAGAAAGTCTTATCTGTCTCCCACATCCCCAGGTCTATTTTGTGCCCACCTCTGTCATTTCTTTGTGCTTTTCTCTTTCTGAGCAGCAGGCTTTTGCCTGCCCTATTGGTATCTATCTTTGATCAAATACCTTGTGACATTTAAGCTTAAGCAGCAAGATATTCCTGAGAACAACTATGGTTCAATATTTTCCATAGAACTAATAATAATTCTGCTGCCTTAAAAACTATAAAGAGCAACTGATGCCTCATGGAAAATGTAGAGGAGATTGAATTTTTTCAGTAGAGTCACAGGGCTAGAAGAGACCTTTCTTTGTTCCTATAAATCCATCCTGGATGTTTTCTTCTCCCTCACCCCACTCCCACTTTCATGAGAAAGTTACAGGAGGCATAATAAAAGGTTCTAGATTCTGGCCTATACATTTGTTATATCTCCTCTCCCCACTTCTGCCCTATTTCTCCTCTTCTGACCTAATACTCATGTGCACCCTTCTCATTTAAATAGGTTAGAGGTGATGCCCACACTCCGAAGCAGTAAGTCAGCAGGGAGAATAACTAGGATCAAAACTCCACTTCACTGCAGACCTTAAATGCAGAAAGGCAAAGCTGTTTTTGCCTAATACATCTTTTATCTTTTCTTCATCTGCCAATGCATGCTTGGCATTAGGTAAGGGCTTAATTCTTAAAATTGGATGCAGAATTTTGCATGTTAATGCATTTTTCTCCCTAGCTTTCATCAGAACCTTGACGAGAGAAATTTCTCCCCAAAGATAAAAAACTGCTAATGTGATGGGCTGTTTTTTCTCTGTGGCATCGAGTGGCTCTTCGGATTGCCGTCATGAAGTGAATTCAGGGCACCTCCAACACCTTGGAGATTTGAGAACTTCAGCTAAATAAAGACCAAAGTTTGCCCTCTGCCTATGTTCCTTTGGAACAACTGTTCTCTTTAGCTCTAGACAATTTCAATTGTTTTTTGTTTGTTCATTTGCTTTTGTTTGTTTTTTTGTAAAATATCAAGTGGAGATCATGAGAATATTTTTTCAAGGTCTGCTGTGTAACTGGAAAATCCTGTCTATATAATCTGATACTAATTCACTAGTATCTAAACACTACATCTCCCCCAGCATTTATTAGGTCCTTGCTATGTGTCAGGCACTATGCTAAGCTCTTCATGAGCATTATTTTGCTTAATTCTTTTAATAACCGTACTAGGTAGGCATGATGACCATTCCCATTTTGGATATTGCGATATTGGCACAGAGAGGTCAGGATCTTTCTTATAGTCACACAGCTGATATGTGATAAAGCCCACACTCACACCCAGACAAGGTGTTCATGGAACCTGGGCTCTGGTTTCTCGAGGTGTTCCTGTCATCAGCTGTTCCTGGATGACATCCATAATGGTATGATCAATCTAGCAAGCAAATGAGAAAATGCAGATATAGCATCAGAAGGCTGGCCTTAGAGAGGGAGCATCGGGTTGGGATCCTGGTGTCAGAGGCATTTGAATCAGAGCAACTGCATCTTGAATAGGAGCTAGGTAAAATCAGGCTGAGACCTACCGGGCTGCATTCCCAGATGGTTAGGCATTGTAAGTCACAGGATGAGATGGGAGGTCAGCACAAGATACAGTTCATAAAGACCTTGCTGATAAAACAGATTGTATTAAAGAAGCCAGCTAAAACCTACCAAAACTAAGATGACCACAAGAGTGACCTCTGGTCGTCCTCACTGCTACGCTCCCCCCAGTGCCATGACAGTTTACAAATGCCATAATAATGTTAGGAAGTTACCCTATATGGTCTAAAAAGGGGGAGCATGAATAATCCATCCCTCGATTAGCATATCATCAAGAAATAACCATAAAAAATAGGCAACCAGCTGCCCTCAGGTCTGTTCTGTCTAGGGAGCAGCCATTCTTTTATTCCTTTACTTTCTTAATAAACTCGCTTTAATTTTACTCTAAGCACTAACCCTAAATTCTTTCTTTCACAAGATCTAAGAACCCTCTCTTGGGTATATCCAAGGTACATCCAAGGTAATATTAGGATAGTTATTTACTATTTCTCTGCAGGTTCCTCTAAAACATGGAAAGCTATTATTTTAAAAATTTATTTTTTATTATTCAAGTTAAAGAATAGATATCAAGAGCTTGGATGAAGGCATAATGATGATAGTAATGATACCAATATCAATGCATCTGTAGATTCAGAGTAAAGGCCTGAATGCAGAAAAGCCTCAGGTTTCCTTTGTGAAAAAGATCCCTTTGTCAGGGTTACTTTGAGCATGGTTCTCATTGTCAAGAAGTAAATTCCAGTCTTTTCTTCAGGGATCTCCTATTTCTCTCTTTCTCTCTCTCTCTTCCTCTCTCTCTCTCTACCCGCCTCCCCACCCCCTTCATTTCTTTCCCCCTCATCCTTCTCCCTCCCTCTCCTTCCTCCCTTTGCCCCTCTCCTTCCCTCTTTCCCCTCCTTTCTTTTCCTCCCCTGCTCCCCTGTCTTGGATTACAAAGACAGCACTGTGCCTGGGAGAGTGCCGAAGGGGTGCAGCGGGAGATGAGAATAAGGCCAAATAAGTTTTAACAAACTCAGTCTCTTTTTGCAGCTGCTGTTTGGAAAGCAGGCTTCCTGCCATTCTGGGGCTGAACCTGCCAAATGCCTTATCCTGGGCTGAGCCCCAGGACCTCAGCCACAGACTACTTTCTATGGCATTTCCAAATGCAGTCCCTCAGCTGTGCTGCAGGCAATAAATATCTCTTTCTGTACTAGGGAAATGGGCCCATGAAATCTATCTGTTCATCCTTCGGAGCCTCCACTGGGCTGCCTCTTTATTTTTCACCAAAATTGCATTATTGCTCTCTAAGATATAATCTGGAGACATTTATCAAGTGCCTGTGAGTCAAAGTTCTGTTCGAATAGTCTCAAATTCTCCAAGAGAAGAATCAATAGAAAATTGGAGTCAGATGACTGATTAGCAAGATAGTATAGAAGATACGTGTTTTTTCCCTAGAGACTGTAGCCTGCTCGACTCATATCACTTAAATTTCCTAGCCCCTTATTATTAAAGATAGTCACTCCAGGTCTTAAGGTTAGAAAAATTAAATTTATTTTCTTACCATGAAAAGATAGAACTAGGACCACCATATAAAAGTAATTTGATGTGTCAGATAAACCACATGATAATAATACCAATAACAATATGAATTATTATCATTTATTCATACGTATTTTGTGGGCCAGGCAAAATATATGAAATTTCTCCTTCTATATCATCTCATTTAATGTTTACAAACAGGCTTGCCAAATAGCTATTGTTAGCTGACTTTTAAAAATAAGAAAATCAAAGCTAAGAGGCTTTAGCCTTTATTTTTTCTTCCTCATATTCTACATGTTCAGTTTAGATGCTGAAAAATAGACATTCTCATATACTGTTGGTAGGAGTATAAATGTGACTATAGATAGTTTTTCAATGAATCAAAATTGAATGTAAGTATAACATATATTATAACCTTTTTCAAAAAATAGACTATATATAGCTATACTTATGCATGTGTGTATATATGTGTGTGTGTGTATAAACAACAATTACATTTATTTTTTCTTTGGGCAAACATTATGGAAGGATACACATGGTTGTCTCTAAGGAATGACCCTGGAAATGGAGTAGAAAAATAGGGCTTTTGTTTGTAACTTTATGCTTATCTGAACTTTTGATGTATTACTTTTTGCCAAGATTATATATTACATTTACAGTATAAAAAACTAGTTTAAAATGAAATGAAACTAAGCGTAATCTTTGACTCAGCCATTATATTCTTCAGAGTGTATCCCAGGGAATAACTAGACAATTGTATAGAACTATGCATAGAAGGGTATTGATATGGTTTGGGTCTCTATCCCCACCCACATCTCATGTTCAACTGTAATCCCCAATGTTGGAAGTGGTGCCTGGTGGGAGGTGATTGCATCATGGGGGGTGGATCCTTCATAAATGGTTTAGCACCATCACTTTGGTGCCGTTCTTTTAATAGAGTTCTCATGAGATCTGGTTGTTTAAAAGTGTGTGGCACCTCCTGCCTCTCTGTCTTCCTCCTGCTCCAATCATGTAAGATGTGTCTGTTTCCCCTTTGCTTTCTGCCATTTGTGAAAGTTTCCTGAAGCCTCCCCAGAAAAGCTGCTATGCTTCCTGTACTGTGTGCAGAGCTGTGAGCCAATTAAACCTCTTTCCTTATAAATGACCCAGTCTCAGGTATTTCTTTCTAGCAGTGCAAGAACTAATACGGGTATTCATTACACTATCATTAGAGACATCACAATATCTATTAACAGATGTCCAGTTAAATAAAATATGATACATCCATACAATGGAATGATATCACACAAATTTTAAAAGTAAACAAATAGATCTATGCATATTGAAATCAACTTCTCTACAGGCAAAGGCCATCAGGAACACACCTATAGTTGAATCAGTGGGTTGATTACTCATTGCAGTGAGACAGAATCATTCCATGGGGGACTGTGGCTTATGTGAGTAAGAGGGTGTCCGAAAAGAACTTGACCAGGTTTTCATTTTAAAATGGTTCATTTGTCAATAGTGAGGAGAGGTATGGTGGGGCTTAAGAGTTGGTTCATGGAGGCTGGGAAGGTGATTGTTGTGTTAAGTGCAAGTGAGGGTGCATTGTACTGCGGTGATAGCCTTGGGAGTGGTGATAAAGGGATTCATTGGGTAGATATACAGGAGTACCCTAGAACTTAAAGTATAATAACAAAAAAAAATTACACTGTATCCATTGCTGGGAGTACTGGACAGAAAACGTATACACAGAAATCTTAGGAGGAAATAATGAGAGCATCTTATGGAAACCCCAATCTTAGTACAGCAGAAGTTGCCCAAGGTTGATGGCATTATCATCTTATCCGACGTATTATACCATTCCCCAAACTGCATCTCTGCCCCTCCCTTCCACACCCATTTACAGAAGACACCACTGATTGATCAGCATTCCCAAATACACCCCTCTGAGCCTCATTTTCCTCACATGGAAAATGAGGATAGTAATAGTTCTTATTGCCTAGAGTTGTTTTGAAAATTAAATGAAACAGTGCATGTAAAGTGGTAAGCACAAATGGGTATTAGCAGTTGTTATTGTTGCTATTATTATTATTATTTGTAATCTGTAGGGGTTTGAGCCAAGTGCAGGGCCTTCTGCATATACCAGCTTCAGAGACAAACCACTGATTGATGAACGTTTCCCAAATCAAGCAGCCTCTAAGCAGCCTGTAAGAACTGTTCCAAGCCTCTAAGAACACATTCCAAGCAGCCTCTAAGAACTGTTCAGGATGATCGTGCATGAAAATGTCTATCTGCCACCTTGCTTAATTAGGGGAGTGATTATTTCACAAGTGCTCTTACCGATTAAGTAGATCTCCTATGGCTTCATCTTTCTCCCCTGCACCGGGCGATCTGAGCATCTGATGGCAGAATTGGAAGAGGTAAAAGAAAACTCCATGGACACTCTGGACATGTTCTGTATTATTTGGACCCAGACTGGTCTGAATTTATCAAAAGAGATTAACATGATGTAAACCAAGGGGGGAAATGAAGCATGTTCATTTTGGATTGAGGAAAAGTTTGTCATTGTAATGTATCTTCAGATTTGGTTGCCATGCAGGGGAATTTACTGTTCTTTTGATCTTTTTCTCTGTTTAAAAAGACATGTTGACTAGGAGAAGAATGGAGTAGGTGAAGGACCCCTAACATTATTAGTGTGCTTGTGAACATCTGATATGCTAATAGGCAAAGGGGGTGGAATGGAATTGCTCTTAAATAAGTAAAAAACTTAACATTCAATTACCTTTAAAAGTGGGTGTAGTTTGGAGGGTTTCATTTAACACATTGCAGGTAAAATCTAATTTTGTGTTTTTAAACTTTCCTTTGCTAATGCAAGGCAGGAGAGTTTTTTGTGTGTTTAAATAGACCAAAGTCTCACTGGGGAGAGTCAGAGGTCTGGGGTTCTCATATTTTGGAGATAGTAATTTGATTTTCCTAGGATCCCTTTTTTTAAGCAGAAAAATGTGGTGACAGTGTCATCACAGCCATGGAGACGACCCAGTAGAGATTCACAGAATTTTGCAAATCCTCTTCTGTCCCAGGAGATGAAACTCCCTTCCCATCCAAAGTACCCACCCAAAGAGAAAACTATCCTAGGACTTTTGCTTCTTCCAGAAATTACTTCAGACACCTCCCCCTTTCATGCTCTCTCTCTTTCCCCTGCTGTTTCATTTCCTCTGGTTGCAGCAATGCAGGGGAAACCCTTTGTGTCATGCAGGGGCTAACAGCATGCTCTCTGAAGCCACACAGCCTCCCAGTCAGTCTAGACACTGCTATTGATGAACTGTATGATCTTGATTATTTCATTGAACCCCTTTGAGGTTTCCCTTACGAAGAAAATGGGGATAGTAATAGTTCCTACTGCCTAGTGTTGTTTTGAAGATTAAATGAAACTGTGCATGTAAAGTGGTAAGCACCAAATGGGTGTTAGCAGTTGTTATTGTGGCTATTATTATTACTGTTACTTTTAATTTGTAGGGGTTTGAGCCAAGCCCAGGTCTTCCTGCATGTGCCAGCTTCGGTACCTGCCCCAGCAGTCCCCATTGGGCACTGTGGCAGTGGTGGTGATGGAGGAGGAGGTAGTGGTAAAGAGGGGAAAATGTGGATTAAGCAGAGGGGGGCGAGGCAGGAGGAAAACATGATGGGAGAAAGGCAATAGGGTTATGCTTTGTGTCCCTACCCAAATCTCATCTTGAATTGTAATTCCCAGGTGGTTAGGGAGAGACCTGGTGGGAAGTGATTGGATTATGGGGGCAGTTTCCTACATGCTGTTCTCATCTCATGGTAGTGAGTGAGTTCTCACTAAATCTGATGGTTTTATAAGGCGCTCTTCCCCGTTTACTCCTCATACTCTTTCTCCTGCCACCATGTGAGAGAAGGTCTTAGCTTGCTTCTCCTTTGCCTTCTGCCGTGATTGTAAGTTTCCTGAGGCCTGCCCAGCTGTGTGGAACTGTGAGTCAATTAAACCTCTTTCCTTTATAAATTACCCAGTCTCAGGTATGTATTTATAACAGTGTGAAAACTGACTAATACAAAGGGAGAGGCTGGAAGAGCACCTAGAATCAGGAAGTATCACACATTGAAACTGTGATTACTGAATCTATGAATCAGAGAGCTTTCTTATCCAAGATGCAATGTCACTGTTGAATAATAACTGATAATATGAAATTTTCTTTTAATGCCTAATCACACTTGAAACATAGTGTAACAAGGAGCTTTCACCCTTGGCATTTAGAATACTTAAAGGGTTTAATAATAAGAACAATCATTTCTGAACAATAGCACCTGGACCAGTTGAAAAGAAATACTGCAAATAGCTGATGGAGTCAGAATGCAGGAAACCACTGAGAATGTTAACTATCTGACCTGCCCATACAGTGGCTGGCATGGCACTTATCTCCACATGCCTGATTAGACAATTGTAGTTATTTGCTTTCTGTCAAATACACCTGGATTCTTAGTAAACACCCTGATTTATGTCTACTGGAACTCAAAATAGAATCAACAAAATCAGGATATAACTGCTTAGGATTGTGTATGGGTAGAAAACTGGATCATCTTTCAGGCCTGGAATCACCAAACAATAACTACTTTTTAAGTTTCTATTTACCAAGGGGTAGCATGGAACTGCTTAATAGGCATAACCCTTGATTTCAAGGAAGTTATAATATTCCTGCCAGGCCAGTGGGAGTAGTTATTAGGAGTCAGACAGCCCGCATTCAAATTCTGGCTCTGCCATTTACCAGCTTTCTTATCTTGAGAAAATCATTTTATCTCTTTGTGCTTCTCTGACAATAATAATGGTATCTACCTCACAGGGATGTTTTGAAGATGAAATAAGTTGATATCTGTATAGCGGTTTGCCCCAGATACAGGCAAGAAGCTGCAGCCAAGGCGGGGCATGCATGGTTCATAGAGAGTTTAGGAAGAATAATGAAACCAACGAATCATCTGGATGCTTTTTATTATCATCCTGCAGTTGAAATTCTAAACAATATCAGTGATAACATACTCCCCATTGGGGATCGGTAGGAAGAACTGTGCCTGCACAGAAAGCCCTCAGTGCATTGTCCCCTGCTATTATTTTTCCTTGAAGTTTCAGGTCTCATCATTGACTCAAAATCCTTCACTGGCTCCCTACTGCAAGCAGAAAGGTGGTTCAGACTGAGCCTGCCATTCAAGGCCCTCCATATCTGATTCCAGCACATATTTTCCTAATCATAGACCCATGCGGCATTGTCTTTGAACTTTCAGGGAAATGAAGAGTTGTTTTTCCCTGAAAGCTTCCAGTTACATGTGTATAGCATATTGCTTCTTTTATCTCTTCATGACCAAAGAACACATGGTCTCCAAGATCTAACCAAAATGAAGCCTATTCTTTTTTTTTTTTTTTTTGAGATGGAGTGTCCCTCTGTCACCCAGGCTGGAGTGCAGTGGCACCATCTCGGCTCACTGCAACCACCTCCCGAGTTCAAGCGATTCTTCTGCCTCAGCCTCCTGAGTAGCTGGGACTACAGGCACGTACCACCATGCCCAGCAAATTTTTGTATTTTCAGTAGAGATGGGGTTTCTCCGTGCCTGGCCAAAATGAAGACTATTCTAAATTTTTCCATCAAAATTATTGATATCACTCAGAACTTTCCCAGCATTTCATCTCTTTTTGTCGTGGGATTGCTTTTCCTTCTTTCCACCTAATTACATCAACACTTTCTGTCTCCCACTGTACTCTAATTCCTGGGGCAGAATCTAAGGCAAATTAACCTTTGATTTCTCACAGTACCTTACACAGTACTTTACCACTACTGAATATGAATAAAAGCATGTTGAATGAATGGGTTCCAGGAACTACTATGGAGTGAACTCCAAAGCCAGTCTTCCTAAGGGGGAAGACTCACACCTTGCCACCATAATCACCACTCAACAGAAACACTCTACAAGGCAATGAGCCACACTGCACATTTGATTTGGCTCTTTCCAGAGATTTAGAAATTGGATAGTATGCTAAGGATAACCAGTTGTATAATTTGTTTTAAAAACTTGTTTTTTTTGGCTGGGTGTGGTGGCTCACGCCTGTAAACCCAGCACTTTGGGAAACCGAGGCGGGTGGATCACGAGGTCAGGAGATTGAGACCATCCTGGCAACAGTGAAACCCTGTCTCTACTAAAAATACAAAAAAAAATTAGCCAGGCATGGTGGCAGATGCCTGTAGTCCCAGCTACTCTGGAGGCTGAGGCAGGAGAAAAGTGTGAACCATGGAGGCGGAGCTTGCAGTGAGCTGAGATCGTACTACTGCACTCCAGCCTCGGCAACAGAGCGAGACTCCATCTCAAAACAAACAAACAAACAAACAAACAAACACAAAAAACCTTGTTTTTTTTAAATAAAGATGGTCATTCAAGTTGCAAATATTGAGTACTATATATATATAGCAAGAATGCATTAGAGATGGCTCTGAAGATAGAAGACATCATCCCTGCCTCTGAAGCTTACAGTCTGGTTAGTTAAAAAAAAAGTGTATGCTAGCTAAAAAGTAGGCAACACTTATAAAGCACTGTGTATACATAAAGCAAAATGTACAGGTTTGCTGAATAAGTATTACCTGAATAAATAGAGTCATTCAGGGGATCTCTCTCTCTCTCTCTCTCTCTCTCTCTTTCTCTCTTTCGTCTTCCTGTGTTCCCTGGGCTGGAGTGCAGTGGCATCATCATTGGTCACTGCAGCCTCAAACTCCCAGGCACAGGCAATCCTCTCACCTCAACCTCTTGAGTAGCTGAAACTACAGGTGTGCACCAAAAATAACCATGCCTGGCTAATTTTAAAATATTTTTGTAGAGACGGGGATCCCCTAGATTGCCCAGGCTGGTGTCGAACTCCTGGGCTCAAGCAATCCTCCCACCTTGGACTCCCAATGTGTTGGGATTACAGGAGTGAGCCACCACGCCTGACCTCACCCGACTTTTCAAAGGAGGAGGCAGTGGTGCTGGGAGCTGAGTGTGCTGGATATTCTCTGTTCACCTTCTCCCTGGGTAGGCTCTCCACCCCACTCCTTGCCCTGCCTGGACAATTGGCCGTACTTTTCTCGCTTCCCATTGTGTTCAGCCAACGGAGGTGCTGGCAGGAGATAAAAGGGCTTGAAGGAAGGACGAGGGGAGAGAGAGGTTGGGGAGGAGGTATGTGGCCAGGAATTCCTTCCCTTCTGAGATACAGGTCAGCTGGTTTCTTCTAAAGAAGGTCAGGCAGTGCACTCTTAGCACCTAGAGCTTCCATGACTTCCTCAGAGTTCCTTTAACAGCTGTCTTCCCCTCAGCCCGTCAGGGCTACCAGGGGTAGTAATTATTGCCATTGCTAGCCTTGGGGTGCTTCACCACCCCTTGATGGTGGATTCACCCTAATGCTGCTTAGACATTGTCAATAGTCCCTTTAGTAAAGTCACCTCAATTGCCCTGTGTGCGTGGACTGCCTGTTTCTTGCTGGGCCTCTGACTAATAACACGAGCGAGGAGATTGATGATGTATGGGTTCAATTCTGGAAATACCTTTTGAAAATCTTTCCTTGTCAGGCATAGTACTAAGCACTAAAGATAAAATGAGATTAAAACAAAGTCTGTGCCATTAAGGGACTTAATGTGTGATTAGGTGGTTTCAAACTCAGAATGGGCATTAGAAGAAGGCATGTAACCTGATAACGAAGAGGGAGGTGCTTATGGAAGAGAGGAATAGGGCTAAAGCCAGCTGGCTGACATTTTATTGTAAAATATTCTCAGGATTTTTAGAACTAGAAGGGATGGTAGCTGTTTATCTGGCCCAATGCCTTTATTTTACTGAGGAGATATTGCAGGACCCATTGAATTAAAATGACCTGTCCCCACTACTGAGTAGTGACCAAATGGAGGGAGACCCCAAGTATTCTCACTCCCAGCCCACTGTCCTCTGTGCCCCTTTCTCTAGATTGCAAATCCTGCCAATTCTAACTCCATCTATGTCCTCCGAGCCTGTCTTGGCTTCTTCTTCTTGAGCCATTTTTCATTTCAAAGCACTAGAGTCTGTGGAGCAAGGAGGGTGAACTTATTGATTTCAATATTCTCATTGTCACAGTCAGAGGGAAAGGTGAAGAGGGCTGAGACATATGGAGGTGAACTGTGTGGCTAAGGACATACCACCAATACTAATCCACCAGCGACCAGAAGCAATCTGCGTGTCGGCAGGCTTTGAAATGTTTCCAAGCCTCCTTCCTGTGCTTGGGAGTATCCCGGAGGCTCTAGCCCGGCTGGGGCGCTAATAGACATCTTGTGTGTGGCTGATTCATCCTTCCTTCCACCAGCATCACAGAAAGACTAAAAATGCAGTGTGGATTTAAAACACTTGATATTTTCAATGATAGGAAAACAAACTACTCGTTTAAAATGACTTTGAATGTTACAACCTAATTTGCATGGGTGCTGAAAGACTGATGTTATTCACTCAAGTAATTGTGAGTGGTTCAGAATTACCTTAAATGTTAGGATTTTAATAAGAAGAACTGAATTTATGGAGTGATTACTGTGTGTCAGATACTGTCCGGAAAAAACTACATGTCTTGACTAATTTCATCCTATGAAGCAGATAATATTATGATTGTTAATATTGTTATTATTTTCCCCTTACAGATGAGGAAACAAAGACATTTAGAGTGGAAGTAACTTGCTCAAGGTCACACATCTCATTAGCGGTAGATACAAATGCAGGCATGAGGCCCCAGGGCCAGCCTTGTGCATTATGTTAGGATTCTTATATAGACAGTTGTACAAATGGTAGTGCACTCTTTTGTTTGCCTTTTTTTTTTTTAGACAAGGTCTTACTTTGTGACCTAAGCTGGAGTGCAGTGGTGTGATCATGGCTGTCTGCACTCTGGAGCTCCTGGGCTCAAGTGATCCTCCTACTTCTCAGCCTCCCAAAATGCTAGAATTACAGGCATGAGCTGCCATAGCCAGTGCGCATCCCCCTGCCACACCCATTTTTTCTTTTGTTTCCTTTTATTTACTGGAATACTTTCTTTCCAGACATGAGGGTAGAGAATTTGGAGGTAGATATGTAACCTCTGGGGGCAGGATCTTCAACTCAGGACCTCATGAGTTTTTAAGCATCAGGTCTGACCTCAGTATGTATCACAGATTTGAATCAAGAAAGGAGTCAGTTGAAGTGTGTGTCGATGGAGGAAGGCTGGTGCAATATGAAGTCTAGAGGAATGCATGAGATTGAGGTGATGATGCTTAGGTCTTCTGTGAGCTCCTGACACAAAAGCATGTCCCTTTATGCTAGGGTGACCAATTGTTCCAGTATATCTGGGACTGAACAGTTTCCTGGAACATGGGACTGTCCATGCTAACACTGAGAAAGTTCTGGGTAAATTAGAATGAGTTGATCACCCTACTTTTTGCATTGTTGGGGCCAGTTAAAGCTCACTCCCTTCTCAGACTTTGAAATCAACCTTACCTTAATTCACTGCTTCCTAACCAAATCCACAGGCCACTTGCATCTGAGGCACTTAGGACCCTTGTTAAAAATGCTGATTCCCAGACTTCACTCTAAACCTATAGAAGCATAATATATGGGTAAGGTAAGGTGAGGGCTTACCTTTAAATGTTTAAAACAAGCCTGCAAGGTGATTCTTATGCGTGTAAATGTCCCCACACTACTGACTTCATTTATAATCAAATGAAGAAACTGAAATTTTATAGCTTAGGGGCTCTGGATCTATCACTTTTGTAGCTACACTTATTTTGACTTGGTGCTCAGATTTTGTCAGTGGGGTCTTGTTTTGTTTCTTAATCTTTATGTGTACCTCAGTTTCCAGAACTGTGTTCTTAGTCTCTACTCTCCATTCTATGCATCCTATTGTCTGCTTTGAACACAGATCCAGCTTCTCTTTTTCTATGAGACAAAGATCTGACCCTACCCTTCTCTGTTCTCCTGGAGTTCAAATTTCTCTCCTGAAGTCTTATTACCTGTAGATTTCCAGGAAGTCAACCTGTAGTCTGTCTGATGCTACCTATACATCTGCTGGTCAGAGTCAACGTGAGAATAAAGCAACTGTTTTCATATTTCTTGTAAGAAACTCCTTGTCTGTTATACTGTCAACAGCTTGGAACATCTACATTAGCTCTGAAAACAGGGCACGCTGAAACCTGTACCTACCTAAGCAAAAGCATATATATATATAGTGAATCTGATCACAGCTGATGCAAAGGTAGGATTTACTGACCTATCTATAGTCTGATATTCTACTTGAATGTATTTGCAATTAAGTAGCAGTCTTCCACCTTTACTCCTTGTATTTTCTAGAGCAGTTAGAGCAGTGGTCCACAACCTTTTTGACACCAGGGACTAGTTTCATGGAAGACAATTTTTCCACAGATAGGAGATCATTTTGGATGAAACTGTTGCACCTCAGATCATCAGGCATTAGATTCTCATAAAAAGTGCACAACCTACCTAGATCCCTTGCATGCACAGTTCACAGTAGGTTTGTGCTCCTATGAGAATCTAATGCTACCACTGATCTGATGGCAGGCAGAGTTCAGGTGGTCATGCTCACTCACCCACCACTCACCTCCTACTGTGCGACCTGGTTGCTAAAATGCCATGACCCAGTACCAGTTCACGGCCTGGGGATTGGGGACCCCTGTTCTGGAGAATACTCAATCATCTCAGGCATCTCTTGTCCTCTGAAACGTTGACTCCCAGGTAGAACTGATTCTTTCCTCTTCTGGTTCCCACTCTACGGTGGTGGACTCTAAATCATCATCTGTGGCAGAGGCTGCTGATGTCGTACCCATGCTCCGTGGCCACTGTAGAGTTCATGGGAAGCTGTGGTGGGTGTCTCCCCTGTGTTTCCATGGCTACCCACCTCAAGAGCCTGCATCTCTCTGCTTCTCTGCCTAAGGGCTTTTTATGGGCCAGACAGCCCAGAAGTTCCAGGGACAACCTTCAACCAGTGAGGAAGAGGTTGATGGAGACCTCTACTTTCGCATTTCTAGCAGGATGATTCTGAATGCACTGTTCGTGGTTCCTCACAAGACTTCAGTGGCATTGAATCCCAGCAGCCCACATGGTCACCTACTCATTTGTGTTCCTAGGGTCCACTTCCAAGTAAACTACCTGTACCCATGTTTTTGTAAGAGAGTCTGCTTTGGGGGAAGCCCAAATTTAGCCACTATCTTTTCCATATTACTAGAAGTGTGTATCTATATGCCTGTCTTCTCTCAGACAAGACATGGCCCCCTGTGGAAGGCATCATTATTCCCTAACATGCAGCTTGACTGACACGCAATAGGTAGGTGCTCAAGCAACATTTGCAGTGTAAAAGAATGAGTTTATCTACATTTCAGTGACATAATTATGTCTCTGAGGCACAGTAAAATCTTAAGGTATATCCTAAAGCAGCCACTGTCATGCTATAGGGATTTTGACATAGTAAAATTTCTTTTAACAATTAGAAATCTAGTCTGGGCACATTGGCTCACACCTGTAATCCCAGCACTTTGGAGGCTGAGGTGGGAGGATCACCTGAGGTCAGGAGTTCAAGACCAGCCTGGTCAACATAGTGAAACTCTGTCTCTACTAAAAATAAAAAATTAGCTGGCAGACATCTGTAATCCCAGCTACTTGAGAGGCTGAGGCAGGAGAATTGCTTGAACCCAGGAGGTGGAGGTTGCAGTGAGCCGAGATCACACCATTGCACTCCAGTCAAAAAGAAAAAAACTAGAAATCTACTAGGTTTCTACAGGAAAGTTAATATTAGCTCTCTTATTGGATTAACCAGAACATTCTATTCCTATTATGGAACCATATAAAAGAATTTATTATATTTTTGTAATTATTTTACTATACTTTGCTTAAATCAGGGAAAATCTGAGTCAATTTTTCATGGTCTATAATAACTATTAAGCCTATATTGAAAGTAAATCTTTCATCTGTAAATGGGGATAGTGCTAAAGAGGTATGGGGAAATTGTTAATAAACTGAGGACTCCTTTTTGTTGTTCCATTGAAATATATATATTTTTTAATGTATTAGACTGAGACAAATTCAAATTAGTCTATTCTTCAGGGACTACAGTCTTTAACTACTTTCCACTGGAGAAAGAACTCCGGCAGTGTGTGTCATTTTGTTAATATTTTCAGAAAGTTGGCAGTTCTTGAGCATTATTATTAAACCAATAATTTATTCCAGTTTCTATCTGGAATCAGTAAACAAGACATTTGACATCAGTGAGCTCTTTCTTCTTTATTTAATATTTTTTTCTTCAAAGTTATGCACATTCGTTTGCTTCAGCAGTGAAAAAACAGAAAGCCTGCAGAATTATGACTGTCACTTTGCTTCTAACAAAATACCAGAAAGGACTGAAGGAAAACAATATTAACTAACATAAGATGCACCAGGTGACCAGAGTATTTATGGTTTAAAAATGAAAAATTTTCTATTTATCATCCTTGCTCTATACAAGAATAAGTGAGATTTTATTTGTAAGAGCAATGAAATGGCTGAGCTTACAAGAAAGTTTTTAGATAATTTATGTCAGAAACATTGCTGTCATGAGCTATTATTTTTAAGAAATCCCTCTAATAATCACATATCATTGAGCTTTTGGGTATCCTAGTTTTCATTAAAATATACAATTACTCAAATATTTAAAAAGCTTGATAGACTTACTATAACTAAGGATCTAAATCATGAAAGAATTTTCAGGAAAAATATAAATGTTGAAAATGGGACTTTCCAACCAACATTTAAAAATAGCAAGAAAGTCATCTTTATATTACAAGAAATATCTAGCATCGCAATGACAAAGCCAGGTAGATAAAAATATAAATTGGTCTAGTAAAGAATGTTGTGGTATAGATGTTTATTGTACCAATTTTGATCGACCTTGGCATTGCTTCTTTATTATATTTTAAGCTCCTCAAGAATAAAACTTTTACATTTCCCTTGGCGAATGCACACAATAGCATTTCAATTGTCTTTTGAATAGATATTTCCCCTTTAAATATTAAAACAAATCTTAAAAGTAATTGTGGAAATCCTTGTGAAAGGACAAAAGTAGAAATATGACATTGTGATTTATTCCAACAAGTCAAAGAAACCATCTTCTAAAGCAAACATACATCATGGGCATTTGATTTTCCCCAAGAAAAATAGATTGCTCTATACAAATACATGGTAAAGCCTGAACAACTAAAGATAACATATTCCAAAAGTCTAAGTTTGTCAATGCATCTAAAAGGAAAATAATAGAAATAATAATTTTCTTCATTATAAAGAGCTATAATATTTCTTCTTGCAAAGTTCCTGAAATTTTAAATTCATGTACTGTGTGTTAATCTTCAGCTGGTATGCAATACCCAAAAATGCTCCTCTCATGATTATTCAATTATTCTACTACATACTTGTAGAGAAAGTCTTACTGTAAATTCAGCCCATGCATTGAAATTCTTGCATCAGGAAGAAAAGTTAACCAACTGTGAGGGAGATTGGTTTCTAAATCCATATAGCCAGATAATATTTTGAGAGTGTTCTGAGGTTTTCTCACCTGAATTTCTTTTATATGGACCCTTTCGTTGTCCACTTTCTTGAATAAATTGCTCTCTCTTATTTCATCATAAGCATTCATTGTTCCAGATAAGAGAGAATATGTCGGAAAAGCAGAAAAGCTACTCAAAATGTATACAAAAACAAAGGCTTATGTGTCAGAAGAACCTGGAATTAGTTTCAAAAGTTAAAGCCCTGAAGGATTTAGAGTGTAAAATTTATGCAATAAATTAAATGAATTGAAATATAGGATGCTCCCCCCAGCATACTTACCTTTAAATTGCAGTTTTTACAGTGTGAGCTGGGCTCTCTAGCTTTGAGCAATGCATTTGAAAACATTTTACATAATATCCTTGAGGAAAATGTCTGCATTTGATGGTGTCTAAGGGGAATTCAAAAGTTGATTGGTGTATAGGTATCAACTTGGAGCCAGGTTGCTAGTGTCATTCTATGTGGCTCTGTTTTATTCAATAATTTTGTTAATTATTTAGATAAGGTATGAAAGGGTCTGCCAATTAGATCTGTGGGAGGCTTGACATCGGGGAAGTTTGGAATCGTGTTAGAAAATTCATGGCAGATTTAAACAAAAATAGCTAGGAATGCAAATTGGATCAAATTTGAAAAGATAAAAATATACAAGTAAGACCTTTGCTTAGGGGTTAAACAAACAAACAAACACTCACATTAACTACACAAATGGGGGGGTGGCAATGCCTGCTTGAAGAAAATGTTCCGGTGGGGCTATGAGTTAACTTCACTCAAGCTGAATGAGTGACTTTTTTGCCAGAAAAGATACTGTTTCATTGTGTTTCAATCTTCACCTATAAGATTGTGTTCAATTCTGATCTTTATCTTTTGGGTAGATTATTAATAAACTGTAGGACAGGTAGAGTATGTGGCTATATTTTATATTTAGCAAAAATGTCTTTGAATTTCTCTTATATCCTAGCTACTGTCCTAGGTATTGGGGATGTATTGGTGAACAAGAGTTGCTGGAAAAAGGGGATGATTAATCTGGAGATGATAATAGAGGCCCTTGCTAGCTGACAGCAATTGAACAGCTGACATGCAGAAAAAGAATTCGCCCAATACTGTGTGGCTCCTTTGGGATTAGGCAGAAGTTACAGGGATGCAGATTTTGGTTACAGCATCTGTTCACGAGTGAGGAGCATGGCCTTGGGTTAGAAAGTGCCTTGTCATATTCCACCACAGGCAGATGCGCATCTGTCAGGGCAAATGACATAATGCAGAAAACACTTAGCACAGTACCTGTGCATATCACAAGTGCTCAGCCAATGGAACAAAACAGTTGGACAGGGGATTCTTCTATCTTTGGGGAATATGTGATAGATCATTCTAGAATTCTAAAGAACAGGAACTCTTGCCCATATTTTTATCCTCCCTCTCCATCACTGAGCTTGGCATATGGCTGGTGGTCTTTAAATGTCTAATAAATGAATAAGAGGTTTGTATCATCTCCAAGGTGTACATTAATAATTATGATAGTAAAAGAATCATAAGCCTTCATTGTTCCAGATAAGAGGGAAGATGGCAGAAAAACAGAAAAACTACTCAAAATGTACACAAAAACAAAGGCTTTTGTGTCACAAGAACCTGGAATTGGTTTCAAAATTTAGAGTAGCATTTACAGTTCAGAAATCATTGATTCCAGCTTGTGGTTTAGTGGCAATGTGATCTGATGTTATATGTTACAGCATCTTTTTTCTCTCCTTGCTTAAAGAAAATCTCAATTATTCTCAGGAGCACACAAATCTTTTTGTCATTTCATAGAATGTCAACATTTGGTGGCTCGTGGATTTACTGAGAATTTACAGAGGATTCATGAGTTCATTCTCCAAATCAAGTAAGAGCCCATTTAATCCTGTTATAACTTGCATTATTCTGATGCACACAATTCATCTTTCTCTTAATTTATGAAGTCTTCTTACTTTCAGAAGGTTCTTTCTATTTCTTTTAAAAATGAATATTGTATCAGTCTGTTTTCATACTGCTGATAAAGACATACCCAACACTGGGAAAAAAAGGGGTTTAATTTGACTTACAGTTTCACATAGCTAGGGAGGCCTTAGAATCATGGCAGGAGGCGAAAGGCACTTCTTACATGGTGGTGGCAAGAGAAAATGAGGATGCAAAAGCAGAAACCCCTGATAAAACTATCAGATCTCATGAGACTTATTCACTACCAGGAGAATAGCATGGGGGAAACCACCCCATGATTCAAATTATCTCCCACTGGGTCCCTCCCACAGTACGTGGGAATTATGGGAGTACAATTCAAGATGAGATTTGGGTGGGGACACAGAGCCAAACCATATCAAATGTTATGGTTCTTATAAACTAAACAAATAAAACTCTAAGCCCTCCAACCATCAGAATGGACCCCTCCTCTCAGCCAAGGGCATTCCAAAGTTAACCTGAAAAACTAGTTCAGGCCATGATGTGAAGCGGGTGGGGAGCCAGACATACCTCATTATACCCTCCTCCCTTTTGGAATTCAGGCACAACTGACAAGCATTAACATTAAAACAGAGATCTTAAGACTTTTTGTAGCAATAAGACACCAAATTCCAGCCTGACCCTAGTGTAGCATCACCTGGCAGAGAGCAGGTCTTGAAAAAAATCAAAATATTTTACCCTAAAATATATTTATTTGACATGTTCTGAATTGGCCCTGTGAAGCTATCTCTTATGGGGAAAATTTACATTCTGTAAAGAATCCCCTTCCCTTTCCAGGTCTTTCCCCTGATGTGGGAGAGAATTAACTAAGAATCTCTCACCTTTTAAAGTCTAATAGGAAACATTTACAATCTATTCTCTCTGAAGCCTGATACCTGGAGGCTTCATCTGCATAGAACCTTGGTCTCCACAACCCCTTACTTAACCCAAAGACTCCGTTCTATTGTTTCCAGGTCTTTAGATAAACTCTTTCAACCAATTGCTAATCAGAAAATATTTGAATCCTCCAATGACCTGGAAGCTCTCAATTCAAGTTGTCCCACCTTTCCAGGCCTAACCAATGTACATCTTACATGTATTGATTGATGTCTTATGTCTCCCTAAAATGTATAAAACCAAGCTGTAGCCTGACCACCCTGGGCGCATGTCATCAGTACCTCCTGAGGCTGTGTCATGGACACATCCTTAACCTTGGCAAAAGAAACTTCTACATTGATTGAGATTTGTCTCAGATACTTTCTGGTTTATGTTCTCAATACCCTTTCTAACCACCCTTCTCTCCCTCTAAACTCCTTCTGGAAATAATTGATTATTTCCAGTTTTCCCATGAGCTGGATAAACATGTCAATATCAAAAAAAAAAAAAAAAAAAATCCTAAGACTACACTACCATCTTTAGAATGCTTATTATATTCCAGGGGTCCTACATATATTATCTCATTTAATGCTTATGACAACTTTATCTGTCAATGCTACCATTTCCAATTTACAAATGAGGAAATGGAGAGTCTGAGAAGGCCAACAAACAGCTCATTAGTGAAACCACTAGGGTTTGAACTCATTTCTTTCTGTTAACTCCACATTCTATGGACTATTCAAGTTAACTGGAATTTTAGGTTGAAAGTATAAACATTCAAAAAGGAGAAGTTGAAAATTGAGCTCTGTTCTGAATGGAATTTATTTTTGCCAAATACATTGTATAGCTCCTTAATGCAATTAACCGTAAACAATGAGATATTTAAAAGACTGTTATTTCCCAAAGTGTCACCAGACTAGAAACACTATTTCAGAGGATGGAGGTCAACCTCCTCCTTGTTTTAGGACTCAGAGTGTGGTGTGGTGCATTGACTTGCTTAACTTAAGGTCACCTAGCTGGTCATCAGCTCCGTGAGGACCAGAGGCCAGACTCCCAGATTTCCAAACTATTCCTGGAGAACTTTGAATGAAATCATGGATACTTTTCCCTGATCGGAAACTCTAGTCAAACATAAGACACAACAGAAGAGATACGTGTTGATAGTTTCAAGCTAAAACATAAAAAAATAAAAATCTTGATTTAAGATCAAACAAGTGTTTAAAAGCATTTCTGAACCCCTTGGAGAAAGGCACTTTCTAAATAAAAGTTTCATTCGATCGTTTTAAAGTGTTTATTTTAGGCAAGCATCCTTCTCATAAAATATTTACACATGTTCTAATAGCAAATATTCACATTAGTATGTGTTAAAGATCTGAAATTTACTTAACCAAAATTGTTTGCTTTTCTGGGTCCAACCAGCAGGATTTCCAGAAATCCAAAAGAGATAAAGGGATTTTCTTACAAAGCCAGTTAAAGCATTAGATAGAAATTTGGAAAGGGCAGTTCTAAAATAAGCCTCTTTTAGAATAAGAGCTTGCTTAAGATCTTGACTTGAGGAGTCCACACTAGCTCAAACACCTGCAAAATGAGCAAATAAGGCATAGTTTCCCCAAGACATTATGCCAGAATCTTGCTAAATTCTTTTCACTGCCAAGGACTCAGTTAATGTTTCAAAGGATAAAGCACAGCAGGTTTTAGCAGTTTTTCTGGGTATCGAGAAGAGAGAATAGATTTAGGAATTGCCTGTTTTTGTCAAAAGAGAACAGATAAGGAGTCGTCTTCTGCCTCCATTAGAGTTGCTTCTGAAGATGTCAAAATATTTCCAATGTTGGCAGCAGGCTCTGTGGTAGGTATATTTTGGGTAGAAAACAACTCCACCTGTTTCTTGGAACTTATTTTGAATAAATCTCCTGGGAAATCACGAAGCACAAACTCTTTATGATAAGAGGAAATCTCACTGCTGGAAGCCCTGCAATATGCAGAAAGAGCATCAGAACAAGATAACCTGGAGTTCTAGTTCTTCCTCCAGCTTTGCTGCCTGTCAGATCTGTGGCCGTAGGTAAATCGCTTACCTGGTCTGGACTTCAGTTTCTGTCTCTGTAAAAGGAAAACACTGGACAGTTTCTAAGTCTTCACTAATGCTCTGTTATCACTAGCCTTTCCTGGTGTGTTGGCTGCGGCTATTGCCAGCCTCCTTCTCCCAGAGGCACTATATCCTTAGGAGACACGACGTCTATCTACCCTTGTAAATGATATTTATAAGGCAAAAGGCACACATATAAATTTCTCACCTTTTTAATGGCTTTTAAATACTTCTAGTAAATACAATTTACTAGCAAATTGTATCTAGTAAAACTTCCTTGGCTGGAACCCTATTAAATTCTTTCTTTCAAAAAAGAAAGAGGAGGTCACTTAAGAAAACTAAGTTAGGTTTGTAAGGAGAAATTTAAGAAAATTAACTCTTTAGGCATTGTGGTAGCAGACAGTCACTAACAATGAAATAATGACAAGACCAAATGTACTGAGTTGGGCAAGGGTTAACAATCCATTAGTCTTAGTTGGACTTATAACACATGATTGAAGGTAATGAGGCCCATTTCTTTAATAGTGGCCTATGGTTGAGATTTTTCACTCTTTGTGGCTACATACATAGAACTAATTAGGCCTTTAGATCCAAACTGGCCTATCAAATTGAGTATCAAGAGTAAAAAAAAAATCCAATTACTTACATTTTTCAAAAGTACAATTTGCCAAAATAGTTAATCTGGTTGCACATCTAAATAAATGCTTTTCAGTCTGTAGATCAAGACTCATTAGTGTGTTGTGAGATCAATGTATTGAGTCGTGGAGAGCAGTTTGGTTTTTTTTTTTCAATAAAATACTAGAATAGAAAATATCAGAGTATATCATAATAATGGCTAGTATTAGTTTGTGAACATTTACGTTATGTATACAGGGAGAACATATATATGTGTGTATATACACATATATGTGTATATATACGTGTGTGTATATATGTGTATATATACATATGTGTGTATATACATATGTGTGTATATATGTGTATATATACATATATGTGTATATATACATATGTGTGTATATATGTGTATATATACATATATGTGTATATATACATATGTGTGTATGTGTATATATACATATATGTGCATATATACATATGTGTATGTGTATATATACATATATGTGCATATACACATATGTGTATGTGTATATATACATATATGTGCATATACACATATGTGTATGTGTATATATACATATATGTGCATATACACATATGTGTGTATATATACATATATGTGTATATATACGTATATATACATATGTGTGTATGTATGTGTATATATACATATGTGTGTATATATACATATATGCGTATATACACACACATATGTGTGTGTATATATGTATGCATATGTGTACCTGGTCACAGTGTAAATTTTATTTCTCACTCTAAGTCTGGTAAAGAGAGGGTCAGTTTCCCTGGGAAAGATTCTGAGATGGAGATTTGTGTGCAGTGAACTTATTGAAAAGTACAGGGTGGAAAACAACACCTGTGCAAAGGATGAGGGCAACAGGACTGGTCAGGGGAGGAAATCGAACAGAGATGTCATTGCCACAGAAGTCTAAGCTGATCCCCATGGGTAACTGTAGAGCTTGGATGGCCCTGCAGATTTGTCCTGAATTGAGGCCAGAGGGCGGCAGGACCTTTGTATCCTCACAGCCAGATGGATATTGGGCAGCCCCTGGGGATGGGTGGGGAAAGGGTGTCACGTTAAGTGAGGAGGCTTTTTTCACTGACTAAAGGTAATTACAGAGGGGGTTTCTGTTGCCAGCTGGACAGCAGGCTGCTCAGCAATGGAGGACCCCAGCAGTGAGGGAGCCTGTCTGGGAGGCACCCTCTACATTCACATAGCCACCACCTAGATACAGCGTGAGTCAGACTAGCCTTCCTCTAGCACAGGGGTTCTCAACCTTGGCATTATTGAGATTTAGGGCTAGATAAATCTTCATCATGGGGGCTCTCCTGTGTATTGTAGGATAGAATAAAGAGTCTGACTCCATTTTTTATCATTGACCACTGACAACGTTCCAGTCCCACCACCCTCTATTTCCCTCTTGCCCCACATCTGAGCAAGCGCTAAGAAAGCTTGGACCATCTCTCTCAGCTCCAGGGGGAAGTTCAAATCAAGCAAACCCAGGTCCATGAGTGGGAATCTTCACCCAACTCACTTCCTAACCACAATAAAAACCCAAGTCACATTCAGACTGACTTGGGTTTCTGCCTTACATTCTCCAGAAAGCCTCATTATGTGAGTAATAAACCTTTGCATACCCTCTTCGTGTGTGTGTATGGCATCAGCAGCCTTAACGTTAGAACCAAATCTTGGGCATAGGGTGTTCAACAGTATCCCTGGCTTCTAGCCACTAGATGCCGTTAGTAATCCCCTCCCAAATTGTGACAACCAAAATGTTCCCACACATTGCCAGGTGCTCCTGGGGGGACAAAATCACCTCTGGATGAAAGCCACTGCTCCAGGTATAAATGAATCTTGGCTAGCTAGGTCATTGATAGCAAGATCTAGGTCCAGTGTTCCATGTCCCAAGTATTGTATAGGGTACTCAAAAAAGACCTGTGGTAGCTCTAAATCCTCATTACCCAACAGGATGGCAAAGATAGTTTCATGGGTTCTCTCTGATTACTTACTTCCAGGCTGGCTGTGATATCAGAGTGGGTGGTCTGGTGTGAAACAGGCTGAAGGCTTTAAACTTATTGTTTTATTTATGGGGCACATTAGCTGCTTCTTTAGAAGGCACATAAAATCATTTAGGCTCAGTAAAATGGGATAATGTGCTGATTTGCATTTGCCTGCCATTTACAAAATCCATTTTATGAAGTGGGAGTGAAGCAGAATGGTACAGTTGGGTTTTAATCACTAGAGTATCTACCTCCCTCCTTGGGAGTTTTCATGCTATTCCAAAGACTGGAAACTACAGAGAGCAAGAGAAGTAGGGGTGGCTGAGCTAAAGGAGCGACTCTTAAGTGAGTCATTGCTGAGGATGTTTTTGCTAACAATTGTAGATGGCAGAATCACTCACTTATCCTTGGTCACCTTAGTTTTTAAGTCTATGCTTACACTAAAATATGGGTGTTGAGATGAATTAGAATTAAGTGACACAATTGCATTAGACCCTCTAGCAGTTATTTTCAAATACTTATTTGGAGTACAAGAGTAAATCTTTCCCAGCTTTTATTCAAGGTTCCTTTTTTTTTTTTTTTTGAGACGGAGTCTCTGTTGCCCAGGCTGGAGTACAGTGGCATAATCTCCCCTCACTGCAGCCTCCGCCTCCCAGGTTCAAGCAATTCTCCTGCGTCAACCTCCTGAGTATCTGGGAAAACAGGCGTGTGCTGCCATGCCCGGCTAATTTTTGTGTTTTTAATAGAGACGGGGTTTCACCGTGTTGGCCAGGATGGTCCTGATCTCCTGACCTCGTGATCCGCCGGCCTCAGCCTCCCAAAGTGCCAGGATTACAGGCGTGAGCCACCACACTCAGTCTACCCTCCCTCCTTTTTTTTTTTTTTTTTTTTTTTGACACAGAGTTTCACTCTGTTACTCAGGCTGGAGTGCAGTGGTACAATCATGGCTCACTGCAGCCTCGACCTCACAGGCTCAGGTGATCCTCCTACTTTAGCCTCCTAAGTTACTGGGACTACAGGTGTGTGCTTCCATGCCCTGCTTATTTTTGTAGTTTTTGTGGAGACAAGGTTTTGCCATGTTGCCCAGATTGGTCTTGAATCCCGAGCTCAAGTGACCCACTTGCCTTGGCTTCCCAAAGTGCTGGGATTACAAGCGTGAGTCACCATACCTGGCTGGAGCCACCACACCCAGCCCAAGAAAGTAGGTTTTAATGGGGAAATTATTAACTCGTCTAGAAAGAAGTTGTTGTCTTATGCTGGGCTTGAGTGTCAAGGAAATCAAGTGTAGAGTCGATTATTTTCTGCTGATACCTACTTAGATTATAAATGGTTCAGATATATGGGACTAAGGGTAGGAGTTGACATGACTTGCTCTGAATTTCACACTGTTGCTGACCCAGGGTCCCAAAGCCAGATTTCTAGGAAAAGAATCAGACTGGGTTATGTGTCCATCCTTTGGCCTCAGCTGTGGCTACTGGGTCAGCTCCTTCTGCAGTGTTGTGGGTGGGTGGGGAGAATAGGAAACCAGGTCTCCTAGGCTTTCATTTCAAAGAGGAGAGAATTGAACACCTGTGAGGTGAAGTGGTTTGTCCATGATTATACTGCCAGTCACTGACTTACGGACAGCAATGAAACCCAGGGCTTCTTACTCCTCCACACTCCACACCATTTTGCCTTAAAAAAAAAAAATCACAGAACGTGTATTCTATCTGTCCCACTTTTCTAGCACTTCTCCCTAATTAAAGGGAAGAAGGATATCCTTAGATTGGAAAACTGAAGCAAAGGGTGACTTGCACATCATAGAAATGCATCTAAGTTTTCTACGTTACTATTCAGTAATTCAGTAGGTTGTCAGTTTGATTTCTTTTCTACTGTTTTATTGAGATATAATTTACATACCATATAATTTTCACTTTTTTTTGAGATGGAGTCTCTCTTTGTCACCCAGGCTGGAGTGCAGTGGGGCAATCTCAGCTCACTGCAACCTCCGCCTTCTGAGTTCAAACAATTTCCTGCCTCAGCCTCCCCGAGTAGCTGGGACTATAGGTGCACACCACCATGCCCGGCTAATTTGTCTCTACTAAAAATGCACACATTTTAAGTGTATAAGTCAACACAATTATGTATATTTCCAGAGTTGTTCGACCATCCCCATAATCTAGTTTTAGTATATTTCCATCACCACAGGCATGTTTACAGTCACTCCCCATTCCTACACCACAGAGTAAATGGTATTCTACTGACTTGCTGTAGGTTTGTCTTTATTGAACATATCATAAAAGTGGAATAATGGAATGTGTGTTATTTTGTATTTGGCATCTTTCACAAAGGATGATGATTTTGAAGTTCATTTGTATTGTAACATGTATCAGTACTTAGTTCCTTTTAATTGCTGAATAATATTTCAGTGTATACATATAATACATTTTGTTACTCTGTTAATCAGTTAATGGATATTTAGATTTTTCCACTTGACAGGGTCTTGCTCTGTCACTCAGGCTGGAATGCAGTGGCATGATCATGACTCACTGCAACTTCAGCCTCCTGGGCTCAGGTGATCTTCGTGCCTCAGCCTCCTGAGTAGCTAGGACCACACAGGTGTATACCACCACAGCTGGTTAATTTTTGTTTTCTTTTTTTTTTTGAGATGGAGTCTCACTCTGTCACCCAGGCTGGAGTGCAGTGGTGCGATCTTGATCTTGGCTCACTGCAAGCTCTGCCTCCTGGGTTCACGCCATTCTTCTGCCTTAGCCTCCCAAGTAACTGGGATTACAGGAAGGTGCCACCACACCTGGCTAATTTTTTGTATTTTTAGTAGAGACAGAGTTTCACCCTGTTAGCCAGGATGGTCTCAATTGCCTGACCTTGTGATACACCCATCTCAGCCTCCCAAAGTGCTGGTATTACAGGCATGAACCACTGCACCCAGCCCCACAGCTGGCTAATTTTTTAAATTTTTAGTGGAGGTGTCTCACTATGTTACCTAGACTGGTCTCAAACTCTTGGGCTCAAGTGATCCTCCTGCCTTGGGCTCCCAAAGTACTGAGATTACAGGTGTAAGTCATTACACCCAGCCTGTTTGCACCTTTAGACTATTGTGAATAATACTGCTGTGAATATTTGTGTACAAGTCTTTATGTAGACATACTTTTTAAAATTTCTCCTGAGTATACACCTAATAGTGGAATTGCTGGATTATATGGTAACTCTATGTATCAAACTGCTTCCCAAAGCAACTCCACATTTTACATTCCCACCAGCAATGTTTGCAGATTGTTTCTCCACATCTGTACCAACATTTGGTTTTGTCTGTCTTTTAACTTTTAGCCATCCTAGTGGATGTGGCATGGCATATTCTTATGGGTTTCAATTGCATTTCCCTAATGACTAGTGGTGCTAAGCGTCTTTCCATGTGATTATTGACTAAGCATTTTTTTTTTTTTTTGAGAAATGTTTATTCAAATCTTTTGGCCATTTTAAAATCAGGCTACTTATCTTTTCATTATTGAGTTGTAAGTGTTCTTTATGTATTCTGGACACAAATCTCTTATTGAATATAATTTGCGAAAGTAAGTTGAATTTTGCATACCCAACAAAAAATTGAATCCAGTATGTTTTGTATTTTTCAGCTGTACTGTAAAGCAGGCATTGGGCTAAAATTGCTATAAAACTCTCCTGTGTATCTTACATATGGTGTGACATATATAAAATAATACATGATAATGCCATAATAGATGTATGGATAAAGTGCTATGGAGACACAGAGGAAGAACCAGTTAATTCATCAGTAGATAATATAATAATTTATAATAACTACAACATTTAAATGGCTGCCAATTATGAAACTTACTGGATAACAATGTATTGATAATTTTTCATATACAATCTAATTTAATTCTAAAACTAATTTATGGAAAATGTGTCCCCACATTTTCTCATTCAGAGATTATGATGTCTTAAAATACATATAATTTTAAACAAATTCTGGAAATAGGTATTGACTATCTATGTAGAAGTCACTGTGGATAACGCTAAAAAAAGTGATCCTGGCCTTTATAAATCTAGGAGGCAATAGGATATATTTACCAATAGTATTTTATAAAGGCAGATTATTACCATCTCTCTTCAAATAGCCATAAAATCAAAGAATAGGGGAGAATGATAACTTATAAAATTAGGGAAGGCTTCTTGTAAGAAGTAGTGATTAAACTCTACATTGAATAATAGGGAATATTTTCAAAGATAAAAGTGAACATTGAGGGCCAGGCACGGTGGCTCAGTCCTGTAATCCCAGCACTTTGGGAGGCTGAGGTCGGTGGATCACTTGAACCTAGGAGTTTGAGACCATCCTGACAGCCTGAGCAACATGGTGAAACCCCATGGCTCGTACTTGTATTTCCAGCTACTCAGGAGGCTGAGGTGGGAGGATCATCTGAGGCCCAGGAGGCGCAGTTGCAGTGAGCCGAGATCACACCACTGCGTTCCAGACTGGATGACAGAGCGAGACCCTGTCAAAAAAACAAAAAACAAACAAGCAAAAAAAACAGGCATTGGTAAGATGATAACTTATTGCTTATACTTAAAACAATATGAGAGAGACCAGACAGAAAAAAGGCACTATTCCCAATTATGTGAATGTGATATGAATAAACTGGGATGTTCTGGGAAAATTGGGATATGTGGTCACCCTAGTCATTGGAAAGAAGGTAGCATAGGTGGAGAAGATTGAGCAGAAGTTCAAAGGTGGGAAAGGGGAGTCCATTTAAGGATATAGCACATGAAATGATTTGGCTGTGTTTACCGGTACTCTTGTTCATAGGGGACATGTCTAATGGGCTCTGTCCTCTCACACTTTTGTGGGTCATGAATTCAATTCCCACTAATTCCCCACCTTTATTTGGGGAACAACAAGAGATGAGGGTCCAGGGAAGCATAAGGAGATAGGGACTTGGGATACTCAATGGCCAGTGGGCTAGATCTTGAGGGTCAGCACTTGGCTCCCAGTTCACTTTCATTCTCCAGGAGTGGTCCTTTTTCCTCCTTCCCACCGCAAGTATGCCAGGTTCTCTACTCCCGAAGTTTAAGTTATCTTTTTAATTTCTCCTCCCCCTTCCTAGCCCAGTTTTGTCTGTTTTTGCGGAAAAGCAAACTCTGCAAAATTTTCTCTCTCTAACTTCTGCCAGCTAATTATTTGAGTCTTTGTTTCTAGTTCAGTGTGAGCTGAGGGATAAAGGTGAGTTAGAACACTGCCAAACAATCTATTGTGGTTTCTACCTAGTTGTAACTAGGGCAGTGGTCGTGGGACTGGAAACACTCATGAATGAGGCACACGATTGTTTTCACTGTAATTCCTGTGGTCCAGTTTCAAATGCAAAATCTTACAGAAGTAGAGAAATTATATGTCTTCAACATGGAACATATGATACCTGTGACAAAGGAACCAGATATTTAATACGGAGCTTAAACTAAGACTCTAGAATGTGAGGCCAACAAAAGAATTGGTTATAAATTTTTTTAAGTGATGCTGAAAATTTTTTTAAAAAAAATACTGTTTTGTTTAGAAGAGATTCTGTGCATAGACTCACAGTGCTAAGATTTCGGGGCTAATTTAAAGAAGATTTAATATGGGAAGGCTTGAGCTGTGTCTTTCACAGAAGCTACCTGAACCCAACCAGAAGTCTGCCTCTTGTCTTGCATCTTGACGACAACCATATTTTATCAGTTCCTTTGCTCTAAGGATTACATAGATCCTTTCCATGAAGCAGTAAGAGGAAAACTGTACATAAGAAGCTATGGTGGGCTATGTACATATGGGATTTGTTTCAAGATATTGCCTAGAAGTCAAAAGCCTCCTAAAATGATGACTGAAAGAACCTTCCACTCGTTTCCCAGCTATTGACATTTTACTGTGCTTAATAAATGTAATGATTTTAGGATTTCCAGAGTCTATATAGTTTTCTAATTTCCATATGAAATATTAATATTAAGTAGGTTTAAACAAAGGTAGGACTTTGGTTTCATGTGCTTCTGGAGCAATTTAATAAATACACCATTTTAATACACTGGCAACATTTCAAAGATACTAACTCCAAAATGAAACAAAGTGATCTTTATGTACACTAAGCTAATTAAAAAGAACTTGGTAATTTAAGTTTTTCCATTGTGGTTATAAGTCAAAGTATAATTAAAATCATGAAAATAATATTATGAGACACTGATATTTTCATTCCAGTGATGCTCCTATGATGTGAATCAACACATTGGAACCATCATTATTCTGTTAAAATTGAATCAGTTTTGAGTGTCTGTCAAAATTTATCACAGTCCTATTATGAAGCCACATTAGCTGTAGTTTATTTAAACTGCCAGCATACAAAAATCTCTACAGAGGTTCTTATTAAGAGCATAAATCTAAAAGAAATGAATAAATCCATAGCATTATTGCAATAAACAGAGAAAGTTCTTTCATTGTAACCTAACGGTTATAGAATTTTACCCAAGTGAAGAGGACTGGATTTCGTCTTGTATAACCTAACATTTTATCAATGAGGAAATCGAAGATCAGTAAGTTACCTGTGTTATCCAAGGTCACACAGCTAACCAGCAACTGATTTAGAACTAGAACCCATGTGACAGAGTTAAAGTGATAAATACTAATAGGAAGTAGTGTTCTTTATAGAATACTGCCATGTAATTGTGTCTTACTGGTAAAAATCTTTACAGAAAGGTATGTGTTTGTTTTAATTGGGAATGAATGGTCAAGTATCTCCCCACCACTTATTAGCTATCACCAAATGATTTAAACTCAGTGCCACGATTTATTTATTGGTGAATGGAGATCTTAGTCATGCTTCCTTCTTAGGGTTGTTGTAAAGAACAAATGAAGAAGAGATTCCTTTATTTATTCCATATTTTGTTGGACACTTACATATTTGTATTGTTGTGTTGAGTGTTAAAAGTAAACAGGGTAGTTGAGGAGCTCAGACTTGTCTGTCTTCCCCACCAGCACATAAAATGTGTTTGTAACTGTGTCCCCAGAATCTAGCACAATGTTTGATATGCAGTCAATGTTCAAGAAATACTAAGTGGATAAATGAATAAAGGACCAATAAGTAAGAAGTAGTAAGGGCTGTAAAGGAACAAATTGTGTGTTCTAGGTGTTTACAGGTTATTCACAGATTCCAAAGAGCCCATGAAGATAATGCTAACACACTGAGCTTAACCAGAAGCCTTGGGCCTAGGGCCCAATATTAACACTATACCTGTATCTATGACCTTGACCAAACCACTTAGACCTCTCAGTCTTATTTGCAAAGTGGAAAGGTTAGACCACAGAGTCCAGGCTGATAATGTAAATGAGTGAAGTAGAATAAGTGCAAGATAATGGGTGCTGATAGGAACTGTGTTAATCTTTCTAGATTCTGGAAGGACTCACCCCTTCTTAATCTAGCAAATTATTTCCTTTGGGAATGAGGGCCAAGTATTGTCTGCTCTTTCACATTTTCAAGGGAAATTTAGATTTTTAGCTTTCAGAATTTTCTAATTTTTAAATGTTGGCAACTAATTCAAAATTAAAACAATCACAAAGCACCAAGTGACTATGCAAGTCAGACAAATATTTGTCTGGGCCAGATTTGGCCCAGTATTTCAGTTCTAGACTGGTTGATCTTCAAAATTCTAACAATCTGACTCCCTGCTTTAGCTGCATGTCTTAAACTAAGATTGCTGTTTCAGAAATGATGTGGTTACTTTTGGAGTGACCCTTGATTCCTCCCCCAAATATGTCCCAGTCCGTTTTTCCTTAGGAGGTTTGTGCTGACAGTTTACCATGCAGATATGGTCTGTCACACCACAACATAAATGTTAATTCTTGGGATTTTTGAAAGATAATTAATGTTTGAAAACCATACTGGGATCTGGAATGGCTGCTAACCACAAAAGGACAAAAACAAAGAGTTTATCTTTATCAGGCTCTCTCTGTTCAGTTTATCTTGCTGAATCTTTTTATGTACTGTTTTCCCAAAGAGTATACCCTTAATTGAATGTTGACAGCTTAGAACTAAATGGAAGAGGTTCTTGGCTTTCCCATCATGCATTTCTCTCTGGTCTGGGTATCCATTTTCCATGAGCTCGCTGTTTTAGAACAGTAGATGCCTCTTATTATTGCTGACATAGATCTTGGTTTTTTTTTTTTTTTCCACATTTGCACCATGTAGATTGATTTCTTTTATGTTTATTCAGCTAAAACTTGCATGCCTGAGAAAAATTGAAATGGTATGCCATTTGTCATTCTACCTGGCCATATCTTTAAATAACACTTGTTTTTTATTGAATATTTGAAAAATAATTTCTTTATAGAATTTATACAAAGGCAGCCTGGCAGCATATTATACCTTCCATCTCTTGACCTTAAACTGCACTCTCCCTACTTCCTTTTGTACAATATACTTTTTAGTGGGAGGGGAATTCACAGGGCTCCTTTTGCTTTCCTGTACTCTAGTCTGCCTTCAGCAATTTATCTTCACTGTGGGTTTACTCTAAGTAATTTTTGAACTAAAAAAATAAGACAAAATTTTGCATGGAATAACATGGTATAGGCTCTGAGTTAGATTGTGGATTTCATCCATTTCTACCACTTACTCTGTGACTTTGGGCAAGTTGTTTAACCATGCTAAACCTCAGTTTCCTTATCTGCAAAATGGAGATAATAGTACCACCTCATGGGACTATTTTAAGAATTAAATCTAATAATAGCACATGGTACACAATAATTGTTACACAATACATATAAACTATTATGTTTATTATTACTGTTTTAAACTCTGCAGTTTAGAGAATAACATTTCCATTGCACCACCTCCTTTTCAAAAAAATTCTTCCTTTTCTCCTGCCTTTCATTGTTGCCTCTGTGTGTTTTCTCACTCTTACTCTCTCTTTAATTTATTCATCAAATATTTGAGTACCCACTAAGTGCTAGGTAGTGGGCAAGAGACCAAGAAAACAGTGGTGATCGAAAGAGACTCAGTCCCAGGTTTCAGGAGCTTGTAGGATGCTAGGGGGCAGGAAAAACCATTAGTACAATAATCACATGGATATACAATTACAAACTATGACAGCTAACCAAAATTAATGAGCACTTTCAACTTACTCTTTCTTGAAGAACTGTGAAAGATAATAGTGTTATCAATTAACGTGTATAAGGCGTTTACCTCTTGCAAAGCACTTGTACTTACTTTGTTTTATTTGAACCTTATAATGGTGATACGATGTTCACAGATGAAGAGACTGAGAAGTTAAATGACTTGCTTAAGGTCACACGGTAATCTTATTAAGACTCAAGGCAGGATCTTCTATCTCTAAACTTTATAATCCTTCACAGATGAAGAAACTGAGAAGTTAAATGACTTGCTTAAGGTCACACGGCAATCTTATTAAGACTCAAGGCAGGATCTTCTATCTCCAACCTTTATAATCCTAATAATCTATAAAATGAGAATTTTTGAATTGTCTGGCTCACCTGGCATCTTCTGGAAATGACTATGTTTCTTAAGGGACATGTATTCAAGCGGCATTTTAGAACCCAAGCTCTATGCGTCAGACCCTGAACAGGAAAATTGGACAGCCTAACTCTAGGTTATGATTGAAATTCCAGTCAGTACTCCCAAGAGCAAGTTCCAGATACCAAGGAAGGCCATTGAGATTATAGCCCTAACTTCTCAGTACCACCTACTGCTCTTGGGAGAATGCCCTTAAGACCCAGAAAAATATTTCCCACCCACTTCAGTTGCCAGCCTATACGCCAGAGTTCTTTTTGTTGCCACTCCCAACCATCTTGGTTTTTCTTAGTTTACAAAGACAGAAAGGCAAATTAGAGAAAACATCCATTGCTTTTTAGCAGAATTACAATTTTTGAGATTTGCAAAGCTACCAACCATGGCTTGATCAGGTAGGAATTCTGTTCTTCCAGTTGTGTGTGCCTGTGCTTCCCTGGGCACAGTAGAGCCCATAGTGGCTTCACATTTCAGGAAATGTGCCTGGGACCCAGTCATCATACCTGGGATACAAGCTTGAAGAAATATTTGGGGATGCTTTGCATGTATTTCCCTTGAGGTTACACATTTCAACAGTTCATTGTGTTGACTTCCTTGCTTTTTAGTAAATGTGACTCTAATAGGAGTGATTCTATTTCATTACATTCAGGAGGACTATCAGCAGTCATGTAACACCAGGCAGCCCATCATGTAAAAATGATGCTTAGTTTCAGGGATCACCCCTGAACATGTTCCCAACCCCATCCCTGAGACTGACTAGTGGTTACATAGCCATGACACTGTAACTTAGTGATATGGTTTGGCTCTATGTCCCCACACAAATCTTACCTTGAATTGTAATAACCCCCACGTGTCAAGAGTAAGACCAGGTGGAGATAGTTGAATCATGGGGGGACAGTTTCCCCCATGCTGTTCTCGTGAGAGTGAGTTCTCAAGAAATCTGATGGTTTTATAAGGGGCTTCCCCTTCACATGACACTAATTCTTTCTCCTGCTGCCCTGTGAAGAGGTGCCTTCTGCCATGATTGTAAGTGTCCTGAGGCCTCCCCAGTCATGTGAAAGTGTGAGTCAATGAAACCTCTTTTCTTTATAAATTACCCAGTCTTGGGTATTTCTTCATGGCAGCATGAGAATGGACTAATACACTTAGTCTCTGTCATTTGTCTTAAATGAAGTGAGCACCCTCTTCAACTAAGAGATTCTGCCTTCACTCTCAGCAAACTTGTCTAGGATTTGTCACAAAAAAGAAATATAATTTCTAGTTTTGGCAAAATATGGAAGCAAAACAAGTCATGACATTTTGGATTTGAAAGAGCTTTAGCTCAGTGCTTTCATTTACTGAAAAGGAAATTAGAGCATTGTGGGAGGCAGAATAATGGCTCCCTAAAGATATCTTCATTTCAATCCCAGAACCTAGGACAATGTTACCTTCCATGGCAAAAGGGACTTTGCAGAAGTGGTTAAGGTTAGAGACCATGAGATGGGGAGATTATCCTGTATTATGCTAATGAGCCTAATCTGATTATGAATCCTATGAAGAGAAAAGCAGAATAGATCAGAGAGAAGTGATGTGAGAAGGACTTTACCTCCATTGATGACTTTGAAGATGAAGAAAGGGGTTTATGAGCCCAAGAATGTGGAGGTTGTAAGTGCTGGGGATAGCCCTCCCTTACAGGCAGCAAGAGAGCCAGAAACTCAGTCTTATAACAGCAAGGAACTAAATTTTGCCAACTGTGTGTCTCAAGGGACACGTATTCAAGTGGCATTTTAGAGCCCAAGCTCTAAATGTCAACCCCTGAACAGGCAAATTGGAGAGCAACAACCTGAATGAGCAAAAAAAAAAAAAAAAAAAAAAAAGAAAGAAAAAAAGAAAGAAAGAAAAAAAAAGATTTTCCTCTGTATCCTCCAGAAAGAAACACAGCTCTGCCTAATCCTTGCTTTCAGCCCAGTGAAACCTGTGTCAGATTTCTGACCTACAGAAGTCTAGGGTAATATCTTTGTGTTGTTTTAAGTTGTTAAATGTGTGTCAATTTGTTACAGCAGCAATAGAAAATGAATACAGATACAGAGAGGGAGAGAGACTTACCTAATGTCACATGCCTAATTTGTGGCACAATAAGGCTGTGGTCACGAGTAGCTATACTCAGGACTTTTGATTTTCTGTTGATCTAGATATTTCCCCCCCCATCCCAATCTCAATCATTCTTTCACACAACACCGGATTATTTCCTTTGTCCTGGTTATCACACCCCAAGCAATTCTGAACTTATCTTGCTTCCTTGTTTCATTTATCATCTGTCTCTATTTCGAATGGAAGCTCTATGAGGACAGAGGCTATTTTTCTTATTCACTACTTTATACTTGGTTATCAGTTCAGTCCTGGACATGGAGTAGGGTTCAATAAAATTTGTTGAATAAATAAAAAAAAAAGAATGAATGAGTGAATACTAAGTCAAAATGAATGAAGAAAAGGAACTATCAAACTAAAAGGAATTTTATAAAATTTTGCTCCAATCTTTCATTTTACAAATGAGGAAACCTCTGGGACTCAGGAGGGCACAGGTCCTGTTCTTAGCAGATCCAGAACCTTGATCTCCTGACCACTAGCCAAGCACGTTCCTGTTTTTCATTTGACCTGCACCAAAACATCTCATTTTAAAAGCAGTGTGGAAGTAGATGGATATTGTTCAACTAGAGGGTAAAAATGGGAACTGACATCACCTGGGTGTGTATTTTTCTGAAAACACCCAGGGCAATACCTGTCCTAAAACTGTTCACTTTTTAAATCTTTCTTTCTATATTAGATCAGATGGACTCCAGACAAGCATGCACTTTCATTCATTCTTGAATAAAGGTCATAAAACACTTTAGAAGGAACAGGCTTGGCCTGTCAAGCATCCTGATTGTGTGTTCTGGGGTAATAGGAGTTGACTCTCTGGGCTACTGTATCTATATAGAGATATTTGGCTTTTAGAACCCATTTCTAACTGGCTCATTTTTGTCCCTATTTCTTTATAGCTTTTATACACTCAGTGTCCATTTTTTGAGATGGGATCTTACTATGTTGTCCAGGCTGGACTCCAACTCCTGGGCTCAAGCAATCCTCCTGCCTCAGCTTCCTTAGTAGCTGGGACTGCAGGCACGTGCCACTGTACTTAGCTCTGTGTCCAATGTGTTAACTACCACCTCCAGGTGTTTCAGTAAAATGTTCGCTGGTTTTGTTTGTGTTTCATTCTGCTGAAAAGAATTTGAAATCAAGCAATTTCTTATCTAATCTATCAGTTTCATCACTAAAAATCTCTTGATAATCTACCATTGATGGGAGCAGAAAAACCAGCTTGGAGGAAATGTGCAGGCTTAGACCTCCCTGCTGCGACTGTTACAAGTAGATACTTGCAGGGGCTTCCCTAAAAGGGTCACAGCAAGGCCACTGATGCCTTGTGACGCCAAGCAGCAGGCCAAATTGTGGTTTGCGCTCCTGCGTATTCTTGGGGTGTGATTCTCTGTTTGAGACGTTCTTCTGTGATTTATAAATCCTTCTCCACTCGTCAACACTGGTTACATCTCCTCTTCCCCAGGATAAAACAACCCTTCACCCATCAGGGCCAGGATGAGAAAAACAGGATATTTCTTAAATGGGAAGTAAACAGCCCAACAGACTCAAGGGAAAGACAGTAAAACATCAATTCCTGGCCACTAGTGACCACAGCCTTCTTGCATTTCTCTCCTTTCTTGTCCTGTATTGCCATTTCCACTTTTGCCAAGCAGTATCTTCCATAGAGCCAGAAGGACGAGTCAGATATGTCTCCTGAGCTGCCTGGAAGCACAGCCTGTGCCCAGGCTGGTGGCATCTATCAGCGCGGCAGCCAATGACGGCTTCACCTCGGCCTCCTTGGCCTCCTGCCAGCAGTAAGGAAGTGGCAAGCACAACCTGGCTCCCATGGGTGACAGCCACAAATCACATTGTCGTTCCCTTCATAAACCTGGCCCAGGCTGTCACTCCCACGAGATGGCCATTTTCCAGGAGAGCTTTTTCGATTCTGACAAAACCTGTGAGGCAACTATTTTGTGAAGAGATTGAATCTAGCCTTCCTATCAGGAAGAAAACTTGCAAAATTATACTCTAGGCAACGTTGATGTCAGCACCCAGCAGCAGACAACTCGGAGTCCAGTTTCATTTCTGCTGCTGACCAGCTGGGCCAAGGTGGGAAAAATGTTTTAACCTCTCTGGGCCTTGGTTTTCCCATGTGTAAAGTGAGAGTTGATCTAGAATCAGAGATTACAAAATAGAGGCCTGGGGTCTGAAATTAGTTTACATGTGTATTTTATTTATTCTGAGCAATTCCCATCTCCCTCCCTCCCTCCTCCCTTCCTCCTCCCTCCCCCTGTCCTTCCTTCCTTCCTTCCATCCTTCCTCCCTCCCTCCCTCTCTCCCTCTGTTCTTCCTTTCTCCCTTCCTTCCATCCTTACTCCCTCCCTCCTTCTCTCCTTCTGTCTTTCTTTCCTCCCTTCCTTCCATCCTTACTTCCTTACTCCCTCCCTCTCACCCTCCCTCTCTCCCTCTGTCATTCCTTCCCTCCTTTTCTTCCTTCCTTCCTTCCCTCCCTCCCTCCCTCCCTCCCTCTCTTCCTTCCTTCCTTCCTTCCTTCCTTCCTTCCTTCCTTCCTTCCTTCCTCTTTCTCTTTCTTTCTCTCTTTCCTGCCCTTCCTCCCTTCCCTTCCCTTCCCTTTTTTCTTGTTTTGAGACATGATCTCACTCTTTCACTCAGGCTGGAATGCAGTGAAACAATTATGACTCACTGCACTCTAGTCTTCCTGGGCTCAAGCAATCCTCCTGCCTCAGGCCCTCAAGTTGCTGGGACTACAAGCACATGCCACCACGCCTAGCTGATTTTTAAGATTTTTATGAAGATGGGGTCTTGTTATGTAACCCAGGGTGGTCTCGAATCCCTGGATTCAAATGATCCCCCCACCTTGGCCTCCCAAATTGCTGGGATTATAGGTATGAACCACTGTGCCTGGCTCTTTTTTTTTTTTAAAGCAGGAATTTTAATTATCTCAGCTGGGGTAGTTTCCAGCCATTTTCTCAGTTTCTCCTGCTCCATTTTGGCTTAAACCCATTTAAGCCAAATTTTGCTCATTTATCTCACTTATTTTGTCTCTAAAGCATTTAGGTTTGCAATCCCTGGACTAGATGATCTTCACTTTATTACCGGCTTTAACAGTTTATTATTTCCTGATACTAAATCATCTGCAACTAAACAAAACAAACGAATTAGACATTTCAATAATGTGTTCACCTAAACCCTGGATTCTTGGGAACAATTACTTTCCATTTCACACATCCTCAAATTTGCATGCATGGTGGTAATTCCCAGCAGTAACTCTGTGTTTGGTAAATGTTTGGTAAGTGACCCAATGCCTTATGAAAGAAGAAAACACTATAGGTGGTGGTTAAGTCAGGTAAGGGAATGTATTTGATAGTTATGGACTTGCAGAAAGGAAAAACTCTGGTTGATGGCAGAGTGGCCACAGTTCTCCACCCTTCCCTTTATGCATAACCTTGGCAGTGTGACTGTGTACCCTTTCCCATTTAGAGATAGTTCATTTCTCCACTCTTTGAATCTGGGCTGGATTGTGACTTTCTTTGGTCAACAAAATGTGGCAGAAGTGATGTTATGCCAATTCCAAGTCTCCAGCCTCAAGGGACCTGACATGCTTCCACTTTTTGTCTCAGAACCATGACAACTGCCATATGAATAAGCCCTGGTTAGCTCACTGTGGCTCATACCTATAATCCCAACACTTTCAGAGGCCAAGGCGGGTAGATCATTTGAGGTCTGGAGTTCAAGACCAGCTTGGCCAACACGGTGAAGCCACATCTCTACTAAAAATACACAAATTAGCCAGGCATGGTGGCCAACTCCTATAATTCCAGCCACTAAGGAGGATGAGGCAGGAGTTTGAGCCTGGGAGGTAGAGATTGCAGTGAGCCAAGATCGCACCACTGCACTCCAGCCTGGGCAGCAGAGCAAGACTCTACATGAGAAACAAAACAAAACACCAGATATTCAGAGGTACAACTAAAATATTTTGGCTAGCTTTGATCTAATCTTATATTTTTCCTTTGCCAGGAAAAGGAACCATATAGTTGTTATGATGGTTAATCTTATGTGTCAACTTGACTGGTTCATGGGGTGCCCAGATATTTGGTTAAACATTATTTTTGGTGTGTCTATAAGAGTCTTTCTGGATAAGACTGAATTTGAATTAGTAGACTGAATAAAGCAGGTGGCCTTCCTTGTGTGGGTGGGCAGCCTTCAATCCACTGACTGCCTAAATAGAACAAAAAGGTAGAGAAAGGGATAAATTTTTCTCTCTGCCTAACTGCTTGAGCTGGAATATTGGTTTCCTCTTGCTCTTGGACTGGAACGTACACCATTGGCTCTCTTGGGTCTCTAGCTTGCAGATGACAGATCACTGAACTTTTCACGCTCCATCATCATATAAGCCAATTCCTTATCCTCTCTCTCTCTCTCTCTCCCCCCATGTGTATTAGTCTGTTCTCACCCTGCTAATAAAGACATACCAGAGACTGGGTAATTTATAAAGGAAAGAGGTTTAATTGACTCAGAAGTCACAGATTGTGAGGCTGGGGAGACATGACAATCATGGTGGAAGGTGAAGGAAGAGCATAGTCATGTCTTCTATGGTGGCAGGCAAGATAGCTTGTGTGGGGGAACTCTCCTTTATAAAATCATCAGATTTCATGATACTTATTCATTATCATGAGAATAGCATGGGAAAGACCCACCCCCATGATTCAATTACCTCCCACCAAGTCCCTTCCATGACACGTGGGAATTATAGGAGCTACAATTCAAGGGAAATTTGGGTGGGGACTCAGCCAAATCATATCACCATGTGTGCATACTATTGGTTCTGTTTCTCTGGAGTACCCTAATACAATGTCTATGTCATTTACTGAAAATCACACACCCAGTTAGCTGGAGATACTAGGACCCAGGTCTCCCTTAGAGACCCCAGTCAGGAACAATGAGTACATTGAATCCACGAGACGGAGCAAGCCTGAGCCTTGCAAGCTAGAACCACAGGGGAAGTGCCCTGGTCGTGGTGGAACTGGGTTGGGTATTGAACGACAAGGAGGATTAGACAGGACAACTGAAGCTGAGGGCATTCCAGAGAGTGCACCGAACATTCCAGATAGGACCTGCTGTCACTGCTGCATTGCTCTTATATTTGCCATAATAGATAGAACCAAAATATAGCAAAATACTTCCACTTTGTGCAAGAAAAGCATAATCCAATTAGGGGAAAGTACTACATTGCATTACAAATACACTTTTATAAGGGATTTGGGTTTAGGTTTTTTAGACACACATTCATGCTGTGATGTCATGAATACTATCCAGTCACCTAACAGGATATAATTCTCTTCTCTGTCTTCCCGCTTGTGCTTGAGTACGTGATCATTAATTGCTCTTGTCCTCTGGATATGACTTTGCTTTCAGAGAGTATTGATTCAGCTAAGATTGAGGAATAAGCCAGAAGCTTTTTAGGAAATTACAAGAGCAGGGTAGTGAACAGAGTTTTGTTTACCAATATTAATTACATAATGTTGTAAAGATGCTGCGTGGGGGTCGTGTAGATTAGGAGTAGAGGAATCGCACAGAATGTCGGTATAAAGTGATGACATGTCTGAACAAATGATGAGTGTTGCCCAGGCCAGAATTCCATTATACCTGATGTGTTCTTAGTCTCCAGCATGACAAATGGGTCTTTTGTTCCTGCATTGAGTATTCACACTAAGCAAGGAGAATACATTTAAACATGAAGAGAGAAAAATAAAAGAAAATAAATGAAGGAAGGAAAAGTTAAAATGTATAATATGTCTTTAGATTGGAGGGCAAAGGGGCCTTCTATTGAGATTTTGAGTATGATATTCTTGCTCCTTAATTTAATTTCCCCCTAAATGGACACAAATTTAGTGCTGGGTTGACCACTCTGGAGGGGGTTATTCCTTCCCCCTCTCCGCACAATAGGGATAATGCAGAATTTGTCAGAGGTCTTATCTCTCCATATCTCCCTTCAATTTGCTTTTGCTTCAGGTTCCTCCCTACTCTTGTAATTTGAAATATGCACATTTTTTAGAGAGAACATTATCTTTTTTTTCCCATTTAAATCTGTTAGCCCTACTTCCAGAGATCAGAGGCATTGGTTAGCAGGTGTAAGACATGTCCTTGCTGTGGCCAGTATCCCCTCTCTAATGAAATTTACATGAGATCATGAAAAACAGGTGTTTTAAAAGTTCTCTGCAACTTCAGTCACATCTTTTGAAGCCTCAGGTTAACCTCCAGAACTTTGTTGGCCCAAATCTTACAGTTGGCGTCTCCTTAGATGTTGCAGTCTGTTTCTTCTTCTAAACCTGCTGCTTTCTCTCCAGGCTGCATCCTGCTTCTCTCCTCCCCGCCTAGAGAAGCAACGTGCTTCTTGCTTCTGGGAACAGAGCAGAAGTGAACTACAGCGGGATTGGTGTTTGGCTTCCACTCCGCACATCTCTCGCTGACTGATTTACAGAGACGTGGTTCACAGTGGCTGTCCTGGGACCAATAAAGACTTTTAAAGGAGGGGATTATGAGAAGGAATGGCCCAGTCTTTTCATGAGAATTTGTCTGTACTCCAGAGAGGGTCTGAGTTTCACAGGATGGTAGGATCTTGGCTGCAAATTGCAGCTTTCTGGATAAAGGACTGTAGGGTTCCCCAGGCAGGGCTAGAAAGGGCTGGGTGGGGGCAGTTTGGCCGAGAGGTTATAAGGCATTGGAGGAGACCTTAAGTGACGGAAAACATAACACCTGTCCTCTAGGAGTGCAGAGTCCATTGTAGATAGGCAGTAAGGTCACAAGGAAGGGGAGAAAAAATAACTATAAGTCACTAAAATGGTATATGATAGATGAATATCATGGGCAACAATTGTGAAAGCATTCAGAGGGGAAACATTATTTCTTTCCAGAAGGTTCTTGGAAAATTTTCAGACAGAAAGTACAATATGATTTGGAGTTCAAAGAGTAAGTGTTAGATCAACTTAAAAATTATAAAAATATTTTTAATGTAAAAATATTCCAATAAAACAAAACCATGACCCTATCTATCATGAATACAAAGCAACTACTTTTATGTTGCCTTTCAATCTTGAGCTATATATTTCAGAGTTATAGTGTGCAACCAATTATGTATTGTGCTTTTTCTCCCATATTGTTTTGGTAATAAAAGAGAAAAAAGCAAAATTAGTTTATCTTTTATGTGTTTCAAAATGTAAACAAATGCCTGGTCATAACTACAAGGAAGGCCTACTGAATGGATCCAATGGTTAACTCTACATGCAGAATCACTGGAGTCACATTTTTATCCTATACATATTTTGAAGATATTTTGTAGAGACTGCCATAGATGTCCTGAAAATGGCAATGTAAAATAGAGTGATCAAAGCATTCTGTTTTTGTTTTTTCTGAGACTTTTCTGGTTTCAGCACTGAAAGCTCTCCATTCAGGAACTCCCTTTTCCTCAGCCTCCCAATTCCAGCAAACTGGGACTGTTGGTCATTCTATAAAAAGACTGTGGCCTCATGGAGATTACAGTGTGGTAGAGACAAGACTGTTAAGAGTGTAATTGGGATCTTATAATGATTAGCCAGGCGAAGGCATCCTAGAGGAAGTTACATTACCTTCTTAGAGGAAGGTTGGACTTCCTCCAAGAAAGAAAAGTTAGGAGAAGAAATCACCTTAAATACACTACATCTGGAGACACACCCAATGTGGGAAGTCAAGTCATAATCTCAAATTACTATTGACTCTAGAATCAAGATAAGGAGTTCATGAAGAGTGACTATAATGTTTAGTTATGGTAGAACTTTCTTTTTTTTTTTTTTTTTTTGAGACAGAGTCTCGCTTAGTCGCCCAGGCTGGAGTGCAGTGGCGCGATCTCGGCTCACTGCAAGCTCCGCCTCCCGGGTTCACGCCATTCTCCTGCCTCAGCCTCCCGAGTAGCTGGGACTACAGGCGCCCGCCGCTTCGCCCGGCTAATTTTTTGCATTTTTAGTAGAGACGGGGTTTCACCATGTTAGCCAGGATGGTCTCGATCTCCTGACCTCGTGATCCGCCCGCCTCGGCCTCCCAAAGTGCTGGGATTACAAGCGTGAGCCACCGCGCCCGGCCCAGTTATGGTAGAACTTTCCATAGGACACATTAGTAAAACTGCATATCAGTGTCATTCTGTAATAATAAAAAGATTTTTTAAAATTTTCTGTATTGATAACAAATTTTGCAAGTTTTCAATTATTGAAAAAAATGTTAATTTGTGGGTCACAATTTATTTAACTTACTTCATATTTTTCTGATCTTTCCTCATGTCCCTGACAGTTCCACACATTTTTTTTCTGAAAAATTAGGGACACAGGACTTTGATCTTCCCTTTGCTTTACTATGCTTAAGAAAGGGTGACAATCTTAAAGGATTTCTCTTGTTGTGGTTTAAAAGTGTCCCCCCAAAGTTTATGTATTAGAAACTTAATTTCCAGTGTAACAGTGTTGAGAGGTGAGGCCTTTACGAAGTGATTAGATCTTGAGGACTCTGCCCTCATGAATTGGTTAATGCCTTTATTGCAGGAGTGGAGTCCTGATAAAAGAATAAATTCTGCCGCCTTCCTTTTTCTCTTGTTCTCTCTTGCATGTGCTCTTTTCCCTTCTGCCTTCTGCCATGGGATGCTGCAGCAAGAAGGCCCTCACCAGATGCCTCTCTTTCTTGTACGTCTCAGCCTCCAGAAACATAAGCCAAATAAATTTGTATTCTTCATGAATAACCCAGTTTCAGGTGTTCTGTTATAGCAGCACAAAGTGTACTAAGACAACGCTCATGAAGCTAGCATGGCTCTTTAAGGACAGAATGGTGGAGGGCATTGCATCTCCTCAGGCCTGGATAAATGCTGTTCAAATCTTTCCCTGAGAACACCTCTTTTCTTATATTCCATATGGAACATAACCTGTGTCTATTGACATGCTCTCTCTTCAGATATGCTAATACCATTGATTAAGCTACAGTTTTCTTACGTAGTCAAACTGTGATTAGATTTTCCTAGTTCTTTTCTTTTTGTCTTTGGGCCTGGGAAATAGTCTAAAAGGAGAGCGGAACAGACTAAAATCAGCTGTTAGGATTTTACTAATGAAGCTCTCAGAGATTGCAGGGGTATTTCACAGGTTCCCCTAGGTTTTCAATATATTTCTCTGTTGATTTTCTCTCCCCAAATCCAAAAAGAGGATTTTATGTGGTTGGTGCCTCCTTAGGCTTCCAATAGAGTACCTACCCCTGAGCAGGAACAATGAGATCAGCCCCAATGGGAGGCTTAGAAGTAGAAGTTATCTTTACCCCCAACAACCTGACTTCCAAAAGCTGTCATAATGCATTATTTATTTCCAAATGAAGGATAGAAAAAAATGTTTAAGTCCAAGGAGAGATAATGTTTTTGTATAATCCAAGAATACTTAATGGAGGAAGATACTTGATCTGGATTTTCAGAACCGGAGAGAGTGGATCTCACAGTAGAAATTGCTATTTCCTTTATTAGCATACTGTCACTAGTAATGTTAAGATCTGGCAGTATTTTCCTTTACCAATGGTTTTATATACTATTCAAGACTTCACATCAAGCCCACTAACCCATTAAAAGAGGCCTTAAGAATGTCCTTCAAACAGGCACACTCCTGACCTGGAATGGATTAAAAATAGTAATCTGAGGTAAAAGGTTTGCTTCTCCATTTCTGTCTAAGCTAATGAATGTGCCTCTGTGGCCAACCTGCCACTGTGCCATTTATACATCAGCATCTTCTAAAGAGAGGATGATATATAATGGCCTCGTGGATAGAGCAGTGTGTCGGGCATGGAAATTTAGTAGGGAGCTAGGAACGAGAAAGAAAGGCTCTCACAATGGAGATCACCTGATTAGATTACTGATCTTGCAAACTGTGGAGGCAGGGACAAATACAACTTTACTACTGCATAAATAATAAATCATGAAGGAGAATGCGCTAAATTTTTTCCAAATTAAGTTTTCATTGATGCCCATGGCTTCTGAAGAATAAAATGCAGCCAAGACAGATATTTATTTTGTGGATGAATACAATAAAATTTCAACAAGGCAAGAAAAATTAATAATAGAATAAATGCAAGTTTAATGTCTAACAAGACATACAGTATGTAATTAAACTCAACTTTATCAGCTCCAACATTCATTAATGGATTCAAAGCCTGGGGAGCTATGAAGTTCTTTAAGAGGCAATCAATAACCCATTACAATTGTGACATAAACTCTGAACCCTAACGACCAGCAACAGTAGAGTTGTGGCCCATTTAATGAGATAGTAGTAATATTAAAGGTGAGCAAATGTATGTGAGGGTTAAACCGCATTGGCTTTTATTTCACCCAAACCTACACCTTCATTTTTCCTTTCCAATACATCTAGGAAAAATGCTAATTAGAGCTGTTCATTGAACCATCTTGTTCTTTCTAACCTTGAACTCCAGATTTGTTCCTTCTGAAAAGTTTGCTTTTCAAGTGCTCTGAAAGGTGGATCATTTAATTTTATGGTATTTTACAGTATTTCCATTGAACGTTTCTTCTTTTCAGTGGCCTTGTGAATTGCCTTTACCATTCTTTCTTTTAATGCCCTTTAATTGACTCTGTGAGAACCCTGCTCTCCACAGGCATTTTCACTGGGATCTTTGGAGTGTCACTGTCATTGAACACTATATATTGAAGCTTCCCTGTGCCTGCTCTGCTAGAACAGATTTGAAAATACCAAGTTTAGTACATGTTATTACCCTATGTTTCTGATGTTACCTACTATCTTACTTTGGGTTCTCCAGAAGGAAACCCTAGGACAAGATTTGATGCAAAAATCTTATTTGGGAAGTAAAGAGGCCACCAACAGGGATTGGGGAAGTAAGACAGTCAAGGAGAAATGTGGTCTAACAAATATATATGGCCTTGGTCCCAGGTTCCCTGCACAGAGCTCCTAAAACCCTTGGAATTTCCTAAGTGCTACTAGTATCTTTTATTATTCGCTAGAAGCCCCTTTTGGTCACACCTGAGTTCATGCTAATGGGGTGACTTAGGGTGGTGTCCCTAAATAGCCTCAGGATGGAAAGGGTCACCAGAAAGACAAGTGATTATAGGGCAGAGGAGGTGCTGGAGATTACGCTGTACAAAAACTGTTTTTGTTTGTTTGCTTGTTTTGAGACAAATGCTCACTCTGTCACCCATGTTGGAGCACAGTGGCATGATCATGGCTCAGTGCAGCCTTGATCTCCTGGGTTCAAGCAATCCTTCCACATCAGCCTTCTGAGAAACTGGGACAACAGGTGCCCATCACCATGCCTAGCTAATTTTTAGGTTTTTCTATAGAGATTGGGTCTCACTATGTTGACTAGGCTGGTGCAAAAACTCTTGACCAAGAGGATTTGAAAAATTTGGGCCTGGAAGGGTGATGTACCCAGAGAGGGCATAGAAGCTCTATGCTGCCCCTCCTCACCTCTATACTTGGACCTAGACATCTTTTCCATCTGTCTGTTCTTTCATTGTATTCTTTGTCATAAATTTAGGTATACCTAGGTAAAGTGCTTTCCTGAATTCTATCAGCCGTTCTAACAAATTATTGAACCTGGGGAGGGAGTTTTGGGAACCTCCTATTTAGAGCCAGTCAGAATGATGCGGGGGTACCTGGGACCCCTACTTGCAGCTGGCATGTGAAGTGGGAAAGCAGTCTTGTGGGGCTGGATCCTTAATCTCCGTGGTCTGCACTAACTCAGGGTAGTTGGAATCAGAATTGAGTTAAATTGTAGGACATCTTGTTAGTTTCCAGGGATTTGGAGAATTGGTTGGTGTTGGAAAACAGTCCAGAGGAAGGTACTTGATAAAGAAGGTTGTTCAGCAAATCACATTTACCACGGCCCCTTGAAGCTTAATCCTGCTGGGGAAACTTAATCCTGCTGGGGAGGTCAGGGTAGAATATACACCCCAAAGTCCTGTCATCCAGTGGGCAGAGGAGCTCAGTATTTACATACCAATTCCTGTCAGCCATTGGTTGAGGACTGCTCTAAGGGCGCATTAATTCCCTGGTGCTTCTCGTCTGCCAGTTGGGTGGCAAAGAGTGCTCAGAGCTTGGAGAACACCCTCGGTATTGGCAATCGGAAGTCAGCCTGATGTGCACTAGTGTGGTAGGGGAAGGGGCACGAGAGATCATCCAAAACTCTGCCCCATCTACCATTGGTAGACCTTCTGCCTGAGCCTCCTGTTATAGTTTGGGTATTTGTCTCCACCCAAATCTCATATTTAATTGTAATTCCCAATGCTGGAGGTGGAGCCTTGTGGGAGGTGTTTGGATCATGTGGGTGAATCCCCCATGGTTTGGTGCTGTTTCATGATAGTGACTTCTTGAGAAATCTAGGTGTTTAAAAGTGTGTGTCACCCCCGCCCCCCAACACTCTCTTGCTCACTCCTGCTTTCTCTATGTGATGGGCCTGCTCCCCCTTCACCTTCCACCATGACTGTGAGCTTTCTGAGACCTTTCGAGAAGCCAAGCAGATGCCAGCACTCTCTTCCTGTAAAGCCTGCAGAACTGTGAGCCAATTAAACCTCTTTTCTTTACAAATTACCCAGTTTCAGGTATTTCTCTTTATATCAATGCAAGAACGGCCTAATACACATCCTTTAGTACTTGATTAGAATTTTACATTCCTAGCAATGCTTGTTGTCCTGTTAGACATTTAGATTTACACTGAATATTAGTAGCTGGAGAAATGGGCTTAAAGATAGCTATAGAAATATAACAGGTGAGAACTTGGAAGGAAGGAAGCTTAGTGTTACTAGTTATATGAGAAGAGGTGGGGAGAAGATGCTTACTGACTGTCCCTGCAGATTTTTTCAGTGTCGCAGCCAGAGGCAGAAAGAAATCACATAAAGAGGTCATTTGACAACTTCTGGTGGCATCCAAGGGTCAGAATTAGGTAATAGCCTAGGATTAGACTGGGTATGGAAGGGTGCAAGATGTGATGTGTGTGTGTGTGTGTGTGTGTGTATGTATTTGTACCTGTGTATGCCAGAGCATGTGTGATGCAAGCACACGTACTGGGAGACAGACTCAGAACTGCAAATCTGACATCGTGGGTTTTGTTTAGGTTTTGCATGAGTCTAACCACCCTAATGCAAACCATTATTCCCCTTTACCTTGTCCTAAAACACTATGCTTCAGGTTTATTTTCAAAACCATAACCTGTCTCGAAAGACCAAAAGATTCCAAGTAACTAGTATTGTTTGAATGAAGGAACAGAAGGACTCCTTAAGGAATTCAGCTGATTATCCTGAACATAACCCATGAGGCTTTTCTGTGATCTCAGTTTTCTCTTCAGCAGTGCTATTTTGGGGAGGAAAATCAGCATGTGTGAGGTTAGAGTTCCAGACTGAGCTAAGAGTGAGAAAAATCAGATTTAGCTTTTCAGCCTGGATTTTTCAATTGTCTCTTTTTGGGGCTATCAGTGCTTATGGTGGCAAATCCTGCAATTATGTATGCTTACTTAGGTCATCTAGATAGGAACATGTATAGATTACATTGTGCATATGCATGCAAATGGAATCACTTTAGTATCTGGAAGTTTCTTTTGTTTTGATTGAGCTCTCATCTAAAGTATTTTTTCCCATTCATTTTCTACTTCTCAAGGACCATTTGTATATCTTAAATTGATTTTATATGTAATAGTCCTGTGGATGCTAATTAGAAAATCATCAGCTTTTGTAGTCTTCTGGAATCTCTTTGGAAATTAACATAATTGGCTATTTCTTGCATTTTGAAATTTCACACACTTGATGAAGGTCACATTCATCTTGCATTGATTATTCCTCAATTCCACACCAACCCTGTTCTTTATACCTAATAACTGTTCAATAAATCTTGGTTGAAATAAATCCATCATTTAAATCTTTCAGAGTCAGTCCTTCAGTGTGTCTAATGAATATTCTAGAATGTTTCGTGACAGTCAAGAAACAGTCAAGCTGTACTTGTTTACCAGTGCCTTTCAATTGCAAAGATCTATAAGTCCCACTGGAGGCTCAGTTTACCCAGTTCGTGATTCAGTCTCTATTCAAGTAGGCAGTTATAATGTTAGCCCAAGGGAGTAGAGTGAATTTTGGGAATAGACTTGTTGCTCCAGATTTGGATCTGTTTTGCCTGCGGGGGGCGCATGTCCACTAAGCCTAGGCATGCCCTTCCCATGGTGGCCTAGGATGTACGACTGTGACTTTGCCTTAATTTCCTTCCCTAATTGGTACTCAGTTCCCTACTGAAAATGCAACCTGTGTGGGATCCAATTTGCTCACTTGAGGCCCTGATACCTTACTTAAATTAAGCTAGCTCTTTCTCCCAGGAGCTGAATCATACGCAAATAACTCTAGACCACTGTCTCTAGTTCTCCTGTGAATGTGTTTGTCACCCACAACTATTCTTCCACCACACGCTAGACCTGAAGAATTCAGTCTTAGACCTATGACATCACTTAGACCTATGACATTGTATCATCCTGCTTAAATTTCATCACCTCAGTTTTCTGTTTTCCTTAGCCATTCATCCATCTACCCCTCCACTTATTTATTCATTCACTCCCTTACCCTTCTGTGGGGACCAGTATGCCTTATGCACAATTCCAAAACAGATTCTACGTTTTTGGACCTGAACTTTGAATTGTCAATTACTGCACCAACCATCAATTTTACACCTGGTCAATTTCCCTTATCTCTTGATTTTCACCCAGACTAAACTTCTCCTCCTCATCAATGCAGTTATAGAAGTCTTTATTTGTCTTACATCCAAGCCTACCACAGTTTTTTTTTGTTTATTTATTTTGAGACAGAGTCTCGCTTTGTCACCTAGGCTAGAGTGCAGTGGCATGATCTTGGCTTACTGCAACCTCTACCTCCCAGGTTCAAGCAATTCTCCTGCCTCAGCCTCCCGAGTAGCTGGAATTACAGGTGTGCACCACCACGCCTAGTTAATTTTTGTAACTTTAGTACAGGTGGGGTTTCACCATATTGGCCAGGCTGGCCTTGAACTCCTAACCTCAAGTAATCCATCCTCCTTGGCCTTCCAAAGTGCTGGGATTACAGGCGTGAGCCACCGCGCCTGGCTGCCTACCACAGTTTAATAAGAGCTCATCTCACTTTGGCCTTTCTATTCCATCTATTCTTGCTGAGTACATCTTATTGTTTCTTTATAACTTATATGGAAGTCGGGGTTGAGAATTAAGTTTTGTATCCTCAAAGGAAGAATAAAATTATATAAGTTTTTTTTTCTTATTATACTTTAAGTTCTAGGGTACATGTGTACAACGTGCAGGTTTGTTACATATGTATACTTGTACCATGTTGGTGTGCTGCACCATCAACTTGTCAGCACCCATCAACTCATCATTCACATTAGGTATAACTCCCAATACCACCCCTCCCCACTCCCCCCTCCCCATAATAGGCCCCGATGTGTGATGTTTCCCTTCCAGAGTCCAAGCGATCTCATTGTTCAATTCCCAACTATGAGTGAGAACATGCGGTGTTTGGTTTTCTGTTCTTGTGATAGTTTGCTGAGAATGATGGTTTCCAGCTGCATCCATGCCCCTACAAAGGAGACAAACTCATCCTTTTTTATGGCTGCATAGTATTCCGTGATGTATATGTGCCACATTTCTTAATCCAGTCTGTCACTGATGGACATCTGGGTTGATTCCAAGTCTTTGCTATTGTGAATAGTGCCGCAATAAACATACGTGTGCATATGTCTTTATAGCAGCATGATTTATAATCCTTTGGGTATATCCCCAGTAATGGAATGGCTGGGTCGTATGGTACATCTAGTTCTAGATCCTTGAGGAATTGCCATACTGTTTTCCACAACAGTTGAACCAGTTTACAATCCCACCAACAGTGTAAAAGTGTTCCTATTTCTCCACATCCTCTCCAGCACCTGTTGTTTCCTGACTTTTTAATGATTGCCATTCTAACTGGTGTGAGATGGTATCTCATTGTGGTTTTGATTTGCATTTCTCTGATGGCCAGTGATGACGAGCATTTTTTCATGTGCCTCTTGGCTGTATGCATGTCTTATTTTGAGAAATGTCTGTTCATATCCTTTGCCCACTTTTTGATGGAGTGGTTTGTTTTTTTCTTGTAAATTTGTTTGAGTTCTTTGTAGGTTCTGGATATTAGCCCTTTGTCAGATGAGTAGATTGCAAAACTTTTCTCCCATTCTCTAGGTTGCCTGTTCACTCTGATGGTAGTTTCTTTTGCTGTGCAGAAACTCTTTAGTTTAATTAGATCCCATTTGTCAATTTTGGCTTTTGTTGCTGTTGCTTTTGGTGTTTTAGACATGAAGTCCTTGCCCATGCCTATGTCCTGAATGGTACTACCTAGGTTTTCTTCTAGGGTTTTTATGGTTTTAGGTCTAACGTTTAAGTCTCTAATCCATCTTGAATTAATTTTCGTGTAAGGAGTAAGGAAATGATCTAGTTTCAGCTTTCTACTTATGACTAGCCAATCCCAGCACCATTCATTAAATAGGGAATCCTTTCCCCATTTCTTGTTTTTCTCAGGTTTGTCAAAGATCAGATGGCTGTAGATGTCTGGTATTCTCTCTGAGGGCTCTGTTCTGTTCCATTGGTCTATATCTCTGTTTTGGTACCAGTACATAAAATTATATATATAGTTGCTGGACAAATATGTATTCTGTGTGAGGCATGGTGGGAAGCAGTGAACAAGACTGGACTCCTGTTCTCATGAAGCTTATACTCTAGCAAGGGAAACATTCATTAAATAAGGAGAGTCAGTCTCTCATTTTTTGTGGTTTCGGTATCTGCAATTTTATTTACTTGCCAAAATTTGTAAGCCTAAGATCAATACTCACAGCCCTTTTATAGTCATTCATTGATGTGCACAAAGCAGCGCAGAATTCATGTTGTCCAGTCCACATGTTGCATTCTGAGGTTGAACAAGGTGATGCCCTACCTTCTTGTTTCACCTCTCCGAATGTAAAGAAGTATCCTTATTGTGGTAGATTTAGCACCATGTGTTTTTGCATTTTTGTGTATAAAAAGCAAAATTGTGGTGATTTTGCTGTTTTGAAGGACCCCCAAATGTAGTGCTAAAGTGCTGTCTAGTGTTTCTAAGCACAAGAAGGCTGTGATGTGCGTTATGGAGAAAATATGTGTGTTAGATAAGATTCATTGAATCATGAGTTACAGAGCTGTTGGCCACATGAGTCTGATGCTAAAGAAACAGCAATATATATTAGATAATGTGTCTTTAAACAGACACATACATCAGACAAAGTCATGGATTGAGCCATCGATGAAAATCTTCTAACCGGAGGCTTGCAGGAACCCAATCTTGTATTTGCTAGTTTAATGTTCACAGTGACTTTGTAGAATCTAAGGGCTGTGAATAGCAAGAATGACTGTAATTAAATGAATAACTATTTAATTGCTTGTATGATAAGTACTACAAATTAATAGCACTCTGTACCACAACAGCATATATAGAGGAACTTATCCTCACCTTAGAGGTTAGGAAAGGCTTCCCTGAGGAAGTGGTATTTCCCCTCTGTTGTGAAAGAGATGTAGGGATTAGCTGAGTCGAGAGTAGGAGGTAGGGAGTTTCAGACAGAGGGAACAGCATGGATAAAAGCCCTGATGTAGGAAAGAGTGTGATTCATTGGAGGAATAAGAGAAGGCCACCATGAGAAGATGATTGTGTGTGGGGTGGGGTGGAGGGTGCAGGGGAGAGTGGTAAAAAAGAGAATAAAGCTGTAGACATGGACAGAGGACAGTTCATAGAGGACTCTGTGGGCCAGGTTAAAAATCTAAACTTTTTAAAAATAGCAGTGAAAAAAATGCTGATGGGTTTTAACTAAAGAACTGATAGTTCCTTCTGCTCTGTGAAGAATGGATTAAAGACAGGCAAAGTGAATATGGGGACACCTGACAGGAATCCAGACGGGGGATGACAATGGCTTGAGCTAGAGTTTGAACTAGGGTGTGACCATGGATATGGAGAGGAGGAGACAGGCTCATAAAAGATATTGAAAGTAAAAACGGTAACATTCAGTGAGTGAGGAGGCATGAAGGATGAGGGAGAAGGAGAAGTCGAGGATAATCATGACAGGAGCAACTGGGTAGTTAATGATATCATTTATAAGAAAGGGAACTCTGGGAAAGGAACACAATTAGAGAAAATGTAGTACATTTTGTTTCCAAAAATGGCTGCAATGGTATCTCCCACCTCACTTGCTTTTTGTGCAGTGTGACCTTACCACTCTCCCACTAAGAGGCAGAATTTATTTCCCTTCTCCTTGAATCTGGACTGAACCTGTGATCTGCTTTGTCTAATAGAACATAGTGGAAGTGATGCTTTATAGCTTCTGAGCCTGATATTTAAGAGAATTGCAACTTCTGCTTTTGTTTCTTGAAATGTTCCTCCTTGGAATCCAGTTGCCATCTTTGAGGAATCTCAAGTGCCTACATGGAGATGCTAACATGGGGGAGAATCAGAACCCGTGGCTGATAATCCCGGCTGACTTTGAGCTGGAAGCCAGCATGGACTGTCAGCTATGTGAATCTTGGACCTCTCAGCCTTCTCAGCACTGTAGCTGCACTACATGAGCAGAATAACTACCCGGATAACCTACAGAAGCATGAGAAACAATAGTTTGCTGGAATAGATTCTGAAACGGAGTATGTAGGAATTCAGTTTTGGACATGTACATGAAATGTTGCAGGGCACTCAGATGAAGATGACTGCTAAGGAGTTGGTTATAAATATCTAGAGCTGAGAAGTGAGATCTGGGTCAGAGATATACATTTGAAAGTTGCTAGTGCTTAAATCATATTTGTAACCATGGGAGTTGCTAAACATCTGTTGAGAATGTAGAGTGAATAGAAAAGCAATATAGAATTAGGACTGGGACTGAACTTCGAAGAATTCTAGCGTTGAATGGTCATGTTGCCAGGAGGTGCCCTCATTGGAGATTAAGAAGGAGCAACCACAGTTTTCTTGTCATCATGGAAGCCAAGAGACGAGAGGAGAATACTTCCAGAAGGAGCATGTGCTCCACAGTAGTATCAAAAGCAAATGAGTAGTTACAGAAGTTGAGTTCGAAAAGTTTCCATTATTGATTAAGAAACATGGTGGTCATTGATAATTCATCTAAGTAAATTTCTAGAGGGCTGTAATTTACTTTGTACAGTGCTGATGATATTTTTATTTTAACCATTTTAATAATAATAGCTTACATTGCACACTTTGTGAATGCAAGGCACTGTGTAGGATTCTGCATCTACATTACATCATCTTTAATTTAGTCATTATAACAATTACATTTATTTTTGAGGCAACTGAAACTTAGGGAAATTAAATGAGTTCCTTAAAATTATTCAGCTAGTCCATGGCTACATGCTCTTCCTCCCTGCTCCACCTAATCTACTGCTGTAAGTCTGTTGAAGGAAAGAAAGCCACATTATTGTTAATTGTTTTAGGTACAGTGATGGTCATTTTTATGGGAGTCTTTTTAGAGCTTATATCTTTTAGAGATACAAACTGAAATATTTACAGTTGAAGTTTTATATCTTACATATGCTTCAAAATAATCTAAGTGGTAAAGAGGGAGTCATTATACCATACTCTCTATTTGCCTATAGTTTGAAATATTCTATAATGACAAGTTGTTTTATTTTAAAGTGTCTCAGTGAGGTTCTGAGGTCTGCCCAGTGAATAAAGGTACATGGGCTTTGTGTTAGCTATTTTAGGTACTCAGAGTTTTATTTCTGGTAGTTTTTCTCTGATGTTGTGGATAGCGAGTGGTCTAAATAAATGGTCACTGGACATGGGAGGAACTATTAAGTCCTCCATAAAGCCTGCAAAAATAAGGTAACAAACCTTCATATTTTGATTTACTGAATAATTGTGAACGGTGACATTCATCATCATTCAAAAGGCTTAGCAGCATTTGTGAGATGACAATTAATTAGCAGGATGGCTTTATAAAATGCATGTTGCTTTTCATTGCTATGGCCCATTTTCCTTGTTTAATGCAAACTTGCAGGCTCTTAAATGCATCCTAAATCTTTCTGGATTTGTTGTTGCATGGTTCCACAGACATTTTTCCCTAGAGACATGGTAATTTTGCAACTTTTAAATATTCAACACAATTCTAATTATAAATAGTTCTCATTCAAAAGCGATAGCCAGACACTTGGCACAAACCACATCTTGTTATATTGGAAAAGGATGACAGCATAATGACTGATGATATGTGTTAGATTCTCTCATTTCTCTTAATTAGAATTTTCTCTGCATTATCATGCTTTGTAACTAACCAGCTTATTCCTGACAGTGGTTAATGTGATTAGGAATGGTTTTAACTTTGTATTCCATTTGGAGAAATAGCCCAGCCAGTCTGTCTGATAGCCTGTGTGGGCAGAGGAACAAATTTCCCCCAGTCCTCCAATTTTTCTGTTCTGCTTGGGCTGGGCTAGTCAGGATATGAGACGAGATCAGGGAAATGGGAGCATGTTTTGTCCTGTCAGAAAGAGAGGGATACATGCAAAAGGAAGAAGGCTGTAGCCTTGGGATAGAATGCAATGAGAAGGTTAGAGAGGGTGACCATATGGAGCTATAAATCAGTAGCTACCCAGGCAACAAAGCTGACTCTGTACATCTGGTATGTGACTCACTAGTTATTTATTGAGCACCTGCTGTGAGCACAACCCAACCATCACCACTGCTGGGGAGTACAAAAGACACCAGAGACCTTTTATTTGCCTTCAATTCTAGTTGGAGGCAGACTTCTACAACTTAATATCCTCCTTGAAGATAAGGACTCATCTCTTTGGTTCATCTTCATATCCCATTGCCTGGTACCAGGTTTAGCTCACAGTAGTTACTCTTAATAAATGGTTTGCTAATAAATGAATGAATGGATGAATATAATAACATGAGAATAGTTATAGGGTCACTTACAAGAGATCCAATAGCCCACTTCAAACTAAATATGTAAATGCCGATAGGGTGGTCATAGAATAAAGGAATATCAGAGCAACGTGAGGTTCTGCAAAAAGGTTTCAGGCTTCTGACAAGCCGGTGCTGGTTTCCACTTCCTCAGTCTCCCCAGACAGGGTAAATTAACATGATGACCCTGACAGTTAAACTGCCCAGGCCCCACTCATGGAACATTCATGCCAGCAAACCTTCTGGAAATTATACCTCAAGGTAAGTGAGAGGGTGTCTGGTAGATGTAAGAAGGTGAGTGAGTTTCACCTCCTCATAAGTTGCACAGACATTCCTGGGCTTGGGATACCTAAGAGAGGAGATCGTGCAGCCTTACGAGGGTCCCAGGTGAGCTGGACATAGTGTAGGTGGATTTATGATCTTTTTTGACTGTGCTGTGGCCAATCCTGAACCTTTTGAAACGTAAGGAGACACGGTGTCCCAGAGGTCAGTCATTACAGAGTCCTGGAGAAAGGGATTTCTGAGCCTTCTACCTATGATTTGGGAGAGAGATCTGTGGCAGCTTTATCTGCATTATCCTGGAAGATTACGAGAAGATACTTTGGTTTGCCTTTAGCTCACAGATTGCTCACTATCAGCAGAGTGAAGACTTTGGGAGGAGCTGAAAACATAATTTTTGTTTGGGGATTCTCCTCTGAATTCAACAGAATACCTGACTTGAAACAAATATTTGGATTATCTGTGGGGTTGCTTTATCTAGAAATCCACATATTTGTGCTTCAGACTAGTGACATATATGGAAAAAAATAACTCAGCTAGAGAATTTATGGGGAACACCCTTCCATCCTTCCCTTCCCCACACACAGATATTCAGGAACGTGTTGTTTTCTTCTTCCAGTGAATATGTGAACGTTTTGCTAAATAGAACCTGTTGATTAATTGTCACCACATGGCCAGACCTCTTCTTAGGAAAGAATATCATTATTATAAACTGAATTGTGTCCCCCTAAAATTCATAGGTGGAACTCAATGTGACTGTATTTGGAGATAGGGCCTTTAAGGAGGTAATTAGGGTTAAAGGATATTATAAGAGTGGGTTCCTAATCTAATAAAACTGGTGTCCTTAGAAGAAGAGGAAGATGCCAGGATGCCTGTGCACAGAGGGAAGGCTGGGTGGGGACCCTGCAGAAAGGAGAACATCTGCAAGCCAGGATGAGAAGCCTCACCAGAAACCAACATTGCCAGTGCCTTGAGCTTCGATTTCCAGTGTTCAAACCTGGAGAAAATACATTTCTGTTATTTAACCCACCTAGTCTATAGTATTCTGCTATATGGTAGCCTCAGTGGATTATACACTAAAGGTAAATAAATAAAACATGACTTCTGTGGTTAGTGGATTTATTGCAGTCAGTTGAGGAGAAAAAACAAATGTGGATAAAATGGAGAAAATATACTGTTATGTTGAGCAATGCTGACAGTAATATAATAAATATAACACGAACAGAAAAACAAGAGCGTATTTTAATGATTAACTTACCACGTGTTAGTTTCGTATGAAGGGTTGAAATCTGTGCCCCCAAAAAGATATGTGGACGTCCTAACCCCTAGTAACTTTGTATGTGACTTTATTTGGAGATACGGTCTTACAGAAATAATCAAATTAAAATGAGATCATCAGAATGGTCTTTAATCTTGTACAACTGATGTCCTTATAAAAGAGGGAAATCTGGACACAGAAACAGACATGTGCCGAGGAAAGATGTCATGAGGACACACAGGGAGAAGATACCATGTGACTGGAAGAGGCATCTACAAGCCAAGGAGTGCGAAGGACTACCAGCAAACACCGGAAGATGTTCGGTTAGTGTTGTAGCAGGACAAGCCACAGATAAAACCCCTCAGACACCGAGTTAATGAAGGAAGGGCTTTATTCGGCCAGGAGCTTCAGCGAGACTCAGATTTCCAACAACCGAGCTCCCAAGTGAACAATTCCTGTCCCTTTTAAGGGCTTAGAACTGTAAGGGGGTCCACGTGAAAGGGTTGTGATAGATTGAGCAAGCATGGGTATGTGACTGGGGGCTGCATGCGCCAGTAATCAAAATGGAACAGAAAAGGACAGGGATTTTCACGATGCTTTTCCACACAATGTCTGGAATCTATAGATAACGTAACCCATTAGGTCAGGGATTGATCTTTAACCAGGCCCAGGGCACAGCACTGGGCTGTCTGCCTGTGTATTTCATTTCTGCCTTTTAGTTTTTACTTCTTCTTTCATTGGAGACAGAAATTGGGCATAAGACAATATGAGGGGTGGTCTCCTCCCTTAGTGTAATCACAATTTTTGCCATTACTTTCAATGGCAAAAACCACACTTACTTTTGCAGCAACCTAATAGCAGCTGCAAGGAAGGATTCTTTCCTAGAGTCTTCAGAGAGAGAGAGAGAGAGAGAGAGAGAGCTTGACCCCCCAACATGTGATTTCAGACTTCCATCCTCCAGAACTGCGAGATAACACATTTCTGTGGTTTCAGCCACCCAGTTTTTGGTGCTTTGTTACAGCAGTGCAGGGAAATGAATACAGCCTTGTTCTCAGAGCTGGACAGGGCAGCTTCCTTAGTCACTAATTCATCACAGATTTTAAGCTATCACTGGAATGATTTAGAAATTATAGTGCCAGTTCACTCAGATTTCCTCAAATGGGATGAGCTGTCCTCACCGAAGTGGTGAAGTATATCTAATGGAAAGAAAACAATATGAATAATAATATAAAACATCCCTTGTCATTGACGAACTAATGCTGTATTTTTGTGATGCACACACAAGTTGTATAGTGACTACCTATAAAGTAGCTACTATTATTATCTCATTTTATAGCTCAGGAAATGAGAGTGAGGGAAATTCAATGATTTGCCTGACTTACCCTTGGTCTCACAGCCAGTAAATCCTGCAGCTGGCATTCAAACTAAGGTTTCCTCCAGCTAGGTAGTGAAAGGTAGGATTTGGATAAATAGTGTAGGAAGTACCTTTGAGCTGTGAGAGTAAACGGAATTATTTCCACTAGAGATATTTCCAGGCATAGCTAAAAGAAAGAGTCAAAAGTGTACTTGGAGAACAAGGAGCCCAACATAACAGGACTGGCACAGATAAGACTTCAAGGTGGCCTGTTAGTTTCATGGAAGGTCAGCGTTTCCCCATCCTTAGGAATTCCTGCTTCCAAGAATTGATTAGCGGTAAGCAGACAATAGAACTTGACCCAAATCCATTTTACGTGCCTTGCCCACTGAAACTGCCTTTGCAAAAATTGTGACAGTGAAAGAAATCTGACCTAACTGACTCCATCTTGCTTTTAACCTTTAAGCTACCCTTGTTGATTCCTGTGTTCATTCCAAAGTAACTTTGGAAGGAATTTAGTTTGTAGTTTAACTTTGAAACAAAAATTATAACAGGCCCTCCCCAAAACAAACTACCTCCTTCCTTGGGGAACAGACCACCTTTGTGAAACTAACAAATTAGCCATAAGATCAGAAATTGTGGTTAGGAGTTATGCAGCCAGAGCCATAAGATTCCTAATCTTACCAATTGCTTCTGCAGATAGCATTGCTGTTGTAAAACCTAAGATCGGTATCCAAGACATTTTTCAGACCCTGCATTATGACAGACCAGCTGCTGCCACCCAGACTGGCAATCTGGCTCAATTGATTCTGCAGTCCCACCCAGGAACAGAAGACAGAAAGAAGAACCTGCTCCAACCCCCTGTGATTTCATCCCTGACCTAATTAATCGGTGTTTCCCATTTCCTAGACCCTGCCTGCCAAACTATCCAAAAAATCCTAGCCTCCAAATTTTCAGGAAGGCTGGTCTGAGTAATAATAAAACTCTAGTCTCCCCTTTAGCCAGCTCTATGGGTATTAAACTCTTTCTCCACTGCAGTTCGTCTGTCTTGATAAATCAGCTCAATTTGGGAAGTGCGCAAGAGGAACCCACCCAGTGGTTACACCAGCATGAAATTCTGTGTTATCTTCTTGCCTCTTCTCTATCCTCTTTATCTCTTGAGTTTCTCTATGTATGGCATGGGGGATGATGGAGATCATTGACCATATCAATCATATGGAAAATCCATGTGTCCCTTCTGAGATTTACATAGAAACACCTAAGCAAATAGTGAGTTTTCTCCAGAGCTATTCAGTATTTTACAAACAAGTAGCAGAAACATCCATTATCTTTAAAATCTCCGTTCATTAAGCACTGTGCTGTAGCAAAACAAAACAAAATGAAACAAACAAAAGAAACCCCAGAATGCAATATAACATAACATGGCATGACAAAACAATAACAACTAACTTGATGCAGATGTACTTACAGCAAGAGCAGCCTGCTTTATAGAAATTCTGAGTTGTGGCGTATTTAACAAGAAATATAGCTTTATAGCAAAAGTCTCCAGCTAAATATGAGGCAATAGAGTGTGGCCAAATGCAGGCCTAAGATTTCTTTACTAGGCAAGAGCAGTTTGTCATTACCAAAGCAAGAGAGAGCGGGTAACATTGAGTAGAAAAAGTGGTCATTTGTGATGGGATCATCTGGTTTGGGTTTTGCTGCTGTGTGACTTTGGGTCTCTTTGTCTCCCAGGGCCTCAGTGTTTTCATCTACGAAGTGAGGAAATTTCACCAAAAATCATAAATTCCTCTTAAGCTCTATTTCCTGCCTTATAAAAATCAGTGCTTCTCAAGTGCCTAAAACTTCTTCAAAGTGGGCTTTTCATGATTTGAACCTCTTTAAGATGGGGAAGAATCTTCTCCAAGCATTACCTTTTGGCTTAGAAAACCCTATCTTGGTCCAATTTAAGTTATGATAAATGCAAATCAATGACATCTAAATTAGAAAGGTCTTGTGATAGTTATCATACAAGAAGGCTTCAGTCATTATATTAACATGACTTTTCTCTAATCAGGTATTTCTCATGTCATATTGATAATTTATTCCTTGGCAAATGACTATGTGTCTTACATTTTGAACCCGGTTATTTATGGTTGTATCAATATACAAGCTCTAGTCAACTGCTCGTATTATCATCCCAAACATAGAATATCTATAGAAGTCACACTGCAGTCTTCTGGATTTCGCATATTACCTACATGGAGTTCCTTTGGTACATATGTTAATTAGACATAAGGCAGCTAATGACACAAATCATACTATTTGGAGAAAAGAGTAATGTTTCTATCTTCTAATTCATCTACTCATCTGGTAAGGAACCTCTGTCCCTTCTCTTTCTATTCTTCCTATTCTTAAAAGTATTTATAATATTCAGCTTTCCTATAAAAGGATTCCCTATTCAATAAATGCTGCTGGAATAACTGGCTAGCCATATGCAGATAATTGAAACTGGACCTCTTCCTTACACCATATTCAAAAATTTACTCAAGATGGATTAAAAACTTAAACATAAAACCTAAAACTATAAAATCCCTGGAAGACAACGTAGGTAGTACCATTCAGGACACAGGACTGGGCAAAGATTTCACGACAAAGGCGTGCAGAGCAATCCACCCATCAGTGTGGAAAATGCAGAAAAGACAATTCTGATACCCTTCTATTCTCCTTCAGGGCTACCTTTCGGTTCTTCATAATGCTTTAGTCTGAATTCTCCAAATCTATACTTTTTTAAAGGCATTCATTCTCATTTCTGATAGTAGCTAGCATTAATAATTAATACATGGGGCCTATCAGATACTCTACATAATTGCTTATTCTATCAGCCTTTAAGCTAAATCAGAAGAAAAACACATCTTTCAAGTGAGAAGTGGTAAGTTAGAGGAAGCTAACTGAGGGACAAGTTAGAATGGTTTATGAAAGAACTATACTAAAGCTGAAATGAAAAAACTAAGTTTGAGGATTTCACTCTACTATTTACTATCTGGATGACTGAAGATAATTCATTTAATTTCTCTCAGTCTATTTCCTCATATATAAAAGAGAACTAAATAATAAATAAACAAAGATAAATAAATAACAGCAATATGCACATCCTCAAATTCTTAGTGCCCAGCACACAGTAAGTGCTCAAATAATGCCTGCTGAATGTCTGATCTTCACCATTTTATTGGTAAATAGAAAATAAGTATTGGGCAAGCATTTAGTATTGTCAGCATCAATGAAGATAATAAATACGAAAACACCTCATGAACCATAAAGCACGGTACAAATGCAAGGGCTTTTAAAAACCCAAAGGAATATGATGGTTTTCCCACTTAGAAGATATAAAATCCCAGCCCACTCTCTCTTTTCCCTTCTGTTACAATAAAATGGCAGCAATAGCAATTTCAGCATTGGGTTATGAGACTGGAGTTACAGGAGCTCGGCTTCATGCCCCAAAGCACAAAGAGGTGGAGATACGGGAGCATCTTCCTGACTCAGCAAAGGAAGGTTTTAAGAGCAATAAATGAGAAGACAAAGCTATTCAGAATTGCACTGTGTCCCAGAGCTTCCCTCTGCCATCTCTGGGCCCTGGGAAAGGCAGTGTCAGGAAAGCACAGGCGAAACATATGGTGGGAGAACAGCATGCTGACAGCTGAAGCACAGTTTTATAATAACACATAAAAGTAACAGCTATGCTAGTTAAAACAGGATTACTTTAAAATATATGCATAGATACACACACACACACACAGACGTGTCTTGAAAACTGGGATAGAGAGGCTGTCTGAAGAGGCAGCCGGAATCAGAGGAAGAGTTAGGAGTTTGCAAGCTCTTGTCTGCAATGCTGACATACAGCATCATTGGAAGCTGGGAGGGGGCCAAGACTCAGCCCTCCTCCTCCCCAAGGTTTTAACCAGTGGTTGTGAGAAACTGACACAACACATCAGCTTTACCCATGGCTGGCCAAGCACCCAGTGATCCTCAAATGCTGGGGTCTGGTAAATAATTTTTGAGAATGTAGCTTGGATTTGAGGTCACCAAACACCTTTTGTTTCTTCCATAAGCCTGGATCTTGAGGTCAACCTGTGTGAAAGTATCTGAATCTGCAGAGGAGATTTGTTCCCCTGCCTGGCTGAATGAAAGATCAGGACCTACCCCAAACATCATCACCAGTAGAATGCAACCACAACAAAGCAAGTGATAGGTTGGGGTTGCTTTTGTAATTTAGTTATTCCATCCTTTAGAAAATGTAGCTCAACAAATGTTCCAGTTCTGACCAATCGGATTATTTATTCCCCCTAAAGTAGGGAAGAATAGGAAGAGGAGGGACAGAAGTTCCCTACCATATGGGTTGATGAATTAGGAGAAAGAAACATTACTCTTTTCCCCAAAAAGTATGATTTATGTCATTAGCTGCCTTATGTCTAATTAATATACGTACCTAAGGAACTCCATGTAGATAATATGTGAAATCCAGGAAATTATCGGGATTTCCATAGGTATTCTATATTTGGGATGATAACTGCCAAAAGCAATGGCAACAAAAGCAAAAATTGACAAATGGTATCTAATTAAACTAAAGAGTTTCTGCACAGCAAAAGAAACTATCAAAAGAGTAAACAACCTACAAAATGGGAGAAAATTTCTGCAAACTATGCATGTGATAAAGGTCTAATATCTGCACCTAAAAGGAACTTAAAGAAATTTACAAGAAGAAAACAACCCCAATAAAAGGTGAGCAAAGGACATAAACAGACAATTCTCAAAAGAACACATATATGCGGCTAAAAAGCGTATTAAAAAGAAAAACAACATCACTGATCATTAGAGAAATGCAAATCAAAACCACAATGAGATACCATCTCACACTAGTCAGAATGATTATTATTAACAAGTCAAAAAATAACATGCTGGTGAGGTTGTGGAGAAAAAGGAATGTTTATACGCTTTTGTTGGAAGTCTAAATTAGTTCAACCATTGTGTAAGACAGTGTGGTGATCCCTCAAAGACCTCAACACAGAAATACCATTCTACCCAGCAATCCCATTGCTAGGTATACACCCAAATGAATACAAATCATTCTATTATAAAGGCATATCCATGTATATGTTAATTTCAGCACTATTCACAATAGCAAAGACATGGACTCAACCTAAATGCCCATCAGTGATAGACTGGATAAAGAAAATACAGTGCATATATACCATGGAATATTATGCAGCCATAGAAAAGAACAAGATCATGTTCGTTGCAGGAACATAGATGAAGCTGGAGGCCATTATCCTTAGCAAACTAACACAGGAACAGAAAACCAAATCCTGCATGTTCTCACTTATAAGTGGGACCTAATGATGAGAACATGTGGACACATAGAAGGGAACAACACATGGGGGTCTTTCAGAGGATGGAGGCGGGAAGGAGGGAGAGGATCAGGAAAAATAACTAATGGATAGTAGGCTTAATACCCGAGTGATGAAATAATCTGTATAACAAACACCCATACCATAACACAAGTTTACCTAGGTAACAAACCTGCACATCCTGCACATGTACCCCTGAACTCAAAATAAAAGTGAAAAAAAAAAAGGCCTATAAATGCATAAAAAAGCTCAAACTTCTAATAAAAAAATCAAACAACAAAATATACAATTTTTCAACTATGAAGGTGAAAACTATTTGGCAGCATTTTAAAAATGATAATTTTTAGTGTTAGCACATTCAAGAAACACGGTCAGAAAAATAGGATAAACTTTTATACTCTTACCACTAGACGGGGGGTATGGGTTGGTGTGATCATCCTGAAGGGAATAAACTATCGATCAAAGGTGTAACCAGCGTTCATGACCTTTGACCCAATAATTTGACTTCTAGAAATTCAAGAGAGATGTATATAAACAATAATGTATAGGAAGGTTTGCTGTATATTTATTTATTTATTATTTACTTGAGATGGAGAAATTCAAGAGAGCTGTATATAAACAATAATGTATAGGAATGTTTGCTGTATATTTATTTATTTATTATTTATTTATTTCGCTCTGTCGCCCAGGCTGAAGTGCAATGGTGCGATCTTGGCTCACTGCAACCACCGCCTTCTGTGTTCAAGCGATTCTCATGCCTCAACCTCCCGAGTAGCTGGGATTACAGGCACCCATCACCACACCCAGCTAATTTTTGTATTTTTAGTACAGATGGGGTTTTGCCATGTTGGCCAAGCTCGTTTCAAACTCCTGACCTCAGGTCATCTGCCTGCCTCAGCCTCCCAAAGTGCTGGGATTACAGGCATGAGCCACCATACCTGGCTTGTATTATTTATTTTTAACAAAAATCAGAAAGCTCATTGTTTAATGATGAATGACCAACCTATAATTTATATATAAATGATTGACTACTTTGCAACTATTGATATGTTTTCAAAGAATAGCTTATAAAATAGGAAAATATTACAAATATAACATTAGGTGAAAACAAAATAGGACCCACAATTATATATGTGAATGAGTTATTGAGTTAAAAACCACACTAGCCTGTCAATAATGGCTATATGTTGGAGATAAAACTTAGGGCCATTTCAATGTTATTCTTTATATATTTTTATATTTTCAAATTGTCTACAAAGAGTATGTGTTATAGTTACATTTTTAAAGGATGAATTATATTTATTCTTTTCCATATTTATTTAGTTAAAAGAATTATTTTATGTGTTCAAAAACCAAAAGTTAGTTAATTACAAAGTCAGCTAATCAACAAGATTCCATTTCCCTGAATGCTTCCCTTGGTTATAATTGTACAAATTTCTGCTCAAGATATGTCATTTAATAATTATAAGTAGTATTTTTGATGTTTTAATTGATATTTCTTTGGTATTAATAACAAACATAATTTCATACATTAAGTATTATTTCTACTAATTGTTTTTATATACTAAATACAAAGATATAATTCTTTTCTGTACATTCTGTTGAATTCATCGATTATGAATGGAGTAGAAAGATGATCAACTATCCTACTCCATTCATCTCTGTCCTTGTGTTACTACCATATATTAACTGTATAGTACCTAATTTTATGATATGCCTTCCATATCCAGCAGAGTAAGTCATTCTTGCATGGCCAAATTATTCTCCCTTTGCACTGCAGCTCTTCTTGTACTTCTTTTTAAAGTAGTCTCAGCTGTTGATTTTTTTTTTTTTTTTTTTGAGAGGTTCATTGGTACACAGTAGAACTTACTTTCTGAGATAAATAGATGATGACACTTAAGATTACGTAGTTGGGGCCAAACTTTAAAATATATATTATATTTGAGTTGATGATATAAATCCCACTAGTAAATAATTTTCAATCAAGAATTCACACCTGTAATCCCAGCACTTTGGGAGGCCAAGGCAAGCAGATAGCTTGAGTCCAGGAGCTTGAGACCAGCCTGGGCCACACAGTGAGATCTCTACTCTACAAAAAATACAATATAAATTAGCCAGTGTGGTCACGTGCACCTGTAGTCCCAGCTACTCTGGAGGCTGAGGTGGGAGGATCCCTTGAGCCTCCGAGGTGGAGGTTGCAGTGAGCTGAGATCATGCCGCTGCACTCCAGCCTGAGTAACAGAGTGAGATCCTGTCCCCCCCCCCAAAAAAAAAGAAAAAGAAAAAAAAGTAAAGGAAAAGAAATTATTTTGAATATACAGCAGAAAGCCTCAGTTCCATTTTCTGATTTGCCATTTAGTAAACAAGTGACGTGTCACTTTCTCTGAGCCCTAGCTTCCCAATCAGTTCAAGGGATATTAACTAGTCTATATTTCCTCATGGGGGTGGTGTGAAGATAGAAAGTGATCACTGAAACTGTAAAGTGCTATGTAGATAGAAATAAGAAGTAGTGTTGCATGTAAGATGGCTGTGTGCTCAATATGACTGGCTGGTGGCCCACTTTTCTTTGGTTTTGGCCACAAGGCACCCACATAAAGGTCATTAGGCTTTCTACTAATTTCCCTTTTTCTTGCATAAATGGAAGAGAACAGCTAGCTGACTAAACAAAACCAGCTTTAAAACATAACTGCTAACTTTGAAGAAGAATCTCCCATCTAGAATATTCAGAGCTAGTTCTATTACCTAAGAGGTTGTGGAACTTTTTAATTTCCTATAAAACTACAGTTCCTGGTATTGGACAATTAAGGGCTGAATTGGACCCCACCCAAATTCGTATGCTGAAGTCCTAAGCCCTAATACCTCAGAATGTGACTGTATTTGAAGATAGGGTTTTTTTACAGAGGTAATCAAGTTAAAATGAGGTCATTAGGGTAAGCACTAATTCAGTAAGACTGGTATCTCCACAAGAAGAGGAGATTAGGACACAGGGACAGAGAGAAGACCTTGTGAGGACACAACCAGAAGGTTACCATCTGTAAGCTGAGGACAGAGGCCTCCCTGTGGACACATCCATCTCTCTGGCTTCCAGCCTCCAGAATTGTGAGAAAATAAATTTCTGTTGTTTAAGCCACCCAGTCTGCGGTACTTGGTAGTGGCAGACCTAGCAAACTAATACAGATGGCCATTCTAAGTGTTTCTCTCTAGAAAGCCACAGCACATAAAATACACATCTGGTCTTTTGACTCCAAGATGTTGGGGTAATTTCAGTAAATAAAACTTGGCTCTAGAAAAGGCTTTGTGTTTTCATTACCTGCCATACTAGGACTTTTCATGGAGAACAGGGACAAAGGCCAAAACCATATAAACTCAGATGGAATCATTCAAGGGATTGTTGTAAATTCGTCGCTTCTGGGTTCCAAGGAATTCTCAATCCCTCCTCTCCTGCAGCCTTAGAGAGCAAGGTTCTGTGGCCTTCTGTGGGCAGCATCTGTTGCTTCTCTGTGTGCTCAGCCTGAAGGCTACGTGCTCTGCTTCTTTGTAAGTGTCTAGCTAAAACTAAATGTGTTGGATTGTTGGTGATGGCACTGCAAAATGGAGTCTCTAGGTCGCAAATGTTTTGTATTCATCTTGCCCAAGTTTAGCAGATGAGACCTAAAAGCATTTTGTTACTCTCCTGGGATAATGGCTAATTTGACCCTGAGGCATCTTTGGAGCAAGATGCATCTTCCTCAGAAGTTGCTTTCCCTTCCAAGATAGTCCTGGAATGTGCTCAAACATGCTCTGTTGTTTGTACTTGTTCGTGCAAGAGCCTAGGGCAGTGCTCCGGCTGGGGCCAAGTTGCCTGGGCTCTGACATCTCCTGACTTTATGATGTTGGGCAAGTTATTTAACCTCCCTGTGCTTTAATTTCCTTTCTTGTGAAAAAAGATAATCCTACTACCTACCTCCTATGGTAGTTGTGAGGATTAAGCAAATTACTGCAGGTAAAGTTATTAGAGCAGTACTTGGCATTGTAGTAGTCTTTCAATAAATGTTACCAGTGTGGATGGAATACACCAGCTGTTCAATATGAGTTCTTTTTTTTTCTCAATATTCTAGAATGAGAATGGAGTCACAAAATTTTTGCCATGTAAGTGCTGCAACGTATTTGCTCCCTTGGGCATAAAAAAACCCCAGTATTTATTGAGATTTCTTATTTTCCAGGCACCATGCTGAGCAATTTATGTGCTTTATCTTAGTTAAACCTCATAACAATCCTTTGAGGTCAACACTCTGTTCCAGTTAGGATAGGTTAAGTCATACTGCAGTAGCCAATAACACTAAAATCTCAATGGCCTAATGGAACAAAGATTTATTTTTTGTTCACACTGTCTTTTCAATGCAGGTAGTCAGGGGTCTCTGCTTACCATTATTACTCAGGAACCAAAGCCGATGGAGGATGATACTGTCATCTCAACAAATGTCTTAATGACTAGTCATGGGAGGGGAAGAGAGCAAGGGGAATTGGGGACCAACTCTTCAATACTTCTACATTGGAGTGCTACACATAATTTTTCTTGGATTAGCCACAGAAAGTCAAATGACCATGCCTAACTTCAGAAAGGAGTATGTCTGGAAGAAGAGGAGAAAGAATAATCTCAGCACATACTGACACTGTTCCTGTTTTATACCTGAGGACACTTTCGGCCTAGAGGAAAAGGGAAAAGTAGTTGGTTCAGTATCACATACACACAGTAGTAAATGGAAAGCCACAATTCCAATATTTCACTGGCTCTAAAATTAGTTCTTCTAGTCTCTTTGATTACTGCCTATTGAGGCTGGTGACATTCTTGCTGGAGCCTGTTGGGAGTTGAATTGTTCTCACCAAAATGATATGTTGAGATTCTAACCCCTGAAACATCTACATGTGATCTCATTTGGAAATAGGGTCCTTGCAAGTGTAATCAAGATGAGGTTGTATTCCATCAGGGTGGGCCCTAATCCAATATGAATGGTGTCCTTATAAGACAAAACAGAGACACAGACAGACACACGGGGGAAATACCTTGCGATGATGGAGGCAGAGCCCAAAATGCCAAGGATTGCCAGCAACTCCGGAAGCTAGGAAGAGACAAAGATGGATGCTTCCCTAAGTCCTGACAGGGTGCAGGAGCCTCCCAACACCTTGATTTTTGACTTCTAAATTGTGAGAGAGTAACTTTCTCTTGTTTAAAGCCACCCAGTTTGTGGTACTTTGTTATATCATCCCTAGGAAATGAATATAGAGCTCATCCTGTAATTCTGTGTGTTGGATCTTCATTTTCACATTGTTTATTTAGCCACATGTCCCTTCTAACAAGCTCGGGTTCTTCTCAGGAGCTATCTCCTTCAGGAAGCCTTCCATGAGAGGGCTCTGCACCATGTCTTACTCTTGAGGTCTGATACTGTCAGATCAGATGGTGTCTGATGCTGACTAGGCATTCAGGAAATGCTTGTTGAATTAATACAATGGAGTTGGTTCTATTCTTTTTCTCTAATCTTCTTCCCATAGTTTAGATGTTTCAGCTTTGTAACAGGATGGGACATTTATTCCAGACTTTGAGAGACCCTGAAGAGTTTGTCAGAGGACAGATAATTCTTTAATTGGTTCTCATTTTGAAATGCTTGAACTCAGGGAACACATCTCAGCTTCATACACAGAGCCTTTGTGGTTGGATCCATGCTGGTCTTTCAGGATGGGTTCTCTGGAAGCAGATGCCAGATGGAGTTTGGGACTCAAGATATTTGTCACAAAGCCGTGTTAGTAGAAAGGAAGGAGAGTAGTATTGGACAAAAGAAGTCAAGTTGGGATGCAGGCCTGACACAGCCTTGTCAACCTACCTGTGAGGGAGCTCTGGAAAAGTACCTCCAGAGTGTCACCCATCAGGCCAAAGTGGTCGGTCTTTACATCCTGGAAGGGCAAAACTCGGACAAAGCAAGTGCCTCTGAGGCTGACCCTGAGACGCTGGCAGCAGAAGGCCATCTGCTGACTGCACCTCCTGTGACTGGGGTGCAAGACTTTCTTTGAAGAGGAATTTAGGTGGCCCATAGTTTTATCTGTCTCTCTGACTTTATCTCACACCACTTTTCTTTTGCCCACTGCCAACTCCAAGGAAACTGAAGGAGGCACCAGCCACCCCCGCCTCCTAGAATACCACTCCCCCTCCTAGAATACCACTCCACATTGCCACCCCCGCCTCCTAGAATACCACTCCACTCTCTCTCTTCCAGCAAGCTCTGTCTTATTCTCCAACATGCCACATCTTACCTTTTTAGAAATTCTTTGCTGCCTTTACGTTCATTTCTTCTTGTACTTTTAAATACCTTGGAACTTCATCCTAACAGTGCTTATTACACACCATCACATCTGCTCACTAGACCATAAACTGCCCTAAAAAGGGACTTAGAATTCAAACTTTGTAAAGGTGCTTATGTCTAGTCTGGTGCCTGGCACATATAGGCAATTAATCAGTGCTGATTAATGATGACTGAATAAAATATGCAAAGGAAACAGAAGGAGTCATGTGATGTCAAGGGAGGGAATATTCTACTTGACTGTAGTAGAATTCAAATTACAATGATGTATTTATTATCCACTTTCACTTGGCTTTAGGCCAATCAGAACCAGTGTCCTGTGAAAACCAGCTCTAACAGATCAGTTCCTCACAGACCTGAGAATCCACACAAGAATGCTACAAAGGCAAACAGGAAATATGTGTGACCCAAAGGATGCATAACCAAACCAGACTCCAACCTGCAGAGGGAAATGTGCCCTAAGGACTCTTTACTGGAGTCAGCCTGCTCTTTAAGCAACTAGTCCAGAGGCCCAAAGGTAGCTGCCTGTCTCAAATCAGGGCTTACAGAGCCCTAGATGGCCCTAGTGGACATCTTCTATCACTGTCTAGTCAGTACCAGTTTCTCCTTTATCTGAAACAGCCTTAGTTTTTTTTTCTTTCTCATTTGCATCCAATCCTGTGGAGACTATCAGTCAAGGATTCTACCCTCCCTCAGATACAATGAATAGTTTTGCAGAGGTCATGAGCCCTAAGCCAGGCCAATCAAACCAGTGGGCATCAGCTCTGGGAAGGAGAAGCTCTTATTCTACTAGTTGTTAGGGTGACGGATGGTAAGAATGGAACACTGGAGATAGTGAGGAGACCAGGCAGGGAAAGCTGCCTGAGATGAAGCCAACATAAAGAGCATTAGCCACAAGGGAGGGGAAAGGACAAGTCCTCAATGACATTGTTAGAGCACCAGGATTTAGATTAGCTTGGATTTAATATAATTGTCAAATGCTGATTATTGAGCCAACAAACCAATCACCCTTTTTTGCTTAAGCTCTTTCTTTTCAGTTTTATCAGGGATATAATTGACAAATAGAAATGATATATAATTAAGGTGTATAGTTTGATGTTTTGATACATGTATACATTGTGAGATGTTCACCACAGTCATGCTAGTTAACATATTCATCACATTCACATAGTTACATTTTTGGGGGCTGGCATAATGAGAAAGCTTAAGTGCTATCCTCTTGGCAAGTTGCAACTGTACGATATAGTATTGTTAACTGTAGTCAGCATGCTGTACTTTAGGACGCCAAAATTTACTCCTCTTGTATAACTGAAACTTCATACCCTTTGACCAACATCTTGCCGTCTTCCTCATTCTCCAGCCCCTGACAACTAGCATTCTACTCTGAGCTTCTATGAATTCAACTATTTAAGAATCCACATATAATTGAGATGGTGCAGTATTTGTCCTTCTGTGTCTGGTTTATTTCACTTAGCATGTCTTCCAGGTTCATCCATGTTGTCACAAATGACAAGATTTCCTTCTTGTGTAAGACTGAATAATATTCAGTTCTATGTAAATATATACACCATGTTCTCTTTATCCATTCATTTGTTGATGGGCATTTGGGTTGTTTCTGTATCTTGGCTATTACGAATAATGCTGCAATTAATATGGGTGTGCAGATATCTCTTTGACATATTGATTCCATTTCCTTTGGCCTATATACCCAAAAGTGGAATTGCTGAATCACAGGGTAGTTCTATTTTTGGTTTTTGATGAACCTCCATGCTGTTTTACCCAAGGTCTATACCAACTTACATTCCCATCAACAATGTATAAGTGCTCCCTTTTCTTCATACCCTTATCTCTTGTCTTTTTGATATTAGCCATTCTAAAAGGTGTGAGGTATTTAATTGTGAATTTAACTTGTATTTTTCTAATGATTAGTGATGTTGAACATCTTTTCATATATCTGTTGGCCATTAGCATATCTTCTTTTGAGATGTGTCTATTTAACTCTCTAGCTTGTTTTAAAATCAGATTACTTGTTTTTTTTGTTGTTGTTGTTGTTGTTGTTCTTGGGTTGTTTGAGTTCCATATATACTTTGTAGATTAGCCTTTTGTCAGGTACATAGTTTGCTTAAGCTAGTTTGAATTGGGTTTCTATTACTTGAAATGGAAAGATTCCTCCTACAATCTTGTCCTTTCTCTTATATTTTCAGATGAAAAGAGTAAGAGCCCTACAGTAGGAGCTAGCTCTTGGTCTACCATAGCTTTGACTAAGCTTTGCACTTCAGATCAAAAAGAGAAAAACCAGAGTAAAACTATTTTATATTGCATAGAAAGTGAATTTTGTCCCCCAAAATGACAAAAGATGTATGAGAGCTCCTCTCTGTCTTCAAGTCATGCATAGTTTAGCTGGAGAGACAGGCTCGGCATATATCAAGACAAGGCAGTGTTTAAGGTTTAGTTCTGTTAATCAGGGCAAGAAAACCCCAACTTTTGATGAACTTGGTTCATTCACTCTTTGGTAGACCCATAATGCTCATATTTCTACCAACATGGTTAACAGGCAGTTTCATCTGGGGTCATGAGTTGGTGATTCCTTCACTCTGGCAATTAGGTTTTGCCAGTCTAGGGCTTAATGAAAATTATTAAAATGGTGAATTGGGGGAGCCTTGCCTAGCTGTGTCAACAGGAGCATAGTTCCTTGGGGATAGGTTGCTCAGAGCTTCAGTGTTTTCAGGGTTGAACTGAATCATTTATTGGTTATATTGTTTAAGAAACATATAATAAACAAATGATAAAAACTTGAGACGCATGGGAGATGGCCTAGTTTTTGCAGGGATGTGGAATACAGTTAGGGATCTCTAGACTTGGTTCCACACATAGCATAGCTTTTTACAGTTATCATTTATTGGACATTTACAATATGCCAGATACTATGCTAAGTCCTTTATATGGATTATTTCATTTAATTCTCCTAACAACTCTTGAGGAATGCAGTTCATTCTCCTTTTGCAGATATAGGCAAACTGTGGCTCAGAAAGGTGAATTTGCTTGCCCAAAGTTAGAGAGCTAATAAACATGGGAGGCAGAATTTGAGATCAGTTCTAGACCCTGACTCTTAACATTACCTATACTGCCTGCCTAGTAAAGCAAAGGACGAAGAGACAGCAGGGACCGGGGGTGGGGGGGGGGAGGAGTGTCACTTTGCAGAGAGATGTGCAGTGAGGGGACCCTGGGTTCTAATGGACTAGCTCAGGTTGTGCTTCAGTTATCCCAGAACAAAGTAAAGAAGGCCTGAGTAGGTGCTGGGGGAGAGGCAAGGAGGATGGCAATGGGAGATTTTGCAAAAGAACACTGAAAGACTTAGAAAAAAATGAGAGATGAGTCAAAACATATCAGAGTCCATTTTAAACGCGGGTATAAAATATCAGTGTCCAAAATAGTAGCTGTCAGGAGATTACTTGCAGCATATTCTGGGAATGCATTTAGTTTCCATGGCAGAAAACTGTGTCAAGGAAAAACTATTCATGTATACATTTATTGGAGACTCATTAGTCTATTTAATGTATTTTTAAATTTTTAAAAGGCCATTCACCACAATTATGTCTGGGCAAATGTACAAGGGGAGAAAATCAATGTTGAATTTTACAAATAGATGCTGTCTCAGTCTTCACTTTATCATTCCCATCATTAGGCAAATGGCAAATCAACATAATTTTGCAGAGTGGGGTTGTTCAGCAGGCTTGAAGAAAGTTCCTAAAATGTGATTCCACTTTTATAATGTAAGTTCTTGATGTCAGCTTTTCTTCAGTTTCATTTTCACAGTGACCCACACTGTGTTTATTATTTTTGAAGGCTCATGTTGAAATAGATGAATAGGAAGGATAGCAGATGGGTTTCCCAAAGCCTGCAGGCTGGCGTGAGCCTATATCACAAAAATGCCTACTTAATACTAGGAAAGAAATAGCAGTCGGGGCTGGGATGACACAGGGAACCAGCTGTTGGTTGCTACAAAGTCTGACCACAAAGCCTGGTTTTATTTGCTACAAGATTCAGAGACCTGGCCAACCCAGGTCTCTGATCATTTTCAGCACTTCCCATGACATGCTCTCCTTAAGATACCATCAGCATTTAGTACAAAAAAAAAGCATGTCAGGCTTTCTCTTACCCTCTGCCTTATATTCATTCCTCTAAGCAATTCTGTACTGGTGAAGTTGCTGGCTGAAGGTGATGAAAAGACCCCTGCACTGAGGTCAAAAGACTGAGATGCAGTCCTAGCTGTGTAGAGTTGGGCGAGTCATTTCCTTGTGCTGGGCTTACATTCCATCTGAAAAATTAGAGATTGTTTTGTGATGGTTTCCTGGCATTTACATAATATGATTCTATTCATGTGGAATACTTCTGAGACACATAAGGTAAAAGAATATGGATTTGTTGGGGGAAATAGTGTAATAAACTTAATTCAAAATGAATAAGTGGCAATGTAAGATGATTTTGGATGATATGCAGATAAACATTTTAAATTTTAAGTCACTCATCTCTTTTAATATGTATTAGAAAAGATTTGATTAGCACTAATTAAACTTGTGATTACATTATGTTGTTTGTTATTATGGCTAATTAATTTAAGGCAAAAAGGAAATTGATTTAAAAGCGTGATATAGTAGATAATTTGGCTGCCATTTGTCCCTGGCTATTGGGGAGTAATCTCTTAATCTTTGGAATTGCCAAGCGATAGAAGAGTCTTTGTTATTCATAGAGGGCTCTTCCTGAGTTTATGTCAACAAAGTCAGTCATGCTGGACCTTAGGTAGTTTCAGGATGGGAACTGGCCATACTGGAATGACCACCAATACAACTTAAGGGTTGGGACTTTGAGCCAGGTTATACCAACTGTCCTCTGGGGAGTTTGTGGATTGAGTGCAGCCACATGGCCAATCAATCAGTAATAACTGCATAATGAAACCATAATAAAAAACTCTGGACACTGAGCATGGTTGAGCTTCCTTCTTGGTCATGCACATTAACGTGCTGGGAGGGTGATGCATCCTGAGGACATGGAAATTTTGTATTTGGGACCCTCCTCGATCTCACCCTATGTGTCTCTGCACTTGGCTGGTCCTGTGTTTTCATAAGAAAACTAGAATCATAGTTTCATAAGAAAACTAGAATCATAAATATAGCTTTCCTGGAGTTCTATGAGTCATTCTAGCAAATTATCAAACCTGAGGAGGTAATGAGAACCCCTGAATTTGTAGCCAGTTGGGCAGAAGCACTGGTGACCTTGGAGCCCTGGAGATTGTGTCTGAAGTGAGGGCAGTCTTGTGGAGGATTATGCCCTTAAGCTTTGAAATTTGATCATCCCTAGGGAGCAAATGTCAGAATTGCATTGCTCAAAGGCAATATCAAGTGAATAGGAGTATTAATTACTTAATAATAAAATGGTGCACAGAAATATGGTCAAAATCCTATACATAGTTTAAAAATGACCAAAGATTGAGAAACATTTATATAATGTTCTCTGTAGTGAGATTGACTGCAGTAAGCCTATTATATATATTTGGTAATTTACTCCCTGCAAGCACCATGTGAGGTAGGTAACTACTAATATCTCCATTTTACTGATTTAAAAAACTAGGGCTTTGAGCAGTTAAATAACTTCCCCAAGGTCATGTCATAATTAACTGGCAGGATTGGGATATAAACTCAGGTAGTCTAGCTCTAGAATTCCTTGTCCGTAGACATGTTCATTTCCACACTATTGAAGTACCTGCCTCATAGAATCACTGTGAAGATGGAATGAAATACTGCATACAAAGTTCATTGAAAAGCTTCCAGCACATAGTAATCACTCAGCAAATGTTAGCTTTTATTATTCTTATTCTATATCAAGTAATGTCAGTTCTTAAATTAGGAGACACTGAATTTGGTTATACACTATAACACTGTCTAGTATCAATTGATAGGCATATACATTTTCTGTTTTTTATGAAAACAGAGGGATTTTATGTTTGTAAGTTAGACAAGGTATAGGACTTACATCGCAGATCTTTCTAGCATGAAGCAATTTTGTCTCCAGTCAAGAAACATTAAGTCTAAAAGTAAAGTCAGTATGATAAAGAACCTGGTTTTTGCAACCTTTTCTTGATATTATGTAATTCTAGTTCACATAGTCGAAGACAATGGGAGGAGAAATTTTAGCAAACAAAGCAAAATTTGAATTTCAAGATTTATTTAAGTGACTACAATGGCTTAGTTAGTTAGAATGCTCTGGACTGGTAATTCATCTTTATTTGTCAGCTCCCAAGAGTCAAGTTGTATGAAGGGCAAAAAGTGAGCAGGAAGCAAAAATAACTGCCTGTTTTTGACTAATGATCATCCTCAGATTTGGGGTGGATACATTTCTAAAAACTCTCACTGGGAAAAAACTAAGTGCTCCCCTAAAATGTTAAATGTATAAGTTGGCAGGGATTGGGAAGCATATTAATAGTTCATATATTTTCTTTCACATAAATACATAACAACACTAACAATATTAGCTGTGGATATAATATCTAGATATATAGGGGCTATTAACAGTGTGTAGGAAAAATTTTGACCTGAGCCCTTATTCTGGCTGTGATATTTAGTGAGACAGTCCAGTCCCGGGTCCTGTGAGACAAATCACTCTGTGAGTTTCCATGGAGGAAGAAAAAGCTTCATTTTTTTACCCTGCAGGAACAGCAGAGGGAGGGAGATCCTATCTTCTTTGCAAATTCATTAACTTTGTGGTTGAAGGGAGCAGTGTTGGAAACTACTTTTAGCTCAGTAGGAGGAAAACAAACAGATTCATCTCCAGAAACCAAAGGAAAGCGTAAGTGGGTTTTTATTAGTCAGCTGTATTCTAGATGGTCAATTTCCAGTGGAAGAATACACCTTATGCACATTTCTTTTGCTTCCTGTCTAGACCTGATCAGCTGGGCACTTACATGATTCCATTGGGGTAGCTGTAACACTGGACAGTGTATTGGAAATTCTGTTTTCTGGCCTGTTCAGGAAGAAGCTATTCTATTTTGGTTATTAAAATTTTCTATTAAATATTTCTATAAAATATTTCTATAAAATAGTCTATTAAATATTTTGATCATCAGGGTTATCAGAGTTAGCAGAGTAGATGACAGCTGTGGTACTAATTCACTCATACATCTACCCTACAAATATTTATTGAGGACTTTCCATGTACCAGGCACCATTTTATTTTTTTACCTTTTTTTTTGTTTTGAGACAGATCCTCGCTCTGTTGCCCTGACTGGAAGGCAGTGGCACAATCTCAGCTCACTGCAACCTCTACCTCTTGGGCTCAAGTGATCCTCCCACCTCAGCCTCCCAAGTAGGACTACAGGCATGCACCGCCATGCCTGGCTAATTTTGTGTGGGTTTTTTTTTGTAGAGACGGGGGTCTCACAATGTTTTCCACACTGGTCTTGAACTCCTGGGCTCAAGAAATCCTCTTGCCAGGTACCATTTTAGATACTGTGAATATAAGATGCTTGTGAATACAACAAAGATCCCTGCTTTCCTGGAATTTACATTCTAGTGGAAGGCAGTACAAAGGTTCACAGATGCGTATAATGATTCCAAATAGTGAAAAGTACTTGAAGAAAGTAAATAGACTGCTGGAACCAATATTATACAGTTCTCAGATAAGATCTTCAGTGTAGAGGGAATGTCAAGTGCAAAGACCCTGAGGTGGAAGAAAGAAGGTAGACTCACTCACAGGACAGAAAATAAGTCTCATGTGAACTAGAGCATTGTGAACAGAAAAAGTAAGGTTGAGAGGTCAAAGTGGCAGGCAGAACCCACATCATGTAGAGTCTTGAAGCCTTGAGGTCAAAAAGTCTGGGGTTTTATTTTATAAGTGATGGGAAGCCATCAGAGGGCTGATACAGAGGAGTGATGTGATATGCTATGTATTTTTAAAGCATTAATCTGGCAGCTAGATGTTCAGTGGGTTGATTACAGCGGGGGGAGGTGGGGTGGAGACGGATGGAAGAGTGGGCCCATTTGTGCTTCCAAAAGTCAGAGAAAAGTAGTAGAAGAAATGCCATTACCTATTAAATGGAGCAAAGAGGGCCTGGAGTCAGATTTGACTGTCACTCACTTGTTGTGTTGTCTTAGGCAAGTCTCTTCCCTCTCTGAAACTCAGTCATCTGAAAGAGAAAAACAGCCTTTAGTCCTAGATTCCCTTCCACGTGCTTCTGTACACTAACATATGATTCAGAGGGTATAGCCCAGTCTAAAGGGAGAAAAATCTCCAAGACTGAAACCACAAACTGTAGCCAAGCCCACACATGGATGATGGAAGCAGTGGGGTGAAAGGGGATCCCTGAGTGGCAATCGCTTCTCGTGATCTGGTATATTGCTCCTTTATTGACATGAGCTCAGCACACAGGAATTAGCCTTTGTTTGGTGGCTCTTGTCAGTCCTCATTTGTGTGGTTATCTTTCATCTTTGCTGCCTCTTGACATTCCTTGGGCCTAGCATTGTTCCTCACTGCATCATGCCTGAATAGTTTGGGAACCTGTTGCAACAGAAAGCATGTCTGACTTTGTTAACATATGTACCATTTTGGTGAATTTAGGTGTCAGCTTTGACATTTCAGAGTAGGAAAAGATGAAAAGGGAACAATTCAGTACTTGGCATCTCTGCAGTCTGGGATTGTTGCAAATTCAGAGTGAATGGAGAGGCTAAAAATTCCTGCCTAAACTTATGTAGACATCTTCATGGAGACATCACAGCATAGTTTAATAGCAAGGTGGTGCCTTAAGAAACATAATGTCATTGGACCAATTCTGCCTACCCTTGTGCCTGTAAAGAGGAGTTTCATTTCCCTCAAATTGATATTTTCATGGTTTAATTTCTTTTAAATTACCTTTTCAAGGATTATTGTTTAGGTATCCATTTTAGAAGTATCTGTATTATCATGTTACTTTTTAGTGTAATACATAATACATGAGGTATGGAATAACGAGATTAAGTTAGATTTTGAAAATGAAAAAAAATTAAAAGTTGTGTTAGCAAAGAGAGTGGGAATATTTCCAAACCATATACCTGATAAGGGCTAATATTCAGTGTATATAAAGAACCCACATGACTCAATAGCAGAAAAGCAACTTTATTAAAAATATGGGCAGAGAACTTGAATAGATATTTCTCAAAATAAGACATTCTGTATAGACAGTTTTCTAAAGAAGATTAAAAACGATCAACAGGTATGTGAAAAGGTGCTCAGTATCACTAATCATCAGGGAAATGCAAATTAAAACCATGTGGAGATATCACCTCACACCAGCTGGGACAGTTATAAAGGCAAGAGATGACAAGTTTTGATGAGGGTGTGGAGAAAAGGGAACACTTGTACACTGTTGGTGAAACTGAAGATTGATGTAGCCATTGTGGGGAACAGTGGGAAGATTCCTGAAGAAATTAAAAATAGAATTATCATATGACCCAGCAATCCCTCTTCTGGTTATATACCCGAAGAAGGTGATATCACCACCTTGAAGAGGTATCTGCATTCTCATGTTCATTGCAGCATTATTCACAACAGCAAAGATATGGAAACAACCAAAGTGTCTATTGATGGATAAATGGATAAAGAAACTGTGGTATCTACAAAAGGGAAAATTATTCAACCTTAAAAATTGAGATCTTGCCATTTTCCACAACAGGGATGAACCTGGAGGAAAGTAAGCTAAGTGAAATAAGCCAAACACAGAAGGAAAAATGCTGCATGATCTCACTTATGTGTGGAATCTTTAGGGAAAAAAATGTCAAATGCACAGAGATAGAGAATCAATCAAACATGGTTATGGAGGAGGTGGGCAGTGGGAGGCAATGGAGAGATGTAGGTCAAAGTGGCGATATGTAAGATGAACAGGTCTGGAGAGCAAAGGTACAACAGGAGGACTATACTGCAGTTAACAATATTGTATTGTATTCAAGATTTTTCTAAAAGAGTAGAATTTAGGTGTTCTTACAATGCCAAAAAACAGAAAACTATGTGGGATGATGGCTGTTAACTCACTTGACTGTAGTGATGATTTCACTATTTATATACATATCGAAACTTCATGTTGTGTAACTTAAATATATACAATAAAATTTAACAAAAAACAAAGGAATATGTATAAACACACCATACTATTTTCCAAATATTATTTGAATTATCCTGAATGATAGTACCTGATTTTCTCACTACACTAGACATTTGGGTAGTTATCTCTTTACTTGGTATATTAGTTTTTCTTGCTGTGTAACAAATTACCACAATTTAGCAGCTTAAAACAATGCCTATTTATTTATTGATGATGCTGCAAGTGAGAAGTTCATATGAGTTCAGCTGGGTTCTCTGCTTAGGGTATTGCAAGGCTGAAATCTAGGTGTTGGCTGGGCAGAATTCTCATCTGAAGGCTCTGGAGGAAAAATTTGTTCCAAGTTAATTCGTGTTGGAATAATTCAGTTCCTTGTGGCTGTCGGACTGAGGTCCAGTTATTTTTTGCAAGCTGTCAGCTCTCAGTTCCTAAGAGAGCCTGCATTCTTTGCTATGTGGCCCTGTGTCCATCGGCAAGACAGCAATGGTGAACATGTGGAAATCTTCCTCATGCATCAGATCTCTCTGACTTTCTCTTGTGCAGCCAGCCAGAGAAAAGCTCTCAGCTGGGTTCATGTGATTAGGTCAGGCTCACCTGAATAGTCTTCCTATGTTAAAGTCAACCATAACATAAGATAGAGTCTCATTATGGAAGTAAAATCTATCCTATTCAGTCTTGAGGATTGTGCAGGCAGGTATTCCATGGGGTGGGAAATCTTAAGGCCTACCTTAGAATTCTGCCTATCACACTTGATTACTTAACACAAATTTAGTTGAGAATTGTGTTATGTATGACAATTCTCAATTTGGGTTATCCTAGAAGGAGGCATAGATTTCGGTACACATAATTTATTTGGGAGGTGATCCCAGTTAGCACAGTGAGGAAGTGGGAAAAGTGGGTCAAGGAAGAAAGTCAACAAAGGATGACTTAAGGAGCCAGTTACTGATGCAAGCAAGTAGGGCTCAGTCCTTCTTGGGGCTCTCCAAGAAAAGATAATGCATCCCTCAAAACTGCTCACTCCCACCCAACTCCCATTTGTTGAAACTTGCTCTGAGGGCAATCGTCTTTTCATCCTTCAGTTTAGATCAGGGAGCGGATATTTTTGTTGCTATTTTGCACATTAGGGGGTTAGGTTTGTCTAAGACTATTCTACTGTGAGATGGTGGCCTATATTTCACCTTTTGTCCAACTTGCCTATAGGGTATGCAGGCTACTGAGAAAGACAGAGCCAGAAGTCAGTCTCCTGCCTCCTGATGTTGCTTATTGCCTCTTTTCAGTCCATTTTAAAACCACCTTGGGGTAAATAAATGCTGAGATTTTAAATGAATATAATCAGAGTAATAATAATCTGTTAAGGCTGAATGGAGAAGGTCCATGCTAATTCTCAAAGGAAAAATAACAGGCTACCTCACGTTTGTGTACCTCTTCTGCAGACTCCCAGAAACCCACAGTTACTAATAAAATCCCATATATGTGAATGCGGTTTGATTTTCAAAATGCCTTTTTATTCAGGATGCTGTTTGCTCTTCCTATCCATCTCTGAGGTCTATGAGAAAGGTACTATACTGCTGTCATTCTGAGCTTAGGTTTTGGACTCAGACCCACCTAAGTTTAAAACCAGGTTCTGCCACTTTGGGTGATCTTAAATTACTTAAGTTCTGCTGGCCTCAGTGCCTTGTTCAAAGAACTCTTGTGAAGGCCAAATCAGATGGCATGTTCAAAGTGTAGAGCATTATAAAGTACTCAAATATATGGTAGCTGTTTTATCATTCTCATTGACATGTGAGAAAACTAATGTTCAGAGAGAAGTGACTTGCCCAGAGTCATCTGCTAGATGGTGGTAGAATTAGGGTTAGAACCCAGTCTCAGAGTTTCAGGTGAGCTCTGTTCTCCTCTTCATGGAGAGAAGATAAGAATCTTCCTTCCTGTTCTCCAAGATGCAGGACAATATCCAGGCAAATCACCTGTTCTCTTTTAAGAGCCACTTTGGCTGTCACACAAAAGCCAATTCTCCTCTCCAGGTGTAGGGCTTTGTGTCAACAGAGTAGAATGGAGGTAGCATCCTCTCCCCTTGGGAAGTTCTTTCTACAGTTCCTCTGGGCACATGGCCCTCAGTGTACTGTTCCAGGAATCAACTAGAAGCAGATAAATGGTTTCCAGTAGGTGGTGGTGGAGGGGCTGTGTCTGACCACTTCCTTGATGGATTTGAAGGTATTTTAAAGTTCATTTCTCTGCATTGTGACCAGCATGGGCATTTGATTTTATGGTGGCAAATCCTGCCAATCAATTTTTATATGAAGAGTTACTTTTTGTGCAAAATTTACTTCTGAGCAAATATCTATAGACATTTTTTTTTCTTGTCCACCCTAACAGATGAATTGAAATCTGGATTTTCCTGTCACCATTTTTCACTCAGTCTTTCCTTCACTACTCATTCTTTCATTTAATCAATATGTATTGAATGTCTGCCATGCACCAGGCACTATTCTATACCTTGGGAATACAGTGGTCAATAAAATATACAGAGCCTTGCCTTCATGGACTTTATAGGGGAGAGAGAAATTGCGATAGAAAAAAAATCAAGTGAATTATGCAATATGTCAAGAAAATAAAATAAGGTACAGGGGATAAAGAAGGCTGGAGGTTTATATGAGGAAGATCAGGAAAAAGGGGTTTGAGAAGGTAATATGTTAACAGAGGACTGGAAGAAATGATGCAGAGAACCACAAGAATATAAAGGTGAAAGGAAGTGATAGTTGGCAGTATATTTGGTGTGTGACTTGAGGAATAGTAGGGAAGCATGGCTAGGAGAGTGAGCAAAATAGAGAATGGTAGTTGATGCGTAAAAAAATAGCCAGGAGCCATGGCTGGTTTGCCATTGTGAGGACTTTAGTTTCAACTCTGAGCACTCCTCAGACCCCTATGTATCTGGCCTTACAGTTTTATTCAAAGTATTAAACAGCTTAGATGTAATGATGCTTAGATGTAACAAGGCAGTCAATTCAAGCAGGAGGGCGTTTGTGGAAAATATTTTAAGTCCTGGTACTAAGAGTTGCAAGAGAGATCTTTGGGCTATTCCTCTACTACCCTGTGGGGCTTTAACAATGGGATCCTGCTAAACTTGTGGTTATTTCTGGTTCTTCAAATTTGGATTTTCTTCATTTTTTATTCTTTCACATATCTTGATGTTTTGAGCTAAAAATCATCCTTTCAAAAGAAAATTTTAGAAAAAGACATGGAATGAACTGGCAATATCTTAATCCTCTACCATCAATCACTGACTTTGAAATTAGAGTTTGAATAATTAAAATCAATTTTTATGCATTTTGCCTCCCCCATGACAGGATATTTCTGTCAGAAGGCTCCTGTGGGCTCCAGATTAAGTTTGTTAATGGGATCTGGCCCATCTATAGCCAAAGCATTTTCATCAAAAAGCCAATAAAGCTCCAATTGCACAGGCTAGTCTTTAAAAAATTCTCCATGGTGATTTTATTGAGCCACATTACAAGAAGCAAAATTGCATTATTAAAATGACCACTTGATTATTTTTTCGGTTTTTTAATTCTTCTTACTGTTATGGAAAAAAATCTCATTTTAGGTCTCCTTAGGATTTGTTTCTTCTAAGAATTTACTCTAAAATAGAGGCTGGTGGGAAAATTGTAAGCCTTTGTGCAAGCAATAATGGACCATTTTACTGTGCTAATCAATGGGTACATATTAAATGTGTGTGTTTGAAAGAGAAATACATTGGGACAGTGGTATTAGTGTCATAAACTGCATCAGGATTACCTCCAGGGCTTGTAAAACACATTATTGTACCCCATGCCCAGACTTTCTGAATTGGTATATCTAGGTGGGACCTGAGAATTCACATTTCTCGTGAGTTTCTAGATGATGATGATGATGCTGATGCTGGCCCCGTGACTCACATTAGAAACCGCTACATTAGGACTATGTTCTGCAACAATGCATTAGATTCTGGATTTTATTCCACCTGGTTAGTGTTTGTCCCCATCCGAGTGAGTCTAGATAGAGACTTCACTACTCTGCTTGAATGCATACTCAGCTGTAGCAAGTGTCTAAGACATGATAAAAAAAAAAACCACACAGAAAGGCTTCAGAATTGATTTGAATAAGGTTGAAGTCTTTGAAAACCAAAACATGGTTAATTTTGGAGTATTTCCCAATAAGTTTGGGGTCTATGAGCTAATTATTTCAAAACCCATTCTCCATATCAAATTGTTTACTTTTTGCGTTGGGCACCCTCTGGATACACCATGTTTTCACTCATGCTGTCTTCCCACCTATTATAAAATGCCTCCTACCCTGCTCTCTGTTCAAACAAGTCCTGGATCAAATCCCAACTCCTTTATGAAACCTTTGGTAAAGCAATTTATGAAGGTCTATAAACCTTCTTCTAGATCCAACTGCCTTTATTATCCAGACAATTCATTTGGAATGACCCAGTGAATTGTTTTTGCCCCCAATTACTAGATAAACCTTGTATGGCTATGTAAGTTCTTACAGGAATATGTTTGACCTTGTCAAATAGACTGTAAGCTTTCTTCGAGCAGAGATTAAGACTACCATGCAGTTGGTGTTTAATATGTACTTATTTGAAATTGAAGGCACAATTTCTTTAAAACTAAGTATCTACTATCTCAAATATATACGAAACAATTAAAACAATTAATGTGTACTGAGCACTGATTATATCCCAGGAGCTTGACCCACCTCATTGGTACCCTGTAATAACTGTATGGGATTGAAAACATTGTTATCCTTATACCGATGAGAAAACAATGGCTTAAAGAGGTGAATGACTTGCCCGAGGCCACACATCCAAGAAAGGGAGAGTTGGGATTGAATCCTAATCAGACCTCAGAGCCTGTATCTTACCCTTTGCAGTATTATTGAGCCATAATCTTTTTTTTTTTTCTCTCTCTCATTCTCAGCAGCCCATACCCTCAGTTAGCTGGGCTACACAGTATGAAGCTAGCTTTTCTTCTCTGCCCCAAACTCACTTGAAACCACAGAAACCACATGAAAAATGGAGTCTGGCCACCTCTCATCTATGGATCTCAGACTTCTTCTGTAATGATTCACCATCAAGGGCTGTGGAAGCCACAGCAGCAATAAAGGACTCTTGTATTGATCCACTTTGAAATTATAGAGGAAAACAAATTACCCTGAGGTTCTTTATTGGCATCGAGTGTTAGGTCCAGACAGATTCCAGAAAAATTTAGCTTTTAAGGTTTAATTCAAAAGTCCCTTGCAAACTATGGATACAGGAAAATGAATCATTTCATATTAGGGGATGGGGCGATAATGATGATAAATGCCTTTTTGAAAGCTTTGTGTTCCAAGCATAAGCCCTACTCTACTAGTTCTTCAGAGCTGATTATAAGTTTAAAAAGTCCCATTTAGGTCAAGAGCTGGGAATTCCTAGTTTCTCTTTGGCAGAAATAATTGGTCTGATAATATCCAAATAATATTTATTAATTAAATAATACTCATTTTATGAGATTGTACTTTTACATGTTAATTGGATGCTGAATAATCAGTTTTACTATCTTCATTATGTAAGTAATGCATATATCCAGTTTTGTTTAAGAGTTTCAGATAATATGTACTATGCAGGAGAAAAATAGAAAGTCTTTCTTCGACATCCTTCTCCCACCTGCCTCAGCTACCCTGTTCCAGGTGTAGCCACAGCCGGTAGATGAGTATGCATCCTTAATTCTCCTTGCTGCACACACACAAGTGCATATATGAATGTATATAAACAAATAACTTTTTCCATAAATGAGATCACATTGTAAGATTTTTCCTGTGACCTTTTTTCTACTTGACATGTTGAGGAAGTCTTTTCATTTTAATTTGATACAATGCCTCTACTTCATTCTTTGTAAGGGCTATTTACCATATTTGAATTAACATGGCAAATAAATGTCTAAATGTCAAAAATGTACCTGAGATTTTGTTTTTACTCAGGTGTAGTGAGGCCATAGATCAGGAGATGACTGCCATTGAAAAGAGAGTGTGTTACTCACAGTTCCCAAGAGGAAGGGGCACGCCACACCATGCCACACTATTACTGGTGGCAAATCCATGCAGGTCTGCAGTAGGTCTTTCTTACTGTACAGGTCTGCAGTAGGCCTTGCCTCCTAGGAAGAAACAATTTGACTGAAAGGCATAAGGGAGAAGGAGAGACCGAGGCAAGTTTTAGAGCAGGAGTGAAACTTTATTAAAAAGCTTTAGAGCAGGAATGCAAAGAAAGTAAAGTACATTTAGAAGAGGGCCAAACTGGTGACTTGAGAGATCATGTGTGCGGTTTGACCTTTTGACTTAGGGTTTGACTTGGCATACTCCCAAGGTCTTGTGTTCCTTCTCCCCTGATTCTTCCCTTGGGGTGGGCTGTCCGCATGCACAGTGCCCTGCTAGCACTTGGAAGGGGAGCCTGCTCAGTGTGTTTACTGGAGTTGTACGCATGCTGACTGGAGGCGTTCTTCCCTTACCAGCCGAATGTCCTAGGAGGTCATATACCAGTTAAACTCCACCATTTTGCCTCTTAGTGTGCATGTGTGAGCCCATTCACCCAGATTCTGAGATCTTATCTGGAAGCTACTGATCACCAGTTTCAGGTTTTTCCTATCTATTGGGAGACTGCCTTTCTCTAGTGCCAGCTGTGACCAAGTATTATTTTAGAGCAAGAGTTAATGACCGCCTGACCATCACGTGATGGTCACCTCACATTCCTCGTTGTCGCAGGGGCTCTCTTGCCCTGTTTACGTCCAACTAGCTACCTACAGTAACACCACCACACAGGGCCAATGGGGGAGTTACCAGGGTCAGTCAGGAGGCAGTGGGAGTGGGGAAAAACATAGGCAAGATAGTTTTCATGTTAAGGAAAGGGTGAGGTGAAGTAGGCAAGCTAAGCAAGTTTAGGATTGAATCGTTTGAATAATTTTGGTGGGCTCTGGACTGTAGGGGTGGCCCCTAGTTTTCCAGTATCTGGTCCTCAAATGATTTAGAGCAGGGGTAATGTTGGCTTGGTGTGTGAAAATTAGATAAAGGAGGTGGTTGCAGTTATGGCTGGTTTGCATATGAAAGGCGTGCTCTCAGGGAAGTTGTCTGTTACTTCTAGGAATTAGCTTAGTATGGGAGGGGCGGCCCCTCCCCGTAGTCACAAAGCCCCAAGTTGTCAAAGCATCATAAAATATGGAAAAATACAAAACATGGTCAATACAAACATTTTTCCATTTGCCAGACATTTTGCTGTTTCCAGTGTGTTTTGATTCTGACCACCTAATACTGTGAAGATCAAGCCAGACAATGTTTGTGAAAAGACTCTACCAGTGGAAAAGTGATATACACCTGTATGAGATGTTAGCATCATCTAGAGTCTATAGTTGAATATGCTATAGCTATAATGTTTCCTATATTATTATATTTTATATGTTTGTCTATGTAGCTATTAAGAAGTGGATAAGAGTTTATATCTGGGTTAGCTCTAGGTAGAGTGTAAGGAAAAATACCTTACATTAATTTTATCTCCACAATGATGCTATTGGCTAGCTCTTATACCCACTTTACAGAAAAACAAATGAAGGCTTTGAAAAGTTAAGTAATTTGCCAAGGTCTCTCGTTCCTAGGACAAAACACCGATATGGTTTTTAACTTGGGTTTTTCTGGCCTTCAAGTTCTTTCTATGTATTTCTGACCCTTCCTAGTTTCAACACCCTCCCTCCTCTTTCTCCACATCTAGGAGCTAACTGTCCCACATCAATGAGTCTGTAAGTCAACCCTGCTTTCAGCCTCTGGGCTTGGTAGCTAAAAGAACACCTAATACCCGTCCTGCTGACAAGAGCCCCCCCAGGACAGAGGTCCTTATTAGATTCTACAATGTCCCTCCCCAGGGCTGGAGTCACCATGAAGCCCAGTCTGTTCCTGGGATCTCATGGCTTGCCCAGAGACTCCCCATGTGTGGACTGCCTCCTGGATTCCTTTCCAAGATTCTGGCCAAGTTTCCACCCCCACTCAGAATCCCAGGTGCCTGCTGCTTGCTTGTTCCATGACTCATTTTTTTGCTCTGCCCTTTGAATACTCCGCGTTGCCTGCCAGGCTGGGTTTTTCCCTCAGCCTCTGCAGTTGCTCGGTCCCCTGGTGTCATTCTCATTCCAGGCTGATTAGGCTGTGCCTGGCTGTGTCTCTAGTGGTAATACTTTTAATGAGCTCTCTGGTCCTCTGCATTTCCCTCTCCCGCGGTGGTCCACTACCTCAGAGGTCAGGTGGGCAGCCTGGCTCCCCATTCTCCCCTTTGAAGACATCGCTTACCTGTGTCCTACTGCCTCAGAGGTGCTTTTGTCTTCAGTGATCTTGAGAAAAACAATTACGATAATGATAGCCACCATCTATTGATCACCTACTATGATGTAGTCAATAGAGGAGGAGGCACTTTCCTTTTATATCTCATTTGATCTCACAAGTTTTTCAGGTGTCTATTATTAGTCTCATTTCTACTAGAAAGGGACTGTGCCTCAGAGAGGCCACCCAGCCTGTGCAAGGTCACACTGACTAGCTAGACTTCCCTTTCATCGCCAGGGGAAGAAAAGTTACCACTCAGTTCTAGCTGACTCTGAAGACCTTATTCTTCCCACGACTCTATGCCTCCTTAAATAGATGCTCTAACTTCTGCTCATGATGGGCTGATACGTTCACACATAAGCATCTGAATGGTACTCAAGCTGGAGGATAAAAACTAGGACAGTCACAATTCGCATCAGGGGAGCTTGCCAGGATCTATACTGTCAGGGAAGCAGACTTGTGCACCTCTCAAATTATCATTTTACTCTTCACTGAGAAGACTAGTTTTGGGTATCCTGTGTATTGAGCCCCCATCTGGGCTCTAAGGGCTGTTAAAAGATGTTGCACAAGTAGAACAAATGAGGGTCTTCAGCAGCACAGGAGAAAGAAGAAGAAGAGTGAAGGTATAAAGGCACTGAGCTGGGCGCCACAGGACTTGAACCCTATTCTTGTCTCTGCTTCTAACTGATGTTTAGAAAGTGGGGACTGGCCAGCGAAGACACCTCTTGTTGCAAATCCTGTTCACTGAGTGTCAGTGCCTGGAGCATAGTACTAGAAAGATGCCCAGGCCACATATGGGCCCAGTGGTGAATCTGTGGATATGGGCAGTGTGAGAATGCTACAAGGGCCAGGGATGGAAAGATTCTAGGTAGCTGAAAGAATTCCAACTGTACCAATCAAGCTCCAACATTTGGAAACTGTGGTTCTTCCCTTCATCTTCTTGGACACTCTCATGGGGGATTCTAGGAGCCATCACAATTGAGAAATGGTGTGATTTTCTTCTGTACCGACCTCTCCCAGGACTCTGAGAAAATGTCATACAATTTAGCTGGTTAGCTGTGCCGAATTCTGCTAAGTGGTCCCCTAAGAGGAGCACTGTGGACTAGCACCTGAAGACCTAAAAGGTTTAAAGTCCTTAAATTCTTGAGGATACAATCCATGTTCCAATATCCTTTGCCTTCAACCATTGCCAGCACCATACCAAGCACATACTACACAGGCCAGATACAAAATCCTTTCTTTCATGGGAGAGACCAAAGCCCTGGAAATGCTGAGGGTTTTTCCCCTCCCTGTTGCCAATATTGTTAGCTAGAAGTTGAAGACCATTCCATAGCCCACGATTTTGTTGCTTAGTCTTCCCTCTAGCCTTTTGATGTTCTTTTCCTAGCACACATTTGCCCTTTGGCCCTTGTTTGTATCTGTCAATGACTTTTCCCATCATAAAGCAGGTTCTTTCTGCAAGGGGATGGGGGGCCCTTTGCCCTCTATAACCCCTGTGTAGTAAAACACAGGGGAGTTGCTTTGCTCTGACTGGCTCTGCCAACCCATGGACCCCTCCATAATAATTCAGCGCAGCAGGAGCCAGATTAGGAAGCCAGCCTGCAAGTTATTAGCATAAAGCCCTTACCGCTCTTTCCATCTAAATCTATTCCTAATTTTCAGACCCTTGGCACTTTTTATTCCAGCCCCTTCCAGCCCCTTCCTCTGGGTTTTGTATCTGTGAGTTTGCATTCCAGGCAAATGCTTCATTTATGTTAAAACAAACAAACAAACAAACAAACAAACAAACAAAACCACACAGACAGCACAGGTTAGCACTACCATCCCTTCTTCATGACACAGGGATGGCAGTTCTGTATTGGGCTTCTCTCTTTGGCTTTGTCCAAGACTCCTTCTCTCATTGCTGCCACCAATGGTCATCTGTACTTTCCTTAATGAATTAGGGCTCTTGGTACCTCAAGACAGATGAAATTACAATGCTGCATATTTAGCAGCAGCACTAGTAAGAGTTGTGGTGTCAGGAGCTTCCCAATAATAGTTCTTTGTTGGACCCATCCTAAATAACCTGGGAGGACCTGCAGGTGATAAATAGGTCCAGGCTTTTGGGATGGTAGTGCACTTAAGATGCCCCTGATCCTTAGCTCAGGACAAGGTGCAGACACTGTAACACTTTATGGCCTTAAGCTCTTTGCAAAACTCCTTGCATTTCTATGTTGAGCTTTTTAGTTGCCTGTCATTTTTCTCCTCCTTATCCTAATTTTTATCATCAGAATTTGATTTCTCAAAGGCTTTTCTTATGCCTGTGAGTTATTGGAAACCTTCTCCACTGTGTCATTTCTATATCTGTCCTTATGTTCTCTGTGGGACCCACTTTACAGCGTCTTCTACTCATTTTTTTCCTCTGCCCTCTGCATCCTCACTAACTTAAAAACTGTCCACTCTGTCTTCTGTCCACTAGTCAGGGTGGGGGTTGACCTGGAAAAGAGCCTGCAGTGGAATCAGTAGCTGTGTCCCCTGTCCTCTTTGGCAGGTCATTTCATTTCTCTAACTTGTTTCCTCATTTGTAAAATAAGAGGATTGAACTAGATAATCTCTGCTTTTCTGTCCCATGCTATAGTTTTGTGATTCTAATTGATTCATAAGTAATAATATCTGAAATTTATGGAATGCTTAATGAATGCTAATCATGGGGCTACATACCTTTTTATTATGGAAACGAAACATATACAAACTACATAACATCTTCTAGGATTATGATAATAATAATGGCCACAGTAGCAGACATTTCTTGGCTGCTTCCCGTGTGTCAGACACAATGCTAAACCCTGTGTATTTAAATACAATAATTATTTGTGGGCTTTATTATTGCACTCATTTTACAGATAAAGAAATGGAAACTCAGAGAGGTTGAAATAGTTCATTCAAGGTCACCCAGCCTGCAAATGAGGGTGTGGGAATTTGAATTGCAGGTAATTTTACTTCAGAAGCTGAGATCTTCTCTTAGTTACATTTAACTTCCAGTAGATATTCCCATAATGAGTGGCAATGTTGGCCTTTGATTACTATGACTAAATATATTTCAGGAACATGTATCAGGAGGACCTTGCTGCAGTGAAGACCCTGCTGCATGTTTCTAGACTATATTAATATTAATAATTCTGCAAGGTAAGTCTAAGGCACAGTGAGGAAATTCAGTTCTGAGCAAAGAAAAAGCAGACCTAGGTAGAGGCCTCCCAGAAGCTTATGAAGACAAGGAGGCAATAATTGAAATTAAGAAGATTATAGGCCCTGTGGGTGCTGATGACCCTGAGCCACCCAGCAGGGAGCCGGGAGGGCTGACATTTCAACGGTCCATGAAATCATAAGACAATTAATGAATTTACTCAGTCCTTTGCCTTGGGAGGAGGTAATGTGGTCCAAAGTCTGTTTACTCTGAGATTGAATGTAATTAGAACACCTCAGAATCAAATTTTTGATTAAAAATTATCAAAATAAAATATTCCCGAGTCAGGCGTGGAAATGGGAGAGGCAGTTACTTAAGTCAACTCAGTAAACTTTTGAGCACCGCCCAGTCCCAGGTTGTTTAGGAGCTCATGCTGTCAGGCTGAGTAATTTGGATTGAATCCCTTCACTCACTGACTATATTTATCAAAATCTTAATGTGTCGCATCTGTTACCTTGATATTTCCAACTCAGAAGATGTACACAAGAAGTGAATCACTGTAGGAGTTTTGTAGTGGAGACTAAGAAAAAATAGACAAGATGCTTTCGAATTTAAGATGCATGAATTTCACAGAAAACAGTAGATTAAAAATGCAACTTAATTCCATGAGGGAACCTTCACAAGCTACTTCTCCAGCTATAGACAGCACATCTGCTAATGGCCTGGGCATCTCCCCATCTTCTGCCACAAACAAAACCCCTTTAATATAGATTAGGTCCCAGTATCTTGTTGTTTGAAGAACATTCTAAAAGCAGTACTTCGCCTGAGCACATTCCTCCCTGAATGCATTCCTCAGTTACTTGTCTAACACTTTTTCACCAAAGGTATCAACAGTGGAGATACTGAGTTATTATATATTCAACTTTGCAGTTTGAAATTTAGCTCATCCTTTTGGTTTCTGCTGTGATTTCACCTCTGCAAGAGATGAACTCCTGACCACCCTCTTTAATGTGGACCTCTCCTCCAATCTATTTCTGCTTTGTTGCTGCATTTTATTTCCTTTTTGACTGTTGGAATTTTTTTTTTTTTTTTTTTTTTTTTTACTTATTTGATCACTTGGGTATTTTTCTGTCACACCCTGTGAACTGTAAACTCTCAGAGGGCAGCACCTTCATCTGCCTCTTCAGCTACTGTTTTCCTGGAACCTAGCACAGTGCCTGAAACAGTAAGTAAATATTTGTTGAATCAATGAATTAGTGGAGATACATTCAATCATAAGTTACAAGTTTACTGTGCTAAGTGTTAAGGACACCAAGTTTCTGAAACACATTCCTTGTTCACAAGGGCCTAATAGTCTACCTAGGCAATGACACACAACCTAAGATACACTGTGTTGATTTGTATTAGTATTTAAGTGCTCCGTCAATGTTACATTGAATAAATACTCCAATCATTGATTCATTCAGCCAACATCTGCTGACACCTACAATGTGCCAGGCATTTTGTTTGATGCTATTATGCAAAGATGAATAAGCCCTAGTTTCTGCCTTTGGGGAGGTGAGAGTCTAGGGGGAGAGAGTGGCATGTAATGAAATGATTTCTCTGGCAGCATTTGTTTAGTCTGTTCAACATATAAAAATTGAGAGTCAGCTATGTGCTTGGTGGAAGATGCATTTGAGAGGATCTAATAGGGACAAGGAAACCACCAAGTGAGTACTGCAATTACCCACACCAGACATAATGAACTGAATGAAGGTGGCTGTAATAAGGAAAGACAGGAGAGGAAGGAGACATAAATATGAAGGAAGCAAAATTAATCTGAGTTGATTAGATTTGGAGATGGAGGAGGAGAGACTAGGTTAAGTTTCCTAAGGGACATCTTCATGGAAGAGAAAGGATGTAAATTATTCCTTGAAGGCTGGATTGGATTTAAACCATGGTAAGCATTCTAGGTTTGTGGCCTGGCATGCTTCTGTCATGTTTAGATATAGTGAGTAGTTTGTTTAACTGTAATGAAGAGCTCATTTGGGGTACTGATGAGAGATAATAGTAGAGATGGTAGGGTGGTATGTTTATGACCTTGGACTTGGGATCAGGCTACTAGGGTACAAGTCTCAGCATCGCCACTATCTCATGATGTTGGGAAAATCATTATAACTCTCTAAACTTGAGTATCTTCTTCAGTAAAATAGAAATAATAATAGCATATATCTCATAGGGAAGGCTGGATACATATCACTATAGGGTCATGACCAGCATCTCTTCTAATTTTGGGGCAATGCTAAGGAACTGTTGAATGGTTTAGCAATGAACCTGGCACTGGTAGGCAGGATTTGGGTGGCAGAGTTCAGGGGCAGGGAGACCGTGATTTGCTGATGACTGGATATGGACATGGAAAGAAAAAGGCAGCCAAAAGGGATGAATCCTTTATAATATAGGTAGCCACTGGATATGTGAAGTGAGGTCAACAATGCCCTCAGAATTTCCAGCTGGTGATGAAGTTTTGCATTGGTTATCAGGAAGACTGGACATTAATGCAATAACCACAGAAGGGCAAGTGAAGTCAGAAATCTATACTGGGATCCCTCGGAAAATTTTAAATCATCACCTAGAAGAAGAAGGTATTAGAGTTGATGTTGAGTGGATTTCATTGGATTTCTGTTCTTTCTCATTCTTGTGCTTTCGTCTTCTGATATCCCTCCCTTGCTTTACTTAAAAATATATATTATTGTGGGAGGGTAAAATACACACAGCATAAAATTCACCATTTTAATCATCTTAAAGTATGCAGTTCAGTGGCATCTAGAACATTCATAAGGTTGGGCTATCATTTTTACTATCTAGTTTCAGAATATTTTCAATTTCCCAAAAGAAAACCCTGTACCCATTAAACAAGCACTCCTCCATTCCCCCTTCCCCTAGCCTCTGGCAACCATTAATCTGCTTTCTGTTTCTATGGATTTGCCATTCTAGATATTTCATATAAATGGAATCATACATTTACATGATACATTTATGACTGACTTCTTTTACTTAGCATAATGTTTTGAAGGTTTATCCATGTTGTAGCATGTATCAGCACTTCATTCCTTTTTACAGATGAATAATACACAAATGAATGGATAAACACAATGGATTATGGATTATAATCCATTTTATGGATATACCACATTGTGTTTATTCATTCATTTGTTAGTGGACAACATTTGGGTTATTTCCATCTTTTGGCTATTGTGAATAATGGTGCTATGATATTTGTGTACAAGTATTTGTTCGAACACCTGTTTCCAATTCTTTTGGGAGCTGAATTACTGGGTAATTTGGTAATTTGTGTTTAACTTATCGAGCAACTGACAAGCTGTTTTCTACAGTGGCTGCACCATTTTGTATTCCCATCACCTTGTTCTACATTTAGTGGATGAAGTGTTCAAAAAGATGATCATAGTCCATGTAACCAAGTCTGATTGCAGTGGTGGCTCATGTCAATAGTCTGTCATTCTCCCTCAACCCCTTAAAGACACTGAGTGGAGAAATAAGAGAACGGAAATAATAACAAAAGAAAAACCCTCTCAAATCAAGAGCTATTTAAATTTAGAAAAAAAAAATTTTAAATGGTACCAAATTATATACAAAGAATAGACTATTAACAATACATAAAAATAATTGTGTCTGTTCTTGGTTAGTGGCATTATAGACAATTTTTTTTCTTATACCTTCTTCCAAATTCTTTAAAGCGAACATGTTACACTTTATAACAGAAACTCCATAGATATTGTAGAACAGCAGTCCCCAGATGTTTAGGCACCAGGGACCGGTTTTGTGAAAGACAATTTTTCCATAGACCCGGGGAGGAGGTGGTTTCAGGATGCTTCAAGTGCATTATATTTATTGTGCACTTTATTTTTATTATTGTTATATTGAAATATATAATGAAATAATTATACAACTCACCATAATGTAGAATCATTGGGAGCCTTGGGCTTGTTTTCCTCCAGCTAGATGGACTCATCTGGGGGTGATGGGAGACAGTGACAGATCATCAAGCGTTAGATTCTTATAAGAAGCGTGGAAACTAGAACCCTCGCATGTGCAGTTCACAATAGGCTTTGCGTTCCTATGAAAATCTAATGCTGCTGCTGTTCTGACAGGAGCCGGAGCTCAGGTGGTAATGTAAGAGATTAGGAGTGGCTGTAAATACAGATGAAGTTTGCTTGTTCACTGCTCACCTCCTGCTGTGTGGCCTGGTTTCTAACAGGCCACGGACCAGTAGTGGTCCATGGTCCAGGGGCTGGGGACCCCTGTTGTAGAAAACATCAATATATATATTTTTTTGTTTTCACTTCTTAAAGCTTACAGTTGTTTTTTTTTTAAAGTGCTACCTTTATTTTCTCTTTGAAGATTAATACATTCAAATTACACCGTCAATGTTATTGTAGAGTCCAATGTGAAATTTGTGCATTTAATATGGATATGGAAAGTATAGAATTCCAGTGGCTGATTTTATCCAGCTGGGAATATGGTCCGTTCAAGCTTGGGAGGGGTCACCCATCAAACAGAATTGAACAGAAAAACTAAACATCCATATTTAAAAGAAGACAAGGACCCACTAACACTGCAACTCAGCTCCTATGGGACTTCAGCTTTGGCCTTATCATCCCGTACTTCCCATTAAATAATTTCCTGTATTTCATAGCACCCCAATCCCATGCTGTCTGCCTTTTGACCTCGGCTTCCTGATGCTGCTCAAGTTGTGTGAAGATTCTGTTCATTTTGGGTCTCTAGTGAATTAGGATGTGATTCTATTCAGTTCATGCAAGAAATGCAGATAGAGTGTTTCTGACTTTTTGGGCACTGTGGCAGGCACAGCAGGACTTATATTCATGACATTTAATAAGTGGTAAGGTCTGGGTACCAACCTGGTACTAGAAGGTTGTCACAGAGGGTTTCCAGTGTGCTAGCCATTATTCCCTTTAGTTGCTAGGTCACAAGGATAACTGGAATATTCCAGAAGGTTAGGTAGCAGGGGCATTGAGAAGTCCCAGGGTTACAGAAGCAACAATTTACCTATCAAAACAAATTTATTTCAGTGTCATATCATCCCATATGGCCCAATCAGGCCAACTTGTTGAAAACTTTTGGGTAGCTTGCTGCTGCCTGCCTAGCATTACCTTAACAATTCTTCTCTCCAGAGCCCTCTTAAAATTCTTTCTCTGAGCAACAGGGTCCTACACAGTACACTCTTGGCTCTCTGCTTTCCAGCCACACTGGGGTTCTCTTATGTCCCGAATTTGCCATTTTTCCTCCCTCTAAAGGGCAGTAGTGCCTCTTGTACCTTACATCTGGAATGCTCTTGGTTGACTCCTACTCTTTCTTCAGATCTTAGCTCACTAGTGGCTTCCTCAGGGAAGCCTTCCGAGACCTATCACTGAGACAGGTTTCTTGGGTACATACTTCCTAGAATCTTTTTCCTTGAACCATCTTTCTACATTTTCAGTTTTGCATTCATGAGTGTGAATATTACAGAATTGAAAGGTCGTTATCTGTTTTGCTCACCCCCGCGTCCTCTACCACCTGGCACAGAGCATGCATGGCCTGATGCTGGGAAATGAAAAAAAAAAAAAAGAAAGAAAGAAAAAAAAGAAACAAGGATAGAAGGTGAAATGGGGAGTCTGGAAGGATGCTATTCCTTCCCTTGCTGTAATCCATCTTCCTCCTGCATCTGAGCGGGAACGTGGGAAAAACTGGATAGGGGACTTGTCGGGTGGCATTTTGCAGTGTCATTTTATCTTCTGAGCGTAATTGCAAGAAAAGCGAATCCAACTTTAGTTGAAACATTGCAAAACAGTTTCTCTAGCCAAATGATGACTGATTTCTCAAATTGGCAACATTATCGCAAACATGAAAAGGGGCTGCCCAGAACAAAAGCACCTGTGCCTGCCTGTGCTCTGAAGAATTTGGTGAACAGATAAAATGCCAAGATTGGGCAGAGTGTGTAGGGTATGGGAGTGCAAGTGAAGGTGATGTGAAGGTAATCAACAAGACATTCAGACTTGAGGACTACAATTTGTGGCTGATGAGTACAGGCTTGGCCTTCCACAATAATGAGGTTTCCTGGTAATTGTTCAATTTTATACTTGGTTTGGACACACACACACACACACACGCACAAATTTATGCCTTGGTGTCTCAAAATCGGCAATGAAAGGCCATAGGAATGTGTTCATGCTTATTTCTTTTTCAGTCTGTTAGCTTAGGATATTAATGTTACTGTGGGAATTGTTACCATGGTTGTTCCATGAGCATTTGCAAATTTGTACAGATATTCCTCGTTGATATTTCTTTAGTCGCTAAGATTAGCATCAGCACAAACAGTTGGAATAGTCAATATTACCCATTTGAGTGGAACAGTTGGGATGATACATGAACGTCTGTGGAGAGTTTTATTTAATGCATTACATTTTCAGTCCTAGAGGATATTTCAGAAAGGCATGGAGTGTCTGGAGAGATATCTAAATGTGAAGAAGACTAAGTGTGAGTCACCTTGATTGGAATATGAATTCTGTTTGGGAGAAGGAGTGTCTTAGAGAGAAGGTACCTGTAGATATAACCTTCTTGCTGACTTTGACGACTTTGAGAAAGACTGTGCTGAAATCTATGCTTGGAAATTTGTTCATCAGGACTTGAAAGCAATTGCTTAAGAAAGCCATGTTATACCTCATGCTTCAGTTGGTTCTCAGAAAAAAAAAAACTGAGAATGAAAATATACTTAATGAATAGATTAACTGCCTAGCAATTGGGTTACATTGCCTCGCTAACGCAGTGGGGCCCAACTAATCTCTTAGGAGGCAAGTTTCTTAAATACATTGTTAGACCAACTGGAAAATTAACTAGGGTGTTGTCTGGAAAGATCTCATTTTCATCCTAAAACTTGCCAAGTAGAAATGAAAGAGGTGTCCAACAACTCATTTTTCAAAGCGTGTCAGCTGTTGCTGTACTTTTTCATGTAAATTATCTTTCCCAGGGAATGAAGAATTGAAAAGCTTTCTTAGGCATTAAAAACAAAACAGAACAAAACAAAAAGTGCTGAGACATTAAACAAGATAGTGGTTAGCTCAAATGACAACTTCTCTAAATATACTACCTTAATCCTTCTGGCCAAAATAATTCTCTCATTTAGTTTTCTTAACAGTTAGTTTTATCTCTCTCCAACCGAATTCAAACGGATTTAGTTAAAAACAAAAGCAGGGGGTAGAGGTATTGCCACATACAACTGAAAATCTTAGGGGTGATGGTTCAGGCACAGTTGGAGTCAGAGGATCAAAAGATATCAGCATTATTTATTCAGTTTTATGTGCTCAATCTCTCATTGTTTTCCTCTGAATTGATACATTCTCAAGGTTTCCTCTCATTGTTGCACAATAGCTATCAGAAGCTATAGGCTTATGTTTTAGCCTCTCAACAACTTCCTTAGAAAGAGACTTTTCTTTCCTAATAACTCCAACAAAACTCCAAGAATTGAATTCCATCAGCTTGACTTGGATCACATGCCTATTGCTGAACTGATGACTATGGCCAAAACGAATAGAATGCTGTGATTATGGAGATCTGAGCCATAATCCACTCTTGGGATCTGGGAGGTGGTCAACAATCCATGGACCAAAAGTGGAGGAGGTATAGTTCCCTAAGGGAGAGTTAGTGCTCTTTTCAGAAGTAGAAATGGACACTAAACAGATGAGAGAGAGAGAGCAAGTGTGTGTGTGTGTGTGTGTGTGTGTGAGAGAGAGAGACAGAGAGAGAAAGAGAGAGAGAGAGAGAGAGAGAGAGAGAGAGAGAGAGAGAGGTGCTGTGATAGGCTGCATTCCTGAGTCCTTCCTGTATCCATTAACTTTGCCATTATACTGCAACTCATCTTATTAGAAGGTGGAAGATATTTCCCCACTCCTTGATTTTGAATTACTCGGTCATATGACTAGATTTGGCCAATGAGATTTAGCAGACACAATGCAAGCTGAGACTTGGGAAAGCACTTACGTGATTGGGCTCCCTCTTGCACCTGTGCTACCACTGTGAGTAGGATGTGCCTGGACTATGTCACTGGACCCAGAGGAGAAAGAGAGACATCTGGAGGTAAGATGTTCTCAGTTAAGCCCCACTCAGAGTAGAGGTCCCAGTTGGCTGAGACACATGAACGGACACAGTCAAGATCAGTTGACTCATTTGTCACCCATGAAACATAGTAATTGATGGCCATTATTTAAAGCCACAGTGCTTTAGGGGAGTTTGTTAGGTAGTTATAGCTAACTGATACATTTCTTGCCACTGTAATATCTCCTATAGGGTTGATAATCAATAAGTTTGTACTAATTCTGATGCACCAGTGACTGTAAAATTGAATCAATTAGTACATAGTCTCTTTCCTAAACCCCCTGAGTGTCCCAGAACCCTGGGCCCACTCCCAGACCCCTTGAATCTCCCTATGATCCAACAATTAAAAGAGTGATGTCTGGAATGTGAGGGGTCCTTCAACACCCTTATCCAGTTCTACAGAGAAATCCATTCTGATTGGTCAGTGCCCATGCATTGCATTTGTTAAAAATTCTGAATATAATTTCTGGTCATTCATGGACCTGACTTATCTCCCCATTAGGTTCTTAGCTTCCTGAGGGTAGTTTCCACACCTGGATCATTCTCAACACTTCTGGGCCATGCACCGTGAATATTTGTTGAATGAATCCTGGATAGAAGTATGTACTGAAGGACATAATATGGTCTAGTGTGGTCACCAAAAAGGCTGAAGTCATTTGCTGCATGAGTTTAAGTGTCCAGGGAGTTAATTGGCAATGACTCATTGAATGTCAGAGGGGAGAGAATTCCTTCAGGGCATTTACACATGTTCTCTTTTAGAATAAAAATGTTAGGGCTTATTTGAATTTTATTTATCAATAGACCAAAAACTCAGTCATGCTTTTATTTTTTATTTTATTTTATTTTTAAGACAGGGTCTCACTCTGTTGCCCAGGCTGGAGTGCAGTGGTGTGGTCATAGTTCACTGCAGCCTCAACCTCTCAGGCTCAAGTGACCCTCCCATCTCAGCCACCTGAGTAGCTAGGACTACTGGCATATGCCATCACACCTGGCCAATTTTTTTTTTTTTTTTTTTTTTTTTTTTTTTGTGAAAAGGAGATTTTGCGACTTTTCCCAGGCTGGTCTCAAACTCCTGGGCTCAAGCAATCTGCCTACCTTGGCCTCCCAAAGTGCTGGGACTAGTAGTGTGAGCCACCACGTCTGGCCTTAGTCAGTCATGTCTTAAGCAGAATTACCATCTTTCCCCTCTTTCTTGGCCTCCATCAAATCAATTGCCATAACTCTTCATTCTGTATTACCAAATATCTCCCAATTATTCGTGCTCAAACACTTGAGATCAGTTTTCATGCACTATGCTAGGAGTTCTGTCCTCATTGAGCCGGGAGCACAGCTTCTGCCCAGAAGCAGTGTCGAGGCTACTTTGGAGACCATCTTGACTTTGATTTCTCTCCTGTCCTGTTGTCTAATCGGCTACCAGATAGCAGACCTGCCACTCCTACCTCCACAGGGTCTCACATCTGTTCCTTCCTTTGCATTCTTAATGCCCTCCCCCTCTCCGCCCGATTTGCGAGAGGCTGTGGTCACAGTGTAAACTGACTTGTATTGGATCCTTTGTGTTAAGGCAGACTCCCCTAAACCTCTGCAGGAGCCACTTCATTTCCTCTTCAGACTTCCGCAGCTTTTAGATTCCCAGTCAGGAGGGTAGAAGGAGGTAGAGACTGATGCTGAAAACAAAATCCCCAAATGGGAGTACTGTACGGGTTGGTTACTCCAACTTCTCCCAAGCATGGATGTCCAGGGGGGCTCTGGGCTTGTTCCAAGTTGTCTGAGGAGATTTCTCTTCCCCAGCACCACACTTCTAGTGTTCTCACCAACCTCCTCCGCTACCATCTCAGAACTGGCCTCTCCGTTCTTGTTCATATAAATGAAGCTTCGTGGCAAGAGTCACAGTCCTTGTTGGAATTACATACCTGCCACTCATTCTTTGGGCATGTGGCTTAGCTTATCTGATATGTGGTTTATTTATCTTTAAAATGGGGGTGGGAGGGGTGCAATAGTGAAGCTTAAATGACATAATTTATGTAATGCAACTGGCACAGTGTTTGCACATAACAGGTTATCTACTAAACTACGATCATTATCCTTATCCCTACCATCTTTCCTTTTTATTAAGGCTATTTTGGCTAGAGAAAGTTGGCCAGTTTCTCTTTACTCTGGTCGAATATAGACTTACATTTTTTTTTCAACAGTAACAGTCTCCACACTTCTATTAAAATATGCAATCCACGTCTGGCATTTTCTTAAATGTAATTTTCAATGTTACTCTCCCTGAGTGGTGGGAATGTTAGTTTGGGGCAGAGAACCGTGGCGTTACTCTACAAATCACGCTGCAGGCACTTCTTGCTAGTTGTGCATGCCTTGTCTTTAGTCATACAAACCAGCTCTTGGATAATACTGTTATTCTTGGCCCAAACAGAAAACATTGGGACGAAAGAGTTGGAAGGAACCTGGAAGGTCATTTAGATTCTAGTCCCTCACCCTACTGATGTTTCATTTTCTCTCAGATCCCCCAGTGCAAAAGTTTGTCCTGCTCTTCTTGAGAAGAGGCTTTGAAGCATAAAGTCCATTTTTTCGTTAGCTTTGACAACTGTGAGCCATTCTTCTGTACTGACAGTCCAAATGGATCCTCCTTTAACTTCCCTTCTTCTGCAAAGAACTCTTTCAGTATAGATTGCAGAACTAGTGTGAGAACAGCTTTTCAACTATGGTGCGGTGCTCCCATTAAAACCTTAGTTCTGAGATCAAATACGCAGGAAAAGAACGGGCTTAACTATCAGTTATTCTAATGTGAACAATGCTTTAGATGTTGGAAAATTATCAAATGAAATTACAGCCAGGAAAAAAAAAAATCTCTAAATTGCTATCCACACTGAAATTCATGACTTTGGGATAGATATTGAGCTCAAATAGTCCCCAGTGGGAATATTTTCTGCTTCTTCAATTTTCCAAAGTTCCTTTTCTTCTTTTGTGGCAACATGACACAGCACATCCCTGACTTCCTCCAGGGAATGTGGCAAGCGGTGTTCATGTGGATGTGTCTGTCCTTGACACCAGGCTTCCAGAAAATGTGAATGCAGCCATTGTTCTGAACAACACAGAACTCCTTGGAGGGTCTGGGAGAGGCAGGTAGAGAATTGCTGTAGAGTTTGTTCATGTGGGAGTTGGAAGGCTGGAGAACTTTGAGCAGGGAGAGTTAAAACTGAGGTTAAAGTGAAGAGCCCTTTCTGAATATCGCATGGGAGCCCTGCTGATGTCAGTGGTGGCCAGATCATCTCAAACTACGCCATGTCTCACCTTTGACTCTCTGAGTCCACAAGGCTGCTGTCTTGTGCCAAAAAGCCTAGTTGGTCTGAAACTTGGTAAACATGAGGCCATCGTTATCCATCTTTAGCAGTTCATGCTGGGTCCATCTGTGCCTTTTAACAGCACACAGTTTACAGCGGAAAAGATGGATGTGTCTTAGTCCTAGAGGAGCTTAGCTCTTTCTGTTTATGGGGTTTTTGTTTGATTTTCTTGTTGTTTTGTTTGTGCTTTTGATTTGTTTCCACCAGGTCAGCCTTAGGCCAAATTAGAAAGCTGGGGAGTAATGATACCTTACTTATACATTGTGCTTCATAAATGTTACAGTGTTTCTGCCTTTATGACTTGATTTTACTGGGCACTCACAAACCAAAGAGGCCAAGGCAGGCGCTGCCTCACTGCAGATTGTAGAAGAGCTGGCTGTTGCCCAGAGAGGCTAAGCAGTCTACCAAATAACACACAGTAGATTAAGTGGAAGAGTGAGCACTAGAACCCGGGGATCCTGTCTTCTCATCCTGGGTTCTTTCCCCTTGGCTCCATCCTCAAACACTGCCCCCTTTTTCTTTCTAGTCCCAAGCATTCCTCACACACCCACCCCCTGTTGTGCAGAGCCCCTGTCACCAAGGTCAGTCTGAACCACCAAGGCAAGCAGGTTCTGGATCTTTCCCTGAGCTTTTTCTCTATCACAAGTTCATGCCAATCTAGGATTTCTTTAAGGCCTATTCTCTGCTATTAAATGATTTCAAAATATATAGATAGATATGTAAACAAATGTTTCTAGAAATAGGTCATGGGGTAAGGAGTAAAATAGGCTGCAAATGCAAATGCCTTAGGGACCAGGCAGGAAGTGCTAATGAGCGAGATAGGCTCAGTGACAACACTAGGAAGTGGTGAGAACTGTGGCGAAATAGGGAGCCGCGCCTGGTCAAATGGAGTAGCCACTACTCAGCTTCTGCTCCTTGTGGCATGGGAGGAGGCAGAACTAAGGTTTTCAGATATTTCCAGATATTCTTACCTCCAGGAAAAACTGAAAGACTGGACTTTAGTGTGTTATTTTCCTATGCAGTTGACCCTTGAAAAACTTGGGTTTCAACTGCATGGGTCCATTTGTATGTGGATTTTTGTCAATAAATATATTGGGAAAGTTTTTGGAGATTTGCAACAATTTGAAAAACCTCGCCCAGATGAACTGCATAGCCTAGAAATATGGAAAAAGTTAGGGAAAAGTTAGGTATGTCATGAATGGATAAAATATATGTAGGTACTAGTATGTTTTACCATTTAATACCATAAAATATGCACAAATCTATTATAAAAGTTAAAATTTATCAAAACGTATGCACACAAACACAGATAATGTGTAGTGCCATTTTCAGTTGAAAGAAATGTAAACACATTAAAGATGCAAAGATGCAGTATTAAATCACAAGGCATAAAGTTAACTGTAGCAAACACTCTACTACTATAATAATTTTGTAGCCACTCCTGTTGCTATTGTGGTGAGCCATGTGATGTAGATCATCTCAATGTGAGCAGTCTCTCCAGTAAATTTCATATTGTAGTAAAAAATGATCTCCCTTGGTTATCCCATATCTTTCATCATGTTTAGTGTAAACCGTAAGCCTTGAATAACACAATGGGATCCATACAAAAGGCCACTAGTGATACTGGAAGCAGATGCAAGAGGAAAAGTCATGACATTATGAGAAAATGTTGAATTGCTTGATATTTACGATAGATTGAGGTTTGCAGCTGTGGCTGTCCACCATTTCAGACAGACAATTCATCTTGTAAACAGATGATATAAACTCCCAGGATTAACAAATACAGTACAGTAGTGTAAATGTGTTTTCTCTTCCTTATGATTTCTTAATCACATTTTCTTTTCTATAGCTAACTTTATTGTAAGAATACAGTATGTAATAAATACAACATACAAAATAAGTGTTAAGTGACTGTTTATGTTATTGGAAAGGCCTCTGGTCAACACTGGCTATTAGTAGTTAAGTTTTGAGAGAGTCAAAAGTAATAAGCGAATTTCAACTGCACAGGGCTCAAAGCCCCTAACCCCCACGTTATTCAAGGGTCAACTGTATTTTAAAACACTGGGCAGACTTAACAAAAGCCCTGTGTGTGATTTGGCATGTCGCTGGCTGGTTTGTGTCCTCTGACCTGGGGAGACAGAAGAGGAAGGCCCTTTGTGCTTGGCATCCCTCTGACACGAGTAGAGGAACAGCCAGTCTGGACACCATAGTTTGAGAGGGATGTAGACCAACTGGAACAACTTGGAGACGAGTGTTCCTCAGACACTTATGAGGAAAGTTGGTGGAACTGGAGACATTTACTCTGAATGAGAGGATATGTGATGAGCTGTCATAGGGAAGATGCTAGAAAATTATTCTGCTCAGTCCATAGGGTCATTTCTCTTGTTATATTAACCACTACATTTTAGAAGTCAGGCTTGTCCCTTCCTCCTGTCCATCCTCCCCACCTCCCATTTAAAAACAATTTTACTTTATGCACTCAGGACACATGGATTTAGTTTTTTAAAGGTTAATTTCCTAGGGCAGGTGTAGGCAAACATTATTTATAAAGGGTCAGAGAGTAAATGTTTTAGGTCTCTGTTGCTTCATAGTTTTTTGTTGTTGTCTTAGTTTTTGTTTTTACAACTCTTTACTAATGTGAAAACCACTGTTAGTTCCTGGGCTTTGTAAAAACAGATCCCAAGCCAGCTTTTGTAAGTTGCTGACCCCTGCCCTAGACTGAGACCGGCTAATTGGAGCATTTAAAGAAATCTCCTAAAACAGCAATAGTATGTCCCACATAGTATCAATGTTCCATAAATATCAAACGGTGTTATAAATCAGAAAATTTTGAGGTCAAATACATTTGAGAAACATCAGCTTATGCAAAGGTAAAGATTGTTTTCCCCTCAGAACTTTTAATATGCTAATCTGAATTAAGAATTTCTAAGAAAGACCATTTCCAAAACTGACCATGGGGCTTTCTCCTGAGGAGCATGTAATATTTCTCTGGATATTTGCTTGGGAAATGCTGTCCAAAGTGAAACTATAGTTGAAAACCAAGCCAAAATAAAACAACAACAAAACCTGTTTTGGTTCCTAATTCACCTTTATCTAAGCCACTGTACCTGTGCTAAGTATGGAAAAGATGTCTATTTCGAACCTTTCATATTCTAGAAGGCCAGAGAGGTGCAATTAATATTCTTTGGAGGGAAAGGGCAGCCAGCCGACTGGGAAGGAAGTGGGGAAATGTTTGGCTTACCTTCCACCTAAAGATGTTTTCTGTGAAGTGAATTCCTAAATGCTTTAAATTACTCTGTTACTTGCCATTAATCTATGAAACCCGCACAGCAACCAATGGTCAATTACTTGACCATTTTTATTAAAAACAGTTACCTGAAACTTTGTCTGTTTGCTGGTAAATATTCATTTCCTTGAAGAAAAATATCGACTTAAAATGTATAGGCTTGGTTCTGAGCTTTGCAAGGCAAAAGAAGACAAAACCTTGCCCCATTTAAAAAATTGATACATAATAATTGTATTTACGGGACACTTGATATTTTGATACATGCACACAATGTGTAGTGATCAAATTAGAGTATTTAAGATACCCATCACCTCAAACATGTATCATTTCTTCGTGTTGGGAACACTTCAGATCTTTTCTAGCTATTTTGAAATAGGCAATGCACTGCTGTTACCTGTAGTCACCCTACTGGGGTGGATACTAGAACTTATGCTTTCTATCTAACTGAATGTTTGTACCTACTGACCACCCTCTCTTCATCCCTCTTCCCAGCCTGAAGAAGAGAAGGAGGCAGCTGCATATGCGATGCATATGTGATACGTATAAGACACTAGATGTGGATCCCACCCTGAAATAAGTCATTCTGCACTTGGGGACATCTGTGAACAGTTCTGCAGTGTCCTGGCTGCACTTTGAGCCAGGTGCATCTGCACTGGAGCCCAATTCTACCTCTTGGCCACTGCTTATGCCCAGGCAGCTTATTTAAACTTACTTGATTCCCAGTTTATTCATCTCTAAAGTGGAAAGAGTGAAATGTATCCAACAAAGCTTTTTGCAGGGTTTAGAGAGTGTGTACGTAAACTATTTTGGCAGTCATAGGTACTCAATAACTAGTAGCTATTACAAGTGTAACAAAGCCATATGAGACACCCAGGAATAGGCAAGTCAGCACTGCCCCAGTTTCTCAGGTCAGCTTGGAACTTTCTGCTCCATCACCCCTAACATGAGACTTTCTGCCTTTGCAGTTGCAAGACAACTGCTTACCCTTTAGCCTTGTGGGTATGATCCAAGCGGGACCAAGGGGGATGGTTGAAGGGAAAATCATCCACGCCAGCTTAGTTTGTCTACTTTTTATCAGGAAATCAATAGCTGTCCCTGAAAGCCCACACAGTTTATTCTGTTTATATAGTAGCCCCCCTTTATTCATTGGTAGATATGTTCCAAGACCCCCAGAGGATGCCTGAAACCATGGATAGTTCCAAACTGTATGTTTTTTCTTATACATGCATACCTATGACAAAGTTTAATTTATAAATTAGGCTTAGTAAGAGATTAACAACAATAACTAATAATACAATAAAACAATTATAACAATATGCCAGCATTGCTATTCTTACTTTTGGGGCCATTATTAAGTAAAATAAGAGTTACTTATAAGACAAGCACTGTGATAGCACACCAGTGGATCTGATAATCTAGATGGCTCCTAAGTGACTAACAGGCAGGTGACATCTACAGCATGGATCTGCTGGACAAAGAAATGATTCACATCGGAGTAGGACAGTATGAGATTTTGTTATGCTATTCAGAATGGCACACAATCTAAAACTTACGAACTGTATATTTCTGACATTTTCTATTTAATATTTTAAGACCATGGTTGACCCTAGGTAACTGAAACTACAAAAAGCAAAACTGCTGATAAGGAGGACTACTGCATATCCTTGGCCAAAACTGGATCACAAAATAACTCCTAACTGCAAGGGAGTCTGGAGAGGTGAGTATTTTACAAAGGCAAAGTGCCACCTGAACAAAACTGGGAGTAAAAAAAATGAAATAATAAAAAGAAGGAGAAAATGGATAGGATCACCAGGTAAAAAGCAGAATCCTCCCCCCAACCCCAGGGATTTCACATCCTCCATATTTTGGCCAGTTGGCTCCAGTTTGTACTCCAAGGTACAAAGAAGTTGAACTGGTTCTTCCTGTCTCTGCCACTAGAGAAAATGATAATGAGGGCTCTCATGGACTGAGCATTTACTACTCCGTGCCAGGTTCTCATTTAAGTACTTTGCATGTATCATCTCATTTAATCCTCAAAACAGCATCAGGAGCTAGGTACTGTTATTATCCTCCTTTTACAGATGAGGGTCTTGCTGTGCAGAGAGGTTCAGTCACTTGCCCCAAGCCATACAGCTACTAAAAGATGGAATTAAGATTCCTTCCCAGGTTGTTTGAATCCACAGCCCAAACTCTTAAGCACTATTCCATATTGCCTCTTTAAACAACCAGTAATTTGGCTGGGTACAACAGCACACGCCTATAATCCCAGAACTTTGGGAGGCCAAGGCAGGAGGATTGCTTGAGCCCAGGAGTTCAAGGCTACAGTGAGCTATGACTGCACCACTGCACTCCAGCCTGGGTGACAGAGTGAGACCCTGTCTCTACAAAAAAAAAAAAAAAAAGTAATTTTGTATTCATGCTTAATTGATTTTGACAACAAAGTACAGGAAATTTAACTGGGGAAATGATAGTCTTTTGAATAAATAGAGCTGGGACAATATGGAATACAAATTCATAGAGATGAATTTAGACCTTTACATCATACCACACAAAAACTTAAATCAAAATGGATCAGGCCTAAATATAAGAACTAAAACTAAAACTTTAAAAGAAAATCTTTGTGACTTTGGATTAGGCAAAGACTACTTAGATACAATATCAAAAATATGATCCATAAAAGAAATTGATAAATCAAATGATTAAAATGAAAAAAATGTGTGTGTCAAAGGACACAATTAAAAAGTGAAGACATTGTACAGACTTGAAGAAAATATTTGCAAAGAATATAGATGATAAAGAACTTGTATCCATAATATATGAAAAAATCTTACAATTCAATAATAATAGAAACAAGCTGATTAAAAATGAACAAAATATTTGAATAGCCATTTCATTATAGAAAAGATATAAATGAATTACAGGCATATGAAAAGGTGCTCAGCATCATTATTCACTGGGGAAAAGCAAATTATGACCACAAAGAAATTCTACCACACACCCACTGAAATGACTTTAATTAAAAAGATAGACAATAACATGTATTGGTGAAGATATGGAGAAATTGGATCTCTTCTCATTGCTGGAATATAAAGTACTACAGCCACACCAGAAAACAGTTCAACAGTTTCTTAAAAAATTAAACGTATGCTTACCATTTGACATGGCAATTCCTTACCTAGATAACTGGAGAATTGAAAACCTATCTTCATGCAAAGGCTTGTACACAAAAATTCATAGCAGCATTATTTAATAGTCAAGAAGTAGAAACAAACCAAATGTCTATTTTCTAAAGAAAGTGTGCTTTAGAAAATATGCATCCATACAATAGAATACTATTCAGAATTAAATACTGATAGATGTTACAACATGGATGGACCTCAAAATTGTTAAGCCAAGTGAAAGAAACCAGATGCAAAACACTGCACATTGTCTAGTTGATTTTAGGTGAAAAGTCTAGGAAAGGCAAATCTATAAACTGAAAGCAGATGATTGGTTGCCTAGGCGGAGAGTGGGGATTGACTGCAAATGGCTGTGGAGAATCATTTTGAGGGTGATGAAAATGTTCTGAAACTAGATTTTGATGATGTTGACACAACTCTGAAAAATTACCCAAAATCATTGAATCATATACTTAAATTGGTGAATGTTATATTATGTAAATTGTACATTAATAAAGCTATTTTCAAAAAGTGATCCCAAAAGAAGATGGAGGTTGTATTCCAGATGTACTGCTGTACTTTGTTTTACTAATGGATTTATAATGAAACACATACAACTGAGCAATTCCCAACAGGACCTAGGCTGCATTTCAGTGCTAAATTTTGTTGTGCTTGTTGTTGTTGTTGAATTGTTATTTTTAAGATAACAGTTCAAGAGTATATGTGCAGGTTTGTTGCATAGGTAAACTTGTGTCTTGGGGGTTTGTTATACAGATTACTTCATCACCCAGGTATTAAGTCTAGTACCTATTTTTTTTTTTCTGATTCTCTCCCCCTCCTACTTTCCACCCTCCAATAGGCCCCAGTGTGTGTTGTTCACCTCTATGTGTTCATATGTTCCCATCATTTAGCTCCCACTTATTAGTGAGAACATGTAGTATTTGATTTTCTGTTCCTGCATGAGTTTGCTAAGGATAATGGCCTCCAGCTCCATCCATGTTCCTGCAAAGGACATGATCTCATTCTCTTTTATGGCTGTATTCCATGGTGTATATGTACCACATTTTCTTTATCCAGTCTATGGTATATATATACCACATTTTCTTGATCTAGTCTATCATTGATGAGTGTTTAGGTTGATTCCATGTCTTTGCTATTGTGAATAGTGCTGCAATGAACATACACATGTATGTATCTTATAATAGAATGGTTCGTATTCCTTTGGGTATATACCCAGGAATGGGATTGCTGGGTCGAATAGTATTTCTGTGTTTAGGTCTTTGAGGTATTGCCACACTGTCTTTCATAATGGTTGAATGAATTTACATTCCTGCCAACAGTGTGAAAGTATTCCTTTTTCTGCACAACCTCACCAGCATCTGTTACTTTTTTGACTTTTTGATAATAGCCATTCTGACTGGTGTGAGATGGTATCTCATTGTGGTTTTGATTTGCATTTCTCTAGTAATCAGTGATTTTGAGCTTTTCTCATATAATTGTTGGCTGTATGTATGCCTTATTTTGAGAAGTGTCTGTTCATGTCCTTTGCCCACTTTTTAATGGGGTTGTTTTTTTCTTGTAAATTTGTTTAAGTTCCTTATAGATACTAGATATTAGACCTTCGTTGGATGCATAGTTTACAGAAATTTTCTCCCATTCTGTAAGCTGTCTGTTTCCTCTGTTGATAGTTTCTTTTGCTGTGCAGAAGCTGTTTAGTTTAGTTAGATCCCATTTGTCAATTTTTGCTTTTGTTGCAATTTCTTTTGTCATCTTCATCATTAAATCTTTGCCCATTCCTGTGTCCTGAATGGTGCAGCATAGGTTGTCTTCCAGAGTTTTCATAGTTTGGTATTTTACACTTAAGTCTTTACTCTATCTTGAGTTAATTTTTGCATATGGTGTAAGGAAGGGGTCCAATTTCAGTCTTCTGCATATGGGTAGCCAGTTATTCCAGGACTATTTATTGAATAGGGAATCCTTTCCCCATTGCTTGTTTTTGTCAGGTTTGTTGAAGATCAGATAGTTATAGGTGTGCAGTCTTATTTTTGGTTTTCTTTTGTATTCCATTGGTCTATGTGTCTATTTTTGTACGAGTACCATGCTGTTTTGGTTACTGTAGCCCTGCAGTATAGTTTGAAGTTGGGTAGTATGCCCCCTACAGCTTTGTTCTTTTTGCCTTGGATTGCCTTGGCTATTCAGGCTCTTTTTTGATTCCATATGAATTTTAAAATAGTTTTTTCCTAGTTCTGTGAAGAATCTTAATGGTAGTTTAATAGGAATATCATTGAATCTATAAATTGTTTTCAGCAGTATGGCCATTTTAACAATATTGATCCTTCCTATCTGTGAGCATGGCATGTTTTTCCATTTGTTTGTGTCATCTCTGATTTCTCTGAGCAGTGGTTTGTAGTTCTTCTTGTAGAGATCTTTCACCTCCCTAGTTAGCTGTATTTCTAGGTATTTTGTTCTTTTTGTGGCAATTGTGAATGGGAGTTTGTTCCTGATTTGGGTCTTGGCTTGACTGTTGTTGGTGTATAGGAATGCTAATGACTTTTGCACATTGATTTCATATCCTGAGACTTTGTTGAAGTCATTTATCAGAAGCTTTGGGCTGAGACTATGGGGTTTTCTTTATACAGGATCATGTCATCTGCAAACAGGGATAGTTTGACTTCCTCTATTCCCATTTACATGACCGTTATTTCTTTCTCTTGCCTGATTGTTCTGGCCAGGGCATCCAATACAATGTTGAATAGGAGGGGTGAAAGAGGGAATCCTTGTCTTATCTGGTTTTCAAAGGGAATGCTTCCGTCAATTATAATTTTGAATTAATATTCTGCATTCACTCATTAAGAGCATTTCCTTGAGTAAGATTTACGTTACTCAGATTTCCGATCATTCAAGAAGAGTATTCCAATTTAAAAGGATTAGCCAGTCTAAAAAGATTACTAAAAAAGATTACTAAATTATTTAAAAAATCGTCTGTGCAATGGAATCAGGATTAACATGCAGTAGAGATCCTTGGGTTGGCCCTTGAGCTTGTCAAAGTCCCTTGATGGCTAAAATATCTCTTTATGGAGTGGTCATTTGTCCCTTTGTCATGAAACTTTGTGTTAAATTTGTTTTGTACAGGACTGGGCAAAATGCTAAAATGTACATTCTAAATGCTAGTCTAATACAATTTAGAAAGATGTTCACAATTGAAACAAATCATCAAACCATTGAAATTTTATATTTCTGTCAAATTGGAGCTTCACCATCTCCCTTGAGTAAAAGCTGTAACATTTACAACTTTGAAGTGTTTGGAAAATATGTTTATGATGTTCAACTTGTAAAAATCTTTGTAGACCTAGTTGACATACATTCTCAGCACGTAGCAGTTCTCTAACTGGTTTTTTAAAATGAAAATGTGACACTATACTTTTAAAAAAATCTAGCCCATGACATGTTTTTTCTAGACCCCTAATTTGTTTGAAAAGAATGATATTGCTTACAAAAATCACACATTCTGCCTGAATGCCACAAAAAGGATGAGACCTTTTATTTTTAATGGTAGGAGCCCTGCCTACATGGCTCCCAGCCTTTGGAAGCAATTTACATGGCACCAGGCCATTTGTCCTTCACTTCAGTTATAGTAAAGACATAGGTGCTTTAACATTTTAAAGAGTTTATTTGAGCAGATAGCAATTTATAAACCAGGTAGCTCCAGACTGTGACCAGTTTGGGGCTCTGCTGAAGGGAATTAAAGGAAGGATTTTTTACAGGGTGAATAAAGAAGTAAGGCAAATAAATTATTTGATTCGGTAAAGTGGAGTAGTGGCTTTATTTGAATCCTTGCAGTGTAAAGTCCCTCATTAGAGGTTAGTTGGTGGTTTCTGATTGGCTAAGCTGAAGTTTCATTTTGCATTTTATGCTGAATTGGGTTTTGGTTTGCTTATGCAGGAGCCCAGAGTGCTGGAGCCACCTCATTCTAATGACCTCCCAACTAGTTATTTTAATACAATGTTAGAGCCTCATATGGTGTCAGAGGTAGAAGGGACCTCAGAGGATATATAGCCCAACCCCCTCAATTTGCAGCTGAAGGAACTAATCCCCAGAGAGGTGCTGTAGCTTGTCTCATCCAAAACCACATATCCAGTTGGTGGTTACTAGCCTAGTGCTTGCTTTACTACACTGCACTGTGAATATCACAGAACTTCAGAGTCTCAAGAGGCCTTTGAGACAATGCTATCAAATAACATGTTTTCACAGACAGGCAGCCAAACACAGAGATGTAAAATGACTTCTGTAAGGAGGTCCCAGAGCTTTTTTCCCCTTTGATAGAATCGTTTTTGGATGCTGGTGTTCTGCAACATTCTTAGGAATCAAATATGTAGGGTACAATTCTAATAGTTGCAAGTTATGTTTAGTATCCTGCAACTATAGCAGAATACAGACAGGGAAGAGGAGTGAAATTGTTTTAGTCTGTATAAGGGACCATATAGAATAGATGATGATGCTTGATGGTAATAAATGATTGAAGAGCAAGTACATTTTGTTTTTATTGTGAGTGCAATTTATGAATTAATTCACCTTAACATGTTTTTCAAGTTTATTTTATAAAGTCCTTTTCTGGTTTTAGAATGCTTTCACATTTATTTTTACTTTTTCAGGCCATTCTAACAGCACCATGATGTCCAATTTAACAGAAAAAAGCTGTGAAGTGATAGAAAGTGTAGTTGGATTGCGTAAGACCACACTGCCATTAACTGAACAGGGAGGTATCTAAGCCTCAGTCTTCTCATCCTAGAACGTGTATGCTCTTTCCAATCCATTTTACTATCTTTTAGAATTTAACAATATTTTTGTCCTATGTTTTTTAGTTTCCTGATAAAACATATAATTTATCACAGGCCATATCTACAAGCAGGCCAGTACGAGAAAATTTAGTAAGGCACAGGGGCTGTTGTTAACGCTATGTTTTTAAAATTTTCCAAGTCCATATCATTGTTAGAATAATTAAACTTATATTATTTTTCTCTTGAAGCACAGAGAAACTCACTAGAAGTATTCCATACTTTAAGAAGGCAAGATATTTACAACGTTGAAACTGCAAAGCAAATGACTTAGTAATTATTCTTTTTGTGTGCATCCACTTCACAAAAGACTTACCAAAAGAATCCTATAATAATACACAAATGTTCTTTATGCATTTTAAATAGAATTCAGTTGACCAAAAAATTTAGTCATCTTGCAATCAACTTTTCCAAGAAATTCCTCTCCTGTTCTTTGTTGACTATATTTTTTCAGCTCTTGAAAATTTCTTTTTGGTAACCTTTGAACAGTAAGATTGGCCTTATCTTCCGTTTGCAAAATTAGTAAAGAGTAATGGATTCTGTAGGGGTCAAGGAAAAAACTCAACATTTTTTAAACTTGAATATACAACAACTAGAGCTAACTCAGAATTCCTAAGTGATAGATTATTTTCTACTCTGTGGTTATTGAAGTTTCACCTGTTCTCATAGTTGCAGCTCGAAAAGCAGGTTCAGGTGGCTTTCAATTTAGGTGAAGAGTAAAGAACTTCATCCCTGAATTCTGGAATTTCATGGTCCAGAGTGTTTATAAAAGCATTCTTTGAGTTATTTATTTATTTATTTTTTTAGTCTGACAATAAAAGCCTCTTTATTGCAATTATGTTTCTGGTCCAAGATGAAACTTTTCTTTTAAAAGTTCCAAATGAAGACATTTTGGGGGCTTTTTTTTTCTGGAGGGTGGGGTAGGTGTGGGGGTGGGGCTGGGTATTTGTGAGTTGTAAGAAAAGAGGTTGGTGGAGAACAGATGGCCTCCTTCAACCATACATATTCATGAGTGCATTTATTTCATTATGCCATCCCCTGGGAAACCCTATACTTCAGCTTTTATAAGTTCGAATGCCATCAAATTGAGCAGTCAGAAGGCCCTCTGTCAAAAACTGTGTTGCTGAAAAATTTGAAGAAAAGTATGTGAAAGCCTTCACTTCACGCTTTTGTCTTGACTTTTTATCACTGGAACACCTGTTATTTCGAGATCTAAGACTGGAGTGTCATTGAGCATAATAAATGTTAAGTGTTGATAGCTGAACTGACACGTTCCATTAATCAGATGGTGGTGTTTGTTATGTTTAGAGTATTGCCAAGCACATTGTTTGCTAATGTCATATGAAACATGAGATTAAAACATGTCTATGTGTCTGTTGGATCATCTTCCAAATTGATTCCAGGCCCTCTCCATTTGCAGAAGGGGAAGGGGTCATCTGATGGGTTGAAAAATATTCATTATTAAATTCCCTGTGTGTCTAATCATTTGGCAGGAAGTTCTCTCTTGTGTGCTTCATGAAATCTTTTCCACTGGACCAAGAAAGAGCAGCACAGATTTTTCCCCCCTTTCATGCTGAGCGAGCTCCTGCTAGTGATTAATGAAGGCATCTAAATAGCCTTTGGTTTAAATGATGTTATCACTGTCTCCATTTAACTCCACATGTCTTTACCTCAAACAGGAATAAGACTGCTTCTGTCTTTTCCCATTGTTGCCTGGTGGTGAGGAACTGTTGATGTATCATGATTTGTTTTATAGATCTGTCAACATCATCACTCATGCATTTCTCTTGTTCTCTGCTTGTAGATTCTATGGAAATTGAGGTATGCATGAAGCTGCCCACTTGGGTTAAGCACATCATTCATTTTCTTAAAAATCTTTAAGATAATAATCCTGATAGGCTTAATAACAACAATAACATAACCTAACATTTATTAAGCATTTATAATATAACAGGCAAAATATTAAACATTTTACAGAAACCTTATGATGTTGATACTATTAGTACTACATTTTGCAATCAAGGACACTGAGGTTTAAAGAAGTTGGGTAGCTGTTATATATTGTGCTAAAAAATGTGAGAGGCTTTTAAAGAAAGTGTTATCTCATTTAATTCTTGTGATCTCTCAATAGTAATAAAAGACCCAAGAATTATGAGAAGCTGACAGGTCCCATGGGGTCCAGGCCTCTGTAGACTTTTCACCAATGAAAGTCATGTGCAGATGAAGCATACTAGGCATCGCAACTATGAGAAAGAAGAGGAAGCCTTTTGTCAGAAAAGAGAACAAAGTATAGAACAGAGAGAAATATGCAGTGAGATAGGGGCGAGGGGTGAACAGAGAAAGGAGTTCGCTAGGTCTCTGATTGTTTCACAGTTTTTACCTGCATTTCCCAGAAGCTCCAACTGCAGTTCATTTCCAGGTATAATTTATATTTTTACAATAGCCTTCCTTGGGCTTTAGGCAGCTTCAGTGGGTTTCTCTTTCCTTGCAGCTGAAAGTCTGAACTTTTAAATAATGGACCTAAGATGCAACCTTTGCTTTCAGACCTTAAAGCCTGGCCTCACTCTACTACACCATCCTCTGTGGTTATGAAAATGAAAATGCTTATTAAAAGTTACTATTATAATGAAACTTTACTACAGGAATGTGTACAGTAAAAACTAAACGCCCTTCCTCTTGTTTTTGCAGACTCCTGTCCATAGAGATTACCACGGTGCACGTTTTAGTATGTGCCCCTCTCGGACTTTTCTATGGATAGACTGGATATGTGCCCATGATGGGGCTATGTTCAGAATCTTCATGCCACTCATACTTGCTTCTTCTTGATTGGTAATCATATCATGGACACTCTGCCATGTGAATACACACAGATTTGCCCAATTCTATTAATATCTATGTGACATATTCCAGGGAATGGGTGCACCAGTTCTCTGTTGGTGGGCATTCGATCATCTCCAAATTTCTGCCGTTACATGTCGGACTTCAATGGATAGAAACAATTCTCTTTGAAGTGCTTCATTTGCTTGTTTTAGGCCATATTTCAAAAGCACTATTAGGAAGTTTAAAAATGTAATCATCCACCCTTAGGATCCTAGGGGCAGGTAAGTATGACAGGTATTCACAGTTTAAGCATCACCTAAAAACTGGTTTTGGTGACATGTATTAAGGTCCCACAATCCTAACCCATTAATCAGAATTCTTCTGGGTTTTGTGTAATTCAGGGGTGGACAGGGTGAATATCCATTGCCATTGCCATTTCTTTTGTTTATCTAAAAAAGATCTTAAAACTTTAAAACATAATAATAACTAGCCCTCAGGGGAAATTTGGGCTTACTCTCTGAGTAATTCATCCCTGACTGCTGTGAAAACCAACTAATAAGCAAGTATATAATGATCACCTCTGTATCCAGTACAGATACAGGAAAATATCTACGATATTTTCAGTATGCTTTAAGTAGAACCTGTAGAGCAGGCATGAAGGGACCTACTGTAATCAGATGTTGGCACCAATGTGTTAGGACTTTGTATGTGTGATTTCAGAAGCAGAGTAGATGTACACAGCAGAGAATGTAACAATATTGAGAATATTAGAAAACTCCTGGTAATGTTTTATAAAATATGAGACTTTTCCTTACTAAGCACCCAAAATACATCCTGTCGAAATCTGTGTGTTTTATAAATATTTTCTGCCTTCCAAAGCCATGGTAGATAAAGGAATCTTGAAAACTAGAGAAGCAATATGATAGCTATCTCAATACTGCTTTATTAAGTGTCGATTGTGTGAAGACTCAATTTTTAAACTTTAGATGATGCCACTACTAATAAAACACAGTACTTACCTGAAAGGAACTTAAGGTTAATGTTGCATAATAAATAACCAGAGTACACACATCATTTTTAGCTTAAAAAAGTAGAAAGTATTGTTAAAAACCAATTCATTTTCAGGTCTTTATCAATTCTCCTTTAAAAGTATAACCAGTTCCGTATGATGTTCCTAAAAGTGCTTTTCTGTGCCCATTTTCAGCCGGTCCAAGGAGTTTGTTTCGTTTTGTGGCTGGATGGGTACTTAGGACTAGACTTTTATTATGATGAATAATTATAGCTATTGTTTATTGAGGGCTTGCTAGGTAGCCAGCACCATGCTAAAAGCTTTAGGTGGAATTTAAAAATTCTCCCAGCAGGCCCTTGTTGGGAGGTTCTAACAAATGTGGAATCTGACACCTTCTTAGTGGCCAACCCAGGGTCTTAGGCCAGGCCTAACTCCAAAGCCCGGGCTGTGTTCCCACTGTGTCCGTGTGTATCCACTTCCAGTCATTCTCATGCCACTTTCGAGATGCTTGCCTTATCTTCATGCCACCAAAATAGTACTTTCTTAATGTCTTTTCTAAATCATCTTACTATTCATACCTGTTACCTATCCTAAGCGTTGGGGTCATAAAAGTTTGGAGTTTAGTGTACTAGTTACGTATTTTCTCCTGTAGGTAATCAAATAAATAGATAAGCATTGAAATAAAAAAGCTTGCCCATGCGTCACCTGTAATTATTTAATTTTATTACCAGTGGTACATGCATCACCCTTGGGGAAACCCTCTCCCATGTAATACCATTTTCAGGTTTTTCTTCTTTGTATCATTATATTTTCTCTGGATACATGTTCATTAGAGATATTCACCTCCTTGTAAAGAAAGGAGGTGTGTAAATCAGATTTGCATTTCAATCACCATGAAAACAAATTTGTGCATGGAGGAGGCACTCAGTCCACAGAGGCTAATCTCGCACAAACTGAATATAACAGGAAATACATTTTTTGAGATAATCCTAACAAATATAACTTGACAATTAAAGTTGTCAGCTGTCTGAAGATACCAGAATTTGCCCTTGGCAACAAAGTCTTGCCGTGTAGGATATTTTATCATTCAATTATTCTGGCTTTCTTTAAAAAGGTAACCTAAAAAATAAAAAGTAATAGGAGAAAAGGCTTATGTTTCACCATTTGGACTGTTAAAGCATGCCATTTAGTCTAGTTCATTCCATTATTATTAACATTAGCATTATGGAAAGTCAACAGAATATATTGTTCTAAAAATGTTTAAGGGTTTTATTCATTTTGAGTAATCAGAGTCATGCATGTTACAGAGCAATATATCTAATCAAAAGAGGCAATTGCTCTAGAGAGGTTATTACTGGGCTGCTTATAATCAAACCAATTTTTGGCTTTATAACTTACATAGAGGAGATTAGTTGGGAAAATAATAATATATAAAGCTGCCCTTTCAGAAAATTAATTTCTAGGACCATGCAAAAGACAAAAATTAAAATTAACTGAAGAAGGGCCCAGAAAAAAAATTATAATATTTTGGACTTCTCCCAATTAGGACAAAGTCCTCATTGCTTATTCTGAACAGGGAAGCCCATTAATTTGTACAATGCAGGTGGAATAGAAAACATTAATTTCCTTTGGTTGCTGGAACTTTAGAAAAGTGCAAAAACCTTCCTGAATTGTCTCAACATCCCAAGAGGTAGATAAGTATTATTAAGTTTATTTTCTCAATAATTTGGAAATTGAGGCAAAATGTTAAATTGCTTGGCTCTATTTTCAAATTTTCTACTTCGGCTCTGACTAAGGCAGGTGGGCAGTATCTGAATTCAAGACCTGGGACCTTGCAGCTCAGGACCTCAAGGCATCAAAAATAATGACATAGTATCTCCAGGAGGTATCAGGAGCAATGTGGGAGGACTGCACAGCTCTGTGCTCAGTGTACCCAGTTTTGTGCTTTGGAGAAAGGACAAGAAGAACTGGTCTCTTTCCAAAACGAGCCTATTTCCAAAGAGAGTACAGCATAATGGTACAGACATAACCTTGCTGTATGCCTGGCAGTACATACATTTGTCTTGGAGAGAGGAGTAGTAGTTGGAAAACTTAAGATAAAAGATCTGGGGGTGGCGCTGGCTTCTGATGTGTTGATGTCAAGGCAAGTGTTTTCTGCACCGTGACTTCATGTTAGTCCTATACTGGAGAACGCTTTTTTTTTTTTTTTTGGTGAGGGCGTAGGGCACCAGGAGAGCCTCCTGGGCATTATGAATGTGCGGTAACAGACCTGAGAACAGACCGTGTTCTTTCTTTTGAATTCTGAATTTGTGATTGGACATTTAGACAATAACTAAGGCATTTCCTTGTACGAAGATGTTTTATAATGAAACAAACCCTATACTTAGAGACATGAAGAAGGCATCAAGAAATGGAAGGTTATTTTTATTGTTTGTTTGTTTCCTGGAGGAAATCATGGAATACAGTGAAGCTTTTTCTTTCCATTTGAGCAGACTAAAGTGAACCAATCTGAGACCTGGATCTCAGTTTTCTATTGCTATTTCATGTGAAAATACGTTATACTGGTTAGGCAGGTGAATTCTGGAGTCAGCAACTTGGGTTAGACTCTTGGCCTGCCACCTTTTAGTTGTATAGAATCGTGGGCAAGTTAGTTCATTTCTTAAACTTTCAGTTTCATCATCTGTAAAATGAGAATAATAATCTTACCTGCTTCACAGATAAAGATGAAATAAGTATAAGATATTCTGTAAATTTTATCTATTATTAATGCTGTCATTAGACTCGGTGTCCAGTGAAACAGAATTTCCAGCTCATCACAATCAATAGTGGCAAGAGAGAAAGTGGGGGAGAAATAGAAAATTGTCCCTGCCTGTCATGAGTAAGGAAAAAGGAATGCTACCTAATTTTACATCAGCGGCTCTGTTGCTTAGTGATTTACAGTGGGTGACAAAAATACATTGTTGGAACATATTTTGCCAATCTGGGAATTAATCTTTTCACAATCCACAAGGAGGGTGAGTTTTATACACGTTCACTCCAACCAGCAGATGATTCACCTTCTGATCTAACAGGATAGTCCACTTCTAGGATATAATGGAAAAGTGGCAACGCATTTGACCAACAAGATAACAAATGCACAGAACTTAGCACAGTGCCAGGCGTTAAGAAAGTACTAAGGAAATGTTTGTTCCTTTTCTTTCCTCCCTCTTGTTTCTTGTCTGAACCCTTGATAAAGTCATATCCTATACTCCTCTGTTCCTATCTGGAAATCATTTTCTCACAGTAGATCCACACATTGTGAGTTTCTTTGAGAGCATCACATCATGTTGTATTAATTAATTATACAATCTCCCATCCTCAACCTCTTAGCATGGAGCTTGCATGCAACAAGTGCTCAAAAAATGTTAATTGTATGGTTGAAAGTAAGTAAATGTTGTTAGGGTTGGAGAATTACTTCCTTTGTTCACTATTACGTTTCATTAAAAGAATATAATTTTCTTGTTTGAGAAAGACTGCCTGAAGATTTTTCAAAGGGGGCCTATTTTGGTGGCATTGCAAAACTTGATAGAATGGCTTTGCATGTTAGGCCACCACACATATTCCTCCTGGCACCTTATTGTGTTGCTTTTCCACTTTTGAGTAAACTTTGGTCCATCAAACAGCTTGTAGCTTCGCTAGAACAACTCTTGATTGCAAATTAAAACTCTTGAAGGGGTAGCTCACTCCAATGATTTCTCCATGACTATATTGTCAGTGGGGAGTTGTAATTATAACCACTGCTCCAAATTTCTGTGAGCACTTTGAAATGATTAGAATGACCATTCATCGAGAAGACAATATATAATTATTTTCTTGTGATCTTTTAGCAGCTTCTTGCAAGGAGAGCAAGAAGAAGGAATAAATTGCCCCTGTGTCCATTTGGATAGGAGCCCACTTCAGGGAGATTTGGGAGTTGTGGCTCCAACTTTGGCTCTTATTTTAGCCATTTAGAAGCATTTCCACTTGAGTCATTGAAGGGCTTTTAGAGAGTTAAAGCATTCCAGCAGCTATGAATTCTTAATAAAATACAAAATTTGACTTTTAGTTTGAGGTATTATTATTCATGCTGGGAAATGGGAGTGAATAGTGAGGAAGAAGCAGAACAAAAATGTTTTGGAAGGTTAAAATTGCAGTTCTTTCTCTTCCATCCCTTTCTCTCTCTCTCTCTCTCTCTCTCTCTCTCTCTCTCTCTCTCTGTTTCCTTCCTCTTTCAACCTCCCCCAAAATTCAGTAAAGCAGCTGGGAGAGGGGGCACATGGACAGCATTACCCAAAGCATGGTCCATTTATGACCCTCGTTATCAGAGTCAGATGAGGTGGCCATTAAACCTTCCGATTTCTGAGCATGACAGCAAAACTACTGACTCAGAAGAATCTCCAAGCTAGTGAATTTTTAACAAGAACCCCGTTTTGTGTCCCTAAATCTTATGAATTATTTTTTGGGTTGTATAGTGGGATTCAGGGAAGCAAAATCAAACCCAATAGGTTTTTCAATCTTTTCTCAAGTCTTTACTATTTTATTTTTACAAGTCATTTATAAAAACCTCATTTTAAAAGATGTTATTTCTCCTCTTGTAAAATATGAAGGACTATGGTTTGCAGTTTTGTGGCAGTCCAGAAGCAACAGGGTAGGTGCTTGCTGGGCTGCCATTGACGTCTGCCATGGATAAATTGATGCAGTGAAGCAACAACCTACTGAGAAAAACTGAGCATCATCTTAAGTCTTCTTTACGAACAGCAGTATCCCCATGGTACCTCGGCAACTGAGATCAGATGTGACTTCATAGAGGAGAAGGCCCATTCCTCCATCCTTAATGGAGAAAATGGGCTTTATATAGCATGTAAATCATACTAGCTCTCTCTAAAATCATATTGATGTAACCAAATTTAGTACTAATCTCCTTTTAAATATGTTTTTAAAAGCAGCAATGGAATTCAAATCCAGATGCCAAAATCAATTCCTGTCATTCCATAGGACTGTTAAAAGGTTTCATTCCAAAATCATATTTCTTTTTATTGAAGTCTGACATTTGAGGCTATGAAATTGTTTACTCTTGATTTTTCAAAAATCAGTTTACTGGCATGTTTTGACGGATGCTGTATAATCATATCCTCTATCACCAGGTATTGTTCATGCCTTTCAAATTGGATTTTGATCTACTTTGCATACATAAATATCAAATAAAAGCCAGTCATCTTGTGATAAAACTTCAGTCCCATATGCAGGACAACTTTCTAGTTCTCACTACTGGTTCCCTGTTGGCAACAGCACAGCAAAAGGTGACCACAAAAAGTGGATTGGAGGTGAAAATGCTTGACAGTGAGAAAGAAGGTCACCAGAGTGGTCACTCATTTGTCTCAGGGGAATGCCAGAAAAGAGGAGAAGAATGCCAGGGAGCCAGATACTACAATGTTATGTGACCTTAAGGAGTCTAGAAAATATTAATGATATGAAAAGAAAAGAAAGAGGGTGATATAATTGAGTGGTGTGGGCTTCAATGGATGGAAGGCAGAAAGGCTGCCCGGAGGTGTTCATGGCCTGAAACCCAGAACCTGGGAATATGTTACACAACATGGCAAAAGGAACCATGCAGATCGAATGAAGGTTCAGGGCTTAGAATAAGTTTAGCCTGGATTATCCAGGTGGGTTCAATTTAGTTGTATAAAAATCCTTAAAAGCAGAGAACTTTCTGCAGCTGGAAACAGCAAAGATGAGGCAGATGGGAAATGTTGGAGAGATTCAAAGTGGGAGAGAAGGATTTGACCCACTATTTCTGACTCTAAAGATGAAGGAGGCCACAAGCCAGGGAATGTGGAGGTCTCTGGAAGCTGAGAATGACCCCTGGCCATCAGCCAGCCAGAAAACAAGGACTTCCGTTCTATAGCCACATTGAATAAGTTCTGCCAATGACCTAAATGAGCCTGGAAGCAGAATCTCCTCCACGCTGAGACTTTAATTTTGGGCTTGTCAGGCCTAAAGTAGATAAACCAATCTGACACCCCTATCCCACCACTACCAGGGACGTCTGGGCTACAGAGCTGTGAGGTAATACATGCGTGCTGTCGTGAGTTGCTAAATTGTGGTTAATCTGTTATCGCAGCAATAGAAACCATACAAAAGACAACGAGGTTGTTGCAGGAGAGCTGATGAACTCAAAGCTGGAATGACTGGGGAGACAGCACTGTGAAGCCTCTGCACTTGCAGTACGGAAGTTCCAATCTCAGCTCTGACACTTAGTTATGTGATGCACTCAGGAGACCCCACTTTGATAAAGCTTGATTTCCTCCACAACCTGGAAGTAATAACAGTGTCTCCCTCGCCAGCTGTGATGAGGCTTTAATGAGGTAATGGACGCGCACGTGCCTAACAGTGTCGAACAGGCACAGAGTTGCTGCTTTAGTATGTTTTATTGAAACGCCACACAGTAGTCTCTTGTCCCTGAAATCCAAGCCAGTGAGCAGACTTTACTTGAGAGGAATTATGGAGTAGCATCGTCAAGAGGAAAGCCAAGTTCCAAATAAGGCCTGGAGATGGAGAAAGTGTACTCAGAAAAGGGTATGGGGCAAGTGTGAGCCAAGCGCGAATCACAGCAGCCTTCTTGGCTGCGAATGTGCGTAACGATCACCCAGAGATCTGCGCACAGGGCAGATTCGGACTCTGCAGGTGGGATGGCGCCTGAGACTCTGCCACTCCTACAAGTTACCAAGTGGTGCAGGTGCTGCTGGTCCATGGACCGCAGTTTCAGTAGCAAGGAATCCGAGTATGTGAGAGAAGCGGCACTGGCTCTCGTGATGCGGCTGGATGATGAGAAGAGAGGAAAGGAAGGGAGAGCAAGCAGGAGGGACCTTCGTGTGGCCCTCAGAAGCAGGCCTGAATGAGCAGGCTCCACTCATCTACCTTCTGCTGAGAGGGCCTCCCTCGTTGGTGAAGCCTATTCCCAGGGGCGGGAGTGGCCCACTTGAGCATAGGAACGAGGGCCTGCGTGTGGTCAGCACTGCCAGACAGAGCAATTCTGAGGCTTTGTGCTTCCTTGTGGCTTCCGTTCTCAGAAAGCCCTTGCAGCAGGTCCTGTGGAAAGGTCAAACCCAGCTGACTTCTCCATGCTGCAGAGTTGAGGTGGACATCGGAGCCCAGCCAGGTAGGACACTTTTGATAATCTTACAAATAAAGGCCTTGGCGATGTATGACTGAAGCCTCCCTTTATTCCTTTCCAATTTTTCATTTTCGAAGTGCCTTCACGTCTCTAATATCTTCTCACAGGCCTTTAAAAAATTAAACTATAAAGGTGTTCACATGCAAACTATAGATATGATGCTTTGCATTCTCTTCTGAAATTAAATAGGTAAGCACGTCTGCTGTCCCTGAGGCCTTAGAACACCGGATATGGAATCTTTTTTCCTCCTTTTTTTTTTGTCATCTTTTAATAAGGGAGTGTTGTGCTGGTTACAAACTCAGAGGATAAACTTTATGGGGAAGGATCTTGAGCTCTGCAGGTGTGCCATGGCCTCCAGTCTGAAAAGCCAGAATCCAATCCCAAATGCCGGGTTTAGAGACAGGCGCCTGGGACTCTGGCCTCAGGAATGTGTATGGTACTAGCAACAGCGCTGGGTGTACCTAGCAGGTGCTGGGTACTGTCTGGAGCTGAGGAGGGGTCTAAGGAAAGATCAGCTAGACCAAAAAAATGACCTCTGCTTTCAGGGACAGTGGCATCCAGTTGGAAGGGTGAAGAGCAAACACCTGGAAGTGATTTAGGGATGTTGACCAGGGTTGTTGTCATTTGAAAATAGATGATAGCAGAAAAAAGAGAAGGAGATGCAAAGGTATGAGGAGAGTGGAGTGGCTTCCTTATGAAAGTAGCTGGCTAGTGCTTATGTCTCTGGTTTTACAGATAGTTTTTATTCAGGTAATATTGGCCGTATTTTCTATTTTTCTCTGTGGGGTTTCCCAGTCTTTATTTGTATCTATAGCAGTTGGTTTCATGGCTGTCTCATGCATTTATTCTGGTTTTAAAATTTTAATATGACATCATTTTTATGACACTTCAGTCTCTACATCACTTCTAATTATTTTACTATATTATGTAATTATGTAAACTCTTTGTCTTTTACTTAAATTACTCATTATTTTGATGTAATGAACATCTTTTTTATTTGGGCATTTTTCTTTGTTTTTAGTTATTCAGATAAATTCCCCAGCATTGAATTACTGGATCCAAGGGAGTGATGTTTTTAAGGATATAAAATCACATTTCTAAAGAATTGATCTAATAAAAAAAAAAAGTGCCGCTAGTAATATACCTATTTTCCCTGTTTACTCAGTTTGAGTTACAGAATTAAATCATACTTCTCTGCTATTGTTTTGATATAAATAATATTGGCTAAACATTTCATTATGTCATTCTTCTATTTGCATTCTCTCTTGAAAGGATGTCTGTTCATAGCCTTTCTGCATTTATCTGTTAGAGTCTTGGTGATGTGTATTTTTAAAGCTGCATTTAATCATTTGATACAAATTCGGTGCCTGCTCTATGTTAGGAAGAGTACTAGATGCCAGAGACACACCAGGGGAGAGCATCCCTGTTTTATCTGTGAATCCCTTGCCCCTCTCCTATCCAAATTCATTTTCTTAATATTAATAGCCTCACTTGTTAGGGTTTTTTCCTCTTTCCCAGATGAATTTTAGAATCGTAATAAGTGCTATTGCAAAAAGGACTTTATACATGCTAAACATACACCTACATACATATATATCCAGGATGTTGCTTCTCTTTCCTGAAGATGGATTTTGATTGATATCACAATATATCTGTATGCCTCCATTTATCCAAAACTTCTTTTATATGTTTTTTATATATTGCCAAATTATATGGTGGTTTTGTTTTTAGTGTTTGGAGAAAACTCTATAAATATATTGTTTTCCATAATGGATCTACCAATTTACATTTCCACCAACTGTGGGCAATGGTTGCTTCTAGCAGTTTGTCAGTGATGTTTTGCTTTTCAAATATTGAAATAGTATCATCTGTGATTGACTTTTTTTTCTCCCTCTATATACACTTTTAATTTTATATCTTATTGTATTAGTTAGAACTTGGGACATAAGGTAGATGGCAGAGGTCATGTATGTCTTGGTCCTATTTTTGATCCCCAAAATAGGATCAAAACTGGTAAAATTGGTACCATAAGTGCGGCTTTGCTATATTTTCTCTGTGTGACTCTTGGTTTCAAATGTTCTGTCTAATATGTATCTTTTTATTTCTAGTTTACAATACTTTATTGAGAATAGATACTACAGTGTCACAACTCTTTCAGTAATATTTTAAAGAAGTCCTTAAGGCTTCTAGAAATTTAACATTGATATACAGTCATGTGCTGCATAATTATGTTTTGGTCAACAATGGACTGCATATATGGATGTGTGACTGTGGTTCTGTAGATTACAATGGAGCTAAAAAAATTCCTATTACCTAGTGATCTCTTAGCTTTCATAACATCACAGTGCAATGCATTATGTATTTGTGTTAGTGGTGATGCTGGTGTAAACAAACTTGTGATGCCAGTCATATAAAAGCCTAGCCCATACAATTATGTATATAGCACATGATACTTGATAATAATAAATGACTATGTTACTGGTTTATGTATTTACCATACTTTTACTGTTATTTTAGCGTGTACTCCTTCTCCTTACATAAAAAATAATAACTTTAAAACAGCCTCAGGCCGGTCCTTCGGAGGTATTCCAGATGAAGGCGTTGTTATCCTAGGAGATGACAGCTCCATGCATGTTATTGCTTCTGAAGAACTTCCAGTGGGACAAAATGTGGAGATGGAAGACAGGGATATTGATTATTCTGATCCTGTGAAGGCCTAGGCTAATGTGTGTTTGTTTTTAACAAAGTTTGAAAAGTTAAAACTGAAAAAATAGCTTGTAGAATAAGGTTATAAAGAAAGAAAATATTTTTGTACAGCTATGCAATGTACATTTTAAGCTGTTATTACACAAGAGTCAAAAAGTTAAAATATTATAAATTTATAAGCTTTGTTATAAGGTAATCATATTACAGTCAGCTACAGTTAATTTGTTATTGAAAGGATTTAAAAATAAATTTAGTGTAGCCTAAGTGTACAGTGTTGAGGAAGTCTACAGTAATGCATAGTAATGTCCTAGGCTTTCACACTTACTCACCATTCCCTTATACCCAGAACAACTTCCAGTCCTGTAAACTCCATTCATGGTACAGGTGTACCGTATTTAACTCTTATGCAGTATTTTTACTGTACCTTTCCTATGTCTAAATGCGCAAATACTTACCATTGTGTTACGATTGCTGATAGTATTCAGGACAGTAACATGTTGTACAGGTTTGTAGCCCAGGAGCCATAGGCTATACCGTAGCCTAGGTATGTAGTAGGCTATACCATCTAGGTTTGTGGAAATACTCTCTATGATGTTACTCTTTTGTAGTGCTAACTTCTATTTTCAGGCGTTTTACTAGTAACTCGTAGGTATGAATATATCAGAGCAGTGTAGTTTTTGTGTTATCACGTTTTAGAGAAAACATGAAAAACCTGTGGGTGGGATACCACCTTCCTGATGTTTTTCCTCTCCTGGGTTAACAAATGAAACTGTGTGACCGTCTTAGGCAGCAAGTAACAGTAGCCCTTCCCCAACTGGTGTCAGCCGACTGCTGTCAAAGAGGGAAGAACACATAAGTCTGCAAATTTTCTTGTTAAAACTGCTTCTTTTCTTTAAAGTGTGCTCGGATTTTTAGAAACTTCTGGTAGAGGAAAGAATCATGCCTCTCAGTTTTGCTGCCCCGGGGTAGAAATAAGACATTAGACAACCCTCTATCCCTTTTTCTAGGTTTTCCCTCTCTTCCCCCTGAGGGTGATGAATATGTTCACTTTCCTGATCATGGTGGTGACTTCATGGGTGAATGCATATTTTAAAATACATCAAACGATACACATTGCCTATGTGCAGCCTAGTGTATGTCAATTAGACTTCAATCAAGCTGTTAAAATAACCTTGGTTTTTAAGGGAAGAAGTCATGTGGGCTGAACAGGGGAAAAGGGCAGTCTTTCTATGTGGGAGACAAGGGGACCCCAGGTGGGAGGGTGTATTAACAAAACCATTTAAAACATTTCAGTGACTCTTCATTCTCTTACAAGAAATCATATCTGTATGGTCCATTTTCTATGTAATATTTCTTGTGAGATATTAAGCATGTGTTTCATTTAATTTGAGGTTTGTTTTAGGGGTTAGAGTGTAAAATGGAACTCTTATGGGAAATATTTTGTGTAAATGATTCTTATGCTGCTGTAATGCAGAGCAAAATGACAGTAAAAGCACAGCTAAGTAAAATCTATATTAACACTTTTATATATTCATTACTGTAGATGTTATTATCAGTTTTAAGACTGAATCACACAGTTACTGACCAATTGCATGCTATAATCCTCAGGAATGCAATGCATGAGTGAATTTATTAAGGTACTCCTATGGGTTTAAGTGATTTAATGAAAAATGAACTTTTAAGGAGAAAGATGGCAGGTAATAAATATGAGATACTTCCCACCTGCTTCTGATATATAACCCAGTGGTAGTTCTATTCACTTAATGCTAAAGATGGATCACTATAACCACGCCAGAAAGGAACTTTAACTGAATTTTGTGAATGGCAATCAAAGTAGGCCAAGGTCACTTGAAATTACTCTCAAAGATTATCTTGTCTAAAGTGAAATTTTAAAATGGGGAGGGATTTGGATATTTTAAAAAGGAGAGGCTTGTAAATACAATGAGGTTAGGCTATAAGAAAGCTCTAGGGGACTAATCTACTTGTTTATTCAAATAAAGTGAAAATTCTTATTTTTGTCTTTGTTTATAATGCTACTGCTCAAAAGGTGGATTTGGTGCATTCCGTTTGTATGTCCTGGGGTTTATTGTTTTGGATGCTTCTACTTGTATAATTTCATGCCTCCAAGTCATGGAAACATAGTGGCTAAGGAAGGACCTCAATTATCCTGTCCTGGTGTGGATTATGGCAAAATGTATTCATTCAAGCGACAAATAGTTCAGTGCTTACAGTGTCCCAGGCACCAAACTAGTAACTGGTGAGGCAACTGTGTGCAAGAAAGACAAGGAGCATACCCTCAAGGTTAGAATTCTACCTGGGCAGATGGATGTTAGACATTAAGAAATTGATAAGGATAAATGCCATGAAGAACATAAAAAGAGGAGTGTGATGGGACTACTGGAGGGGAGAAAATCTTCCTCCCAAGAGCTAGGAGGGTCCTGAGATGGGGAGAGCCTCACCTCCACCTCTCAACCTGGGCATCAACTTTAAATGGATTGCCAGCAAGAACAAAAGCCATGGGTCTGGACCCCCTCTCCCACAGGGTGACATCCTAAAACAGTGGTTCTCAAACTTGGTTGAATTTGGCAATCACTTAGGGAGTCTGGAAAAGAATAACTGATACCTGATTCTCACCCCCAGGGGTTCTCGTTTAATTGCTATGGAGAGCTGCCTGAAGAAGTGGAAAAGCTCTCCAGGTGTCACTCATGTACAGCATGGTTGCAGAACTCTCAAGCAGTGGTTCTCAAAATTCCCTGGGTGCCCAAATCACCTGGAGGGCTTGTTAAGACACTGATTTCTGAACCTACCACTGGTGTTCTTGAATCAGTACATCTGGGGATTGGGGGTTGGGGTTGAGAATTTACCCTTCTAACAAGCTCTCAGGTGATGCTGCTGCTGGCCCAACGACCACATTTTGAGAACTATTCTATGATCCTTTACTATGTACTTAATCTGCACATCGAAATAGCATTTTAAGTGTTCCATTAGTAAAAATGTGGTTTTATTCTTCTCCCAGGTTAATGGGAAAAATGTTCTAGTGAATCTACAGATTTGGGGAAATTGAGCCAAATTAAAGCAAATTAAATATTACCCAACATAATCGTTGTCCAGACAATTTCTATTGCATGTCGTAGATCAAGTCTTTCAAGAGCCCCAATTATGTAATTATGTGGGAACAGCTGAAAAAAAATTTGTTATTGTATCATCATACCTCGGAGATATCACAGGGTTACTTCTAGACTACTACGATAAAGCCAGTATTACCATAAAATGAGTCATGTGAATTTTGGTTTCCCAGCATACATAAAAGTTATGTTATGTTTATACTATGTTGCCTATTAAGTGTGCAGTAGCATTATGTCTAAAGTAACAATGGAGATATCTTAATTAAAAATACCTTGTTGCTAAAAAATCTTCTGAGCCCTCAGCAAGTCGTAATCTTTTGACTGGTGGAGGGTCTTGCCTCCATGTTGATGACTGCTGACTGATCAGGGTGGAGGTTGCTGGAGGTTGGGGTGGGTGTGGCAATTTCTTAAAATAAGACAACACTGAAGTTTACTGCACCAGTGGGCTCTTTTCACAGAAGAGTTCTTGGTAGCATGTGATGCTGCTGGAGAGCATTTAACCCACAGTAGAAGTTTTATCAAAATTGGAGTCACTTTTTGATGGGGTTGTTTGTTTTTTTCTTGTAAATTTGTTTGAGTTCTTTGTAGGTTCTGGATATTAGCCCTTTGTCAGATGAGTAGATTGCAAAAATTTTCTCCCATTCTGTAGGTTGCCTGTTCACTCTGATGGTAGTTTCTTTCGCTGTGCAGAAGCTCTTTAGTTTAATGAGATCCCATTTGTCAATTTTGGCTTTTGCTGCCGCTGCTTTTGGTGTTTTAGACATGAAGTCTTTGCCCATGCCTATGTCCTGAATGGTACTACCTAGGTTTTCCTCTAGGATTTTTATGGTATTAGGTCTAACATTTAAGTCTCTAATCCATCTTGAATTAATTTTCGTATAAGGAGTAAGGAAAGGATCCAGTTTCAGCTTTCTACTTATGGCTAGCCAATTTTCCCAGCACCATTTATTAAATAGGGAATCCTTTCCCAATTTCTTGTTTCTCTCAGGTTTGTCAAAGATCAGATGGCTGTAGATGTGTGGTATTATTTCTGAGGACTCTGTTCTGTTCCATTGGTCTATATCTCTGTTTTGGTACCAGTACCATGCTGTTTTGGTTACTGTAGCCTTGTAGTATAGTTTGAAGTCAGGTAGCGTGATGCCTCCAGCTTTGTTCTTTTGACTTAGGATTGTCTTGGAGATGCGGGCTCTTTTTTGGTTCCATATGAACTTTAAAGCAGTTTTTTCCAATTCTGTGAAGAAACTCATTGGTAGCTTGATGGGGATGGCATTGAATCTATAAATAACCTTGGGCAGTATGGCCATTTTCACGATATTGATTCTTCCTATCCATGAGCATGGTATGTTCTTCCATTTGTTTGTGTCCTCTTTTATTTCACTGAGCAGTGGTTTGTAGTTCTCCTTGAAGAGGTCCTTTACATCCCTTGTAAGTTGGATTCCTAAGTATTTTATTCTCTTTGAAGCAATTGTGAATGAAAGTTCATTCATGATTTGGCTCTCTGTTTGTCTGTTACTAGTGTATAAGAATGCTTGTGATTTTTGCACATTAATTTTGTATCCTGAGACTTTGCTGAAGTTGCTTATCAGCTTAAGGAGATTTTGGGCTGAGACAATGGGGTTTTCTAAATATACAATCATGTCATCTGCAAACAGGGACAATTTGACTTCTTCTTTTCCTAACTGAATACCCCTGATTTCTTTCTCTTGCCTAATTGCCCTAGCCAGAACTTCCAACACTATGTTGAATAGGAGTGGTGAGAGAGGGCATCCCTGTCTTGTGCCAGTTTTCAAAGGGAATTTTTCCAGTTTTTGCCCATTCAGTATGATATTGGCTGTGGGTTTGTCATAAATAGCTCTTATTATTTTGAGGTACGTTCCATCAATACCGAATTTATTGAGCATTTTTAGCATGAAGGGCTGTTGAATTTTGTCAAAAGCCTTTTCTGCATCTATTGAGATAATCATGTGGTTCTTGTCTTTGGTTCTGTTTATATGCTGGATTATGTTTATTGATTTGCGAATGTTGAACCAGCCTTGCATCCCAGGGATGAAGCCCACTTGATCATGGTGGATAAGCTTTTTGATGTGTTGCTGAATCCGGTTTGCCAGTATTTTATTGAGGATTTTTGCATCGATGTTCATCAGGGATATTGGTCTAAAATTCTCTTTTTTTGTTGTATCTCTGCCAGGCTTTGGTATCAGGATGATGTTGGCCTCATAAAATGAGTTAGGGAGGATTCCCTCTTTTTCTATTGATTGGAATAGTTTCAGAAGGAATGGTACCAACTCCTCCTTGTACCTCTGGTAGAATTCAGCTGTGAATCCATCTGGTCCTGGACTTTTTTTGGTTGGTAGGCTATTAATTGTTGCCTCAATTTCAGAGCCTGCTATTGGTCTATTCAGGGATTCAACTTCTTCCTGGTTTAGTCTTGGAAGAGTGTAAGTGTCCAGGAAATTATCCATTTCTTCTAGATTTTCCAGTTTATTTGCGTAGAGGTGTTTATAGTATTCTCTGATGGTAGTTTGTATTTCTGTGGGGTCGGTGGTGATATCCCCTTTTTCATTTTTAATTGCGTCGATTTGATTCTTCTCTCTTTTCTTCTTTATTAGTCTTGCTAGTGGTCTGTCAATTTTGTTGATCTTTTCAAAAAACCAACTCCTGGATTCATTGATTTTTTGGAGGGTTTTTTGTGTCTCTATCTCCTTCAGTTCTGCTCTGATCTTAGTTATTTCTAGCCTTCTGCTAGCTTTCGAATGTGTTTGCTCTTGCTTCTCTAGTTCTTTTAATTGCGATGTTAGAGTGTCAATTTTAGATCTTTCCTGCTTTCTCTTGTGGGCATTTAGTGCTATAAATTTCCCTCTACACACTGCTTTAAATGTGTCCCAGAGATTCTGGTATGTTGTATCTTTGTTCTCATTGGTTTCAAAGAACATCTTTATTTCTGCCTTCATTTCGTTATGTACCCAGTAGTCATTCAGGAGCAGGTTGTTCAGTTTCCATGTAGTTGAGCGGTTTTGATTGAGTTTCTTAGTCCTGAGTTCTAGTTTGATTGCACTGTGGTCTGAGAGACAGTTTGTTATAATTTCTGTTCTTGTACATTTGCTGAGGAGTGCTTTACTTCCAATTACGTGGTCAATTTTGGAATAAGTACGATGTGGTGCTGAGAAGAATGTATATTCTGTTGATTTGGGGTGGAGAGTTCTATAGATGTCTATTAGGTCTGCTTGCTGCAGAGATGAGTTCAATTCCTGGATATCCTTGTTAACTTTCTGTCTCGTTGATCTGTCTAATGTTGACAATGGAGTGTTGAAGTCTCCCATTATTATTGTATGGGAGTCTAAGTCTCTTTGTAAGTCTCTAAGGACTTGCTTTATGAATCTGGGTGCTCCTGTATTGGGTGCATATATATTTAGGATAGTTAGCTCTTCCTGTTGAATTGATCCCTTGACCATTATGTAATGGCCTTCTTTGTCTCTTTTGATCTTTGATGGTTTAAAGTCTGTTTTATCAGAGACTAGTATTGCAACCCCCGCTTTTTTTTGTTCTCCATTTGCTTGGTAAATCTTCCTCCATCCCTTTATTTTGAGCCTATGTATGTCTCTGCGTGTGAGATGGGTCTCCTGAATACAGCAGACTGATGGGTCTTGACTCTTTATCCAGTTTGCCAGTCTGTGTCTCTTAATTGGAGCATTTAGTCCATTTACATTTAAGGTTAAGATTGTTATGTGTGAACTTGATCCTGCCATTATGATATTAACTGGTTATTTTGCTCATTAGTTGATGCAGTTTCTTCCTAGCCTCGATGGTCTTTACATTTTGGCATGTTTTTGAGATGGCTGGTACCGGTTGTTCCTTTCCATGTTGAGTGCTTCCTTCAGGGTCTCTTGTAAGGCAGGCCTAGTGGTGACAAAATCTCTAAGCATTTGCTTATCTGTAAAGGATTTTATTTCTCCTTCACTTATGAAACTTAGTTTGGCTGGATATGAAATTCTGGGTTTAAAATTCTTTTCTTTAAGAATGTTGAATATTGGCCCCCACTCTCTTCTGGCTTGTAGAGTTTCTGCCGAGAGATCTGCTGTGAGTCTGATGGGCTTCCCTTTGTGGGTAACCCGACCTTTCTCTCTGGCTGCCCTTAAGATTTTTTCCTTCATTTCAACTTTGGTGAATCTGGCAATTATGTGTCTTGGAGTTGCTCTTCTCGAGGAGTATCTTTGTGGCGTTCTCTGTATTTCCTGGATTTGAATGTTGGCCTGCCCTACTAGGTTGGGGAAGTTCTCCTGGATGATATCCTGAAGAGTGTTTTCCAACTTGGTTCCATTTTCCCCCTCACTTTCAGGCACCCCAATCAGACGTAGATTTGGTCTTTTTACATAATCCCATACTTCTTGCAGGCTTTGTTCATTTCTTTTTCTTCTTTTTTCTTTTGGTTTCTCTTCTCGCTTCATTTCATTCATTTGATCCTCAATTGCTGATACTCTTTCTTCCAGTTGATCGAGTCGGTTACTGAAGCTTGTGCATTTGTCACGTATTTCTCGTGTCATGGTTTTCATCTCTTTCATTTCGTTTATGACCTTCTCTGCATTAATTAGTCTAGCCGTCAATTCTTCCACTTTTTTTTCAAGATTTTTAGTTTCTTTGCGCTGGGTACGTAATTCCTCCTTTAGCTCTGAGAAATTTGATGGACTGAAGCCTTCTTCTCTCATCTCGTCAAAGTCATTCTCCGTCCAGCTTTGATCCGTTGCTGGCGATGAGCTGCGCTCCTTTGCCGGGGGAGATGCGCTCTTGTTTTTTGAATTTCCAGCTTTTCTGCCCTGCTTTTTCCCCATCTTTGTGGTTTTATCTGCCTCTGGTCTTTGATGATGGTGATGTACTGATGGGGTTTTGGTGTAGGTGTCCTTCCTGTTTGATAGTTTTCCTTCTAACAGTCAGGACCCTCAGCTGTAGGTCTGTTGGAGATTGCTTGAGGTCCACTCCAGACCCTGTTTGCCTGGGTAACAGCAGCAGAGGCTGCAGAAGATAGAATATTTCTGAACAGCAAGTGTACCTGTCTGATTCTTGCTTTGGAAGCTTCCTCTCAGGGGTGTACTCCACCCTGTGAGGTGTGGGGTGTCAGACTGCCCCTAGTGGGGGATGTCTCCCAGTTAGGCTACTCAGGGGTCAGGGACCCGCTTGAGCAGGGAGTCTGTCCCTTCTCAGATCTCAACCTCCGTGTTGGGAGATCCACTGCTCTCTTCAAAGCTGTCAGACAGAGTCGTTTGCGTCTGCAGAGCTTTCTGCTGCTTTGTTATTGTTTTCTGTGCCCTGCCCCCAGAGGTGGAGTCTACAGAGACAGGCAGGTTTCCTTGAGCTGCTGTGAGCTCCACCCAGTTCGAGCTTCCCAGCAGCTTTGTTTACCTACTTAAGCCTCAGCAATGGCGGGCGCCCCTCCCCCAGCCTCGCTGCTGCCTTGCCGGTAGATCACAGACTGCTGTAATAGCAATGAGGGAGGCTCCGTGGGTGTGGGACCCTCCCGGCCAGGTGTGGGATATGATCTCCTGGTGTGCCTGTTTGCTCAAAGCGCAGTATTGGGGTGGGAGTTACCCGATTCTCCAGGTGTTGTGTGTCTCAGTTCCCCTGGCTAGGAAAAGGGATTCCCTTCCCCCTTGCGCTTCTCAGGTGAGGCAATGCCTCGCCCTGCTTCAGCTCTCGCTGGTCGGGCTGCAGCAGCTGACCAGTACCGATCGTCCGGCACTCCCCAGTGAGATGAACCCAGTACCTCAGTTGAAAATGCCGAAATCACCGGTCTTCTGTGTCGCTGGCGCTGGGAGTTGAAGACTGGAGCTGCTCCTATTCGGCCATCTTGCTCCGCCCCTCGAGACTACTTTAAAAAGAAGTACAAGAAGAGCTGCAGTGCAAAGGGAGAATAATTTGGCCATGCAAGAATGACTTACTCTGCTGGATATGGAAGTAACACAAGGACAGAGATGAATGGAGTAGGATAGTTGATCATCTTTCTACTCCATTCATAATCGATGAATTCAACAGAATGTACAGAAAAGAATTATATCTTTGTATTTAGTATATAAAAACAATTAGTAGAAATAATACTTAATGTATGAAATTATGTTTGTTATTAATACCAAAGAAATATCAATTAAAACATCAAAAATACTACTTATAATTATTAAATGACATATCTTGAGCAGAAATTTGTACAATTATAACCAAGGGAAGCATTCAGGGAAATGGAATCTTGTTGATTAGCTGACTTTGTAATTAACTAACTTTTGGTTTTTGAACACATAAAATAATTCTTTTAACTAAATAAATATGGAAAAGAATAAATANGAGTTGATGGGTGCAGCACACCAACATGGCACAAGTATACATATGTAACAAACCTGCACGTTATGTACATGTACCCTACAACTTAAAGTATAATAATAATAAATAAATTAAAAAAAAAATTGGAGTCAATCCTCTCAAATCCTGCCACTATTAACTAAATTTGTGTAATGCTCTAGTTTGTTGTCATTTCAACAACTTTCACAGCATCTTCAGCAGAAATAGTTTTGCACCTCAAGAAACCACTTTCTTTGCTCATTCATAAGAAGCCAGTCTTCATTCAAGTTTTATTCTGACATTATAGCAATTTAGTCACATCTTCAGTCTCTGCTTCCAGTTTTAGTTCTTTTTATTTCCACCACATCTGCAATTACTTCCTCCACTGAAGTCTCAAACCTCTGGAAGTCATCTATGAGGATTAGAATCTATTTCTTTCAAACTCCTGTTAATGCTGATATTTTGACCTACTCTCATGAATCACGAATGTTGTTAATGGCATCTAGAGTGGTGAATCCTTTCCAGAAGTTTTTCAGTTTACTTTGCAGAGATTCATCAGGGGAATCACTATGTATGGCAGCTATTGCTTATGAAATGTGTGTCTTAAATATCAAGACTTTAAAATTGAAATTACTCCTTGATCCATAGATTGCAGAATGGATGTTGTGTTAGCAGGCATGAAAACAACATTCATCACCTAGCACATCTCCATCAGAGCTCTAGCGTGACCAGGTACATTGTCAATGAGCAGTGATATTTTGAAAGAAATCTTTTTTTTTCCCTGAACAATAAATCTCAATAGTGGGCTTAAAATATTAAGTAAACCATGCCATAAAAAAATGTCTGTCATCTAGACTTTGTTTTTGCATTTATAGAGCATGGGCAGAGTAGATTTAGCAAATTCTTAAGGGCCCTAGGATTTTTAGAATGGCCAAGGAGCATTGGCCTCAACTTAAAGTCACTGGCTGCATTAGTTCCTAACCAGAGGGTCAGCCTGTTCTTTGAAGCTAGACATCGACTTCTCCTTTCTAGCCATGTAAGTCTCATGTGGCGTCTTCTTCCAGGATAAAGCTGTTTCATCTACATTGAAAATCTGTTGTTTAGTATAGCTACCTTCATCAATTATCTCAGCTAGATCTTCTGGATAATTTGCTGCAGCTTCTCCATCAGCACTTGCTGCTTTACCTTTCACTTTTATGTTATAGAAACAGCTTATTTCCTTAAACCTCATGAACCAACTTCTGCCAGCTTCCAATTTTTCTTCTGAAGTTTCCTTACCTCTCTCAGCCTTCATAGTTTTGAAGAGAGTTGGAGCCTTGCTGTGGAACAGGCTTTGGCATAAGGACGTGTTGTAACTGGTTTGATCTTATTCTTTCCTAGCTTTCGGTTAAAGTGAGACATGTGACTCTTTCTTTCACTTGAACACATAGGGGCATTTTAAAGTTTTTAATTGGCCCAATTTTAATTTTGTGTGTCTCAGGGAGTAGGGAGAACTGAGGGGAGGGAGAGAAATGGGGGAACAGGGAACAGTGGAGCAGTGAGTGAGGATACACACAACATTTATCTGTTAAGTTTGTTGTCTTATATGAGCATGATTCATGGCACCCCAAAACAATTAGAATAGTAACTTCAAAGAATGCTGATCACAGATCATCAAAACATATAATAATGAAAACATTAGAAATATTGCAAGAATTACCAAAATGTGACACAGAGCCATGAAGTGAGCACATGCTGTTGGAAAGTGGCATTGATAGGCTTGCTTAATGCAAAGCTGCCACAAACCTTCAACCTGTTAAAATAAAAGAACACACAACATCTGTAAAGTGCAATAAAAAGAAGTAGAATAAAATGAGGTGTGTGTCTCATAAACTTCACCAGCAAGTTCCAGTCTTAAAATCTTGTTGCTATCTTTCTCTGTGCTCCTATAACAGAATATGAGATTGGGTAATTTATAAAGAGCAACAATTTATTTTCTCACAGTTCTTGGTTGAGAAGTCCAAGAGCAAGTTCAGTTGCCTAGTGAGGACTACATCCTCTAGAGGGGAGGATCACTATGTCCTTACATGGCAGGGATGGATGGGCAAGAGACAGAACACTGCAAGAGACCTTTTTTTTTTTTTTTTTTTTTTTTTTAGACGGAGTCTTGCTCTGTCACCCAGGCTGGAGTGCAGTGGTACAATCTCGGCTCACTGCAACCTCCGCCTCCTAGGTTCAAGTGATTCTCCTGCCTCAGCCTCTTGAGTAGCTGGGATCACAGGCATCCACCACCATGCCAGGCTAATTTTTGTATTTTTAGTAGAGACGGGGTTTCACCATGTTGGTCAGGCTGATCTCGAACACCTGACCTTGTGATCCACCCGCCTCGGCCTCCCAAAGTGCTGGGATTACAGGCGTGAGCCACTACACCCAGCCAAGAGACCTCTCTTATAAGGACCTTAATCCCATTAACAAGGGAGAAGCCCTCATGACCTCACTATCTCTTCATGGGCCCACCTCTTAAAACTATCACATTGGCAACACCAGAATTTGGTGGGGGAGAGCACACATTCAAATCATAGCAATTACTGATGAGAGATGCCCCCAAAAGCTGCCCATAAGTGGTCAAGCACAATATCTTCAGGTTCTGGTAGCCATTTTGTGTGTAATTTCAAGAGGTAGATTGAAGGGGTCTCTACTGTCATCAACCTCTGTTGACTCAAAGGAATTGTTCAATGGAGAAAGATGGTAAAGGGTAGAGGCCTTATTTTACCAGGAATGCTACAAATTTTTTATAAATTCATGTTAAGGGTTTGGTTCATGCAGTAAGAATACATGTCAAACTAGACTGTGGGTATCAAGAAATCCAAAGTGGCCACTCGGGGGGAATACCTGTAGTCTGTCACTGCCATCGTTATCAGCTTAATCTGTCTTCAGGGAACTGGCTTGTCTTGTTCACTGTGATATGCTGTTGGGGCTAAAGCCACTGGCTGCCTTGAACTCTAAAGTGTATTTTCTAATCAGTCACTGCATATTAACTTGCTGGTTCTTTGGGTTTGCACATGTTCTTCCTCATACACACACTCACAAGAACAACAAAAAGTAGGCCGGCCTCACAAGCAATTGCAACAAAAACAAAAATTGACAAGTAGGACCTAATTGAACTAAAGAGCTTCTGCACATCAGAAGAAACTATCAACATAATAAGGAGAAAACCTACAGGATGGGAGAAGATATTCACAAACTATGCATCCAACAAGGGACCAATATCCAGAATCTATAAGGAACATAACAACTGAACAAGCACAAAACAAATAGCCCCTTTAAAAATAAATGAACTATGCTATGTGTTTAATTTAACTTTACATACTCTTGGTATTCCAAATTATTCCCTGGGGCACATGTGTTCCAGCTGGAGAAGCAGGGATATAAATCTCATTTGATTCTTCATAACCTATGGGTTGGGAGCCATTATCTCTCTTTTACAGATGGCAAAACTGAGGCTCAAATAATTCAGGACTTGCCCTTGGTTACTGATTGATTCATTCAGCAAATCATTTGAGTATCTGTGATGTGCCAGACACTTCTCTAGGGGCTAGGGATACATTTGTGAAGAAGAACAGTCCTGTCCCACTTCTCCTACTGTAATTGGTATGGGAGTAGGCAGGGGAGATTAATATCATAAAGTAAATTTAGAAAGAATTTCAGATTATGGCAATAGAAACAGCTAAGACCTTTGAGTTCTCACTGTATTCCCATACCAGATATAAGTGCTTAAAACACACTATCATCTAATCTGTGTGAAAACTTTGTCCAGTAGGAAATGTTACATTATTTCTGATGAGAAAACTAAGGGAGGTTGAGAGAGGTTAAGAGACTTGTATACAATAAGCAACAAATTCAATCCCAGACACCCAAGAATAACTGATGTGATGCTATGAAGAAAACGAAAGATCACAAGATAGAGTGTGCGATGGAGGGAAGCTATTCTCATAAGGAGGTTGTCATCATCTCTCTGGAGTTACCCGTGCGTTTAGGCCAAAATGGGTAGGAGACATGTACACATTTAGGAAGAGAGATATTTTCTGTGCAAAGGCCCTGTGGCTGGATAAGACCAGTTTAGAAACTCTTGTCTATTGGAGCCTAAATTCAGTGATCTCTCTGCTTTATAAATGTAAAATCACTAACTGTGGGGCCTCTAGCAAATAGAACCCAAAGCCTTGGTGACAGGAGGACAGCTTTGGCCAACAAAGTTTTTAACCCATTTGCTGAGCATTCAGCTCCAGCAGGTTTTACGATTTTTCATAACAGCCTCATTTTACTTTTAGTTTGGTTAGCCAGCCGAAGGCTCCAGAGCTGTTTAGAAGTTCACATTTTCTCTCAGTTATTACTTTCATAAACGTGGGTCAATTCTTTCTTTTCGGATCCTTTTCTAGCTCTTAGTTTTGCATCAAAATGATATTTTGGAAACAGCTATTATTTCTATTGCATTGCTGGAGTTTTTTCTTTTATGAAGTTTGGGGAAAAGGTTTTTTAATTTTCCTGCTTGGACTTACTCTGTTTAGCTTAAGTTGTCAGCAGCTGCCTTTGTGAGAAGTCTTTCAAGTGTACTGATACGATAATGGATGGATGGTCTCCTTTCTCAACTGAAGATTCTTGGTTGGCTATGTTTCTGAAAGCACGGGGATGAGAGATCTCCCAACCTGGTTAGGTGCTCCCAAAAGTTATTTTCGTTCCAAGACTGAGCATTGGCATCAGAGGACTGGGTCATACCACTTACTAAATTGTCTATTCCTTAGTTAAACAGAATTACCTATTTCCTGGACATGCCAAGTAACTGAAGTATATTCAATGATTTCTTCGTTCAACAGTGTATGATGAGAAGAGCAGTATATAACATCTCTCTGAGCCCTATTGCTAGCTCTGCCTTGAGCCAGCAAGGTGACTATCAATAAATGAACCTGTATTTCTGAATCTCAGTTTCTACATTTGTAAAATGAAGCTTAATGTCAAAGGAAGGGTGATATATATCTGGTACTAGTTCTGTTTCTCTGGAGAACCCTGACTAAAAAGATTTTGGGACCAAAAATGATTCTAGAGAATTTTAAAGATGAGTTTTTCTGAATTGATTCTGGTGTTTTTGGAATCGGCTCTTTGATTAAAGATGCCAATGACTCTATTTCCAGTAATACAGAGAGAACTGATATCCCATGGCCTTAACTTTTACAGAGATATACAAAATATTCTTACTCCTAATAATCACTTAAAAGAAGCAAGGAGCTACATGACCCTATGTGATACTTTTCAATATTTTTGGAAAATAAATGAAACAGTGACACTGGTTGATTGCTGCTAATGTCACTAGACAAAGTGGTGATAGATAAGGATGAGCTCAGGAATTTGAATTTCCAGTTTAAGTGCTGCATAAAAGACCTAAGATCTTCTACGTGTGTCCTGAAGGAGACTGTTTTCTCCTGTTTCCACAGGGCTGAAATTGCTGAAAATCTAATGCAGAACCTCATCCTGCAACTGGCTTAATTACAGTATAAGTTGAACTCACAGCCTGACAGGGTGTCAACTGTTTAAAGTGAGGGCATTGATGGGAAATAATGGGTTCTTATAAGTTGAAATGGGTACATGTGAGAAGACCCTGATCAAGCTGGGGACATCAAGCCCCTCAATTCTTTACTGGTGCTGTCAAAGACAGAAATTAGCAAGAAAGCGTGTTGGCCAGTTGTATCCAGTACCACTAAGTATAGCACGGATGTTTTCGAAGGGTCTGTTAAATTTATTGAGAAATCATCAGGAAAAATTTTGAAATAATTTTAAATGGAGTGATGAGGGCAGCATGACAAGGGATTCTCCACCCTAGGCAAAATATCCCTCTCCACCCCCAGCAGAAGTGGCCTAATCCCAGTTGTATAGCCTTTCTAGCTTGCCTATGGAGGTTTACCCTGCATTGCCTGAGAAAACTGTCTCTTCTCAGGAACCTGCCATGCAAAACAATGCTGATTCTCCTCAGGACCTGCCTTTCTTTGCCTCTAGACCTGTAAGTAGACGTAAGTCCCAGCAGGCCCCTAAAAGTGAGATACAATGTGTGACGTACAAGGAGGTGTATTCATTCCACTATTTTGCTTCTCTGGAGAATCCTGAGTAATAAATACACTAAAGGCTGGCCCAACCTGGAAGCAAAGCAAGTATAAGGAGCCAGCAGGTGGCCATCCCCCAAGTTCACATTGTTGCTCAATCCTCTGGTTCCACCACTCTAGTGTCAAGGAGTAATCCTTCTAGGAAGACCACAGCTTTCTATGAGACAAAACAAGACCAAGAGAAGGAGACTCAGAACTCGGGATAATATTTCCCAATGTTGAGAGTCTCCTAGTCTGTAAGTCTTCTCAGATCTAAACAACTCCAAAGCAGAAGTACAGCTTTCTAATCTTGCCACAGGAGAACAAGAGAGCAGGGCTGGGCAAACTTAATTGGTTTGTTACTCCAACCTCATGAATGAAAGTGCCCCAAAAGACTTTCCCCCACCAAAGCTTATGAGCAAGGCAACACATTTTCCCCTGGACCCTCTAAAATGAAATGCAGCCCTGCCGGCACTTTGGATTTAGCCTGGTGAGATTCATACTAACTTCTGATCTAGAGAACTGTAAGATTATAAACTGTTTCTGCCAAAGCTCTATACCCTAGAAAATACAACCTAATGAATATCTTTGAAGTTCATTAATCATTGATGGATAGTTGTCCTCCTTAGTGTAGAATAAGTGATGCAAAACAGGAATGGAAAAGAGCTATGTGTTACCATAGAAAACAAATGGGTCCAACTATGTGATTTCTAAGGCACTGTCTATTTAACAATTTATGAATCTTAGTCTAAGAGTCTAGGGCCTTCAACATGTGAAGGAGTGGGAACTCTGCTCTTTTCTCAGTGGTCAATGTAAGCCTCACAGGGTATTCATCTTTATTTCCTTTAGTTTGTTTAAAGGCAAGGTAAGTTTAACTTCAATGTGCTAGGACAAAATTGAAAGTTAAAGGACAGATGCATACTAATGTCCTATGTTTTAATCTAATCTGAATCAATAGCTATGCATTAGTCTCAGCATCTAGAATATATATGTACATATACTATATGGCCTATATATAGTTTGTCTATCTCTGCCTCATCCTGTGTGTGTGTGTGTATATATATATATGTGTATATATATATACACAGGTCCTCAAGACCTGCCTTTCTTTGCTTCTAGACCTGTAAGTAAACTTAAGTCCCCGAGGCCCCTGAAAGTGAGATACATACACATATATATGTATGTGTGTGTATATATGTATGTGTACATATATACACACACATATATATACACACATATATATACACACACATATATACATACACCATTCTTCCAGAATTATAGTTTTTACACATTCATTTTCTACTTCAAAATCAATAATGACAAGGCATTTGCTGGAAACTCTGGAACATTTTGTTGACTAAAACAAGAAAATGGGAATGCAAATAAAGTTAACTTCAGGTTCAAATATAGTTCATATACTTCTCCTTACCAACAAATTTCCAAAGTCATTGGAAATATTTTGATGAAAGCTTTTAGTGTTCACAAATAATGTTATATCTAAAAGTGCATTTCTCCTGATAATGCTAATATACATATGGCATAAAAATAGGTTGTCTGTAAAGATCTAGCTGAATGTAGCTTTTTATAAACTCCCATATTTATTCTATTTTTATTGCACTTCTGCCTAGACTGAAATAGGATAGATCTGACCTTGACCTGAGACACATCTGTACTGCAAATCCTAGAGTTTCCACAAGGACTATTTGACTAGCTCATGTAAATTAAGGGCCTTTTACTGCCGGTGGTAATGAAGTCTCCCTGTCTAAAAGTCTCCTCTTTCCCTAGAGGGTCCTCTAATCCAATGCGAGTACTACTTTAGTATTATTCTCATAACCCAGGTTACAACAGATCTACCAGCCATTGCTGGCTTTGCACGTGTAGGAAGGGGTAACAAGCCAAGACACATAGGCAACATCTACAAGCTGGGAATGGACCTCAGCTGTCAGTCATTAAGAAGATGGAGACCCCAGTCCCACATTGAAAGGAAATGAATTCTGCCTATAACCTAAATGAGCAAGGAAACAGATTCTCCCCTAGACCCTCTAAAATGAAACACAGACCTGACAGCACATTGGTTTTAGCCTGGTGAGAGTCATACCAACTTCTGATCTACAGAACTATGAGATTATAAATTTGTATTGTTTTAAGCCACTAAGTATACGGTGTTCTGTTACAGCAGCACAGGAAAACTAATACATCCAGAGAAGGAAAAGTCAAAATACTTGCTTAATGGTTCAGAAAGGAAATGATAGCAATGTAAGTGTGTCAAGACATCATGTGACATGCGACTAAATTTCCTCTCTTTATTAGAGTTATGGAAAGTAATAGAGAAGGCGGATTGAAGAACTGATGCATGGATGAGATTTTTGATACGAAGCACCAACCTGTGCTCTGAATTCCACAGACAAAACTGTGCTGATGTACTGTTTCCTTCTGTCCCTTTGGAGCTGGGTAAATATTCCCTTTCTTTGTGTCTACTTAACCCTGCTGAGCCAAACCTAAGTAGTATTTCTTAAATAGTGTCAGCAGCAATTTTGCCTTTGGGAAATAATTCTTTGAAGCTATAGTTTGCTTCTAACAGAATTTCTGGAGAACAGAAGACATTATCATTTAAATTTCACCACTTTCGAGTAGAGTCGAAGAGGTTATAAACCCTAGCCCAAAGAATAACAATTCAAGGCAAAATTAGAGCAAAAGTTTTATATATATATATACATTTCATGCTGATTCAAAAGAAAAGTATTCAGGGTTTCTGCAGTTTGTTTTATATTTAACAGAAAAGCTTCATCTGTTACTTCATAGTGCAGGCTGTTATCTGATCACTGGTGCCATTGACATCACTCTGTAGGCATTTTGGTTATTTCTGGAAATAGCAGCAGCAGGAAAGACTGTTAAGCTCTAAAGAGAATTAAGTCTTGGAATGGAAAATTCAGTTCAGTCCTTAGTGACAGGCTTCCTTTCAAAGCTGTTTAAAGATGAAGCTCTCACTTATAAACAACTTAGAATTTTCTCCCACCTTGACTCATTTTCCATGAGAGACTTCAGCTGCACACTCTCTCTAAGGGGATAATCAAACCAACTGCTGGGATCCAAGCTGTCAGTTTGCTCTTTGGAGTATCTGAATGCTGATTGGCTGCCCTCTCCCCATGAGGGATGCTGGTTGGCCCAGGAAGAGTCTGGAATGAAGGAACATTGTGGTAATTACTCCCCTGCAATGGCAGAACACAGGATGCCTGTGGTCCATGACTCCATATTGTTTGCTGAGGCCTATATTTCAGGACAATATAGAGACAGGTCGTTTCTCTATGCTGTGACAGGCTGGCAAAGCAGAGTCATAATTATTTAACAAACATAATGTCCACGAAAAATAGAATATCACAGAATCTGTATGTATATACTATATATGTATGTATATACTAAAACTCAGAAGTTTTCAAGTTCAACCCCAGTGCAAGGAAGAAGGTGCTTCAGGCTATTCCCTGAAGACAAGATTGAACCTCACAGCTGTAGAGACTGACCACCCCTCACGGAAGCCTGGCTACCTTTCAAAAAGTTGCATTTGTTAGAAATGGAATTTTCATGGTGACCTGAATGTGAATCTTTGTCATCTTTTCCCTGGTGGTTCTGTAGTCTATGGCCATAGAGGGCAAGCCCAGTTTTGTCTACAGTAGAATTTTCAAGCTCTGCAGGGTTCTTAAATATGATGTTGCTCAAACCAGTCATTTTACAGGCAAGAAAACTAGGGTCAAAGAAGATTCATTGTTTTGCTCACAGTCAGAGCTTTATGGTGGCCATTACAAACCCAAACTGCCTAACACCCTGAGTTCTTCCCCTCTATGCTCTGTCCAAGAAAAACCCCAAGTAGAAGGGCTGTTGTGTTAGAGGGATAAAGGAATATAGGAATGAAAATATCCTGGGTTCTAATTATGATGTTAGAACTTATTATGTATTTGACTTTGTGTGTTTTTCTTAATTTTTCTCATTCTCAAGTTTCTTAATTAAGAAAAACAAGACTTCCTCTGAAGAAGAAATGAGGTAATCATTTATAAAGCACCTAATCCAGTGCCTGAATTGGAATAAACATAAACATGTTTTGTAGTTCTTATTTGTTAAAATCTTTCAGCAGATGTTTTATGGGTTCTTTCTAGATTCTGGGCACTGATACAAATGCTGGGTGTATTGAAGTGAACCAAAACATGTTCAGTCCCTGCCTTCATGAGGAGGGAGAAAATGAACAAATATACACATTTATCTAAGTCATATTTTAATAAGTGCTCTGAAGAAACACAGCGAAGTTTGGGGGATAGAGAGTTAAAAGGTGCTCTTTTCTTTCATTAATTTTAATTTTAAGTTCTGGGGTACATGTGCAGGATGTGCAGGTTTGTTACATAGGTAAACGTGTGCCATGGTGGTTTGCTGCACGTATCAACCCATCACCTAGGTAATAAGCCCAGCTAGCATTAGATATTTTTCCCAATGCTCTCCCTACCCCGACCCCACTCCTGACAGGTCCCAATATGTGTTGCTCCCCTCCCTGTGTCCATGTGTTCTCATTGTTCAGCTCCTACTTACAAGTGAGAACATGCAGTGTTTGGTTTTCTGTTCCTGCCTTAGTTTGCTGAGGATAATGGCTTCCAGCTCCATCTGTGTTCTTGCACAAGACATGATCTCATTCCTTTTTATGGCTGCATAGTATTCTATGGTGTATATGTACCACATTTTCCTTATTCAGTCTGTCATTGATGGGCATTTTTGTTGATTCCATGTATGTGCTACTGTGAATAGTGCCACAATGAACATACGCATGCATGTATCTTTGTAATAGAATTATTTATATTTCTTTGGATATATACCCAGTAATGGGATTGCTGGGTCAAATGGTATTTCTGCTTCTAGATGTTTGAGGAATCACCACACTGTGTTCCACAGTGGTTGAACTAGTTTACCTCCCCACTGATCATCAGAGAAATGCAAATAGAAAGCAGACTGAGATACCATCTCAGGCCAGTGAGAGTGGTGATTATTAAAAAGGCAAGAAACAACAGATGCTGATGAGGTTGCAGAGAAAAAGGTTGCTCTTTTCTGTAGAGAGGTCAGGGAAAACATCTTGGCAAATGGGTATCTGAGGAATCACCTGGATGAGCTCAGGTTTTGGACTGTGTGAACATCTGGGAAAGAATATTCTAGGACAAGAGATGTAAAAAGCAGAGATCCTGAGGCAAAGGTCCTACTTGAAGCATGTCAGGGTTAACAGGGAGAGCAGTGTGGCTGAGCAGAGAGGGTTGGGGGTGTGGTTAGAGATAAGAGAGGGATAGCCAGGGGCTAGATCTTGTAGGACCCTATGGGTCGTGGTAAGAGCTTTGGGTGGTGTTCTTCATGTGACTGGTTCTTTAACTAAATGTGACCTCATATGATGTATGTTTTAAAACACTAGTTGTCAACCCTGCCTGCTCAATGAAATTACAAGGGGATATTTTTTTTAAATGACTAGTGTTCAGCTTTATTTCCAGGAAGTTAAATTTAAATGGTCTGGGGTGAGGCTAAGCATCTGTATGTTATGGAAGTAGTCCTCGAAATTCTAATGGGTAGATAGAAGAAGCACGGTTACAGAAGGTATCAGTGGCTAATAGGATAGGAAATGTATATGATGAGCTAATGAGTTCCATCGTGTGCCGAGATAAGTGCAGCCCCAATGCTAGGTGGAAATCAGTGCCATCAGATAGCCAGTAGGGATGAATGAGCCAAGAGAGCGTTCAAGTCTTCATCAAGAATCAGGAAAATCTTAACAAAGAAAAGGGATTTTCTTATTCCCTGGCCTGGCCCTGCAGACTTTTTCCTGAGCTGTAATAAGGAAAATGGTAAAAATGACCAGAATACCAGGAAGACAGAATGGATCCATAAGAATGAGCATCTAAAATTCTATTGCTAAAATCGTTTTAACTACAAAGAATTGCCTTGTGCTCCATTCTGTAGTTGATGAAGGTGGTTAATTTAGGTTCCACATTGGTCTTTAGTTAACTCATAACTATGATTTCCAGTGTCTTAAATACTTGTAACAAAACTTATATGAGTAAGATATCAGTTACCCTTATATTTTATCCAGTCTGCATTCTTTAAAGTATATGTTTTAGCAGTTAAAAATTATGTAGTCAAAAGTGTTGTAATTGCTCATTGATTCCCAACTATGGACAATTTTGCTCTACTTGGTATATCTGGCAATGTCTGAAGACATTTTTGGTTTTTACATATCTGGGATCTAGTGTGTAGAGATTAGAGATGGCCCCAAATGTCAATAGTGGCAAGGCCGAGAAGCCCTACTTTTTTAAGGTCATTGTTCCCTAGCTTGGAGGATAGGGAAATCCAATTCTACATTTCCATAGACAATAAGTCAGTCCTCTGTAAACCCAGAGGAATCCTCATCTGAGAATAAGCTGTTGCGTTAGGTTAAATACAATGCAACAAATATAAGTGCCTATTGTGTGGTCGTCACTATGCAAAGCTGAAACATAGAAACATTCCTTCCCCTTTGGAAGTGATCTATGAGAGCTATAATCAGCTGTAGCCATGATAATCCTATATAGCAAGCCACATCAAATTTTCTGACTTAAATTATCATCATCCTAACTCATAAATTTGCAGATTGACTAGGGTTCAGCTGATCTAGCCTTGACATGTCTGTGTTCTAGGTAGGATCCAGTTCTAATGCTTAATGTGATTTTCATCCTTCTTGGGCCACTGGGTAACCCAAGGGGGGATCTGCTCATGGTGAGGGCAGAAAGTGCAAATGGGTGGGTAGAAACATTCAATAACCATTAATGCCTGAGCTCAAAACTGTGTCACTGTCCCTTTTACCTACATTCTTTTGATCAAAGCATGCCATGTGGTTAAGACTAGAATCAAAGAGGCGGATTCTGCCTCTAGGGGGAAAAATGAAAAATCATGTCAAGGGACATGAACATAGGAAAGGTGAGAATAAGGAACAATAATGCTTCCTATGTCTACCTTCCAACTCCAATATGTAATAGTTCTAAGACTGTATTCTTGTCTTTGCATGTTTTGAGATATTCTTTTAAGTTGAATTCAGTGGTGCTGCTTCATTTAAAGTTCTTAAGAAATCCAGTTTGGCTTCCAAGATCCATCTAAACTTCCTTTGCTACTGTTTCCATCACTTGGGTGACCTAGACAGTTGGATATCTCCAACTTTGTTTAGCTTGATGTATTTCTTCCACCATAGACACTTGCTACAGAAAGGGGTAGAACTTGATTGCTGCAGAAGATAATTTATGATACTCTGGCAGTGAAAGAAAATGAAACAGATGGCCGGCATCATCGATGCCTTATAGTGTGTCAGCTGAGTGATATGTCAGAAGTTCTTTCTCCTCAGTGGGTAATGGCTTCCTTCCAGCTACTGCTCCTAGAATTTGGGCACTAGCAAACATTGTATATTGTAAATGATTCTTTAAAGTACTTTGAAAAACCCGCTAATAATATGATTAGGGACTGGATGCCTTACAAGTTTTATCTACTTGCCTAATTGACAACCCTAAAAATAGGTACTCAGATGTAATTTAAAAATATGTATGGGTGTAAATGTGTGTGTTTATAAATGCATGGAATATCTGTAGAAGAGAACTCATGAATTAGGTAACAGGCATTGTACCAGGGAGAAGCATTTTGTGGCTATCAGTGGAGGGAAGAATAATGTGTTTCACTGGATACTCTTGTACCACATATATTTTGTATCATGAGTATATAATATGTATTCAAAATATTTTAATAAAAGGAAGGATGGCACTAGCATTCACATTTTACAATTGAGGGAGCTTACCTACTCAGAGCCTCTAAGCCATATTCCTAGAAAAATGGCAGGACTGAGCTTTGAATGCAGGTCTCTGGAACTCTAAAAACTTTTAGGAAAACTTCCTGCAAAATTATGTCTCAGAGTTTTCTGTAATAACTGTTACAGAAGTAAATAACTGTTAATTAATTGGCCTTACTGTTCAGGAGACAGTCATGTATTTTCATCAATAATGTCTCCATTAGCTTGATCATTAAGTTTCTGCATGCCAGGGATTCTATTTGATGGGCTCTATGAAGCCCATTAAGCAGGCCAGCTTATCATTATCTCTAGTCTGAGCATAGATTTATCAAAGCATAAGAGTGACCACAGTATATGAAGTCATCTACTAAGAGAAGCTGAGAAGTCTAGTTTGCCAACTCTTTCGTTTTTATCCTCTTTGCCTATTAAACAACTAGTAATAACATTGTTCATCAATATTGATCGCTTATGTCTTCTACTAATAATAATTTCCTGAAAAAACTGTTCTAAGCCCAGTCAATGTCTGGAGGCTCTATTTTTTCTGACAGTAGAAAATGAGCACCCAGGAACTCAAAAGTAAAATATTAAAGGAGAAAGTTATCCAGAGTTTGTGAACTGATTTTGCACCAAATATCTGTGTAATCCAGTTTTCCCAGGAGCACAATAGGAGATGAGAAATGATTGAGGAGTAAATTAAGCCTTAGAAATGGATGCTATTTATTCTCATGCAAATACTTTCACTGCTTTGGAGCAGGCATTTATAAAGTCAGTTATCCTTCCCAATAGTTGCTGATTGGTTTTTAAGAGGAAACCCTATCAACACTTGAAGCTGTTCTTTGGCCCTTTGTAGGTTTGGGGCATTTTGTTGTCATTATTTTTTATTTTAATACATCTATATGGAGAAGAGAGAACATGATACCATGGAAAAAAAATCCATCATCTGAGAATTAGGCTACTGGGACTTGAGTCCTCTCTCTTCACCCAAGCTGAAGTGTGACCCTAATTAAGTATATCTCCCCTCTTTGGTCCTCAGTTTCCTAGGTCTAAGAAGAGTCAGACCATATGCTCTCTGAGGTCTCTGATTCCATGTGTGATAATGTTATGAATTTTTTTTTTCCAGGACTCAGAAACCAAAGAGCCTCAGTTTCTCACCTGAGGCAGTCTAAATAAAATCATCAAATGGTTCAAGTTTTCTTTGGTGGGATTTTATTTCCCTGCTCTGTGTGTATCATTCCTTTACCTGCCTCCTCCTAGGTATCTATGACAAAGGTTCTTTATATCAGCATGCTACCAGCTAGGGCAGTAGTGTGCAGGGAAAAGAACAACAGATTTGGAGTCAGTCAGGAGCTGGTTTTATTTCCTGCTCTTTCATGAGCTGTATGATCTTAAAAGAGTCACTCAACTTCATCAGCAGGATGACAGGGATGACCTAGATAATCTCTATCATTTCTTCTAAACTCTAAAATAACTATTCTAAGCCCTACTAAAGTGTCTGTGTACAATGTTGCTTTCTTCAAACCCCTTACCCAAAGTAGGTAATTTTACAGAGTGCATTTTTTTCTCTTGATTTCTATTTATATCAAATGATAAAGAAAGAAAACCCACCCCCACAGTTCCATCACCTTGACATGTTAACTGTTTTCATTATCTCATTTGAACTTCTAGTTCTTGTCTATATGCATGGATTCAGGTTTTGGTTGGGCTAGGAATTTGATTCATCATAACATGTTGTGGAAAAATAAATTTTTGTTTAAGACTTCCTAACTAGTGTTGTCAAATCAGTGTATGGGCATCTAGTTTGTTGTAAGGACGACTTGTTTCTTAACAAGTTCTTCTCTGACTTTGCTACATATAAGGTCAGAGTAAAGATGTCTCATAGAAAAGAAGCTTTCATAATTTTTTGATTGAAACCCCCAATAAGAAATACACAAATACACACAGCTGAAATATTTTACAAAATAATTATTATCTTTAATACATGCAATGCATTTTGATTTTTAAATTCTATTTCCTTAAACATACACATACACATGTACACACAGTTTGTGACCTACTAAACTGATTTCGCAGCCCTCTAATGAGTCCTGACCTGCTATTTTGAAAAACAGTCACAGCCAATTTACCATTTAGTTAGAATGCCCTGGAGACCCCAAACCAGGTTAGCTCACAAATAAAATGTCCATTTTGTAATATATACTGAGTTGAACATGGTACAGTGGAGAAGTTCTCAAATAGTAGCATTGCATCATCCTCATACATAGGTAAGTGGTGTCAAACCCCTGGAGAATCTTATTAGGGTTATCATTCTGCTCTATGATATGTTTTCCTATAGTTTCTTATTAAAAGAGTTTTGTATCATGTAACAACAAGTAACCTTGCCATCCTGGAATAGCTCCGTTGCTTAAGTGGCTCAAGGCACTCTGGGTACACTACCCCATGTCCTTCTGCTATGACAACTCCAGGTGGAAACACAGGTAGTCTTGGCCCCAAAGAGAAAAGGGCTGAAGCTCTGACAAACTAGCCGGAAGTCTGTTGGGAAAGTCATTTAACCTCTTTGGGAGTTAGTACCAGATGATAAAACGAAGCGATGGGGATGAGGTCTTTAATGAAGCCCTTGGATATGCATGCCTGTCCACCTGAAGCTTTCAATCAGCTTCTAGAAGTCAGTCATCTCTGAAGATTTCTTTTAAGCCAGAATCCTTGCCATGTTGGTACGTAGGAATTATTTCCATGCCTTTCAGGTTGAATTTTCAAAAATAAAAGAAATATCTTAGGACTAATTGATATTTCCACAAATGAATCAGAGCATTGAGGATATGTATACTGATTCCCAAACTGTAGAAGCACAGTGATTTCTGGAAAGCAATTCAGAAGATTTGGGACTGAAAATAGTGTATTAACTCCTAGATTTTTCTCAGCATTTTCCAGATACCCTAAGTAATTATCTATCTTCTGTTGGAAGATACAACATTGATGTCCCTGGATTTGAGAATTACCTTATTTGAAAACCTACGTTTTTGAAAAATATGCCCATTTCAGATCTTATTTTTAAATGCCAGAATGTTTTTCAGGACTTTCTCCCATTCTGTTGTAAGGGGAAAACCACAAAACACAAAGGAATTAGGCGTTCCAGTCATATGAGAAGCAAATCTACCAGTGTTAATCTACTAAGGTCATGCTACTACTTAACATGACTAATGATAGAGGCATATTTTCAATTAGCAACAAGTGCCAGAGCAGGCCTTAAACTCAGATCCTGCTGGCTCCACAGCTGACTGCCCACACAACCATGGGGAAAGCAGAGAACTGCTCCAGGCTTCCTTTTCTCAAATGTGAAATGGGGATCACAACAAAATGCACCTGACAGGGCAATGCTGAGATTAAATAAGATGACACTTAGCACTTAGTATTTGACCTGCAAAATATTATAAGCAAATGTTAATTGTATTATTATGTAATTATAAGGAAGGGAACTAATAGTTTTTAATGATAAAAGTAATGTATACTCTTCAAAAATTCAAAAGCATTAATAAAAATTTTAAATGTTAGAAGCTAGGTAAGCTACCTTCAGGAATTTTTTGCATGTAAGATATATGTACATATGCAATATATATGTAAACTTGCAAATAGATATGTGTGAGTATGTGTATATAGATGACAAAAACGTTCCACATCATTCTGCAACTACTTTCTTGCTTTAATTAAAAGATACATACATACATTCTTTTAGACCAGGACCACAAATGTATTCTGTAACAGTTCCCAGTATCCCATTTTACAAATATGTTGTATTTTCCAATCTCTGCTTGATGAATATACAGATTATTGTCATGTTTGCAATATAAATAAAATATTTCAGTAAGTAGTTTTAATCTATGTATCATTTATACTTGTATAAGTTATTCTATCAGATTGAACCATAGAAAAGGAATTCATGGATCCATGAATTATGCCCATGTTTTTAAAAAATGTTAGCACATTCATCAAATTGCCTTCTAAAAATGTTTGTACTTAATTATTAACAGTTAGAGGAGACCCTATTTTTCCACATACTCCCAAACAACAACCTTTAGACTACTTTCAATCAACTATTAATAAAATGAGTATTTTTATATGTAAATTTGCATCTATTGACAATGAAAAATAACACAATTAAAAATTGGGCAAAAGAGAATTCTGGAAAGATGGCAGAATAGGAAGCACTGGGCAATTGTCTCTCTTGTCCAGGCAATAATGGCAGTGGCAGAATCAGTCTGATGATTTAACTATTTTGGAATTCTGAAGTCTGTTGAAAGCTTGCAATTTCTAGGGGAAGGCTTGGGAAATCAAGTGTAGTTAATTTCAATTGATTTTAGCCCTTAGAACAGTAGCAGTTATGCATCTCTCACTCCCATGACAGGTAGTTTGCAAATATTTTTGGAGTAATTTGTACACAACTCATAAGAGACAGGGTGGACAAAGAAAAGCCTTATCTTCCAAATATCGGTGATCTGATTGCTGATTGTTGCTTTTAATCACAGAGGTGCAGACAGAGAGGTGGGAGACCATTGTTGTTGCAACCCCTCCTATGGTTGCAAGCCCCTCCCTTCTATCTGAAGTGACTCACAGAGGATTTAAAAGACCAGCATCACATTTTTCCTCTCTTTATTTTTCTTTGTTCCCCATTTTGGGAGCTAGACATTAAATAGTAAGATAATAAGAAATAACTGCATATACAGGGAAGATTAGAAAGTGATCTTGCATGCCCTGGGAAAGGCACAGACTCAGAAAAGACCTGAGAAGACCTTGAGTTTACACCTTTGGCTGAGACAGTCTGCAACAACAAAAAATCAGTAAACAAAAACGAAAACAGCAACCCTAGGGAAAGGGGAGACTCTGATTTCCAGAGTTGCTATTATTAGATTCAAATTTTTTAGATTTAGATTCAAATGTCAAATCCATTTTTTAACAAAAAATTGTGAGTCATATTAAAAAAACAGAAAAGTATGGCACACTGAAAAGAAAACAAAAATGAACAGAAAAAGATGTGATGGAAGATATACTAGACAAAAACTTTAAAAAAGCTGTCTTACAGATCCTCAGACAAATAAAGGAAGATGTGGAGAAAGTCAAGAAAATAGTTGATGAACAAGATGAAAATATTAATAGAGAGAACCTAAAAAGAAACCAAATTGAAGTTTTGGAGCTGAAAAGTATAATAACCAAAATAAAAAATTTATTGGAGGGATTCAAAGGCAGATTTTCAGACAAAGTATCAGCAGAATCAAAGATAGGACAATGGAAATCTTCAAGTCTGAAGAACAGAAAAAAAGATTGAAGAAAAGTGAACAGAGCTTAAGAGACATGTGGGACATGCATTGTGGGAGTCCTGGGAGAAGAGAAAGGAGTAGAGAGAATATCTAAAGAAATGATGGCTGAAAACATCCCAAATTTGATGAAATACATGAATATAAACATCCTAGAAGCTTAATGAACTCCACGTAAGATGAACTCAAGGAGACCCACAGAAATACAATACAATCAAACTTTCAAAAAACAAAGAGAATCTTGAAAGCCACAAGAGAGAATCAAGATTTTGCTTACAGGAGATCCACAATAAGAGTAGCAGCAAATTTCTCATTAGAAACTTTGGACATCAGAAAATAGTGAGCTGATACATTCAAAGTGCTAAAAGAAAAAACCAGCAACCAAGAATCCTATATCTAGCAAAACTGTCCTTCAGAAGTAAGGGAAAAATTAAGATATTCTCATATAAGCTAAAGCTGAGACAGTTGTTACCACTAGACTTGCCCTACAAGAAATTATCAAGGGAGAAATTCTTCAAGGTGAAGAAATCCCTTCAAATTCTCAAAGGAGAAATTCTTCAAGGTGAATTGAAAGAACATTAGGCAATAACTTGAGATTGTATAAAGAAAAGATCTCAGTAAAGGCAAATACATAGGCTTATATTATTGTGCCATTTATGTGTAACTCCCTTTTGTTTTCTACATGATTTAGGAGACTGATACATTTTTAAAAATTATGATATGTAAAAGCTAGTAATTTTGCTGTATAAGTTCACATTTTGTTTTCTACATGATTTAAGAAACTAGTGCATTAAAAGAATTATTGTTATATTTTAGAGCATATACATATATACAGGGACATAATTTTGTGACAACAACCAAATGGGTGGGGATAGAAATACAAAGGAGCAGAGTTTTTTATGCTATGAAGTCAAGCTGGTTATAAATTCAAAGTAGTGTTAAAACTTTAGAATTTTAAATGTAATGTCCATATTTTCCACAAAAATAGCTACAAAATATGCACAAAAGGAAATGAAATCAAAACACCTCACTACAATCAACTAAAAAGAAGATAGTAATGTGGGAAATGAGGGACAAAAAAGCTATAGGGCATATAGAAAACAAATACAATCACAGGTAAGCCCTTATCAGTAATTACTTTAAATGTAAATGGACTAAAGCTTCCAAACAAAAGACAGAGATTAAAAGACTGAATTAAAACATACAATACAACTACATGATGTCTGCAAGAGATGGACTTTAGATCCAAAGACACAAATAAGTTGAAAGTAAAAGGATGAAAAAAATACTCCATGCAAATAGTAATCAAAAGGAGCAGGGGTAACTCTATTAATACCAAACAAAATTTTAAAAGATGAGACAAAGAACATTATATATTAATAAAAGTTTCAATACAGCAAGAAGCTATGGCAATTATAAATATTTGCCCACATAATGACAGATCATCTAAATTTATGAAGTAAAGACTGACAAAACAGAAGGGTAATATAGATAATTCTACAGTAATAGTTGGAAACTTTAATGCTATACTTTCAATAATGGATAGAAAAGCCATAGAGAAGATGAGTAAGGAAAGAGAATACTTAAACAGGACAATAAACCACCTAGATCTAAGAGACCTAAAAACAACACTCTGCCCAACAACAACGTACACACTCTTCTCAAGTGCACATGGGACATTTTCCAGGATAGATAATGTATTAGGCCAATGTATTAACAAATTAAGTCTCAAAGATTTTAAAATATATGAAAGTATGTCCTCTGAGTACAACAGGATGAGGTCAGAAATCAATAACAAAAGTAAAACTGAAAAATTCACAAATATACAGAAATTAAAGAGTTAAACAACAAATGGATCAAAGAAGAAATCACAAGGAAAATTAGCAAATACTTAGAGTGAAAAATTCTTAGCAAACTTAGGATTAAAGGGGAACTTCCTTAATTGATTAAGAACATCTACAAAAACCCACATTTCATATCACACTTAGTAGTGAGAAACTAGATGCCTTCCCAGTAAGATCCGAGAACAAGACAAGAATGTCCCTTTCCACCACTCCTATTCAACATCATATTGAAGGTCCTGGCTAATACAGCAAAACAAGAAAATGGAATAAAATATATAAAGATTGGAAAGGAAGGAATGTAACTGTTTTTGTTTGCAGGTGACTTGATTGTTTATATAGAATGAATCAATCAGAAAACTCCTGGAATGAAAAAGTGACTATAGCAAGGTTTCAGGAAACAGGGTTAATAAATATCAATTGCTTCCTTATATGCCAGGATGAAGCAATTGGGATTTGAAATTAAAAGCACAACACCATTTACACTAGTGCCAAAATAAATTTATATATAAATCTAACAAAATATGTACAAGATTTGTATGAGGAAAACTAAAAGAAAACTCTGAAAGACATCAGAAAAGAACTAAATAGATAGTCTATGTTCTTGGATAGAAAATATTAAGATGTCAGTTTTTCCCAACTTGATCTATAGATTCAACATAATCCCAATAAGAATCTTAGCAAGTTACTTTGTGGATACTGACAAAATGATTTTAAAGTTTATATGCAGAGGAAAAAGACTCAGAATACTCAAAACAAAATTGAGGAACAACAAAAATTAGAGAGCTGATACTATCTGACTTCAAAATTTACTGTAAAATATAGTAATCAAGACAATATGGTATTGGTGAAAGAATAGACATATAGATTAATGGAATAAAAGCACAGAAATATAGTTTTGATCATTGACAAAAGATAAAAGGTAATTTAAAAAGAAAGGGTAGATTTCTCAACAAATGGTGCTGGAACAACTGGATATCCACTTGCAAATAAAGATGTATGAACATTCATATACCAGTCTTTGGACATATGTTTTCATTTGTCTTGGATAAATACCTATGTATATTTCCTGGGTCATATTGTAGGTGTATGTCAACTTCTCAACAAACTGCCAAACTAACCACCATGGTTTAATTTCAAAATAATTGTGCTAAGTGAAAGGAACCAGAGAAAATAATGCATATATTATGATTTCGCTTATAGAAATTTTTGACAATCCAAACTGACCCATAATGGCAGAAGACAGATCAGTATTTGAGAAAGGAGAAAGATTACAAAGAGGCACAAAATCTGGGGGTATGTTTGATATGTTCATTGTCTTGATTGTGGCAATGGTTTGATAGGTGTAGAAAATATACATATATATACATATCAAATTGCACACTTCAAATATGTACAATTTACTGTATGTCAAATATATCTCAAAGTTGTTTCAGCATAATAAAACACTGCTTTCAAATTAGCAATACAAGTTATTAAACATCTAAGAGCAAATGTAACAATAAATATCTAAGAGCAAATGTAACAATAAATAAATACCTAAGAGCAAATGTAATAGTAAATAAATATCTAAGAGCAAATGTAACAATAAATGTGCAATGCCAAAATTACAAAGTTTTTTTGAAGGACATAGAAAGATCTGAATTAATTGAAAAAGAATTAGCACAATAGCATATCTTTTCATATATAGATTCAGCATTTTTGAATTTAAATTCTTCTTTCAATTAATATATTAATCCAAAGAATCAATCAAATTTTTCTTTTTTTCCATGGTGTTGGAGAAATTGACAAATTGATTTTAAACTTCATCTGGAAAAGCAAATTTGAAACTCTATCCAAGAAATTTTTGTAAGAGAAAAATAATGATGAGGGGGTTGCCTTCTCTCAAAACATATTTTCACTCTGCAGTAATCAAAACAGTGTGATACAGAAATAGAAATTGAAGAAAGATCCATAGAAACATGAGAATTCAGCATGCCAAATTTAAGTTGACTTTTAAAATAAATAGCTTTCTATTTGGAGTGCTTAGCTATAGAGTATGGAAATGGTAGTTTTTGAGTTTAAGAGACTTTAGTTTTCAGTTTACAACTTTCAGTACTTTTTAAAATAATAAATATGGATTACTTTAAAAATATACATAAATACAAAGTAAAAAAGACCAAATTCAAGCTAAGCCACCAGATTAATTATTGTTATTTTAAGGATTGCTAATGAAGGAAATGCTACAATTTTCCCATGAGACCCTTTTCAGGTTTCCAAAATGTGTTATAAAAGGAGATCAATCCTTTCAGACAAAGAGAAATATAGTCTACTGTAAGTTCTAATACCCATTTGTTTTAGGTTAAAAAAATGTGTTCTAGAGATCTTTATTTATCTTCTAACATTGAGTTTCCAGATTGTGGATAAGTCTTTAAAATATAGGTAAAGGCTGAAACAACATTGATTTCTAACTAAGCACCAGAAAAGAAGTCTATAAATAGAATTTTTCATGGCTGCGGGGTTTTATATTAAAAAAAAACCTTCATAACTATGGATGATAATATGCAGAAAAAATTTTATTAGCCAATTATAATTACATTGGTCATCATACCAAATAAAATGTCTTACATCACATCATATATATACATAAATACACATGTGCATATATGCATACATATTAGCAGATATTAAAAAGAGTGCTGTGGATCTATATACATTGCCATGGGAGGACTTTTGAGGTATAATATTGGGTGACAGAAATAAATAACAGAATTGTAAGTATAATGTGATCCAATTTATTAAAGAGGAAATCATATGCACACGTGTGTGTAGTATTGTAATTAAATGTATTTAAACACATATAAAAATACTTTAGAAGATGCATTCAGAATTCCTTTGAAGAGAGTAACCAGAACCTTTTCTCTCTTTTGTGGAATTATTTGAAGTTTTTACAACAAATGTACTTTACTTTTGTAATTTAAAACTTTGAATCAAAAATTTAATGGGGGAAGTGGATGCTTCTTAATAGATGTTGGAATAAATTGACTTGCATTTAGAAAAGTAGATTTGATTAATACTTCATACCATATAGAAAAATAAATTCCTCTGGAATAATATTTACAGAATATTTAATTCTGTGACAGGGACTACGCTAGGATTTTTCTACATACTCATTTAATTCTCATGACCAAGAGAACGTGCAGTATAGTGCATTCCATTTATAAGAAGAGCTGGGATTTTACATACGGAAGAGTTGGCATTTTAATGCACATGCTCCTTTCTGTTCCTCCCTTTCTACTTCAGTGTTGGCTGCAATTTCTAAGGATGTCAGAAAAGTATAAAGTAGTTTCAGATAAATATAAAGCATCCTGTTGGTTTTTGTTTTAATTGACCCAGGAAAAATTCTTAAACTTCCTTAGAAAAGATAAGAAAGAAAAAAATCAAACTTATACTCTATATCCTCATATTGTCATTTCACTGCTGGAGTGCAGTGTATTTCAAGTAGTATGGGATTCACTGATAGAAGGATTCTGATTACCATAATCTCTAAGTGGGAGATCTAAATTTGACTCTGACATTGAAACCTTCAATCATGATGTTATGACGTGAAATCAGAATGCAGTGTCATGCAGCGTTCTGTAAATAATCCTGTAATTACATCTTCTAGGCTTTTCTAAACTACAACTGTTTTCCCATGTGGCAACTTGTACTAGCTGGCATACTCAATTTATTTCTCTTTTATTATAAAAGTACTATGTGCCCATTGTTAAGTCTTTTCTTTCACATGTATGGTTAATATCCACTTCCAAAGTATAGAAACCTTTTAATGTCTATCCTCTTAGTTAAAAATCTAGGATGGCAAGGATTATGTCTATTTGTTTATCACTATATCCAAAACTCAGCTTATAGTAGTTTTTCTTTTTTTTTCTTTTTTCTTTCTTTCTTTCTTTTTTTTTTTTTTTTTTTTTTTTTTTGAGACAGTCTCGCTCTGTCGCCCAGGCTGGAGTGCAGTGGTGTGATCTCGTCTCACTGCAAGCTCCGCCTCCCAGGTTCACGCCATTCTCCTGCCTCAGCCTCCTGAGTAGCTGGGACTACAGACACCCGCCACCATGCCTGGCGAATTTTTTATATTTTTTGGTACAGACGGGGTTTCACCGTGTTAGCCAGGATGGTCTGGATCTCCTGACTTCGTGATCCGCCCGCCTCAGCCTCCCGAAGTGCTGGGATTACAGGTGTGAGCCACCGTGCTCAGCCAGTAGTTTTCCAATAAATATTTAAGTGACACTTTTTTTTGCTTTGTTTCCTATTCTAGAAATATACCAATTGTAACATAGTCAATAAGAAATAATTTAATCACATTTATTGTACTATCTTCATTATCTCTGAATATTTAGCCCTCATGTGAAACAGTTAATACCAAGAAACTAATCCACTTTCTCTGTTTTGCCTTGTGTTGCATTGTTAATACTTTCCCTGTCAGTTTTAAGAAATGTATATTCATTCAAGAGATTAGAAAGGTGTCAGGGAAACAGAACTGTGAATCAGAAGATGTGATTATCTCTATACCCTGCCAACCAGCCACGTGACCTTGATGATAACTTCCATGAGGGTAGGTTCTCAATTTTCTTCACGATCTACTCAATATTTGCCCAGCACACAGTAGTAAACTGGCAATTGTTCAATCGTGTATTGGTCTTAAAAAGAAAACTAAAAGCCAATAGTACCTCATATTTTTAACCTAAAAGTTGGCATAGTTCTTTTTTTTTTTTTTTTTTTTTTTTTGAGACGGAGTCTCGCTCTGTTGCCCAGGCTGGAGTGCAGTGGCCAGATCTCAGCTCACTGCAAGCTCCGCCTCCCGGGTTCACGCCATTCTCCGGCCTCAGCCTCCCAAGTAGCTGGGACTACAGGCGCCTGCCACCTCGCCCAGCTAGGTTTTTTTTGTATTTCTTAATAGAGACGGGGTTTCACCGTGTTAGCCAGGATGGTCTCGATCTCCTGACCTCGTGATCCACCCGTCTTGGCCTCCCAAAGTGCTGGGATTACAGGCTTGAGCCACCGCGCCCAGCCGTTGGCATAGTTCTTAATGCCATACTCAAATCATGTAGATATAATGGTCATTGAGGTAATTAATGAGTAAAAAGCCTCTGAAAGGGGATGAAGTTTGTAAGAACCAATCTAAGCAGGCTTGAGAACTTTCTAACTCCCTGTACCCCATAGCCAAAGCAGCAGGCATTTCTATAGGGCATTAGAGCTGTGCCCCAGAATGTGAAAGAATCTCAATGTGGGTACCACATCTTGCCTTCCATTTTGAGCCACCTAAACTCAGATTTTGTGAGCCAGCTTCTTTCATGAAATCTGTATCACCTTGCCTTGGGTTTTTAGATTAACTACACTTGCCCAGTTCTCCTTATCAGTTTAATTTCCGTTCCTCTCTCCATTCTCACCCTGTTCAACTAATTTTCTCTGACAGCACCCTGTCTCTCGCTGACTTTCTCAGCCTGTCCTTGCTTACACCTGCACCCAGGCCAGGGTCCTAGACTCTCACACAATATAATAAATTATTAAACTCGGTCCTTCACCAAACCTCTGGGCTGCCATGCTTCAAATCTATGTCAGTGAGAAGACGTTCCACGGAGGACAATATAAAGAATAGCATTAATTCTGCTGGACCTCCCTTTTGGTACTGGAGCCAGCAGTACCTGGCTATTCAACCAACACAAGTGGCAGCTCACAGGGTGCTGTGGTGTTTATGCTGATCAAAAACATCTGATGGATCTGGAGCTTGAGCATCCATCCACTCCAGGGGTAGGACTCAAAATATTTACTTACCTCTGAATGCTTCTGGACTCTACTTTTTCTGGCATGGTTACATCTTTGCCTCTAAAGAAATCATGCAGGGTTTGAAATAAGGAGATGTTGAAAATTTTACCTTTCACTTTAGTCAAGTGCCTTCATTTAATTTTAAGGTTAAAAGATTAAGTTATTATTCTTTGTTGGGCAGCAACTTTATTAAATTATTTACTAAACATTATAGTATGGATTCCGATTCTGTGTGCCACAGCAACTTAAAAGTATTCCCTAAAGTGTTTTGCCTTTTTTAAATGAATGCCTTGTCTGAGCCTTCATTTTATCATCTGTGAAATGAGGATACAGATGGCAGCTGACATTTACAGAGCGTTTGCTATGCCCCATCCTTGCTCAGCAATTTACAACAAAAGTAGCTCTAGCCAAATGAGAAGGTCCTTCCCCAGGAGGTCATTACTGTCCCCACGGCTCTGAAGGGACAGGGCGGACACCGGTTGAGGTTCAGGATTCTGCTTACCTACTTAACAATATGTCAAGTCTCTTGATATGTAGAGCAAACATAGATAGTCTTTGAGTAGCAAAGGTTGACTTTGAGAGAAACAAGGGCAATAGAAGAGTTAGAGAGAGCAGTGGTTATTTTCCATTTAATACTGTGTTGGGGAACTTATTCTCCTCCCGCATCTTTGTTCCAAAGTAGGTTGCCAGTCTTCCATGTCCTCCAAACACACATCTTGGTGCAAGAGTAAACATTTGAAGGGAAATAAAATACACAGCTATTTTCCTGTAGCACACTATGGATGGGGTGAAAGCATAGGACTCTCACATTTATTAGACTTATTCGGTTTGATCTGAACCAGAAGCTACAACTGACCATTTGTTGCCTTTTTTCTTTTCGAACACATATGAGCCTTTGTTTTTTATTAAAGATGGAAATCTCTCCTGGAAGTAAATCAAATGCAGTATTAACCTTGTCATCCTGGACTTTGTAGGTTTTCTCAAGGCTTTGAAGTAAAGATGCGAGTCAACACACTGACTATAGTCAGATCTACCCCAGAAAGCTATTTCCTGGAGAAAGTCACATCATACATACCTGCAAGAGAATGATGGTCACACAACACACACAGTAATGTCAAGGAATAAAAAATTCTCATACTGCTGTTATTGTTTTGTGGTTAATCATCATTCAGAATGACATACATTGTTTTATGAACAGCCCTTCAATAATAATATTTATTATGAATGGTTCATTACAATTATTTCTGGTCCATAATATCTAGCTCTCTACAAAGGTATTAGAGTGAGGTGAACAGTGTCTCCCCGAAAATTCATGTCCATCCAGAACCTCAGAATGTGACCTGATTTGGAAATAGAGTTTTTGCAAATAAAACTTGTTAATTGAAGATGACATCAAACTGGATTAGGGCAGGCCTTAAATCCAATGACTGGTAAATATATAAAAAGAGGGAGAGGACACACAGAGATACACATGGAAAGGAATCCAGAGATTGGAGGGATGCAACAGGTCAAGGAATGCCACATATTGCTGGGAGCCACCAGAAGCTAGGAAGAGAAAAAGATGAATGCTTCTCTACAGCCTTCAGTAGGAGCATGGCCCTGCCAACACCTTGATTTCAGACTTTTAAACTCCAGAAACTGGGACAATGAATTTAGATGTTAATGGTAATTTTTTATGGCAGCTCTAGAAAGCTAATATAGGTGTCAAGTGTCTCCCTTAATCGGATTTGAGTTTGAACCTGGTTCCCTCAATTATAAACTAGAGTCCTTGAGCAAGTCACACTTCCTCTCAAAATTTACAGCCTCATCTATAAAACTGAGATAATGATACTGACCTCAGGTTGCTGTAAATATTAAGTGAAATGATACATGAAAAGCTCTTAGTAAAATGCTAGGCATGAAAGCAGTGCTGAATACAGCAATAGTAGCATCAGCAGTTGCTATTATTGTTCAGTGTGACAATAATGCCAGTGCAAAAAGACCAGATATTATAATCATCTTGTAGAATGAAAGTGAGTCTTATACCTCCCCTATAGACTTAAAATCTTTTACTTGAGTGATATGAAAAACAAAAGATAAAAGCAAGTCTTTGTTATCCTAACATGTTGGTAATCTGAACCCCTTGCCATATCCATCTCAAACTCTGAATTCACTTGCTTTCTGGTCCCTACTGTATATACTTGATATTCATTCTTATTCTTATGATCTTCATTAGTCTCTGACCTTCAGCGCAATTTCTATAGCTTTGACCTTTAGCTTCCCAATTTTACTATAATGAGACGCTGACTTTGGTATTCCTATTTCCTAACGTGTTGCTCTCTATAGCTGCATATCAACAGCAGGTGGTAGAGAAAAATCCAGAAGGGCAATTAGAGCATGATTATCTGAGGGCTTAGGCAATAGAAAATTAGGTAACAGCTCAAGGAGGCAGCAGCTGTGGAGACAGGCTACAGGGAAAGTGATTGTAGGTTTGTGTTTTGGTCATCTGTTACTAGTAGACAGTTGCTTTAAAGTGTTCCTGATCCCCTGGGTTTCAGATAAACCTAAGACCAAGTGGAAAGAAAAATGGATAAATATATGTGATATGAATGATATGTTTAGATGTCACTTTAAAATATAATGTAATTTGTAGAATCTTAGTGTTTCAGTGGACTCTAGAAAATCGCATAGCCCAGAAATTCTTTAATCAAAGTTTAGAATATTTTCTATACTACAATGTCTCCTACATACACACACAAAATTAAACATACAGTTTTTCATAGACTGCCTGAACTTGGGAACTAGACATCACATAAAGAACCCCTGACTAGACCTAAATATTGGTGTGTTTAAATGGGGTAATGTAAGTCTAGGCAGGATGCATAATCTGTCCAGGATAGTATGAAGTTTAAGTGACAATGCCAAGACCAGAACCTGAAATTCCTAAATGCTGGCTCTGCAGGATATTGGTAGAAAAAGAAAAAAAAAAAAAGATCTCGATTTTAGTCAGATTAACCTGAATGAGCCAGAGAAGCAATTTTGGGTGATAAGGGGAGGAAGTTTAAGTCTTTGGTTCTTAAATGGGCAGTGATGCAGTAAAAAGTTGGCTTGGCAGATCTTAAAGGAATGCTTATAGTTCTTGTAGACCAGTGGAGATCACCAGTTAGTGCATCCAAGAATACTTAAAATTGAATGACTCCATTTGAATTCCTGTGCAATCTGAAGCATAAGAATTTCGTTTGTTGAGAGAAAGGTGTATTTTGAAAAAAAAAAAAAAATGGTTCCTCATTTCGATTTTCTCATTAGCTTCCTGAGTATCTTTAAGCAAATCATCTAACCAAGTCATCTATGAAATAAAAGAGGTTTTACTGGGGGAAGCTTAAGGTACCTCCTAGCTTGAAAACGTAATGACCCAATGATTTGTTTACTGCGACTTAAAGAGATCTGAAGCTTTGCTTGTATTTGTTTGCTGATGCATATGAGAAATGTTCAGTCCAGGAGACACTGGTTTCTGCAGTAAATGTAATGTCAACCGGGCTGCATTTCTCCCATTGCTGGAGTTTGCTTCTCAGAACTGTGAGTGATGTCACATGGCTGTTCGTCTATGCACAGCAAGACACTTCCAACAGTTTCATCTTGGGAGTGTGATACTCAGTGTCCCACAAGGACTTGTAAAAGAAGGATTCCTGAAATATTGTATCATCAATGGTTCAATATTTACCTAGTAAAATTGAAAAAGAGCATCAAGATGATCTATAGTCACTTTGCTCCAAGGTACAAATGTCATATTGGAATAAAATCCACTACTGTAATAAATTTTATCAGTTTCCCATGGGGGCAAGCTCTGTTAGGTGAGTGTGGACCCAGATAGTGGCTCCTACAGGACGCCAAAGGGGAGTTGTTGGCTCATCATTTGATATTAATGAGGCATCTGCTTCATAAGATACTATGCAGAAAGGAAATATATTGCATGAATTCTCCCACTATGAGCTTTCTCTATGATGGCCTAGCAGCACAGACTTAGTACAGCCCTAAAAGCAATGGCATAAAAGAGGAATTTGTCATATTTGTTTTCATATAAATATATTTGGGAGTAGCTCCCAATACAGTTTTTCAGTACATGAAGGAGTGATGAAAAGAGGTGTTTTATTTTAAATTGAAGACAGCATGGGACAGGATTTTCCATTTCAGTGTGCAAGATCTACATTAGATCTTGTACCTATTTTATTACACCTTTTACCTATTTAATTATAAAGTTTATGATTGCAGAACATCTGCAGAACTATGTTCTTTGGAGCTTTTTACATATTATACTGATCCATAAAACTGGGATTGGTGGAACAATGGTATTGACATTATAACAAATCAGGTGATGAAAAAACATGGCTTACAAACATGGCTATGTGAAGCTTATGATTCAGTATTTGCAATAGAAAGGTTTTTGTTTGTTTATTTTTAAAATTGTCTGCCCATGCCTAAATTAATTGAAGCACAGGGACACTGAAAGGTGAAAACTATATCTGAGGATTAGTTGCCATTATATCAAATATATATATATGTATGTTTTTATATATATATCATATGTATCAGATATATATATATGTATGCTTATATATCTGATATAATGGTATGTATATATGGTAACATGAAGACGATTGAAAGTTGACTATATTCTGATCTTTCTTGTTGCTGCTTCAATGTAGATTAGGTCTATGAGTTACCAACCCAGGGGAGACTGGAAGTGGATTCCAGTCTGGATTTTGTTTCCATGGAAACTCATCAGCAACCATAGCTTGTTCTACTTCTTTTTGTGGCTGTTTAACTGACTTAGGTATTTATCTTAGTGTAATGAAAAAGACTTGACTATTTGTAGGAGTTACGCCAAGTGCAAAGAATCTGAGGAGTAAGAAAAGGTTGATTTCCAAAGGGAAGCAGTTATTAGAAATAAGGTTTTTTAAAATGCTAATCTTGCCAATACTGATAGATTTAGAAAAACCCAGGTGTGATTAGATTGTCATTTAGCCAGAGAATGCAAGAATATCTACGTCTCATCTACTGCTGATCAGTAGGCTTCACAAGGTCCCTGAAAGACAGGGAGGCACTGAAGGCCCTCCAGCCAGCTAAGAGTTCCTATCAGAGTTTAGTTCCCAAACTAATGCAAGGGGCTGAAAAGCAGCACCATATGGGGGACCTATTACTTCCTAAGCAGCATCAGAATTAACAATGGGAAAGGACTTCACAGTCTATATCACAGCCCTGGCCCAGACCATGCGTCGGACCTTAGCACTCTACTGAGAGAGACCGTGAGGTAATCACTCTCCTAGTAACTTGTCCAGACAGATAAAGAAAGTGAGAAGGTGTGGCTCCGAGACTTGGTGGTGAGTTGCAGGGTAGGAAAGAGGATCTCCATGAGAGACGACTTGGCCTTAGGCTGGTTCATTATTCTAGAAGAAAGGACAGAAATAAAAGAAAAGCTTGCCATACACAACTTGCTAAGGTTTTGATCTCTTATGACTCCTCCCACCAGTGAAAAGACACTGTCTGAACCCAAGAATCTGAAGCATGAGTGGGGAGAAAAAAGCAACCTGGATACCTTCCTCTAGAAGCAAATAAGAATAAACAGTCAATTCCCATTTTCTTCTTTCCAACTTGCCATTATAACTTCCCATTGACAACTTAGCCATCCTGAGGAGGAGTCCACTGACTCAGAGACACCCTGAATGTTGAATCCCAACGGGACATTGGAAATCATCAGGCCTCCTATGCATTTATGCCCCAGTGGTAACTTGCGTAATGTCACAGGGTAGTGGCAAAACCAGGACCGGGACTCCGGTGCCCATCCCTGGGGCCTGTTGCCCACACATGGCTGTCCTCACTCTACTTCTGTGGTTTCGTGGGATCTTTCTTGCCACACTTTCCCCCTCATGTTCACTTGTTTGTTTTAATGTGGTTGTTTTCTGGGTTCTGAGGGTAGCTTGGCTAAAATGTTGTTATTTGTTTAACACCCCAGATTCTGTTCAAAGTAGGACTTCGGTGTTGCTATTGTAGTTTAATTCATTCTTTATTTTAAGTGTATGGGGTAAATAAAAATCAGAATTAATGGCCCAAGGAACCCTGTTTAATACGTATTTATACAATAAGATGATAGCACCTTATTGCTGTGAAGAGGCAAAGAATGTAATTAAACCTATGCCATCTTTGAGGATAACTCTCTACTGACCTCTCATTTGGCAAATCAAGTGTTTGCACTGAGAAAACCTTCCTGGTGCCACTTACAGAGCTCTCATCTTTCCTCTGTGTTCTCACAATACTGGGCTCAAAAGCAATTAGACCATTTGCCACCTTGTTATAATCCTCTGCTTCTATGTCAACCGGCCATGCCTTTCCCTGGAATGCTTTCCCACTCTAGTGGGGAAAAAACAGATCCTCTTAACAGTGCAGTGCAAGACTCTCAGCCTAGCTTTGCTCACCTCCCTGGCTTCATCTAGTGCCACTGCCTTTCCCACAGCACACTGGCCCCACTGGCCTGTCATTTCTCTCATGACCCTTTTTCTTTTTGTAGCACTTACGTTAATTTATTTTACATTGATTTCTGTGATTATTTATTGATGCTGAAGGAGAGATAGGGTAATTCTTGAAACATGATTCCCAGCCAGTTGGGTCAGGATGTTCCCTTGATGGCAAGAGCAGAGATGGAAGAGGAGGTGTGTGCAGAGGTGCAGACAGGAGCCTGAGAGAATCCTGTCTGATGGCTTCTTTTGTCTCTGTGATTTGCAAGCCTTAGAGAGGGCCATGGGGAGTGGGAAACATGATAGAACTATCTACCTATGTGTGCCTCAGCTTCTTTATTCAAATAAGGATAATGAGAAGATTTCATTCATAGGATTCTGTGAGGATGAAGTGAAGATTTTATCCGAAAGCTCTCAGGAAGGTGACTGGCACATGGGAAGCACTAAGAACACATTAGCAGTCGTGGATGTTAGTCCAAACTGCACCATTTTGTAAGCTCCCTGCTATTTTGCAGACCTTGGTCAAAGTGAAACATTTCATGGGGGTTTGGGCCGTAAGAAACATCCTGCCTAACCACCGAACCACAAGGCAGACAAAGGCCCAACTAAAGACAGAAGCCGAACTAAAGAAACATCCCTATCACATCCTGCTGGGCAAAGGTCCAAGGAACACCACTATCACATTCTGCAGAAACAAGCGCCAAAACTGCCTCCTCATGAGAACATCTTATCGATATCCTGGTGGGCAGCAAGCCGTACTGCCTAGACCCCTCCCACACACAACTATAAGTACCCGAGCCTCTAAGTGGTGGTGGACTCTGGCATTAAGCTGGTCCCCCACTACCACAGGCATCTGCAATATACCCGTGTTGCTGTTTGAGCAGCCTTCTCTGTTTGTGTGTGTCTTTCTTTAACCCTCGCCTTCCCTTAAAAAAAAAAAAAAAAAAAACTAACAGTGGGGGAGGGAGCACAGTTCTGCATAATACTTTATAGTGCATGGAGTGAATTGGGGTCCCCTAAAACGTGAATGTTGAAGTCCTAACCCCCACTGTCTCAGGATGTGACCTTGTTGGGAAATGGTGACATTGCAGATTTAATCAGTTAAGTTAGGATGAGGTCATGCTGGAGTAGGGTAAGCCCCTAATTCAACATGACTGGTGTTCTTATAAAAAGTGAAATTTAGACATATTCACTCACAGAGAGAATGGCATATGAAGATAAAGGCAGATATTAGGGTGATACATCATCTACAAACCAAGGAACACCAAGTTTGTTATCAAACCACCAGAAGCAAGGAGAGAGGCATGAGAGAGATCCTCCTTCATAGCCCTTGGGGGGAACCACTGCTGCCTATACCTTGGTCTTGGACTTCTAGCCTCCATAACTGTGAGACAATAAATTTCTGTTGTGCAAGTACCCAGTTTGTCGTACTTTCTAATGGTAGCCCTAGCAAACTAATATAGTGTATAACAGAGGCTGTGGAAAATAATTGGCTTGATTTGGTGGTTTCATCATTTAGTAGCTGTAGAACATTAGGTAAGTTATTTAACTCTCTTCTCTCATCAGTAAAGCTGGGAGAACAGTAGCAAACACGTAGTGAAAACTTACTCTGGGCACGATTCTCTTGTATCTCAGAATATTTAATGTCATGCTGTGTCCAGAATTGGTGGATTATTGGTCTCACTGATTTCAAGAATGAAGCCGCCGACCCTCGTGGTGAGTGTTACAGTTCTTAAAGATGGTATGTCCGGGGTTTGTTCCTTCAGATGTTCGGATATGTCCACAGTTTCTTCCTTCTGGTGGCTTTGTGGTCTTGCTGACTTCAGGAGTGAAGCTGCACTTGGCCACGAGTGTTACAGTTCATAAAGGCAGCCTGGACCCAAAGAGTGAGCAGCAGCAAGATTTATTGCAATGAGTGAAAGAACAAAACTTCCAAGACATGCAAAGGAACCAGAACAGCTTGCTGCTGAGTGGCTTGGGCAGGCTGCTTTTATTCCCTTATCTGACCCCACCCACATCCTACTGATTGGTCCATTTTACAGAGAGTTGATTGATCTATTTTACAGAGAGCTGATTGGTCCATTTTGACAGAGTGCTGATTGGTGCATTTACAATCCCTGAGCTAGACACAGAGTGCTGATTGGTGCATTTACAATCCGTTAGTTAGAGTGCTAGACAGAAAAGTTCTCCAAGTCCCCACTACAGTAGCTAGATACAGAGTACTCATTGGTGTTATTTACAAACCTTGAGCTAGACACAGGTTTCTGTTTGGTGTATTTACAATCCCTTAGCTAGACATAAAGGTTCTCCACTAGACCCAGGGGCCTAGATGCTTCACCTAGTGGATCCCGCACCAGGGCCGCAGGTGGAGCTCCCTGCCAGTCCAGCGTCTTGCGCCTGTACTCCTCAGCCCTTGGGCGGTTGATGGGACTGTGTGCGGTGGAGCAGGGGGCGGTGCTTGTCGGGGAGGCTTGGGTGGCGCAGGAGCCCACGGCATTGCGGAGGCTGGGGCATGGCGGGCTGCGGTCCCAAGCCCTGCTCCACGGGGAGGCAGCTGAGGCCCTGCAAGAATTCCAGCACTGCACGGGCAGGCTGGCACTGCTGGGGGACCCAGCAAACCCTCTGCAGCTGCTGGCCCGAGTGCTAAGCCCCTCACTGCCCGGGGTGGCAGCACTGGCCGGCGGCTCCGAGTGCAGGGCCCACCGAGCCCATGCCTACCTGGAACTCGTGCTGGCCCGCGAGTGCCTTGTGCAGCCTCGATTCCCACTCACGCCTCTCCCTTCACACCTCTCTGCAAGTAGAGGGAGCCGGCTGCGGCCTTGGCCAGCCCAGAGAGGGGCTCCCACAGTGCAGCAGTGGGCAGAAGGGCTCCTCAAGTGCGGCCAGTATGGGCGCCAAGGCCAAGGAGGTGCTGAGAGCGAGTGAGGGCCGCCAGCACATTGTCACCTCTCAATGCTATGTCCTGGGTACTAATCTATTCTCCCATATGTTCTATACAGGCCCTGAAGTAGGTTCTAATATTATCCTTAGTTTATGGCTGCAGTAGCAAGAATAGTAGGTTAAAAGCAGGTGGCCAAGGTGGGGTTTAGAGCAGGTTATCTAGCTTTAGAGCCCACCCTAAACCATGCCACTCCCCTGCTCCCTGGTGCCACCTCACAGGTATGCTAGGAAGATAAAATGAGATCATGCTTATGAAGAACATAGAACAGTGCCTGGAATGTTGCATGAGTGCAATAAGAGATTAGCTATCTTATCTAAGGAGAATGAGGAAGGGATGTAGCAGTTCTCGTAGGTAACAGGACAGCCTCCTCACTGGGAAAAAATGGAGAGATAACTGGGCAGTCACAGGTGTCCACTTCAGGATAAACAGTTTGGTTGCATAATTTTTCTCTGGCAATGCTTATATTTTAGAAAGGGTTTAGTTTCTGTATGAGTATGATAGTATGAGACAGCAATTTCCTTCTTTTCCTTCTGGAAAAGCCAAAGCAAAAAGATGAATGCAAAAAAAATAAAAACAAAAACAACAAACTAGTAACTCCTTTTTTTGGTGAAAGTAGGTGATAGATACAATGTGCTGAGATAAAAGTATGTAAGAGATGCCTAAGTGGCTAAGATCTTCACAGGAGCCATGTGGGTGAAATGCAACATACCTTCATCAGGAAGGTGGGAGTCACAGGAGGATGGAGAATGAAAAGCAAAATAGAACAGGGAGAAAAGTACACATACGCTGGACATAACAGCTGAGAGTCAAATTCATGCTAAAGATATTTGATGAATTTCTCAATGTATGATTTGTAAAATATTCAAAAATGGGAATAAATACATTCTTGGCATTATAAAACTATGCTTTTCTCAACTCAAAAGCCAGCATCAAACAATAGGACAACACTAGACTCATTTCTGACTAAAGGTAGGGACAAAATAAGGAAGCCCTTCTCATCACTTTTATTTAACACTTATTGAACATAAAATGAAGAGAGAGGAAGATGTTATATCTTAACAAATTTTAAAAGGAGGTGGTAAGGTGAATTTTATGGTATGTGAATTACATCTAAATAAAGCTGTTACCAAAAAGGAGGTAGCAAAACAATTACTCTTTTGTAGATGATATGGATAATAACACATACCTAGAAAATGTAGGAGTAACTCAAATATTAAGCTAACACATGTTCTGCTAAAAACTAGAGTGCAATTATTATGCAGATATCAGTAGCTTTTATATATACAAACAGCAAGCAAAGGAGGCATTCCACATTGGATGTAGGAAAGTTGCAATAGGAGAGATGGACTATGCAATACAACTGGTAAAATCAGGTGCCATTCCAGAAAAAAAAAAAAAGTTGAATCTATCTCATACACCATATACCAAGAAAAATCTCAAATGCATTGATTTAAGTGAGGAAAAATGGAATTATGAAATTGCTGGAAGAAAACACACAAGAACTATATTATAACCTAGGAGTAGATGAGGTCTTATTAAATATTTCTTAAAATCTAGAAGCTATAAAAGATTGATGAATTCACCCACATACATTTTTTAAAAAGGAATAGAAAAAATTAACATAAGTCAAAATACAAATGACTAGGAAAACATTTTGTAATTCGCTTGTGGATAAAGACTAATTTATATCTGTCAGACACTTATCTAATATTGAGGGTTATTATCAGTGACTAAAACTGACAAAATCTCTGCTTTCTTCTACCTTACATTCTAGTTAGTTTACAACTTGTGCCTTCCTTATGTATGAGGACATCTAGAAATTGATCAGAATAAGACCAACAACTTAATAGAAAAGTCAGAAAAAAGATGAACAGTTTGAGCACAGCAAAGAAAATACAATAAATTAAGCACACAATGGCTCTTGACCAATGACACAAAAAATATCAACTCTACTCATAAGAGAAATATAATTAAAACTATACTTATGGGCCATATCAGAGCAACAAAATCTGAAAACTTAATCTGCTGGTGAAGCTCTGGAGAATAGGCTTACTCACATTCTGTCTAGGAATCTAAACTGATACAACCTCTATTTGAAGGCAATTTGGAATACCTATTAAAAATATAAAAGCAAAGACCCTTTGAGCCAAGTATTTTCCCTTGAGGAATTTAGACTCAGATATTTTTACAGGTAATAAATGTCATATATATAATGCATTCTATTGCAGTGTTTTTTGTTATAGAAAAGGTTAGGATCAATCCAGGTGTCCCTTGATAGAGGATTAAAGTATGGTACATCTATCCCAGAGATCAGCAAACCTCAGCCCACAGGTCAGGTCAGCCTGGGTTTGCATGGCCCACCAGCTAAGAATGGCTTTTGCATTTTAAAAACCTAAAAAAAAATCAGAAGAATAATATTTTGTGACACATGAAAATTATATGAAATTTTGATTCCAGTGTTAATAAAGTTTTTTTGAAACACAGCCATGTTTGTTTTTTTACATATTGTCTATGGCTGCTTTTGAGCAATCGAATTGAGTAGTTGTGACAGAGGCCACATGTGCTACTCTTACTGCTTGACACTGTTGTTCAGCTTGCTAAAAAATGCAAGGATACAGTTAGAACTTGAAAATGTTTCTAGTACCATACAGCTAATAGAATTTCATGACCTAAATAAAACAATCAAAATTATAAACCTCCATGTATGCAAGCAACATTTTTATTTGGAGGTAATATTTACATATTCAGGACCAAAGACTTCTGGAAAAAATAAAGGAACATTATGTGTGCAACTTTTTTTTTTTAAGATGGCAGAAAAATAAGGATTTTTTTTTTTTTAATGAGACAGGGTATCACTCTGTCACCCAGGCTAGAGTGCAATGGAACAATCACGGCTCACAGCAGCCTCCTCCTCCCAGACTCAAGGAATCCTCCACCTCAGCCTCACAAATAGCTGGGACTATAGGCATGCACCACTATGCTTGGGTAATTTTTTAATTTTTTGCAGAGACAGGATCCCACTGTACTGTCCAGACTAGTCTCAAACTCCTGGGTTCAAGTGATCCCCTGCCGCCTCAGCCTCCCAAAGTGCTGGGATTACAGGCATGAGCCACCATCCCTAGCCCTGAAAATAATTTTTTATAATTTGATCATTTTCTAGAACAACAAAAATCCAAGGATAAAATATTATTTTGCCAAAATGTGTATTTTTGGATTACCATTTCAAACATACGTATATACACACTTACTAGAGAATGGGGATTTTGATATATTCAGCTGGCTGGAGGGAGACTGCTGGACACTTTACAATGAACACACATACTAATTCTTACAATTCAAAAGCTTAAAGAACATTTTTCACAGTGCTGAGTTGTATAGCACAGGTTTATATTTGTTACAAACCAAACTTGTTGCCGTTTTCTGCCAAAATAAGCATAAGCTCCAACACTTGCTACCATGGCATTTTCAATGCACTTTTCAGCCGTCATCAGCATTTGCTATTTTCTTTTCACTCTGTGGTTTTCATGGAAACCACTCCTACTCTCTTCTGAGTCATGCATGTCTGCCTTTCAGGTGTAACTCAATTAACACCCTGCTAATTTATCAGTGGATTGGATAATTATTAAGTAATTTTGATCAAAAATATTCCCATCATCTCTCATGTAAGCACTGCCACCAGAACTACTTATTGGTCTCAGCATGTCAGTTTCTCTATGTGCTTGCTCTTAAGATTTAATACAGTGATGGGGAAAAAAAAAATGAACAGGGTGCTTAATGAATCAAAACATACTCAAATCGAATAATTAGAAATTCCCAGTTAATTACTAGGAAAGAAAATAATTAAATTACGACTCAGCTTTTATGTGGATTACTGGAGTAAATGCTGAGCTGGGTCCTTTCAATCATTTTTCCATGAAAAGGCAGCAGGGGCATTGAGAGATACAATTTTCCCTTTTTTATCCTTTCCAAACTGTATTACTTAAGTTGTGTTTTATGCCTGGGTTGCTTATACAATTTTGTATAATGTTAATTGGCTTTTGAAGTGAAAACTCAGCTTATGGCTATACTAACAAGCACTGGGTATTTCTGAATACATATTCAGGTTAAGATTTGTAGGCATCAGCCAGGCGAGGTGGCTCATGCCTGTGCTCCCAGCATAAAAATATAAAAATTAGCCAGGTGTGGTGGCACGTGCCTGTAGTCCCAGCTACTTGGGAGGCTGAGGCAGGGTAATCGCTTGAACCCAGCAGACAGAGATTGCAGTGAGCCAAGATAGTGCCACTTCACTCCAGCCTGGGTGACAGAGCAAGATGCCATTTCAAAAAAAAAAAAAAAAAGTTTCATTTGTTTCAAATAGAAGATAGGAAAGAAGTTTTATTACTTTAAACCTAGAACATGAAGTAAGACAAAATCTATCCATCTATTTTTTAATTTTGCTTTGCAGTTATTTTGTAATAAATGATTAAAGGAGGAAAGGAAAAAAAGGTAGATGAAGTAGAAGCTTCTCTGCTGACATTAAGATGTTTGAGGGGCGAGAAATTTTCAGGACTCTAGACCAAAACCAGGCTCAAAAATGAATTGAAGAGTTTGTCTTGTCTATTATGAAATACAGAGATATATCACAGATGCCCCAAGTCCCAGCATTAGGAAGTTATTTTTTAAATAAGCTTGCTCTCTGGCAGCCGTTCTCTTTAAAGTGTTAACATTCCCAGAAGACAGATTACCTTTTTCTTGTCAAAATGGGTGATTGTGGTGGGAATGCTGGCCATGTAGGTGAAGAAAACTACAAAGGGGAGAAGACAGGAGTGGCGAGCATTGATAAAGAACTCCATGTATGTAGTTCTGACGATATTCAGTTCCATTCTTGGGTCTCTTTAAGTCCACCAACAAGATGGATGATCTCCATGAGCTAGTATGGGCTATCTCCTGAGAGTCATTCCCAATGTGAGCATGCATCAGAGTTACCAGGAGGGATCTATACAGCTCCCTTCCAGAGTTTCTGATGCAACAGGTCGAGTGTGATGACCAAGATTCTGCATTTCCCTGAAGTTCCCAGATGATGCTGAGGCTGCTAGTTTGGAGCCCATGCTTTGGGAACAACTGTTAAGTAGGCGACGGGCGTGCATATTTGTGGAAGAGAGGAAGGGATCCACATTCCCTTGAGAAAGTCAAGGCTTGTTGCTGGAATCATACAAGCCCTGAGATTTTTTTTTTTTCACTGCATGAAGGGTGAATTTGGGAAAAATGGGAAAGTTGTGTTTGAGAGAATATTAGTAGCTTGTGGAAATATTTATACTTTACCAGTGGGAGTCAAATATGTACTTAATGTACATATTACATTGTTTGGTGCCCATTTAACTGGCTGGTTGCAAAAGGACTCATATTCCTGCTGGTGTGTACCATCAAAACATGGTCCTCCTTCATTTCACTACTCAAATGTCAATCTGTGGGTGAAAAGATGAACTTTATTAATGGACTAACAGTTATCACATATTAAGTATTTTTTCATCCTGTAAATAGGTCTTAGAAAGCTTGGTGTGTCAACTCTGTTGGCTCTGAAACCTTTGCTGAGTAGGACATCAGGATGGTTTCCTAGAAGAGGTGAAACTGGGAATTTTGAAATTGTGTAGAGATTAGTCTAGCAATTGGTTCTCAACATTTGGTGTGAATTAGAATTACCTAGTGCAACAATAAAAAATACAGAGGCCCAGGTTCCATGAAGTAAGATGGGGCTTAGGTGTATCTCTTTTTACTAAGTTCCTCAAGCGAGTCTAATGTATAACAAGATTTAAAAATCTCTTGTTTAGACCTATGCTACTCTAGCTATTTGTGGAGAAAACTAGATTAAAAACTTCTAATCATCATAGTCGATACTTTTGCATAAAAAAGGAATACAATTAATTACTAGAAAAAATGAAATTTAAAAGCACATGTTAAACGTAAGCCCCAGGAGATGACAGACTATGACCCTGCCAGAGGGCTCCCAAAACAGAAAACAACTATAAAACCTGGAGGATTGAAGAGTGAACAGAAGCAGACAGATTCTGGTGGGGAGTATGTAATCAGAAGAGGGAAAGAGGGAACTACCTCTGAAGTAAGTTCCTCATTTTTGTGGGTTTTACTCTTAAGTACGGTTAATTCAAGCACACAGTGGTAGTGACTGTTCCCACAGTGAGTACACTGGTGGGAAAATCTTCAAAATACTCCTGTACAAAACTCAGGGACTAAATGGTTGTTTTGGGGATCATTCTAACTTTTCATGGGTCTTGATTGTGTAGAGGGTACATGACTGTATCTAGCTACCAAAATTCATCAAGTTATATACCTAAAATAAGTGTACATATTATATCTGAATTATACCCCAAGAAAGCTATTAAAATCTATAGAAAAAAATCAATAAAAGAATACACTTCTAAAAATGAACACAAGCATACATTAAATTTCAAGTAAGAAAATGGTGAATAAATTGAATGGTTTTTATTTCCCAAGTTGCAAAGAGAATAAATTGTCAGCATGAGAAGGTATCTCTAACATTCTAATTTTTATAGTTTGAGTAACTGAATGCTGGAATTCTTGCTAATTGATCAGTATTGTGATAACAGCTAAGGTGATATTTGGTTTAATTTTCAGGGTTTTCCAGAGTTGATGAATGTAGATTATATGGACTATCCATAATTCATTATTACTGTCAATAAAATTAATAAAAATATAATAATAAAAATATAAAATAATATATTATTATATTCAAAGATATAAAATTACATGATCAAATCTTTATTAATATTTTGAATGGCTTCCAATCTCTGTCTCTATCTCACTGAGGACTAGTAACACACCCTTCACAGACATACCCAGATCAGTGGACTGCACTTGGAGTAGCTCCCTCTAGAGGAATGAAATTAACCAGTTGTCCCAAGAAGAGTCACCAACAGTGAATTAACAACTTCTGTTTGGGGGCATTGCAAGTAATTCACTACATTTGGCTTATATCCATTTTGTTGCAATAAAGCAAGGTAATAATTTTTATAATGTATTCGATTAATTGTTTAATATTTGACTCCATTACTGAACTGTAAGTTGCTTAAAGCAGACCCAAAACCTATGCAACTCTCTCTGGAAGAGCCTAGCACCACAGTCTTATAAATAGTAGCCACTCAATATAATATTTGTAGAACTTAATGTTTGTTGAAAGAACACCAGCTGTGTTTTAGTTCTTTATACCATCACTGATGAAACTGACTTATAATTAAAGCAAAGTAATGTTTTTGACATAACTGAAGATTTTGATGAAGACATACTGAGACAGAGTTAGAGTTCTGACATTAATTATCACAAAGCTATAGCAAGCAAAGCAAACCTTATTTGACAATACATGTGAACTCTTTGATGTTATAAGATGATTAAATATAAAATTGAACACTAGGGGCAATTGACACAGTATATTTCACTCAGTATCATGAATAAGAAACCAAGACTATGTCAAACAATAAGCTATAAAGATAAGTTATGTAACTCTTTAACATAGTAGTAAATTCTTGCCAACCAACCAGACATTTTGCTGCTTGGAACATTTCCATGCCTCAGATTCCTCTTTTGTTCAGAAGATATACTTCAGGAATGTACACTAAGAAGATCAATACAGAATATAATTCAGATAAAACTAAATCAAATGTGGAAATTGAAGGAACATTCCAGGTAAGTCTGGAAATTCACACATTGGCAACCATCTTATAACTAGGATGTAACTCTGATAATATCTTGTAATATTGATTATGGCTTATATGTCATTTTTTTAAAGTTACCTTAATAATCCCTTGACAATATAATATTTTATTGATTCTATTTGGTATTGGGAAGCAACCATGAGGACCATAATCAGAATGGAATTGGTAACTGGGGAGGCACCTTGAGGCTAACCAAAGAAGGTTTTCTGAGAATAGGGAAGTCATGGAAGAAAATAAGAGATGGTCCCTATAGAGAGGCATAGAAAGGCCAGAGACTGATAAAGGTAGTATAAAGGCATACAAAGTAAACTTTAGAGGAACTGTAGGCAGAAGTCATCAGAACAGCAGTTCTGATTTACATAGAGACTCAGGAGCAGATATATTCTTCATTTCTTCAGTTCTTGGTAAACATCCCAATTCGGCTTACCAGTTTGTATGACTGAGCAAAATGCTTAGTATCTCCATGCCTTAGTTTCATCATCTATAAGATATACCTTTTCACGGTGAGGGTTAAATAGGATAATACCCGTGCAAAGCTTGGAAGAGTGTCTGGCTTATGATACCCACTGAATGTTAGCTTCTTGCACTGGAGATGTTTGTTTTAATTTCATTTTATTATCATTGGGCACCTATTAGATGATAGGCACATTCACTGAACAAGTAAAATAAATGGACACTCATGTCCTTAAATTTTTTTTCCAAGTGGTATAAAGGAAATAAATAGGATGCTGGGAAAGGAGAAGAGGTGCATAAATTCATCTAGGCGCTCACCTGGAAGACAGCAACCTCCTTTCTCCAGCCATAAATGTGGGGAAACTATAGAGAAAAAGTGGATATTTAGATGTTTAATTAAAAGATAATAGAGACTTTTATGAGAGGAGAGAGGTCATGCTCCATACAAGTTAGGACCAGAAAAACTAGGACAAGCTGGTTTATGAGGATAGGAAAACAGGATCCTTACTATGACTAGGCCATTACCTTCTCCCAAGCATATACCTGCTTTCTGCAAGCCCACCCTCCCCAGTGTCTGCCCATTTTTTTGGTTGCTCTTTGATGCCTTCAGGTAGTTTTGTTCAGGGCTTATCATTTTTCTCTGTCATCTGATAGAAACTATGCCACTGTAATGGGAAGCAAAATCTGAGGATAACATTGGTTTATGGTATCAGTTTAACTTAATCTGGAAAACTGTGATATTGAAACAAGATTTCCCTTGTTATGTTATTATTGAGGTTACTCAGGATAGTGCAAATGCTCTATGTGTCCTTGAATCCAGCCCCATCAAGAACAAAATGAAAGAGCAATACATAGGTAGTGATAATGCATTTGACTCTACTTCTACTACTTTCCACATTTATGATTTACTTTCATGTTATTGACCATATTTTTTCATAAAGCAATTATAACAAAATCTAGTATTATAGTGAATATGGTACATAACGTAGCACTAGCACAAACCTCAGCAGCCAAGAACAATTTGAAATAGTTTAGCATCACTCTGTTTTTATTAAAGAAAATGCATCTTTTAAGATTTGTTGAGTTTAAAATGCCATCTTAAGAAAATAAGCTCTTAAGATATTCATTGGTTTACTCTGACATGCAGTAAAGAAATTTACTTAAGTAAGTGAAGGAAATAAGAAAATAATTTCTATGTTCACCTGATTAAATCAGTGATTCTATATCATTGGCATATGGCAGGGCAGCTTCCGAACTGAAGTTAATTTAGAGGTTGCCATTTTCTGGAAAATCCAATCATCCTGCTACTTGGCACTTCTCACACTGATGAGAGCTGAACTCTGAAAATAGCAAGAATTGGAAATCTTATGTTACAACTGTAAAGTTTCCCTGAATCTCCACCATTTTTCTGTCTGAAGCTCAGGGACTAAATAATTGGTTTAGAGGTTATTGTACCTTTTCTTGACTTTTAAAAAATAACTTAATGCATAAGCCTAGAACAAAGTCCAAGACAATGCTATTTTCCTATAGTTTACTAGACACCATATATCGCTTCTGGAACAAGGTAGAATAGAAAATATGAAAAAAACCCCACATATTTCTGCTCTGCAGTAAATGATGATATTTGGTCCCACTGAACTAGCAAAATAAATGAGGCTATGACAATGAGGAAATTGAAGCTATTTCTTTTATTTTAAGCAAATGCCTTTTGAGAGAGTTTGAACCTTTTGTCTTGTTTTTCATCTTCTTAATGTAATATGGTGTGTCCTTCAGACTGATTATTTCAAAACTGTACAAATAGATTTGTAATGAGAACGTCATTACAAAAACTTCATTGCAATCTGGATAATTTTTAGCCTCTGGGTCTCAATTCTGACTAGATTAATGACTCCATATTGATTTTTTTAGTGTGTGTCACCATAGTTAAAACATGATAATCTGCTGTTATATCGATCATCTTTCTTCATTAAGGATGGCAAATTACTTTCCAGACAAGTTATAGAAAGATGTTTTCAGTATCTTAATATAAATGCTGAAATCATTAGACAGTGCTAAATAAGATTCACAGTTTTCACAAAGAAATTTTGGCTGTCATTTTTTCTTGTTTATTCACAGAGCTTCCAAATTAAATGCCTTTATCAAAAGACTTTTGGGGGAGGGTGCCATCTTCATGATATTGCCCCTTTTAAAAAGATACCAAAACCCAAAATGAACAGGTTTCCATTGGGAATGTAGTCACCAAACTATACAATTAAAGTAGTTGATTAAAAATTACATTTACTATTTAATAGTTCATTGAATGATTATGAGGCATCAACAAGCAGGCCAGAGCTGTCCATCATAGAGGGAGGAATGCATAATCCAAGTTACCTTTGTTCAAACCTGGCTCTATCACTAACTGAATGACAGTGGGCAAGTCCCCCCAACCTCCCTGTACCTTTATTTATTCATCTATGAAATGGAGTTTATATTAATATTACCCACCTCACAGAACCATTGTGAGGATTAAACAAATTAATATATGTGAAGAGTATAAAATATGGTAACAATCAATAAATATTGGCTTTTATTATTACAGGCAAGTCCAGAAAAGAGCGATATAAGAATATTCTTTTAAGGGTCAGTTACCTTTACAAAGGTGAAGCTTAGAAAGCTGCACTGTGAATTATTTCTAAACTTGAGCCGGAACTAACCAGAAGTCAAAATGCTTCATTTCATCTGGGTCAAGAAAATAAAACAAAATGAAACTCTAAAACCAAGTATCACACAGGTTTCTCTGTATTACCATGGCTGGATTTTTTCTGTATACTTATTTCATTCCTGTAGAATCTCCTTAGTTTTGACTGTGAGAGTCAACATACAGATATTTTGGGGAGAATTGAACTTTTTCTTTGTGTCTTTTTCTTTAATCCATTCATATATTCTGGAAAACAAAAGACAATAAACCTAGGTAGCTCAAATAGACTGTGGTTTGAAGCACTGATTTTAAAACTGTCATATGGGATTCAAGGAACAACATTGTACTTTGAAAAAAAAATCTATTCTTTTAAAGAACAATTTGATCAATGGATAAAAGACAAAAGTGATAAAAAGGAATTTTGAAGTTTCACCTGAAAGCATTTTCAATTGTTTAATGTTTTAAAAAGAAGGAACTGTGCAGGTTAAATTAGGAACGGAGGAGAGAAAGACCAAGAATCTCTATTGATGCAATTAACTCTTCCTGGATTAGCTGGATTTCTCTAGGGCTACTTCATTATTTGACATCCATATCACTTATGTATTCAACGTGTACTATGTGATTTCATGCTCGTCAATATATTCATTTGTTCTCAAGCATATAGTTAAAGAGTTTGTTATGGAAAACCATGGATGAGCTGTGGAGTCTGAAACTTTTCAGTTATGCTTCTGATTCTGAGATATATTAGTTTAGTCATTTAGTTCCAATTTCTTCACCTATAATTTGAAGAAACTAATACCTATCTCTCCCCAGATGGGAAGTATAATGAAATAATAAATGGACAGTGCACATGTCTCATGCAGAGTAGGCACTCCAATTTAGTATCATTATTTTACTCCTTTACACCAAAAATTGGCAAACTTTTCCTGTGAAGTTCCATGTGAAGTTCTACATGTTTTAGGATTCCTGGGTCATGTGATCTCTGTTGTAACTACTCATCTCTATTGTTATAGAGTGACAGCAACTATAGACAATATGTGAACAAATCAGTTCACATATTTGTCTCAATAAAACTTTATTAATACACATTGAATTTTAAATTTTGTATCATTTTCACGTGTCGTGGGATATTATTCTACTTCTGATTTTTTTTAATCATTTGAAATTTGAAAATTATTCTTAGCTCACAGGCAGTATAAAAACATGGAAAGCTATCATTTGCCAAACCCTGCATCACCCTGAAAATTAGAACTACATGATGAAATTAAGAAGGGTTATAAGCATAGCATACTTTTTGACAATGAGGAAGTCGAGGAATGCATACTGGGGAATAATGAGAAATAAGACCAGATTAGCGAGATCTATGGAGACAGATGAGTGTTTTGGATTAAACACATAGGAAATAGGAAGCTACTGAAAGCTTCGAGTTACGGGTCTTCTGTATGATATTTGGGAGAGATGGACCTGGCACTTGGCAACAGAAGTAACAGCAAAGTAAGCCCTTTAAATAGCTGCTACTATTGTTGGGGTATGAGGTAGTGAACAACGGGAACCGAATAGCAAAGATAGACCAGAAACACATTTTCAGGAGTAGGTAAGTCTCCTCAATTGGGAGCCTGAGGCAGAAGGATCTCTTGAGCCCAGGAATTTGAGGCTGCACTGCAGTGAGCTATGACTGTACCACTGTACTCCAGGCTGGGCAAGAGAATAATACCCCGTCTCTTAAAAAAAACAAAAAAAAACAAAAAAAACCCCAAAGAAAGAAAGAAAAGAAAGAAACAAAGAAGAAGACTCTTAAGGTGACAGACTATCTTTTTGCTTTCATTTTCCTTCAAAAGGTAGTGTATGGGAGTTTTCAATTATTACTGCCTTTCCACTCACTGATCATTTAACAGTCTATGTGGGTAAGGAGTAACTATTGTACAGGCTAAAGCTGAAGCCTCCTTTCAATCAAAAGCATTTATCCATTCCTTCATTGAGTAAACATTCAGCATCTCTAGCATGTCCGGTATTTTGCTAAGTCCTGAGGATGCAAATAAATATATACAGTCATGTGCTGCATAACCACATTTCAGTCAACAAACGACCACATATACAATAGTCCCATAAAATTATAATGGAACTGAACAATTCCTATTGCCTAGTGTAACACGATGATGATCCTGAGTCTAGGCTAGTGTGTGTGTGTGTGTGTGTGTGTGTGTCTTAGTTTTTAACAAACAAGCTTAAAATTAAAAAATATTTTTTAAATGAACAAAAGCTTATAGACTAAGAATATAAAGAAAAAAGTTATTTTTGTACAGCTCTACAATATGTTTTTAAGCTAGTGTTATTACAAAAAAGTCAAAAAGTTTTTAAAAATTTAAAGTTTATAAAAATGTTACAGTAAGCTAATTTATTATTGAAAAAAGAAAATTTCCTCAATAAATGTAGTGTAGTCTTACTGTACAGTGTTTATAGAGTCTGTGGCCATGTAAAAGTTCTAGGTCTTCACATTCACTCACTACCCACTCACTGACTCAGCCAGAGTAACATCCAGTTCTCTAAGCTTCATGCATTGTAAGTGCCCTATACAGGTATATCATTTTTTATATTTTATACTGTATTTTTACTGTACATTTTATATGTTTAGATACACAAATACTCACCATTGTGTTCCAATTGCCTGCATTATTCAGTACAGTAACATGTTGTACAGGTTTGTAGCCTAGGAGCCATAAGCTGTACTATCCAGCCTAGGTGTGTAGTAGGCTATACCATCTAGGTTTGTGTAAGTACACTCCATGATGCTCTCGCAACAATGAAATTGCCTAAGGATGCATTTCTCAGAACATCTCCTTGTTGTTAGCTGACACATGACTGTAGAGTGTATGTCCTGTAAAGGCCTCACACTTAATGGTTAAGGGCCTTGGCCCCAGAATCTGACCAACCTGGGTTAGAATCTCAGCTCTCTCTGTCTCAAGCCATGCAAACAAGGACAAATAAACCTCTCAAAGGCTCACTTTGCTCTTCTCTAGTACAAAGATAATAGTAATGCCTTAGCTGCTACGTTAGAAGCTTGAACAAGACGTTGGGCAAAGGAGTGGGGAAGCAGGTGAGAAGGCCTTATACCGTCTGGACGGGGAGGATGGGCTTCCCAAAAGACACCCAGGCACTCTTCAAGGAGGAAGAATGGAAGAAACCAGGAAGCCCCGCCGAGGGGCAGGGTGGAAAGTGCTCTCGGTAAAGGAAAGACCTCAAATGCTGGATTTGCTATTTAGACAGTTAAAGATATTTGCACATTTGTAAACCATAAAAATAAAATGTTAAAGTTCTACATTGTGTTTAATAAATTATGCAGAACTGATTTCCTTAAAAGTTCACAAAGTCAGAATTACTTCAATTTGAAAAAATAAAGCAGTGCCTCATAAATTTTTATTTCCACTAGGGTTTCAAAAAGTCTATTATAACAAGCCTACAGGTAATAGACCGCTTGCTAGAGCAGTACTGTGATAAAATGGCATCTTTAAGATAGCATCCCCTTTATCTCTCTTTCTCCAAAAGTATTGGTAATTTTACCAAAATATCGATAAAACAGATTTCATCTCAGATTTCTATCAGTATTAAATAACACATGGAAATTCACTGAATATTGACATCTGTATTTCAATATAAGGTCTCTGTAGTGCTCTCAAACGTTGAGGGTAGATTTCAAATATCTTAATCATAGACTGTAGCACTAGAATCTTATCAGAAGCTGTTTCTGAAATACTATGTCCTCTTTCTCTCCAAATTAATGGCAGAGTGGGGATGAAGTGCTGCATACACATACAGGCCTGTGTTCAAATCTAAACTCTGTCTTGGATAAGCTTAGATATTAAGCAAGTCATTTAAACTACTTAACAATCAGTTTCTTATACAAAATTTAGGTAGCTATACAGTGTCTAGCTTATGGGGCTATTATAAAGATTCAAGATATTGTATATGAAACACAGACAGGGCACAACTACTAGTTCATAGTATGTTTTCTCTAAATGGTGAGCATTGCTGTCATTGTCATCATCGACATCATCATTTACTATGTATAATAATCTAACTTTGCCCCCCTTTTTTTTTTGAAATGGAGTCTCTCTCTGTCACCCAGGCTGTAGTGCAGTGGCACGACCTTGGCTCACTGCTGCCTCCACCTCCCGTTTCAAGCAATTCCCCTGCCTTAGCCTCCTGAGTAGCTGGGACTACAGGCACACACCACGCCCAGCTAATTTTTGTATTTTTAGTAGAGACAGGGTTTCACCATGTTGGCAGGGACGGTCTTGATCTCCTGACCCCGTGATCCGCCCACCTTGGCCTCCCAAAGTACTGGGATTACAGGCATGAGCCATCACACCCTGCCCCAACTTTGCCACTTTTTTGCTCAGATTTTAAACATTGAATCAGGTCACCTAGGCCACTGGGGACTGAATTAGAGAATTATAATTTACAGATTCCCCAACGCACATATTGTCCTTAAGTATTTTCTCAATCTCCAATCATCTTGTCTGATACTTAAATGGTAGTGAAAGAGGGAATGAGCAAACAAAATGTCATTTTTTGTTTCAAGTTACCAAATAAGTTTTCTTAAAAATGATCAGGTTACATCTAGGTTCCTATAAATATCCCCTTGTTGTACCTAAAGAAATTCAAAGGATAGGTGAGAACCAGCATGATTATTTTGCTTTTCTAGTCTTCTAAATTACAGCCTCCATATTCTAGCATTTTATGGTTTGAAATTAGGGACCTTTACCCTAGAGAAAAACTTTGCAGCAATTCCTGAAATAGCTTCCTAGTACATCTCTACCCCATCATCTCCCCTCCCTCTGCCAATCCATCCCACACACACCTGCCAGAATAATCTTCCATAAATATTCTTTTCTTTGTATCTTATCCCTGTTCTAGAATCGACAGTGCCTCCCTGTTATTATTCTCTATCTTAACTTAGCATTCCAGTATCATCATCGGCTTTTCTTTTTCCTTACTTTCCTACTTTATGTACAATTATTCCTTCATGAAACAAATCAGTTCTAGACAAGTCAATGAATTTGCCATGACTGGAAAACTTCTTCAACCTGCACTGCCCCATGCCTTTATAACTGTGATAACATTTCCTTAGCCTACTAGATCCAGAATCTGCTTGTTTTTGCTATCTTCTATAAAATGAGTCAGAACTCATACCCACAAAGCCATTTTTTTTGGCTCCTGCCCCTTGTCCTCATTTTTTTCACAGCTGAATCTTTTGATATTTTCCTTAAAAGTCCTCACTGAAATTTAAATTAATTTATTAATCCTTCAACTGGTATATTGGTGTGAGATTTGTGAGGTGAGGAATCTATGCATCTTAGTTAATTTTAGCTTCACATTCTAAATATTTAATAACATCACTTAGTCCCAGGAGACTTCAATGGATGTGTATTAAAAAGAAGAGAGGCAAATTGATAGAGTTAAATGTCTTTTTATTGCCAATTCAATGCCAGAATCAGGACCAGTGGCACAGTTACAATTGCTAAACTTTTAAGTTAGCTCCTTAGAGTCTTACTTTTTATGTAAAAATTCCATTATGCCCACAGTAAGCTCTGGGAAGCTGTGTGGTCTCATAAATAATTCTGTTCAGCCTTCTTCTATGTACATGTTGGTTCTGATGACAGAACTGAATCCTGCCTAGCCTCTCCTCCTTGTCTTCTCCCATACACACATTCCAAGAATGGAGCCTTCTATGAACTCTAGTTCCTAACTGGGATACCAGAACATGCAACTTGTGCTTGGTACTGTCCTCCCCCATTGCTAGATCCTACCCCTTGATCCCAGCCAGCTAACTGGAGTGGTGACTGGATTCCCTGCTTTCTTGTCCTATACTCATTGACAAAAAAGGACCTTTTGCATTATTATTAGCACTGTCTTCCCAAAGTAATGAACCTTTGAGAAGTCAAAACCAAAATAATTCAGAGATGACAACACCGAAAATATATTAGACAGGCTTTATTTTCCTGTTGGTTTAGTAGTGTTTTTCTAAACCCAACTAATTTTTATAATGATCTAGTAAATTGTTCAGCTTCATTTAAAAGGTGTACCACATCAGCAAAATGTCTAGAAGATATAGATTCCTGGTCATTGTTTCATCAATAAGGACCTTCTACTTTATGAGACTTCGAAAGAATATTCGGCCCCGAACTCTTAGTTCTTGTTCCAAGAAATGCATTTCCTCTTGATTTTTAATCAAACCTTGGTGGTTGTAGCCTTTCTCCTATAAGGTAGGTGAGAAAGCATTCATTAATTCAACAAATACTTACTGAGCACCTACTATGTGTAGAATTGTGTAGAACTTTATTAACCTCACTAGAAAAAACTCCCATTTGGGTCTAAACCAGGAGACTAACAGCTATTTAAAGGTCTTTTATTATGTTCAATTATTATGATGTCACTAACAACAATTTTGGACTCTGGTAACTCCTACAGACAGGTTAATTAGTTCCCCTAACCATAATCCTTCTTTCCCAAGTGGGTCTCCATCTAGTCCCGGTTTCCTATTGTATTAGACCACATTTGTGTTGCTATAAAGAAATAATGGAGGCTGAGTAACTTATAAAGAAAATAAGTTTAATTGGCTGTGGTTCTACAGGTTATAGAGGAAGCCTGATGCCGTCATCTGCTTCTGGTGAAGCCTTCAGGAAACTTACAGTAACACCAGAAGTTTAATGGGGAGCAGGCATCTCACACGGCGAGGACAGGAGGAAGAGAGAGAGTGGAGAGGTGCCACATTCTTTCAACCAACCAGATCTTACATGAACTCACTGATCACCAAGGAGATGGTGCTAAGCTATTCAGGAGGGATCTGTCCCCATGAGCTAAACGTCTCCCACCAGGACCCACCTCCAACAGTGGGGATTGCATTTCAACATCAGGTTTGCAGGGGACAGTTACACAAGCTATACCACCCACCCACACTCCAATGGCACCATGTTGCATTAAGACTAATAACTCATAATGACTTCTTGCTGACTTTCTGCTCTCGAACTACTTCATGTTTCCAAATCACAGAACCATAGAATTTCAGCCCTGGAAGTTCCTCCCCTTGGACAGTCTCAGAAATTGATATCCAGTGAAGGGCGGTGAGTTGGCCAAAGTCCAAAAACCTGCTAAATTCTCATGTTTTACATGTTCCGTTGTCAAACATCAGATGATTATTTCCTGAATATAACGTAGGAATACTTGGTTTTAGAAGGCATGATAAAAATTGCTAAGTCATTTCAAGTATGGTTGTTTAAAATGTAGCTAAGAAATACTAAGTTCATTAACTGAAATGTTATACTTAATGTGTAGCATCATATATTTTAGCAAATGTTGTGTTGATTCAAATATTTAAATCACAGAGGCATTTTTGGGAAAAGTGTGAAAAAGCTTTGTGGCTACTGATAAATATCCACAGAAATATTCACTCATCAGATACTTATTGGGTGCTTGCTTTGTGCCAAGCAAGGTTCTAGGTGCTGAACTTTGTAGCATTTTAACAACTGACTTTGGATTCAGGCAAAACCAGATATAAATCCTAACTCGCTGGCTGTATGCTTCTGAGCAGGTTTCTCTAAACTTCAAATTTCTCATGCAGTAAGATGAGGATAATAGTATTTACCTCCTAGATCTGGAGATTCGTGCATGCAGAACACTTAGAATCATCCCAGGCATTTAATAAAATACTCAAATGGTAGCTCTAAAAACATGTGCATACCAGTAGGAAGTTGAAGGCATGGTATTCAAGTCATTGTGAAAAGATTTTTGCCATTTCAGAATTGGCTCAAATTTGTGTCAGGGCTGGCACATTCCATTTTAGAACACTGCTTGCGTCTGTTAGAAATCAACAAATTGTGATGTGTTCTTTTGAAAGTATTCTCAGGTTGGTATATAGGCAAATATTTTGCCAGTGCACCCAGTCAGCAGCTTCCTAAGTGCCAGCATTATGTTTTGGGTTCCTTTGTTTTTTTTTTTTTTTTGTTTGTTGTTTGGGGGGATTTTTTTGCAGTTGGCATTTAATCCTTGTTTCTTGTCCACTAGTCATCTATAGTAAATTAATTCTCTAACAATTCTCTAATAATTCCCAGCTTCTCAACAGAAAGCTAGATGACCTTCTAACACAGATACAAGATGACTCTAACAAGAAATGGTAAGGAACCACTTGAATTATTTCTAAACTTGCACAGAAAGGCATTCCTGAAGGAAAATCCATTTTAACGTTACATGCTTAATCTCTAGTGAGCCAATGTAAGTTTCTCCAAGTCATGTATATTCTGTACTGACTACTTTTCATGTGGGAATGTAATGTGCAGTCATACAGTAAACAGAATGTCGGTTCCTGTACACTGCTTTGGCATTATGAATGCTGTCGTGTTTGCAGTGAAAAAAATTAGCAAAGTGTGAAATTGGAATTTAATTGTGATAAGATACTCTCTCAAAAAATCACTTCACAGTGAAGGGTACACAAGAAGCTTCCCTCTTCCACTTGGCTCTACTTTAATTAATCACAGTAACAAACTCTCAGCAGATGATTGTCTTTGTAAGCCACTTAATACATGTGCTTATCCTGGCCGCCACAGGTAGGGGAAAAAGGATCTGGTAAAAAGGTGAAGGGGTCAGGTATGTTTTGTGTCTTACAACTGATCCAGAAGCAGGAGATGAAATGCTTTTGATTGTGTTTGTGCCTGAAGTGGGTCATTACCTGACTGGAATTTGAAACTTAGCCCTGAGCAGAAATTTTAAAGAAATTCCTCATATCAAGAGCCTAAACTAAAACTTGAAGACCGGTGACCAACATAGATGTTTAATTTGAAATATTGGTGGTATTGCTTCTAAGGCAACAATAAGACTTTTTAACTTAAGTTCCGGATACATGTGCAGGACATGCAGGTTTGTTAGATAGGTAATTGTGTGCCATGGTGGTTTGCTACACCTACCAACCCATCACCCAGATATTAAGCCCTGCATGCATTAGCTGGTTAACCTGAAGAGCATTAGCTCTTCCTCCCCACAAACAATAAGACTTTTAATTTGTTGCAAAAAAAAATGTAGATCCATAATTTGAGTTTCTGTTTAAAAAATGGAGAACTTGCATAATGGGACCTACATTTTCCTATGACGTCAAGTGCCTCAAGCTGAGTAGCACCTGCCACTGATGGCTGGGATGCTTGTGTCTTGGTGTTCCAGTCTTCACCACATACAATGGTGTATCTGATCTTATGCTGTTCCACTTGCTATTCATCTGTGAACCTGCATTAATATTTTTATTTAAAGTGAAAACTCTATCTATGTCTTTAAAAGAAGTTTCAGGCCGGGCGCGGTGGCTCACGTCTGTAATCCCAGCACTTTGGGAGGCCGAGGCAGGTGGATCACCTGAGGTCAGGAGTTCGAGACCAGCCTGGCCAACATGGTGAAAGCCTTCTCTACTAAAAATACAAAAATTAGCCAGGCGTGGTGGTGGGTGTCTGTAATCCCAGGTACTTGGGAGGTTGAGGCAGGAGAATCGCTTGAACCCGGGAGGCAGAGGTTGCAGTGAGCCGAGATGGCACCATTGCACTCCAACCTGGGCAACAAGAGTGAAACTCTGTCTCAAAAAAAAAAAAAGAAAAAAAAAAGTTTCAAAAAACATATAGACCCAAAGAGTTGCATGTTTCAGAAACAATGGAGGAGTGCATATATATATATATTTTATTAAAGTAAATAATTTTCCCAGGTGCTTAAAGAGCAAAGTGTACATGTGTCAAAATTTATGCCAGCCTGTTTGACTTATTTTTCTTCCTTGTCATTGTATAATCAGTCCCTGGTATAATTTTTCTTTGCTTTTGTGTTTTTGATTACTTGACTAAAATGGATTACTTTGGTATTATGCAGAAAGCTATGTAGAGATAAGTTAACAGTAGAAATCCTCAGGGTTTTATTCTCTGCTGTTTTTCTTACTATTCTATTTAGAACCCTGAGAAATCTCATCCACTCCTGTAGACTCAGCTGCTGACTCCTGATGGCTCCTAAATCCTACCCACATTTTTCTTCTAGATTGTGATTGCCTTCTTGACATCTCCACCCTAATATCCCACTGCCTCTGACTCAGTGTGTCTAAAACAAGCCTTCTCCTCATAAGTCTGTCATCAACACAAGGCCCTAATCTCCCGCTGGGTCCCTATCCTAATGAATGAGGTTATCTTCTACCAGTTGCCTAAGCCAGAAGACTAAGTCTCTTTCTTGACTTCTCCATCTCCTGTTACATCCAGAAAGTTACCAAAACACCTAGATTTGAGTAACTGTGGAAAATTCTTCAAAATTACTTCTTCAGTATCTCTGGAATTCATCCCACTTTTTCCAACTTCAAAATCACTGAGTTAACACCCTTATTTCCCATGTACACTCTATAGCAGACACCTAAACAATATTGCCCTTTCTGATACATTTTCTTTACTGCAACTTGAGTGATCTTGCTAAAATGCACAGCAAGTATCCTTGATTCCCCGGTTCTTCTTTGCTTATTAAATTGTAAGATGAATGTAAATCCCATGCAGTGATACCTGAGGGTCATTGTTACGTGCTCCCTGTCTGCCTCTCCCATCCCATCTTTCAATATTCTGTCCCAGGTACCTTCATTTGTATTATACTAAATGGCATGTCTTTACCCATGCATGCTGTGATTTCTGTAGCTTTCCCTAATTGAAAATCCTTGCCCCTAGTCTTCACCTGGCTAATTCTTCTGTGTCCTTCCAAATTCAGCTGAAATGTTAACCTTTTCAGGGGGTTTCTACCTCAACACAAAACCCTGGACAGCATTAGCTCTTTTCCTTTTTTGGTCTCACAGTACTGTGTACTGGATCATAGTTATTCTGTAATTGACTCTGTTCTCCTTTGTCACCACTACAATCACTGGATTGAGTGCTCATTAGAGACAGGTCCCCTGCTTTATTTGTCCTGGGAGGCCCCAGTGCCTAACACAGCTGGCACACAGTAAGTGCTCAGCAACATTGTGTTGAATGAATGAATGAATCAGTCAATTCAGTGCTTCAACTAGGAATGTTGGCAGTGAAAACATAAAAGGTGAAATTTAAGATTTACTATTTTCCATACAATAAATATTTATTGAAATTTTCCAGTGTTTTAAATATCTCATATAGGCCTGCTGTCTATCAGCATTTATCATGTTTCTTTTAGCAGCCTCTTAAAAAATTTGAACATTTTGTTAAGAGGAGTTGGAGCTGTGAATCTTGCTAGTTAGGTACCTTTGAGGTCTGTGACCACAGAAAGAATCCCTGACTCTAACCAGTTATGTCATACTTGAATTACGAAAGGTGCCTTTGACCTGCTTAGTTGAAAGATGCTTTTTCTTCTTAATTCTTCTTCTTCTTTTCTTGTAAACTTGCTTTATTTTAAAATTTCATATTTTAGATACAGGAGATACATTTACATATTTGTTACATGGGAATATTGCATGATGCTAAGATTTGGAGTTCAGATCCCATCACCCTTATAGTTAGCATAACACTCAGTAGATAGTTTTTAAGCCCACCCCCTCACTCCATCCTCTAGTAGTCCATAGTGTCTATTATTGTCATATTTATGTCCACACGTGCTCAATGTTTAGCTCTTACTTATAAGTGAGAACTTGTGTTATCTGCTTTTTTTTTGTTCTTGTGTTAATTTGCTTAGGACTGTGGCCTCCAGCTCTATCCGTGTTGCTGCAAAGATCATGATTTTATTCTTTTTTATGGCTACATAGTGTTCCATGGTGTATATATACATTTTCTTTATTCAGTCTACCATTGATGGGCATCTGGGTTGATTATATGTCTTTGTTGTTGTGAATAGTGCAGTGATGAACAAACAAATGCATGTGACATTTTGGTAGAATGATTTATTTTCTTAATTTAAGAATGATTCATTTTCTTAATTGAGAAAGTCTTTTTTGAGAGGTTAGGAACATACTAGAGGGCAGAATAAAAACAAACCAGAGGAACAGGCAGACTCCAATAAGATACATTTTGGCATAGACTTCTGACTGTGAGTCTTTAACATCAACTACCAAATATTGGATGAGGGAGAAATACTGCTTCAAAGTGCTAGAGTATATTGAAAAGTTCCATGGTCTCTACTTGACAATGATCTCCAAAACTGTCATCTGAATGATGTGGCTACGCAAGATGGTCATGCATTCTTGGATTACTTGGATATAAGCATGGTTTGTGAAGTGAGGAAGAGAAAATATCATTCATTACTGTTCTAGACAGGGAAAGAGTAGTCCCCACACCAGAGCTGGGCTTCTGAAGTAGATTTTGTGCAAGAGAACTTAAAAATGAAATACAGACCAACAAGAGCACTTCCGAGAAGTGGGCCAGCATGCCATGAATGTTAAAACTTATTTTAGGAGGAATGATTGAAGGAAGGAAAGATGCTTAAGCTAACAAAAAGAAAGTCTCAGAGGCACATGATGTTTGATGAATATGTGGAAGTTAGAGAGGGACAGAAAGTTCCTTCTATAGCAGGAGCCAAATAATATCTCTCTGTGTGCATGTTAAACAAAAGTTTTTTGCTCTGAGCAATTTCACCAATTTCTTTACAAAAGGGCCCCAGTCTCCTTATGCAAATTGATGTCCTTACACACTAATGACCCGTGTGGTATACCATGGAATATTGTGAGGGGGCCACTTCCATAGCAGTATATAAGACCCACCTTATCTAGTTTCACTTTTCAGTTATACCACTGAGGATGAATCTTTTTTTTTTTTTTTAAAAAAAGAGTATCTGTCCAAAGTGACTTTGCATGTCACAAAGGCAGAGAAATAGAGGTGGGGGAGAGGTTGCTTCTGGCACCCCCATTACATGATTACAAAGATGGAATGAATGGTCTTGGAAGGTGATGAGTTTCCACTCCTGGGAAGAATCCTGAAGAGGCTTGGCCGGAACACCTCAGGCATGGTTCAAGCATCAGCATTGGTGAGACCTGGACTCTTAAGATCCCTTTGGTCTACAAAACATGCCAAAGCCTAGCATGAATGATGCTCTGCTCTTGGAAAAACGCAGACCATATGCCCTGAATAACATCAGCTCCTATGAGAGGAAATGTCTTTTCCCATTTCTAGGACAGGGAATCATGTTTCTACCAGCTTATTGTTTTAGTCAACTTTCACCATTTTGTAGGATTAAGGTGACTATTACTTTAATATAGGAGGTGGTATAGTGTAGCAGTTAAAGGATGGAGTGTTACACTATACCACCTCCTATATTAAAGTACGGGAGGCTGAGGCAGGAGAATGGCGTAAACCCAGGAGGTGGAGCTTGCAGTGAGCTGAGATCTGGCCACTGCACTCCAGCCTGGGTGACAGAGCGAGACTCCGTCTCAAAAAAAAAACCAAAAAAACAAAAAAACAAAAAAACAAAACAAAACAAAAAAAGGATGGAGTGTAATAGCTAGATATAAAGTCAGGCAAGCCTGGGATTGAATCCTGTCTGCACTTAAGCACATAGCTCTAATAGATTAACATGCCTAAACCTCAGATTCCTCATCCATAAAATGGGCAATAGCCACCACACGGGGTTGCTGTGAGGATTAAATGAAATAATGCATAATAATACACACAGCAATATACCTATATCCAGCTGGCACTCTGGAAAAGCTGCTACTACCATGATGGTATAGTAATAAGAATACTTTTTAGTAATGTTAGTATTACTAAGACTCTTGACTTGCCTCATTTACTCTGCGTTTCTTTGAGGTCCCCAGCTCAGTGGTTTATTTATTTAATTTAGACAGTGCTCTTACACAGGATCCTCCACAGAGAACAAGGCTCATGCACACACTTGGTGGTGCTCAGAAATAAACAAGAAAATGTATTTATCTGTGTAGTTTTTGAAATTAAAAATGACATTTCTGAGTCCCCTAGTAGAAAAATAAATTTCATCTGTTTTAGTAAGGAAAAGTAGGATAAGAAACTGCTTGTTGGTAGAGGTAAGAGACATGGGGAACAGGGATTTCAACTTTATTTTTTAATCATAAAAGCATACAGTTAGTTATTAAACATGACTTTGCAGATGGGAAGTAGAACAAAAAACAAATCTCAGTGTTTCTTACTGGATTGCTATGACAATGCATGATCAGCAGCTTCTGTCAACATATGCTAAGACACAAGAATGAGAACTCCCAGCTATCATTAAAAATGTAATATTTAGAGAGCTGGAGTGTGGTACAGGAGGGCTGGATGGCTGCCTAATTTATAAGCTTTCAGGCCGCTAAGCTGAGAATGAGGAATGGAGTTGTCTTGTTTGAAGTTGGTCTTCCATTTAAGTAGTAAGCATGACTTCTGGTGATATGCTATCTCCAATAATCAGCTAATTACTGTTTTCAAACAGAACCCATACGTTATTTGATTAACAAGCACAATCATTTTCTTGATCACAAGTAGCAATATTCATGCATTTTTGAAAGTACAAGCTTAGAAGTCTTCAATAGCTTGATTTTCTTGTTTTACTATTTTTTTTACAATGACAGTCGATAACCCAGATGCATCTGTCTTACGCCTTGTCTTACCTCGTCTACATAACTCCCCCTTCTCTCCCCACCCCTGAGACTGCCTCAAAAGGATATACTGCACTGTGTTGCTTCCCAAGAGCTTGTCAGAGGGAACAGTTTTGTCATTTGAAGAATATGTTCACGATGCCGTGACAGATTTGCCAGCATCCTTCCAGCACAGTGCCTTAGATGTGATATATTCAGAACACCCTTTCCTTTTCCAGATCCTCTCCCCCACCATCCTTTATTCCAGAATTCTCATTTGCCTAGAGGATTACTGAATCTGAAAACTTTGGTGCAGTAAGTGACCTTGGATGAACATTGAATCCTTTAGTTCATAGCCTTTTAAAAAAATGGAAAACTAAGTTTTATATGGAAATGTCTTGGTACTGCTATATAAGCAGACTGTTTAAGACATTTAAAAATAATCCTGGAACTAAAAAGAGTCAAACTTTATAAGCAAAAGGCTTCTGAAGACACATCTATTTCTAATAACTTATATAATTTCTACATTCTCAATTAAAAACATATTACTCTTTGACATTTCTTTGCATTAAACCTATGAATAGAAGTTAACAAAGATGTCACTTACCATTATAAGAAGGTTGACAATTCACAAATGTCAATGCTTAGTATCAAGTCTCCATTTGAAGATGGAGATCTGTTGCACTGTCAGATTTGTTCATGCTTTGCTCTTCCCATACCTCCCCTTGATCATGCTGTGACCACCTGCCATGTGTGCACAGACCCAGGCTGGGGTCTGTGGACTCAATCCAGCCCTCTGTGTCCTATATCTATGCTATGGCTAAGAAACAGGCCTTCCATCTCTAGTTGACCATCTTTAGTGAGGAAAGCCTCAGTAACACAGGAGCCTCAGTAACACAGGAGAAGTTTAATTCTTTTGGGAGTAGCTCTAAGTATTGGACTGATTTATCTTATTTGGAACAAAATTCTAGCTCCTTGCAACTTCTTTGGAGTTGTACACAATACTAGGTTATTTTTTCCACATTATTATCTTCTCCATGATAATCTGTCATCAGGAGAGTACTTACCAAGTGATAGGTGAATCTCTATCAAAAGTCTCATTCTAACCATGCCACTACTCTACAAGGTATGTATTTTGGTTCCTATGTTGCATATGGTGATTCTAAGACTGATAGTGTTTAAGTAATGTGCCCAATATTATCCCTTGAGTAGTTGTGGAGTCAAAATTCAAACCTATGCTTGTATGGATTCTGAGATTGTTCAGCTAATGCAGAATGGTAATCTGAGATCTGTGGTTAACTTAGGGATCCATAAAAGGGCTTCAGGGATCCATAGAGTCCCTGAAATAGAAACCCAAATTTGGTTTGTATATGGATTTTATGGTAAAATCAATTACAGCCCTCCCTCATCAGAATTTCAATTAGGTGTGTAACCTCAACAATATCACATAAAATATTAAATAAGTTACACATATTTTACATTTTTCACTCCTATTTTACTCAGTCATATTACATAAAAATGCTATATCCCCCTTCATGTATGTTAATTAGTTGTGCCTCTCTCATTCTGTATATTTTTTCTCTCCTTTTTAAGCCCAAGTGTAGGACTTGTACCTATTCATACTATATTTAATTTTTTTAAGTTCAAGCTATTGGGATTCTGATTCTGCTATCTAGTGCTTTTATTACTCATTTTTCTGCTTCGTGTATTCTGTCAATTTATATCATACAACTAAAAACCAAATTAAAAATGAACAGCTTTCAACAATTTTGGACTATGGGATGTTACTAAACTCCAAGAATCCAGAATACAGGATATAATTCATTCTCTCTTTCCCTCTCTCTCTCTCATTCTCTTTCTCTCTCTCTCTCTTTCTCTCTCTCTCTCTCTCTCTTTCTCACTCTCAGGCTTCTGACAAAATTATCCTTGAAATAATTTCTTGAAGATTTAACCCTCCATAGGTCTGTTTCATCAGGAGTGACATGAGTATACCACTGCCAGCATCTCTAGGCTGGGCTGAGACAGGTGGGCATCTCAGACAGCCTAACAATTTGAATGTATCCCTTCAAATTGGTGTTCTTCAAAGAGTTGTTTAACATTTATTTAGTAGACACCAAAATAATTAACTTTTCTATTGATACGGTATGTACATTTTTTGTTCATTTTTTTAACTTGTTTATTAACTTGAATTATTTATTTTTCAGGTTTTTTTTTAAATCACTCATAGCATCAGTCACTCATAAGCACAAAAAAAAGTGGTAACTTATATAAGGTAAATGTGTTACATTTTGTTTAAAATATATCTCCAAAATCTAATTTTCTAAATTTCAAGCTGATAAATCATTTTCAACCTTTCACCATTCTTGTTCGCACTTCCATTTTATGATTCAGTTTTTGAAACCAGAACATATATTGCGGGCATATTCTAAGGATTGAAATTTAGGTAATGAACTAAATCACTCATTTTTAGTTTTTTTTGTTTTTTTTTTTTGTTTTGTTTTGTTTTGTTTTTTTAAAAAAACACTTGGCCATTCCTTACTTCTGTTTTAGAACATCAACTGTCAGTTGTCCTGTCTCAAGGCTGCTGGAGCAGCCTAAAATTGCAACATGCAATTTGTAATTATTCTTTGAGAAATAACTCCACAAAGTAAGTTCAGCACGGGGAGAAATGTTTTCCCAATTTTTATTTGAACATGTTGCCTACTTTTGCCAATTAATTTAGTAGTCTCATGTGGAAACTGAATTAACTAGCACTGTATCAGTTCGTTCTCACACTGCTATGAAGAAATATCCGAGACTGGGTAATTTATGAAGGAAAGATGTTTAATTGACTCACAGTTCTGCATGACTGGGGAGGCCTCAGAAAACTTACATTCATGGCAGAAGGCACTTATTCACAGGGTGGCACAAGAGAGAATGAGTGCCAGCAGGGGAAATGCCAAATGCTTATAAAACCATCGGATCTCGTGAGAACCTACTTATGATCCTAGAACAGCATGGGGGAAACCACGCCTATGATTCAATTACCTCCCACAAGGTCCCTCCCACGACATGTGGGGATTATGGGATTACAATTTAAGATAAGATTTGGGTGGGGACACAGCCAAGCCATATCAAGCACCATATTTACACTTTATTTTAGGAATGTTTTAATGTGCTTTATGAACTAATGTGCCAGGCAGCGGTCCAGCTGTCTCTCCCTTAATTTAGCTCTATAGACAAGAATACAGTAGAGATTAAATAAATATAGCTGTCAGACACTCCAGGAAAGTAGTAACTGCAGACGGTAACCAGAAAGGAGGAGAACCAGTTTGACTAGACTAATTTGACTAAATCCTTAGTTTCTTTGGAGGGAAAAAACAAATGTGATTCATCACATCCCCGGCTTTGGACTGTTTTTCTAATTTAATAGGGTTCCAGCGGGAGTTTGGGAGTGGAAGTTTGGGTGTACATTTTGAATAAAATCTTATCAATTTACCCATAAATGATCCTGATACAGTTCCTTTTGGGGAGCTGCTAGACATGAACAGCTTTCTTCCCGCTATGATTTCAGTAATGACAACGGCCGAACATCAAGAACTCTCTCTACCATACTTAGGAGTTTAAATATAACCCTGAAAGATTTTAAGTAATGACATGATGTGAATAGGAAAATGACAATAAAGAAATCTGGTTGGAAAAAGAAGGTTCTAAGGGCTGGAAGACCAGCTCCTGGGCCCCAGGAATTATCCAGATGAAAACAAGAGGGACTTGAACTAAGACAACAATGCAGATAGAGTTGACCCCGTAGAAAACTCCTGTGACTTCTCTCAATTAATGTTTCAGCCTGCACACTCATTCCAGTAAGAATCACAGATTAGGACATAAACAGTGAGGATAATAGGAGAAAACTTTAAGTTATGCTTCAGTCTGGTAAAAAAGATGCACTACTTTTCTGACTGAAGAATGAAGAATAAAAGGATACTTCACTCCGGTTACCTTCACTGGGAAGTCACCGCACTCCTTGATCTGACCCCCTATCCCAGGCGATGGCAGGAGAAGCACATCGCCATCATACATCAGCCTCCAAACCGATGACTAGCCTGCAAAAATAATAACTTGACTCCCATGCACCTGAGCCCACAGGGAGAAAACTCATTTTAATTCTGCCATGGTTTAATGATATTTAAATGGCTCAAATGGTTTTTATAAATGAATATATTACAAGGTTCATGTTCAAGAATCAGCAATAAGCTATAATGGACTTTACAGTTTATTAGTTCCATAAATGTCACCTTGTTATTAACAACACAGGTAAAGCAACTTTACGAAATATTCTATTATCATCCATTGAATGAAACATCAAATTTGTTGAGCTGGAGTTTCAGGCATTCTCATTTCACCCGTGTAAATCAACTTTATATTGAGGCTCACAGATATCACCAACATGATTTTTAAGACTCTTTAAAATTCTGTTTTCATGTAAAGATAAAATTTCTAAATTAAACATAGTGACTTACTCTTGAGAAAGGTGGCACCACCAGATAGAAGTGTGGAAACTGCATACAGAAGCCAGTTGTGTGTGACCAGCATTTGCTCCTCACAGGTGTCTTTTGGGAGCCACGATTTGCTGCCCCCTTCCAAGAGTGTGAAACAGCCACATTCCATTGCATTTCAGTCATTGTAATAAGGCCAAGGGAGAGGTTGTGTGTCATCTTACCATTGTTTGTCTCCTTTTTCAAAATTTGTGAAACCAGGTCATAGTCAAATGAATACTGAATTATCTCTAGCATGTGGTGGTTTTGCAAAACCTTAAACATTACATTAGAAAAGCTGTCAGCTTTGGTTAGTGTGAGACCTTACTTTGGGAGACTTATTAATAGACATTTGGAAAGTGAAGTTGTGAAACTTACAGCAGAGTGATGAAATTCCCTACCGAATGGCCCACTGTCTATATGTTTGTTTTCTTGTTAAGAAGGTAACTTTAGAAACAAATGTAGCAGAAATCCATGATTCAGCTTTCTCATGAGCTTTATCTAGCCACTAGTCTTGGAATAAGCGTTGGGCACATCTGTGTCCAGCATCACAGCCTTTGCCTTCTTCATGGCCCCACTGCAACCCCACTGCTTGCCAAGTCAGTCAGTCATTATTCACTCTTTTACTCAACAAAGATATGTTTACAAGTCCTAGATCCCAGGCATTGTCTCAGGAACTGGGCTGGGTCTGCGAGTAAGTGAAAATCCCAGTTTCACAAGGGAGACATATATTTTAAAAAATTACAAAAATGATTGCAATTGTAATGAGAACTATTGGAAAAAAATTACAGGCTGAGCTACAGTAATAGGGTTCCAAATTGACCAGGGGAGGAAGGGAAGGCTTCCCAAGGAAGTAAATTAACTGTTGCTTAAAGGCCAAAAGAAAGTTGGATAAATAAGGGTTGATTTAAAAAGAATCTTCAGTTTTCCACTAGGAAAAAAAAAAAAAAAAAAAAAGATCCTAATACAAAAGAAAGAAGGGGTCAGGGCATTGATTGACTAAGAAGAGGCAGTGCAAGCATGCAAGCAGTAGAAACAGCAGGTGTCAGGTGCCCAGATAAAGAATTTTGATAGTTAGAGGAATAAGGAAATGTAGAGAAGACAAGCATAGAGAATAATGCAGGAGGAAGCATGGGAGCTCAAGATCTAGCCCTTTCCTACTCCTCTTCACTATTACTAAGGCTAAGAATTTTTGACCACCTTCATCAGAGTGATGGATAATCATTAAAGAGTTTAAGCAAGGAAGTGACATTATCAGTTTTGCATCTGCCACAAGGAATACCACTTAGATTCCTACAGTACTGTGAAAATTGCTCTATGGATTGTAGAGCTACAGAGTAGCCCGTAATAAGTTTCTCTTTAGGGCTATTGAATGATTTACTTTCAGCCTGCCATGATTTCTATTGGAAATCAGTTAAGTAGACAGTCAGTTATGCTCATGTCTGTTTAATCAGGCAGTGGTAAATAACCCAGGCATTGCATACATATCTGTAGGGAGAGTTTTTCTTTTGTTGTTTTGTTGTCAGTGAAGGTAGAATAAAGGGTTGGGAACATCTCAGAATGTGGGATGCTGTTTTGTTCATGATACCTATGACCATTTGGTCATTGGGTGGCCCACAGCTGTGACAGTAGGGAGACTCTTGGAGAGGAGCTCTGCAGAAGACCTGGATAAGGGGGTCTGAGCTTTTCTAGGGGTAATTGTTTTGCCCTTGCTGTTTCCCAAGCAGAGACCTCTACCGTCACACTATCTTTTTCTGCCTGATGAGTCTTTGCTCAAACCGGCTGTTTTTCAGATTTTAGCTGAACGTTTATCATCAAAGTTACTGAGATTAAAGCTCACTTATAACTCCCAGCCATCAACTGTACCTCTGTGAGGCCATATGTTTGGGCAAGATGCTTGAAGATAAGCCACGTGCTGCAATGGCCACATGCACTGAAGAGCCCCACTGGGGGATTATTGGAATGCAAACTTCTGAACTCAGACGGACTCCTCTGGCCATCTGGTTGCAATTTTAGTGTCTGGGCTCTGAATGTATTTAATCCTATATATTTGAGTTGACTTGAAATAACCCATTTTTTTAAAGGGAGACAGAAAAATGTCAATGCATACACTTGATTTGGTTATTTCATCTGTTTAATTCAACTAACTTATAAAAGAACATGACTATATTCCTATCTCCAGAATATAAATATCAGATTGTTTCTAAGCCTCTCAAAAAAAGATGAAATTTTTGCTTACTATTTATTAAGGCTAACTTAAATCTGTGTAAATAGTCTCGACCCCTACTGATTTTTAAGTTCAATTATGTTTCACTAAAGTATAAAAAATTATTTACTGGATTTTATTTTTGTCATTAATAAGGAATAGAGTGTGTTGGAATATTTTGAGAAAGGGATTTCTTTCCTGATGTATCCCGCAGACCATCTTTTAAAATCTCTTCCTGTCGGCACATATTCATGGGGATGCAGATGGTTTCGTGAGTTGAAACAGGGTAGGTTTGAAGGTTAAATCTTAAATTGTTCTACTCTCCACTGTATGCTGGGGAAACCTGGTGAACATGGAAATCAAACCCCTCTGTCTACCCACTTTCCAAAGGCTCTTCTTAGATTCAGCCAAGAATAGATGCTGAGCCCAGCCCGCCTTCCTTTTTATCTCCCGCTCCTCTCCTGACATTTCTGGTGGCCACACATAGAACAACTAGTGGAGATAGAAGGCAGAGGAGGTGGTGATATAATCTAATAGTTATGAAGAATTACCGTGTGCCAGGCGCTGTCCTAAGCACTTTCTGTGCATTAAATTAATTTATTTCTCATAAAAACTTAAGAGTTAGGTACCTCTGTTATCCACATTTTACAGATGAGGCTGATGAAGAGTTTCCAGGAGGGGATTAAGAACTCCTTTCACTTATTTACTGCTTTTCTAACCCCCTTCCTGTGAAACTGTTCAAGGAGAATTTCCTCCCACGGAACACATATCACAGGAATAAACACAAGCTGCGTTTTCACTGGCCTTCATAGGAGACAAAGTTTTGTTTCCACCTCCCTCCCTCCAGGAAGCCTTTCACAGCTGTCCTGGCAACCGTTGTACCCCATTAGTTAGACAATCTGATTCCATCCATGTTAGGATTTGTGTTCACTACATTAAATGTTTTTCTCTTCATTGTAAAATTTATTTCAGGTTTATTTGTAATTTATTGTAAAATTATATAAAGATAAAAGATGTTCATAATGCCATCCTCAGGTGTGATAAAAAAGTAATTCTTTCATTTATACAATTTTTAAATGGTCATTTATTAAGCAACTTTCCTTGCTAGACCATAAATTTACTTGGTGAACAAATCGGGTAACAGCTGTCCTGAACTGCCTAGGCCTGAGGGGCTTCCTGAGACTCTGGACTTGCAGTGCTAAAACCGATAGTCCTGGGAAAAAGCGGAGGAATTGTGTGCACTCTTTGCAGGAACCAGGTTGGCTTAGGTTTACTCTTACATCACCAGCACTGGCAAACTGCTTGATGCTTAGTGAGTGCCTCATAAATACTAAATAAATATAACAAATGGGTAGTAGGCTCTGTCCTAGAGCCAAAGGGTAGAAATATTTAAATCCAGCAGAAGGTGTTTTAGATGGAAGGAATAGCATGGTTCTGAAGGTGCGAATCCTCAGTATAAGGTTAGGTAAGTACAGAAAAGCCCATGCAGATAGGGAGTTAACAGAGTAAAAGGGAAACTTATGCTTGGGACATTAGAAAGATTTATGTGATCTGGATCATGGAGTGTATTAGTCCGTTTTCACACTGCAACACATATCCGAGACTGGGAAGAAAAATAGCTTTAATTGACTCACAGTTCCACATGGCTGGGGAGGCCTCATAATCATGGTGGAAGGTGAAAGGCACTTCTTACATGGTGGTGGCAAAAGAATGAGGGAGAAGTGAAAGTGGAAACCCCTTATAAAATGATCAGATTTCATGAGACTTATTTACTACCATGAGAACAGTGTGGGGAAAACCGCTCCCATGATTCAATTATCCCCTACCAGGTCCCTCCCACAACACATGGGAATTATGGAAGTACAATTCAAGGTAAGATTTGGGTTAGGACACAGAGCCAAACCATATCATGGAGTCCTTTTATTTAACAATTAGTTTTTATTTTGTATAACAAGTGGCAACTGGAGAATTTTATGCAGCGGCATAATATGGTCATATGTCCACAAGCATAGTTTTTTGTAGACAGGATGACTGGTACAATAGGAGAGAGGAGAGAGAAGAATGAGCATGATGGAGGGAGGGAACAATTTCAGTTGGAAGGCTATTACAATGTTGCAGGCAGAGATGCTAAGAGCTTTAACTAGGTTAGTAAAGACGAAAATGAAGAGAGAAAGGGCCAACAAGAGGAAGGCTTTGGTCTGAGAACCAGGTGGGCAGTGAAATTAAACTTGCTTAACTACTGACCATATGGGATAGAATGGGGTGAAGTGTCTGGGGTAACTCCCAGGTTTCTCTCTTGAATGGGTAGGTATATGGTGGCTCCATTCACTGAGAAGAAGAATGAAGATGAGGAGAAGGTAGGGAGAGAAGATGAACTTCTGTCCATTTGGAACTGGTTGGGTTTGAGCTGAGTATACCACGTTCAGATCAAGATGTTCAAGGGGATATATGTGAATCATCAAAGTGGGTAAAGCTATGTTCCATACCTGAAACATTTTGCTCTGAAATGACAATAGCTATTGATGTTTATTTCTTGATTATAAAGATATATAGCTTTTAAATGAGAAATATTTATAATGTTCTACAAATATTAAAAATAACAAAATGAGCATAACAAAGAATCCTACCTTAATATCAAGAAATAATCACTATTAATTTTTTGTTGAACACTATCACAGATTGATTCACCCATCTGTCTCTTCATCCATCCCTCTGCCCACCTCTCTGAGATGATGGGAAATTTTCTTAACTTCTCTCTATGCCTCAGTTTCCTCATCTGTCATGGTAATTTGGTATTTACCTATATAGTGAGTACTAAATGAGTTCATGAATATGAAGCACTCGGAAAAATGCCTGGCCCATAGCGGAGTGCCATCTAAATTCTAGCTACTATAATATTCCATCTTTTCTAAATAAATGGGTTATATTAAACACAGTTTTATAACTTGCTTTGTTGTACATTCTTGTTGTTCAATGCTTACTCTTAGTTAATAAAAATATATTTCTACCCAATTCCTTAACACTTCAGTCCAAAACTGGTTTTCCCCACCAAAAAATCAAAACAAAGCAAACATGAAAAGAGAACACAAATGAAAAGCCACCACCATCACAAAACACGTAATTAGATCAGTAACTGAAAATGCTTTGAGGTAGTTTTCAACCTACAGGGACAGTGGCAAGAAGCAATTCATTACATGCAGACCATTTTGTGTAGTGATTTATAAAAGAAATAAGCAAAAAGAGTTCTGCTTTTTTGCCTTTTTCACTGTCCTTTTCTCTTCTGTCTCCACATGAATAATTCTTGTAACCTTTACTGTCTCATCAATCAACCATCAGGTGAGGTTTCTGCTTCTCATCCTGGCAGCCTCCACATGGTGCCAGTTTTCATTCATCTTCACTGTGTGCTGTTAAGACCTAGATTTTGTTTCTGTGACTAAATAGGGAAACTTATATTATACCTTTAACCCAAACCATTTCTTTTTATTTTTCAAACAGAAAAAAAAAATTCGAATGAGTGTAATTCTTTATCAGAGGACTTGAAAAATCTATTTTTCTCAGGTCTGAGAGTAAAGGCAAAGATAATTTTGTCACTGTATTGGAATTCTAACAAATTATTCTGTCACCCTCTAGAAGGGGCTCCATTGGAAAGAATCAAGTTGTATTATAATAACCTTTAGAAAGTCAAATGATTGAAGTGCGGGCATTCTAAGATAAAATAGAACCCCTAAAATATAGGATGTGAGTAAAGCAATTTTTAAATTACATGGTGAGGAGGGGAAACACATTAGCATTTCTTTTATGGCATTAGTTGTATCTTTGTAGGCATGCTGTTCCTTCTCTTGACTGGGGAATACCTCTTTTACCACAATTTATATTGATACTTTGCATTTATATAGCATGTTCCATGCCCGGAGCATTTTAGTAGCATTAAGTGTAAATGGCATAGTTACAAGCCAGGTAACTGAATATTCTCATACCACAGATGGAGAAGCACCAGTGCACAGAGCTGTATTACTCTGGAGTTCTTAGTCACTGTAAGAAACTAAAATGGGAGCTCTGAGTAGTTTTCCATGTTAAAAAACAATTGATCTGCCCTAAAAGTTGAGATTATTTCTGATGGCTCAGCATTTAGTCTTCTGGAAGCAGGAACCTGAGATTTTTCAAGACTTCTACTCTCTGTCATGTTTTGGATGAGCCTGAACCCCTGGCTTTAGGGGTGAGAATAGGGCCCAAGTGTGGCTACTTGGTGTAGTTGATTTTCCTGATGACTCTGAGAAAGATCCCAGAACAATGGTTGTAACCATGGTTTGAACTGTTGGAGCTTCTCTTGCCACTGAGGTTGCTGAGAAAATATGCTACATGTCTGGTGCTGCAGGAGACAAGCAGTGAAGAAAATTCTAAATGAAACCAAAAAGGTAAGCAGAGGCTAGAGAAAAAGTGGAAAGTTCTGAGGCTATCTGTTGACTCCTGGATCAAACTATACCTGAAAACCAGACTCTGGAATTTTTAGTTACACGAGCCACTAAATTATCTGTATTTCACCTAAAAACTGTGAGTGAGCTGGAAGGATTCTTATATAAAGTTATTGGAATATTTAAAATATGATCTTTTAGTTTAGAACAGAAAATAGTCCTTAATTAAAGCTTTTGTACCTGGTTGTATATTTCAAGAAAGTATCAAAAGTTATTTAAAAGAGAAATTCTGTTGAATAAATAACAGAGGAAAAAGAAATAATGAAGTGGAAAATTTCTTATTGTTTTCTGAAAAACACATAAAAAGTCTAAAGCATATTTTTATATTGTTAGACTTTTTTCAGAATTCATTTTGAAAGCTATTAATTTTAATTATGTTGTTTTCAGTGATATAACATATTAAGTGTTCTGATGTCAGAACTGGATCTTCTAATGCTCATTTTTTCATAGTTTTTTTTTTTCATAAGTACCCTTCAGATAGACTATTTTACAAATTAGTGATGTAAGTTCATGTATTGCTTATTTATAGGCAGGTATTTGGCAGAAATACCCAAATATCTGTGTTGTAAAGGTCAAAGATGGACAGGGATAAAGAATGAGCTCTGATTCTTCCATGTGTAAACCCCTCCCTGGATGAGGGTGTTTTTGGGTTGTCTATCAGTGTCTCCCGAGAAACCTGGGAGAGATGGAAAGTTCATGTTTCTCATTCATCCCATAAATTATAAGCCTTCTTAGGATGATAATTGGCCTTGAATAACATGAAAAGTGTAAGAAATGTTTTTTCCATCTCAGTCATTGAATGATTTTGTCTTTCCAGTACTTGACTTTCAAACAAGGTTTTATCATTGTCAAGGTAGGCAGAGTAGGATGAAAGATCATAATTTTTAGAATGGTAACTGGAAGTGGCTTGAAGTGGATTAGAAGGGAGTTAAGAGAAAAGATTTCTCTGTAGGTTTACTTGTGGCCAGGCCAGAGGGGTGGTGGTGGCTGCACAGGAAGAGGCGGTGGGGGACTAATACAATTACTACAGTTTGGATGCTGATTACATGCAAGATGTTGACATCTCATTCCATCCTCACAGCAAATCCACGAGGAATATATAGGTATGGTCGGTCCTCTGTGTCATTGGGTTCTGCATCCTGTACTCAACCAACTGCATGTTTGGGGGAAAAAAATTTGTACCTGTACTGAACATGTCCAGGCTTTTTTAAAAAAACCATGTTCCCTAAACAAGATAGTATAACAACTATTTACACAGCATTTATATTTTATTAGGTAATACAAGTTTTCCAGAAATTAAAGTTTACAGAAGAATGTGTGTAGTTTACATGCAAATACTGTGTCATTTTACATAAGGGACTTGCGCACCCTTGGATTTTGGTGTCCATGGGAGATCCTGGAACCAATCCCCCGCAGATACCACAGGATGACTGTACTTCATTAACCCTGTTTTACAGATGAAAAAAACTGAGACTTAGCAAGGTTCAGTTCATAACTTTTAGTTCATAATCATAATTAATTTGTGCTCCAGTTCATGCTGTGAGTATGTGGCTGAGCTGGTATCAAATACCCATCTGCCTCCTTGTGTTCATTTTCCATTTTTTTTCTCTCTGAGACTGAGTCTTGCTCTGTTACCCAGGCAGGAGTCCAGTGGTGCGATCTCAGCTCACTGCAACCTCCACCTCCCATGTTCAAGCGATTCTCCTGCCTCAATCTCCTGAGTAGCTGAGATTACAGGGGCATGCCAACATTCCTAATTTTTTTTTTTATTTTTATTTTTTTTTTATTTTTTTTATTTTTAGTAGAGACGGGGTTTCACCATGTTGGCCAGGCTAGTCTCTAACTCCTGACCTCAAGTGATCCTCCTGCCTTGGTTTCCCGAAGTGCTGGGATTACAGGAGTGAGCCATCACGGCCGGCCGTGCCTGCCTGTGTTCTTAGCCACTCTGTGCTACAGCCTGTGATCTGTTCAAGGAAATATAATAGCGCCATCACCACTAAAATAATGGGGACGGTGGCATTATCAACTAAATAGCTCATTTACCAACCTGGTTGAGGAAGAATTAAGAAAACCAGAAATCTTCTGTATATTCTCGTCACGATTGTAGTAATTGTTGCTCCCTTTTCATTCAAATCAGATTTCTTGTGCCCCTTTTTAGTCAGCACATTGTGGAAGGATGAGAGGAGACAGAGGACCTCAGAGCAGATGGCGTGCATTCAGGACAGTGATCATTTAGAGGGTCTTTGGCAAATCATTTCAGCTCTGCAGGCCTCGCTGTTTTTATCTGTAAAATGGCTCTTTTTGTTCTAACAATCTGTGCTTTAATATAGTGATGCTGTAATAAGCATACTGAGTTTTCCTTTTTTTCTGGATCTTCGAAGATGAGCTTTACTAATTTTATGTCTGATTCAAAGTAGTAATTTAACTAAACCCACTGGTCCTCTGGATCCAGTGTCTGCAGTTGCTGTCTATGCTGATGAGTTACTGCTCAGCTGTACCACTTGTAAATATTTACTGTGTTGAATATAAATATCACTCCTTATCTTTTTTTTTTAAATCCCTTATTTCTGGTCTTTCAGTTATTGTTTTTTACTGTGATAAAATATAAAACCTAAAATTTGCCATTTAATTTTTAAAAATAATTTTATTGTGACAAGAACACTTAACATGAAATCTGTGATTTTAAATTTTAAGTGTACAATTCAGTATTGTTGACTATAGGCACAATTTTGCACAGCAGATCTCTAGAACTTATTTACCTTGTTCAACTGAAATGTTTTGCTCCTTAAAAACAACTATCTTCTCCCTCACCACCTAGCCCCTGGCTACCTTCATTCCACCCTTTGATTCTGTGAATTTGACTATGTTGGATGCCTCATGTAAGTAGAATCATGGAATATTTGTCTTTCTGTTCCAGGCTTATTTCACTTAGCATAATGTCATCAAGATTCATCCATGGTGTTGTGAATGGCAGAGCTTCCTTACTATTTAAGGATGAATAAATTCTGTCATGTGCATATATCACATTTTCTTTAATCACATGTTGAAGGACATTTAGGTTATTTCCATATCTTGGCTGTTGTGGATAGTGCTGCAGTCATCATGGGAGTGCTGATATCTCTTTAAAATTTTGATTTCCTTTCCTTTGGATACGTACTCACAGTTGGGATTGCTGGATCATATGGCAGTTCTATTTTTAAATTTTTGAGGAACCTCCATATTGTTTTCCATAGGAGGTGAAATCATTTTATATTTTCACCAATAGTGTGCCAAGTGTTGTTGAGGATGTGGAGCAGTTGGAATTGTTTTTACCCTTGTAAGTGTACAATTCAGTGGCATTAATGAAAAAGATTTGAATAGCATCAAATTGTACAACCATCATCGCTATTCAAATCTTTTTCATTACTCCAAACAGAAACTCTGTACCCATTAAGTAATAATTTCCCATTACCCTACCCCCAAAACCTGCTAATATCTAATCTGTTTTCTGTCTCTATGAATTTTCTCAGCATAGGTATTTCATGTGAGTGAATTTATACAATATTTGTCCTTTCGTGTCTGGCTTACATTACTTAGCATAATGTTTTCAAGGTTCATCCATGTTGTCGCATATATTAGAATTTAATTCCTTTTTAAGAGTGAATGATACACCATTGTGTGTATGTACCATATTTTGTTTATCTATTCATCTATTGATGAACACTTGGGTTGTTTCCACCTTTTGGCTGTTATGAATAGTGCCGCTATGACCATGACTATACATGTATTTGTTTGAATCCCTGTTTCCAATGTTTTGGAGTATATACCTGAGTGAAATAACTGAGTCATATGGTAATTTTATTTTTTATTATTTTATTTTGTTTTTTGAGACAGGGTTTGGCTCTCTTGCCAAGGCTGGAGGGCAGTGGCATCTTGGCTCAGGGCAACCCCCGCCTTCCAGGCTCAAGCAAACCTCCCGCCTTAGCCTCTTGAGTAGCTGGGACTAGAGACACGCCACCATGCCTGGCTAATTTTTGTACGTTTTGTAAAGACAGGGTTTTGTCATGTTGCCCAGGCTGGTCTCAAACTCCTGAACTCAAGCAATACACCCTCATTGGCCTCTCAAAGTGCTGGGATTACAGGTGTGAGCCACTGTGCCCGGCCTGGTAATTTTAACTTTTTGAGGAACTGCTACATAATTTTCCAAAGTAACTACACAATTCCACATTCTTACCAGAAATGTACTACGGTTCTAATTTCTTCACATCCTTGCCAACACTTGTTTCCTTTTTTTTTTTGATTATAGACGTTGTAGTAGGTATGGTATCTCAATGTGTTTTTGATTTGCATTTCCTTAATGATTAATAGTGCTGAGCATCTTTTCAAGTGATTATTGGTAATTTGTATATCTTCCTTAGAGAAATGTCTACTCAAGTCCTTTGCCCACTTTTTTGTTGATACATAATTTTTGTACATGTTTATGGGTACATGTAATCTTGATTATATTCATAGACTATGTTATGATCAAGTCAGGTTAATCACGGTGTCCATCACTTGAGTGTTTGTCATTTCTTTGTCGGAAACATTTCAAGTGCTCTATTCTAGCTAATTTTAAATATGTGATACATTGTTAATTATAGTATCCCTACTCTGATATCAAATATTAAGACATATTCCTTCTATCTAACTGTATGTTTGTAGCCATTAACCAACCTTTATTTATCCCCCCACTGCATACACACATACTCACACACCCTTCTCAGTCTCTGGTATCTCTCATTCTATTCCCTACCTCCATGAGATCAACATTTTAAAACTCCCACGTGTGAGTAACAACACGGGATATTTGTCTTTCTGTGCCTGACTGACTTATTTCACTTAACAGTCACATCCATGTTGCAGCAAATGTCATGATTTCACTTCTTTTTTTTTTTTTTTTTTTTTTGGCTGAATAGTATACACACACACACACACATACATATATACACACATGCAATATTTTCTTTACCCATTAGTCTGTTGATGGACACTTAGGTTGATTCCATACCTTTGCTATGTGAATAGTGCTGCATGTGAATAAACATGGGAATGCAGGCATCCCTTTGATAGACTGATTTGTTTGCCTTTGGATGAATCATAGTGGGATTGCTGGATCATATGGTATTTCTATTTTTAGGTTTTTTTTTTTTGATAACTCTCCATACTGGATTCCATGGTGGTTGTAATAATTTACATTCCCACCAGCAGTGTATAAATTCCCTTTTCTCTGCATCCTCACCAAGATTTCTTATTTTTTGTTGTTTCAATATTAGCCATTCTAACTGGGGTAAGATGATATCTAATGCATATGATTGTTTTGATTTGCATTTTCCTGATGATTAGTGATGGTGAACATTTTTTCATATGCCTTTTGCCTATCTGTATATCTTCTTTTGATAAATGCCTATTATGTCCTTTGCCTACTTTTTAATGGAATTATTTGTTCTGTTACTGTTGAGTTGATTGAGTTCTGTGTATATTCTGGATATTAGTCCCTCATTAGACGAGTTGTTTGCAAATATTTTCTCCCATTCAGTGTTTTTTTCTTCAGTGTTTATTGTTCCTTTTGTTGTGCAGAAGCTCTTTAATTTAATATAGTCCTACTTTTCTATCTTTGTTTTTGTTGCCTGTGCTTTTGAGGTCTTAGCTACAAAATCTTTGACTAGATGAATGTCCTAAAGTGTTTCCTTTTTGCTCTCTTCCAGTAATTGTATAGTTTTAGATTGTATGTTTAAGTCTTTGTCTTGTGTTGATTTTTTTAAATGTAGTGATAGGAGTCCAGTTTTATTCTTGTGCATATGAATATCAATTTTTCCCGTAACACTTATTGAAGAGGGTATTCTTTCCTCAATATATGCTGTTGGTACCTTTGTAAAAAATCAGTTGATTGTAAATACGTGGCTCTATTTCCGAGTTCTCTATTCTGTTCCATTGGTCTATGTGTCTGTTTTTATGCTAAACCCACATTGTTTGGGTTACTATAGACTTGTAATATATTTTGTAGTCAGGTAGTGTGACACTTCCAGCTTTGTTTTTTTCGCTCAGGATTGCTTTGGCTCTTCAAGCTCTTTTTTTGGGTCCATATGAATTTTAGGATTTTTTTTCTATTTCTATGAAAATGACTTTGTATTTTGATAGGGATTGCATTGATTCTGTTGAGTGTCATGAACAATATATTCATCTTAATAATATTTATTCTTCTAATCTGTAAGCATGGGATGACTTTACACTATTTGAGTCTTCGTTAGTTTCTTTCATTAGTGTTTTGTAGTTTTCCATGTAGAGGTTTTTCACCTCCTTGGTTAAATTTACTCCTGGGTATTCCATGTTTTTTTGTAGCTGTTGTGAATGAGATTGTCTTCTTGAATTTTTTCTCAGCTAGTTCATTATTGTATAAATGCTACTATTTTTTGTATGTTGATTTTGTATTCTGTAACTTTACTGAATCTATTTATCAGATCTAAGAGTTTTTCGTTAAAGTCTTCAGGATTTTCTAGATATAAGATCATATCATCTGCAAAGAGGGACAATTTGAATTCCTCCTTTCCAATTTGGATGCCTTTTATTTCTTTATCTTGCCTTATTGCTCTGGCTAGGACTTCCAGTATTATGTTTAATAGGAGTGGTTGTGTGTCCTAACATATGGTCTATCCTAACATGTTGTCTATTCTGGAGAGTGTTCCATGTGCTGATGAAAAGAATGTGTATTCTGTAGATGTCAGATGAAATGTTCTGTAAATATCTGTTAGGTCCATTTGGTCTAATGTGCACTTTAATGTTTCTCTGTTAATTTTCTGTCTAGTGATGGGAGTCGGGTGTTCAAGCTCCCAACTATTATTGTACTGGAGTTGATCTCTCCCTTTAGATCCAATAATATATGCTCTATATGTGTGGATACTCCAGTATTGTGTTCATATAGATTTAGAATTGTTATATCCTCTTGCTGAATTCATCCCTTTATGATTATATAATGCCTTTCTTTTTTTATTTTTACTGTTGTCAGTTTGAAGTCTGATTTATCTGAGATAACTATAGGAACTCCTGCTTGCTTTTGGTTTCTATTTGCATGGAGTATCTTTTTCCATCCCTTTACTTTCAGTCTGTATGTCTCTTTACAGGTGAGATAAGTTTCTTATAGGTAGCATGTAGTTGGGTCATGTTTTTTCTCCAATCCATTCAGCCAGTCTTTATCTTTTAAGAGGAAAGTTAGTTTAATGCATTTATATTTAAGAGATTATTGATATGTGTTTATTTTTGTCATTTTATTAATTGATTTGGGGGGCATATTCTTTGTTCCTTTCTTTCTCTCTTATTGTCTCTCATTTTGGTTTGGTGATTTTCTGTAGTGGTAACATTTGAGTTCTTTCCCATCCTTATTTGTATGTTAGCTTTACCAGTGGGTTTTCTATTTTCCTGTATATTCATTATACTAGATACAGTTCTTTTGCTTCCACGTATAGAATTCCATTAAGCATTTCTTGGAGGGCCAGTCTAGTGGTGATAAATTTGCACAGCTTTTGCTTGCCTGAGGAATACTTTATTTCTCCTTCATTTATGGAAGGATGACTTTGCTGGTTGGCAGATGTGTTATTTTTTAACAGTTCAAACATATCACCCTATTCTCTCCTGGAGTTTCTGCTGAGCAATTCACTGCTAGTCTGTGGGACTATCATTATAAGTGACTTAGATGCTTTTTCCTTGCTGTATTTAGAATTATCTCTTTGTCCTTGACTTTTGACAGTTTGAGTGTAATGTGCCATCTAGAAGATCTTTTAGCATAGTATCTGTTTGAGATCGCTGAGCTTTCCATATCTAGATGTCTAAATCTCTTGATAGACTTGGGGAGTTTTCAGATGCTACTTAATTTGCTTTTTTATCCCTTTCATTTTCTCTTTACCTTCTGGAACACTGAAAATCTGAACATTTGGTCACTTTATGGTGTTCACCTATGTCATGTAGGCTTTGTTCATTCTTTTTTATTTTTTCATTATTTTTTTTTCTCATGGGGTTATTTCAAAAGGCCTGTCTTCAAGTTCTGAAACTCTTTCATCTGCTGGATCTATTTTATTGTTGAAGATTTCTAATGTATTGTGTAGTTCACTGAATACATTCTTTAGTTCCAGAATTTCTATTTAGTTTTTATATCTCTTGGATAAATTTCTTATTCATATCCTGAATTGTTTTTCTGATTTCTTTGTATGGTTTATCTGAGTTCTCTTGTATCTCACTGAGCTTATTTAATATCATGATTTTGAATTATATTTCCAGGATTTCATACATTTCTTTTTTATTGGAATCTTCTGCTGGAAAATCATCGTGTTCCTTTGAAAGTATCATACTTATTTTAATTTTTTTATGTTTCTTGTGTTCTTATAGTTATATCTGAGCATCTGGTATAATTATCACTTCTTCCAAATTTTGAATTTGCTTTTGTATGGGAGGACTTTTCTCTGAATATTCGTTTATGGTGTTAGTTGAGTAGGGCACTTTAGTTTTGATTCTGCATACATGCAATAGTGTAGTCTTTGAATGATTCCTTAGGCTGTAAACAGTATCAGTGGTATCTGTGATTTCTTCCGTGGCTTAGGGTGCAATTATTAATGAAGGCTGTAGTCAAGTTTTGCTGGGGATGGAGACATCAGGTGGACATGTTGTTAGGCCCCTGTGGTGGCAGTGACAGTCCAAGCATGCCTGTCCTTGGGCCTCCAAGTTGCTCACTTAGATGCCAGTAGTAACAACAATGGGCTGAGTGAGTGTGTGGGTCCTCAGGCCCCTGGTAGGTGGGCATGGCATGAAGAATGGCAGTAGCAATGGTGAGATAAACCTCGGGCTCCAAAGTAATTCTCACTGGTGTTGGTGGTGGCCGCAACAGGCTGAACAGGACAATCAGCATGCCTGCTGATGGTGCAAGCAAGTGGATGTCAGCTCTACTGGTAGTAGCAGGTTGCGTGGGCCAACCTCAGGTCCCTGGGAAGAGTGCTTAGGTGCCAACATTGATGGACTGGGCTCGATGGTTATCAGGTCCCTAGATGGCATGCCTGGGCACTGGGGGAGGCTGAGCTGGGCTGGGCAGATCTGTCTTTGGGCCCCCCAGTGGTGTGTGCAAGGGAGTTTGTCCTCAGGGCATGTGAAAATGCATATGGCCTTTGCTTTTGAGGGTAGCAAGGTCTTTGGCAATGGCACCTACTTCAACCCTGGAGGCAGCAGTCAGCCATGCAATGTCTGTGGTCAGAGAATATCAATGGCGCTCCAGAAATATAAAGATGCAGAGGCTATTGAGCCCCTGGGCAGGATGCAGTCTCATGTGTGATGGATTGTCAAAATGGTTCCTTGCTATAGCTGCTAGGGGATGGAGGTGTGTGGGACCCAGCATCAGCTGCCTCTCTCTGGAGCAGTGCCTTCACACAGTCTCCAGGAAGCTCCTTATCTTAGTTTGGGGGCCCACAAAGATCTAAGGGCTTTCCTTTAATTAGGATATAGGAATTTACTGTGGAAATGTGGACTGCTGGGGGTCCTCACTTATCCTTTCTCCATATAGGAGAGCCTCTCCAGGCACTCAGCTAATCCCTGAGCAGGCTGCCTTTCTTCCCTCTTTTTCCTTGCTTTAGGTGTTTCCTGCTGCTTCTGTGTTGAATTCCAGTGTCTTCTGTTAGATAACCTATTCAAAGTGCCATTATCTACTCACTGTTTTGTTTCTTCTTTATGGAAGAAGCTGGTACCAGATGCCTCTAGTCAGTCATCTTGAAGCCCCTCCCCTTTGCCCACTTTTGAATTAGTTTATCTCTTCATTGTTGCATTACATTCTTTATATATTCTGGATATTAAGCCTTATCACATATATGATTTACTAATATTTTCTCCCAATCAGTGGGTTATCTTTTTGCTTTCTTGATAATGTCCTTTGATATAAAAAGTTTTTAATACTAATGAGATCTAACATCTATTTTTTTCTTTTGTCTTTAATGCTTTTGATGGCATATCTGAGAATCCATTGCCAAAATTTATTATCATTTAACTCTGTGTCCTTCTATAAGGGGTTTAACTCTTACATTTAGGTTATTGATACACTCTGAGTTGGTTTATGTATAACTTAAAGGGGCTATACAAAAATTATATTGAGGTAAGGGTCGAATTGCATTTTCTTACAAGGTGAAATTCATTTGTCTCAGCACCATCTGTTGAAGAAACTCATCTTTACCCATTGAATGGGCTTGCTACCTTTGTTGAAAATAAAATTGGGCATATTTTTGAACTCTCAATTTTATAACATTGGTCTATATGCCTACCCTATTCCGGTAGTGTATTGTTTTCATTATTGTAGCTGTGTATCATTGATTTTTTTAAAAATGTAGTAAATATGCCTAGTATCATTCTTTTGCCACCCCATCTCATGTTTTTTTACTTCTAATCTATGAATTTAAGACACTAACCAATCAAGTTTATTACATCTGCATATTACTAAAGTTTTGGAGCCTCCCTTAAGGAACAAATTGGATTTGGTACACTGGCTTTGTGACATATGGCATAGGCCAGTGACCTATTCTCTCTTTTTCTCTTTCACAACAGAACCTCAGATAATATATTAGTTAAAAACAGAAGTGTTCAGGTTGAAGGGCAGGAAAGTATAATTACATAGACCCAGTCTCTGCCGTATCGACATGCTCTAAAAGCTATTATGGCAGAAGTGACATTATTTGAAAACTGTTAGCATCAATATATTTTTAGTTTATTTTTCTATTACATTTTGTATGGTTGTAGCTTTCTAAAATTCACTCTCCAGATAAACTAAGTATTATGCTAACTTAAAAAAAAAAAACCCCTGCATTGTTATTGATTTTTTGCTATATTAATAGATTTAGGGGGAAAACGTTTACACATATATTTATGTATAATTACAATCTGAGATTTAAATGTCCCACAGAGTTGCCTTTTACTGAATTCTTTTACTCAAACATCTAAAAATAGCAAGCAATTCATATTTGACTCTGCAGTCAATCTCAACACATGGGTCGTCCTGAGCATTGTGTGTTAAGTGAGAGTACATACAATCTAACATAGCCATGACTGCTGTCAAGTTCACACTTCCTGAGGATGTGCATTCTAAGTGTCCCTGGATGTACAAGATGACAGATCAAACTAGTTGTTTGTGCTGTTGGGCAATAGAACCAAATATTTCAGTTGTTTCAAGTAATGTTATGGTATGCTCCATAAATTCACTAAGGTGACCCGGGAGTGCTGACAGGAATCTACTTTAGCCTCACTTATTGTCACTTAACAGAATAAATGAGAACCGATGTCTCTGCAAACACTAATAGTAAATTACAGTTATGGTGAACACAAATGCCTCATTATGTCTAGTCAAGGTCTGTTTCCCTTTTATAGAGCTAACTGGTAGAAAGCATTGTTTTTAATTTATGAATGAATATGCACAGGAACCTTAGCTATCCTATTTACATAAAATTGATAGACAATTAATCTTCAGTAAAATATCTACAGCAGGTTTAGAAAATGCAAGCCATGGTAAAAATTTAAAATGTGGTCAGAAATATCAAATGTCTTTAGACACCAAAATGCCCCTTTATTAGCCTTTTATTATCTCACTGGTAAACTTGCAAAACTGGTAATAGTTTAATGAGATTATAAAGCATACATGCACGTGGGTTAAATAAATTTTAAATCATTAATGTTGGTTAATAAAACACTAGAAAAGGCATTTAAATGTTTGGAGTGTAAAAAAGGCAATCTTTAGGGGGGTTTGTAAATGCAGTTTGAACTTTGCTTGAAATTTATGTTTTTAGGTCAACATAATTTAGAAGGGATTTGTCCACGAAAGTGAGGCATGAGAGAACTTTTGCAGGTGATAGAAATGTTTACTATCTTGATTGGTATGTCAGGTAAGTAATTATAGACATTTATGAAAATGCATTAAAATGTGTATTTAAGATTTGTGTTTATTACTGTATGTCTGTCTCTCTCTAGATACACAAGTGTCCATATCTATTTACACACACACACATACTCAAAGGTGAAAAGATAGACTCCTGAAAATATTCATGGAGTCTGCCATCCCTGTAGCTATATTTGTCTTCACATAATTTTGGTACACAGGTCAATAAGTTTCCTTATATATAAATCAATTTGATTTGTGTCTTTGTTACTCACAATCAAAATAATCCTAATGTAGATTTCTCCTTGAAATCTTTTTACTGCACCTTTGTATTTAATATTTGGTGAATCCTGTCTTTCAGAGAATTGAGATGACACTCTTTGCACCAATAAATACTCTACTCTCAGTACTTTTTATGCACTTGGCATCACTGGACTACTCATAAAATCCTAAATTTTGGAATGGTGTTAAATCTCTCTCTTCATGCTGTTTCATCAGGAGGCAAATCTTAAGGCTACCAGTAGTGATGTCTTTTTCCATGTAATTGCAAAACTATGATGCCAATGAAAGCTCACTCAAGCCAATGTTTCCACGTTTCTTTTTTTTAGGAATTGCTCTTACCCTGGGGCAAAAAGGACAACACAGAGCTATAAACTGTGTACAGGAAAAGCAATCAGCAGGAACTCAATCTTATACTTCAATCAATTCCCCTATGCACAGCGTCTTTTGTACTTAGGCTTGGGCTTGTAAGGACAGGAAAAAATGATTAAAGTTTCCTTGGTTTCAGAATATTAGTAATGCCAACACAGAAGCAAGATTTAGTTTAACTAAATTTGAATATGTAATATTTGATTTCTACCCAGAGGAATCAAACTGAATTTTAGCAAATGTTGACTTATGAGCATAGGCTAGATAGTTTTTGCTCTTAAACTTACAACTCAGAAAAAGTGTGATTATTAACCATAGTTTTATAGACTTCAGAGCCCCTGAGGGCAGGAAACATGTCCAGTTTGTCCAGAGTAGGCATCAAGTATCATTTGTTAACTGATTCTGTCTGAGAAGTTAAGTAATCCCCTGAAAGTCAGGGTATAATAGAGACTGTAAACGATCCCTCTGTATCTGTACTTGTTAAGGTTTAACATTTAAAAATCAGTGGAGATTGTCTTTGACCCTAGCCAAGCTCCTCTTTCTTTCTCTTTTCCCATATTTAGGTGCATTCTCTCTTAGATCAAAGGCTTAAAGGTTTCGTTGTTGCTATAGTCCAAAGTCAGCGTAGACCACTGGAGACAGGTTGAAGCAGCAGATGCCTGTAATGTTAGCCAGATGAAATAAAGTTAATAGCCAGAAAAGTTTGGCAATAGAAAAAAAAAAAAATGGTTGTGATCAGGAAGTGCTAATGATTTTATGAAATGGAGAAGCCCTCAGTATAGAGAAGTAACTAAGATGAACCAAAAATTATAACCATACAGTAAGAAGGTCAAACCAAACAGGAAGTAGGAACATTGTCTCTAAAGTCAGAAAATCTGGGATCACCTAGATTGATTCAAGTGTAAGATTGAGTTCCTGCTGATTGCTTTTCCTGTACACAGTTTATAGCTCTGTGTTGTCCTTTTTGCCCCTAGGGTAAGAGCAATTCCTAAAAAAAATGAAACGTGGTAACATTGGCTTGAGTGAGCTTTCATTGGCATCATAGTATGTTTGCAATTACATGGAAGAAGACATCACTACTGGTAGCCTTAAGGTTTGCCTCCTGATGGAACGGCATGAAGAGAGAGATTTAACACCATTCCAAAATTTAGGATTTTATGATCCCAAATTTTCTGACTTTAGAGACAAAAATTTGTCTAATGCCACTTAATTTCAAGTAGATCACCTAGTTCTTCTACTTGAAATTAAGTGGCATTAGACAAATTATTGAGTTCTCTTGTCTGTAAAGCATGAATTGTATACCTACCACTGTTCTAGAGATTGAACAATCCATGTAAGGTGATCTGTAGAATGCCTGGCACATCATAGGCACTGAGGAAATTTTTGGTGATGATCGTTATGGTGCTTGGATACGTGAATTCATAAGTAGCTAACAATAGTGAAGGAAACAATGACTTGCAAAGAACTGGATCAGCTTTAAAAGGGTCCTCACTTTGGGCCTACTAGCTTCTTCAGTAATCGGTGTGCAAAACAGACCCTTGAAAATCCATCTGATATGCTTTTTTCATGGTCCATAAATCCTAAGAACCCACAGGTTCCCCAAAATGCTCCCTAACCTATTGACCTATTCAATTTTGCTCCCCCTGGAGTATGGAGTGTTCTGTACTCTTTATCTGCATCAAAATGATCATCCTCTCAATGCAGATATGTCTCATTAAATTTATTAGCTCAAGGATAAGAATATTTCGTCATTCATATCTTCTGTTTATTTTAGAAGATACAAGTTTATCTGAATATTCTCATATATTTTGAGTGTTAGTGAAATAGAGTGAAGTAATAAGTTCCAGATAGCATGGGGAGATATTTTAGTGAGGGAGATTGAAGTCACATTCCATGGATTTACAGCCAACTGGGCTTTAGTAACTCATTTCTGAACGTTCTGGGCGAGCAGCTGAATGTATTTTTATTATAATCACCCTCTCAAATTATTATAATGTATGAGACATCTTTATACACAGCCAGTCAAATCTAGTTAATTACTATGTAAGTTAATTTGTTATTGTAAGGTTTTACAGCCCTTTGTAAGGCAAGAGTGAAAGTGGCTTTAAAAAGTAAGTAATTCGGCCCGGCGCGGTGGCTCAAGCCTGTAATCCCAGCATTTTGGGAGGCCGAGACGGGCGGATCACGAGGTCAGGAGATTGAGACCATCCTGGCTAACACGGTGAAACTCCGTCTCTACTAAAAAATACAAAAAACTAGCCGGGCGAGGTGGCGGGCCCCTGTAGTCCCAGCTACTCGGGAGGCTGAGGCAGGAGAATGGCATAAACCCGGGAGGCGGAGCTTGCAGTGAGCTGAGATCCGGCCACTACACTCCAGCCCGGGCGACAGAGCGAGACTCCGTCTCAAAAAAAAAAAAAAAAAAAAAAAAAAAAGTAAATAATTCAAGACCAACCTGAGCAACATGGTGAAACCCCGTCCCTACGAAACATACAAAAATTAGCTGGGCATGGTGGCATGCACCTGTAGTCCCAGCTACTTGGGAGGTTGAGGTGAGAGAATCGCTTGAGCCCAGGAGGTTGAGGCTGCGATGAGCTTTGATTGTGCCACTGTAATCCAGCCTGAGCAACACAGTGAGACCTTGTCTAAAAAAAAAAAAAAAAAGTTATTAATCCTCTTTTGGTGACTAGCTTACCATCTAACTTAATCTGATACTTCTCTAGAACTAACAGTACACTTGCTTAATTAGACGTGTTAATCATCCATCTTGATCACTGCATAAAGTTAGTTGTACTGTGCATGAACAAGATCAAGGGTTTAAGCTGCAAGTATTCAATACTTGGCTCTAGGCCAGGCGCGGTGGCTCCAGCATGTAATCCCAGCACTTTGGGAGGCCGAGACGGGTAGATTATGAGGTCAGGAGATCGAGACCATCCTTGCTAACATGGTGAAACCCCGTCTCTACTAAAAAATACAAAAAACTAGCCAGGCGAGGTGGCGGGCGCCTGTAGTCCCAGCTACTCGGGAGGCTGAGGCAGGAGAATGGCGTAAACCCAGGGGGTGGAGTTTGCAGTGAGCTGAGATCCGGCCACTGCACTCCAGCCTGGGCGACAGAGCGAGACTCCGTTTCAAAAAAATAAAAAATAAAAATACTTGACTTTACATTTCAGTTACTGGCCTTCAGCACCATGAAGAGAGGTGAGACCATTCTAGGTCATTATTTTTTTCCTTCTCCATCCTTTCAGAATTGTTGCCTACATGTAACTTGGGCACACATTCTGTATATTGTAAGGTATTTGTTGTGTAAAGTGACCTATTTGATCTGTTTATTTTCTTCTTTTGCAAATAGTTTCCCTATTTTCTTGATAGCACATTTGTTCTTTGCACTTTCAAAGAATCCGTTAGAAGTATAGTTAAAGATGCCTGTCAAGACAAAGATAGTTGAATGTATTCCCATTTTCCTTTTTCAAAAAGTGATTATTTAGATCCAGAATTGCTTCCTTTTCTACATGTAATGTAGAAATTATACAGCTGAAGATTTTTTTTTTTTTAGTCATCCACGTCAAATCATCACCAGAGAAGATGCAAAAGAAACTTCTAAATCTGCCCTGAATATTTGACAATTTGCATGAATATTTCTAATGACTCTTTGCTGGGAAGGAATTTTCCTCCTGTAAATTCCCATAATAATTGGTTTACATATATTTCATAAAATATATTAATAACTTACATTTGTATTGAAAACCCTTGACATTTATGAATTTAATATAAGTGGTTTTGACTGTTTGCAGATGACCCTGATAGTCCAGGGCATGCTTTGATTTCAAATTTTGCTGAAGCACATATTCAAATTGAGCACACAGACAAGCTGATGTGTGGGAACAAGTCATGTAGGTAATGGGTAATTCTAGCTCACTGCCTGACACCCACATCTCAATACACTTTTATTATTCTCTCTTCACTGAATATATGGTAATTCCTCTGTGGTGATTGAAACCTTTGCTTCTTTGTGGAAAATGGCCATAAATCAGAGACAACTTTTCAATAGGATTTTAAATGCTGGCAGACATTGTGAGGATATGAAGAAATGAAACCAAAATAAAACATGATTCCGGAGGAATTCAGGAATCTGTACAAAACTAGCAATCACGAACAACAATTTCTGAAGCTAAAAACATACTCATCCAGAATTGTAAAAGTTTAATTCAAGGAAAAAAGGCAAGTTTCAACTCTAACAGCAACTCTGACTGATTTTTGGGGCTGTACATTTACTATGTTATGTCTTAGGTTATAGTTATATGTATGTTTTTCTTGCCTTTTTCCCCACCACTATGCAAAAAATAAATTGTAAAATCAGCATGGAAGATATTGTCAGTTGCTTATACAACATTCATATTTATTACTCCCACTTCCTAACAGAACTACAAACTTTATCCAGTCTTCCCCTAAACATCCATATTTTTTTTGGCATGGGTATGGGGATATTGATTATCTGAGCCAGTCTCTAGCATTCCTTCTAGAATCTATTCTTAGTCCAGTGCATCTATTAAAATGGCCTCATGAAACCAAAAAGAGAGGCTTATACTCTGTAACCGGGGTAAAGTTTTTCTATCTATTTTTGTGGTTCTTGTTTACTTTCCACTCACCTTCTCTCTCTCCCTAACTTCCCTGAATTCTACCTTTCTTGTTCACACTTTCACTCACACATACTAGATATCAATAGGAGAGCTCATAGTCCTAATTGTCACTGACAACCTCCTTGAACCAAAAACGGAACCTGCTTTAGGGTAGATCTGCTGCTGAGGATATCAGGGTGAACAATAGAATTATATCTTTAGTGCTGTGATTGAGACACTTAAATCATACCCCAAATCTTTTCTTTCTAGATTCCACTTATGGAAAATGGTAAACATATTTTTCTTTTAAATTTATTTGAGCCAGTACAGTATATTCTTTATCTAGAAGACAAATTTCCTGACTAGGATTCTCATTGAAAGTGGGAACTTTATCATTTTCATCATTGGAGCCTCTGTATTCCCTGGTATGTGTTTTAAATGCAAAAGTATGTACATATAAAATCTGTACAAATCTTGATCTAGGTATGTCGATTTCTTTATGAATAAACCTAACACCTTTTGCACCAAACCTTTGACGAATCTCCTTGCTAACCACCTCTCTCCCTACCCAATTCACCCTGCACCTTACAATAATTTTCTTGACCAGTCCTCAAAAGTATCAAGCACATTTTGGGATATATTAGCCTTGGATTTTATAAACAAAGCCTCACAAAGATAAGAAGTTTACCCAAAACTTAGTTGCAAATGTAAAAACATCCTCAAAAAATTATTTGTCTGTATAGTGAGTGACACCTTAAGTGTTAATTTTTCACTGTGGTTTTGTTTATGCAATACCCAAGAAACCTATAAATCTGTTTAGTTCAATTAAACAACTAATTAGTTCACCAGAGAAAAACAGTAAACCCACTTATTTGATTGGATTGACCAGTCAGTTCAATTGAAATTGCAAATCTGTCACTTCCATAGGGATGAAATTGGCTAGACATTTTTATTTTCCTGATAAAAAAACGAAAAGGAGAGGATTTTACAAAATTGACTCAATCAATCAATTATGATGTTTCAGAGATGCAGCCTTATTCAGCATTTGAACACTTTTAGGCAGAGTGAAACTGAAAGTTTTTAAAGTTCCAGTTGGATAAAAGGAAGAGAATGGACTTGAAGAGAAAATGGCTGGGACCTTTTTATAATTGTTGGAAAGAGCTTCTTACACATTCAAGAAGATTGTTGAAACAGACTTTTGTATTAATGAAAGGGAGAGGACAGTGTCATGATCCATTTTCAGACCACATTAGGAAACGTTTTACCCAGAGAAGCCCAAGAGGAACTAATATTAATACAACGGATTGTCAAGGAGGAAATCCAGAAGCCAGAGAGGTAATACTAATCAACATACCTGCGGTGTGAGATAAGCTTCAAAAAGGCAATCCTGTTTTCAGGAGGCAAGAAAATCATACAAGAGATTCGGAAAAGTTATTGAGTAAAGATGCTTTCAACAATAAAGTCGTATGAAAGGCTCATCTACATGGCATTTAAAGGTGTATCCAGATGTTTCCCCACTCTTTTGTAATGTTTAACTTTCTTTTTATTTAAAATCTCACCTTCCTTAAATTCTCTTTTCAAATGTTTCCATCTCTTCTTCCCTTTTCTCCTCTACTGCCTCTGAAGAAGAGGTATTTCTCTTGTATTCCAAACCTAACCCCTTATCTTTCTGTTCATTTCCATCTTTTCCAGGGATTAAAAACTCAGAAATTTTCATAAACCAGATAAATAAACAAATGGCCTGGTGGAAGACATGAGGGATTTGTGGGGACAGTAAGAAAATAAAAGGTGTATGCCTCACATAAAAATATTCAGGTTCTGAATATTTCTGTGCTGACTAAATATGCATGTCCTCTGGCTACATTGGGCTCAGTGGTCAGCAGTTCGTGATTTCTGCCTTCTCAGATTCGAAAGGTTCTTTCTCTCCTTCTCCTTCTGCCCACAGGACTCTTCAAATAAAACCATTCTTCAAGCTGCTATTCACTGCACAGCATCTCCCTTTCATGGCCATGTATGTTCTCACAGTTCTTGCCTTCACAGTACTTCTTTTTCTTTAAACTTTTATAGCACAATTAATTTGAAAAATAAATTTAATTTTGAAATATTTAGAACATATAGAAAAGCACTAAAAACAATATAACTTATTCCCATCTGCCTGTTGTACACGTTTAACAGATGCTAATGTTTTTCCAAGTTTAATTCCTATAAAGTTTTTCCTTTAGATATAAAAAGTTCAACCCCCATTTTTCTTTTTCCCTTCTTAGAGATAACTACTAACTTGAAGTCCAAGTGTATCATTACTATCAGTTTTCAAAAATCTTTACCTTGTATATATATCATCATAAACAACATATGGTGGTATTGTATGCTTTTATCATTTAGATATACATTTTCTTGTTGAATATATCATTTTGAAACTTACACAATTGTGTCTTTCACATTTATAATTATATAGAGTGCTTCAGTGAATATCTTTATTACTTTTTGTTCCCACATGTGACAAAATCTCCAAAGTATAGTTCTTGAGCTGGAGAGTTTCAAACTTTTTAAACTCACCTGGATGTCAGCCGTATACAAAAATTTTACATTTGTTATATCTTTACCAACACTTGATGTTTCCAGACTTTTTAAATTTTACCAATTTAATGGATGCCAAATTGTACCTCAGTGTTCTAAATTGTGTTTTCTCACTAATAGTTAAATTGAGCCAGTCTTCAAATGTATATTTGCCATTCAAGTTTCCTTTTTCATGAATGACATGCCCATAGCCTTTTTTTTCTATTGGGTTATTCATTTTTTTTTGTTGTTTTTATTTATTCATCTTTATATATCCCACTCTGCCACTAACTAGCATTATTAGCCTTGGAAAACTCACCTAATTTCTCTGTGATTAAATTACTTGCTTTGAAAAGTGGGAAGAATAACAGTACCCACAAATTTGTTTTAAAGAATATATGAGTTTGTATGTCAGGCACTTGAAACGGTCTGGCATATACAAAGCATTATATGTTTTGTGCCATGTTTTATTTTTATTGTTATTAAACCTTAATTCTCTCACAGTGTTACAAGTAATTTTCCTAGTTAGCAGCTTATAATTTGACTGTGTTTATAATGTATGCAAAATTTTCATTTTGATATAGACAAACGATGATATTCTCTTTGATGGTTTGCAGTCTTTGTGCCTTGTTTTAGTAAGTGTTCCCCAGCCTAATAGAAAATAAATATCTTATTGTGGGGTTTTTTTGTGTGTAAATTCTTTGCATTTGCCACTTCTAGTTTTAATCCATCTGGAAATTGTGTGAATGCCGGGATCTAGTTGTATTATTTTCCACCTGAAGAGCAGATGTCCCTGGCCTCCTCTGTTGAATGAGTCTTCCTTTCTCACTGATTTGCTCTACCTCCCTCTATCAGATTCCATGTTCCCAGTTATAGTTCGGATTATTCTAAGTCTCTCCATTTTGTGACATTGATCTATTTGTCTATTCTTACGCTTTTCAACCCTTGATCCTGGCAATTTTCTGACTTGTGAGTCTTCAAAAGCCTTTCAGTTGACAGTTTTTGAAATTCTTTTGCTTTCCAAGGGAATATATCACCTTCGTTTATGAGTACAGGTTCCATGAAGCTATACTGATCGATGTCTTGAGTATTTCTAATCTTATCTTGTCCCTTTTACAGGCTCAAATATCTGGTGAAAAAAAAATTAAAATGTTAAGTTAAAATGTATAGTGTATGGTGTGCATGTGATAAGTCGTCATTCCAGAGCCTATTAGTTGCCTAGGACAAGTAAAAAATATATAACTACTTTTGGTGTTAGAAATTAAATATCTTGAAATGACTATGTTCCCTTTCTTGTTCCTAGTAAACAGCACCAAAATACATTTCACAGCATCATTTATTGTGTTGCATTCCTATTCCTTTCTGGATATAAAAGACTAGATTATAGTTCACAGATTTGAATCTGCAGTGGATTGATTTGTTGCCATGGACTTTAAAAATCCATTAAGAATGGAGTCAGAAATAGTGAATTAATTTGAAATTCTTTGTCGCTATGGATGAAGTGAGAAAAGTATTTATAAAACCATTAATCATACTTCAAAATATACTTGAAAATGAATCAGAAGACAGACGTAATAACTGTATTTTCCTTTTGTTATCCCCTTAGAAGTCCCAGCCCTTTGGAAAGTCTTAGTTAAGTGTTGCTGAGTATTACTTGTTTTTTCCCATTTCTTTTATTTTGATAAGTATGTCTTGTCATGGAGCCACCTGTGTCACTTAAAGAAGTACGTGGTTCCCTAATACATTCGGGTTGTACTTAGTTTAAATGAATATAAAAATAAACAGCCTATAAGGCTTGGAATCATATATAAGGTCAAACATAACTCATATAACAAAAAAACCCTGAAATCACAGCCCCTGTTAATTAATGAAGTTAGCTATATTCCAGCCATTCTTTAATTCCTCAAACTATAGTTACAAGGCTGTTTTCAAGATAACAAAAAGTTTTAAAGTGATACTTTATGTTTGGCTGAAGTAAAAACAAGGAAACTGCAATGATTGTCTAGGAAAATAAATTATGTCAAAGAAGTACTTTTCTTAACTTATTGGTTTAACATATGAGTAATTTTTTTGGAACATTACTGTTGGTTCTGTTTCCTGATAGGCAAGCTTGAATTCAGTAGACCATATAGAAGTTCAAATAGCATTGCAAACGTGGTAATTCAAAATTTAGCACTTATTCCTAATTTCAAAAAAAAAAATCAAGGCTAATTAGGAATGGAAGGAAGCTTCCTAAATATGATAGAATGTTGAATAAAAACCAAGAATGAACATCTTACTAAATGGCATTCCTATTCAAATCAGGAATATGACTCGTTTGGTCACTTAGCATTATTATCCAACACCATTTGGAATTCCTAGTTAATACATTAAGAGAAACATAGCATAAGTGATACACATAATTGGAGGGGAAACATTTATTATTATTATTATTAGTAGTAGTAGTAGATGATATATACTTCCATAATAAGGAACTTCTTAAAACTAATAAGAGAATTCAGTAAAGTAGCTAGCTACAAGAGAAATGCCACAAAAAGCAATAATTTTCTTTTATACGAGCAACAACCAATTAGAAATTGGAATGGAAGGAAATCATTCATCATAGACAAAAAATTGAGAGACCTAAAGGTAAATATGAAAAATGCAAGACCTAGTTGAAAGAAAAGCATAAAATTTGATAGAGGAGCACTAAATAAGACTCAGATAAATGGTAACATATACTCTGAAATCATAATATTACACATGTATCAATCCTTTTAAAATTAATGTGTGAATTTGCCATAAATGCCTGGCAAATAAATGCATACATAAATGTATCAACACCTAATGTAAAGTAGACTTCACAAAATTGGAAGCTTGTATTCTTCCAACTACAGTGCTTCAGCTACAGTCTTTTATGTTGGCATGTGAGCAACTTTGAAAAATATCATGATGAAAGAAATTTAAATCTGTAGGGAAGTTTTAGTGACAAACATTCAATGTTTCTTAATCATAAAGAAAGCATCCATTGTAAGCTTTAGCTTTATCTAACGAAAGGAAATATTTAATTTCCTCAAATGATTAGAATAGTAAATGCTTAAAATAAGTAGCTATAAATTAATTTTCTTCCATAAGGGAATAGAACATAGACAGTATATTGAATTAATCTGTAGGGTTTTCCCCTGTATCTGACTTTATATTTTTAGTTAAAATTTCTGTTCCCAAAACCAGGATTGTCTTATAATTGCCTGGTGACAAATTCCTTGGTATCTTTCATAGCACCTGGAATAGTATGCCTACACAGTAAGTATTTAATAAACACCCTTGGGAGAAATTAATCTATTATAAATAAATAGTGTAAAGGGAAAACGTGGCTTCTTTTGTGATGTTTATCTTGCATCTAGCTACTTTAATAAATTTTCTTATTACGGAACAATTGTTCTTAAATAGCAATGTCTAAAATAGTGAGTGAAATATTCAATGTTGCTGTAGTCACTCAACTTAATCAGGATGACTCTTCACTCAAAATTTGGTTCAGATGTCAAGACAAATGATAGCACACATGCACCAAGAGAGCATGAAAAGGTTTATTAATCACATAATGAGGCTTTCTGAGAAGAGCAGGGAAGGCCTCCAGGCAGGTCTGAATATGGCTTGAGAAGAGGGAAGAAACACTAGTTTGAAGTTTGATGGAGGCCAGAGGGGGCTCAGAGAGAACTCCCTCATAAGGGCTAGGACTTGGGTGGTTTGAACTTCCCACTGGTGCTAAATGTACACCCAATTTTCCCATCAGCTTGCCTAGATACACCCAGGATTTTTTTAAATCAACCTAGTGCACCTGGACTTCCTTGTTAGCTTGCCCAGACAAGGAGCAAGGGGAAGAGAAGAAGAGGTGGTGCTTGAAAGCTGTCAGCAGTCAGACAACAAAAATGGAGTTAAACTCTTTACTCTTTATTACAAATGCATTTTTTTATAGTTTGGAAATGTGGAATTTCACACGTGCAACTGTCTATTCATTGTGATATGTCCTGTAGGACATTAAAAGACATTTCCCTTTACATTATTGTGAAGGCATGGGTCTAGAATGTAAATTGATGGTAGAATTTACATAGTAGAAAAAACTCATGATTTCCAGGTCAATTTTACCAGTTAGCCACTCTACTCTTTTTACTATGGGAAACATTTAACAACTCTGAGATTCAGTTTTCCTGTCAAGAAATGGATGATGTCTTTACTTCATAGTGAGGACTAAACTAGCCAATATATGTAAAACACTTAGCACACAGTATAGCCCATGGTACATATTCAAATAAATGACATTTAATTGTTATTGTTATTACTATTCAGAAAAGATGCAGAAAGTAACATAGGTATAAAGAGAACACTATCTGAATAAATAGAAGAGAAAGTCTCATATTGTAAAAATGTCAGTGCTTCTCAAATTAATATACATATTTAATGCATTTCCAATCGGAATCCCAATCAGTTTTGGAAGGATAAACAAAATTATTGAGAAATTATAATATAGAATAAATGTGAGAATTGCCAAGAAAATGTGAAAAACAATAACTAGTAAAAACCTGCCTACAAAATGTCAAAACTTACTATGCAGCTAGTAAGATTAAAACAATATGAGTCTAACACATTAACTAAAACACAATGGAATGGAGTAGGGGGATTTTGAACCCAGATTTCAATATAATTTGTTTCCTTTGTAATCCTTTGTGTCTCGTTCTATACATTTAAAAAGATTGTAATGAGGAATGCTCTATAGACTTCATCAGTCTGTCAAGGGATACTTAGCACAATAAAGTTAGATTAAAAAGTTTAAGATTCCTCTAGAAACACCAAGTAGAAATTAACAAAGAAATTAGCAGTCTAAAGTTGCATGACAAATTACCTCAAAGCTTCGTGGCTTAAAACATTAATGTTTATTATCCCACTGTTTCTGTGGGCTGCTTCTATAGGTGTGGCTTAGGGTCAATCACAAGGCTGAAGTTTTACCTCCAGCGTAGGCTGGGGAAGAATCTCCTTCCAGTTCACTCCAGTGGTTGTTAGCAAGACTCAGTTCCTCCTAGGCTCTTGTAGTGAACTCAGGCCTCGCTTCTTCCCTGCCTGTTGACACAAATTGTCACATTAGGAGAAAATTTTTATACTCTTGTAACATATAAAACATTAATATCCTTTATATGGGATATATATGATATACATGTGTGTATATATATCTTATATGTGATATAGACTATAAATGTCATATATAGGTATAGACTATCATATATCATATATAGTGTATATATAGTATATGCATATATAGTGTATATATAATATACACACATATAGTGTATAGCATATATATACACACTATATATAACATCTATCATATATATCACAGGATATATGCTATATAGCTATATATACAGGATATATATAGTGTATATATAGTATATATGCTGTATGTATAAGTTTCACCTTAATAGGTAATGCTGAACTGTTTCCAAAGCATTTGTAATAACTTGCTCACCAACCAGCATTTTAATAGTTCTAGTTGCTCCACACCTCATCAACATGTAGTATTGTCTAAGTTTTGCCAATCTCTAGGTAAAAAATTGTTTCTCATTGTAGTTTCAGTTTGCCTTTTCTAATAAATTGAAGTTGAGCAAATTTTTATGTACTTATGAGCCACTTGTACTTTCTTTTGTATAAAATTCCTATTTATTCTCATTTCTCCATTTTGTTTCTTATCTTTTTTTTTGCTTACTCTATATATTCTGTAGAGTAATCTTTTGTTATATGTATTACTAGTATATTCTCTTATTAATTAGCCTTTAGGAATATTTGTAAACCAATTTTTTGTTCTAGCCCAATAACATCCATAAATTTTTTTCAGAGCAGGAAATCTTTATATCACATGAAAATGTGATGCCATGAAAATGTTTTGAGTGAAATAATGTTTCAGGCTGAGGAATGAAGAAGTGCAAAGACCTGAGGCAGCTAAAAACAAAGTAATTTTTAAAACCATTTTGCTGTGCAATATATCATAAAACTTTTTTTTTTTTTTTTTCCCACAAAAGACCTAAAAGAATTGTTAATGCAGTTTGGTTTTGTCTTAGCATTTTTCTGCTCAGTAAACATCTTTGAAATAACCACGGATTAATCATAAAGAAGCCACTATAAGTGCATTTGCTGTAACAGTTTAGTGCTAATCCACGACTTTAGTTCAATACAAGTTACTGAAATCTACTGAGGTGATTGAAATTTGCCATTTATATATTAAAAACAAAAGTGTTAAACCCCATCTCTCTATTGGAGATTCTTTTAGATAATTTAGATAAAATGGAAAACAAACAGGCAAAATCCCTATTTCTGCAGAGTGTACATTTATGTGGAGGAGACAAATATTAGACAAATACACAAATAATATGCTAGTATAAATGATTATAAAAACATATATAATATGTAAATAATTATGAAATATCAGATAGTCATAATATTTGTTGCAGTGTTAGGAATAAAATCTCTGGAGAAAAGCAGAGTATTGACTGGGTAGTCAGGGATTGAGGTGAGTGATGTCATGCTATTTCTGGAAAGAGAATCCTCCAGGCTGAGGGCCCTACATGTACAAAGACGTGGAGACAGGAGCATGGATGACATGCTCAAAGAAAGCAAGGTCAGTAAAGAATGGTAGCAAAAGGGAGAGAATACAAATAAAGCATGAGAGCGCAGGTCACATAGGGCCTTGATGTTATCTACCTTGTCACTTACTTTGGCTTTATTCCAAGTATGATGGGGAACTTTGGAGAGATTTGAATTGGAGAATGTTGTGATCTGACATACATTCTGGATGCTGTGTGGAGAATAGGTGGTAGGTGGCAACATTAAGAAGAGATGCAATATATTAGTTAGAAGGCACTTGCTTTAGTGCAGGAAAAAGATGGTGGCTCCTCGGACAAGGGTGGTAGTGGTGAGATTGTGACTAGTGGGTATCCATTGAGGTAGACCCAGTTGGGCTTACTAATAAATCTGATGTAAGCTGTAAGAGAAAGAGAGGACCAAGGATGGTCCTAGATTTTTAAACAGAATAACTGATAATGGAATAATTTAATAGAATAGAAAATCCTTAAGAACATGCATATTTGGGGGTGGCATGGTAATCAAAGAATCAATATGAGGCATATTAATGTTGAAGTGCTTAATAGCAGGTGAGCAAAGATGCTGAGTAGGAACTGAATATGAGTATAAAGTTTAGGAGAAAGACTGAGACTAGAGGTCAAATTTGGGATCCATCAGCATACGGATAACATCTAAAGCTGTGAAACTCAAGGACATTGTAGTGGAAATGAACATGAGTTGAAATAAAGACTAATCTCTGGAGCATTCTCCCATTTATAAATGGGGAAGAAATGGAGGATCCAGCAGAAGCAAATGCGGAGGAGCAGCCACCATACTGGAAGAAAACAGAACTGCAATTGCATAGTATCCCAGAAGCTAAGGCAGGAAAGTGTCTCAAGAAGGAAGTGACTGTATCAGAGTCAAATGCTGCTGAGAGATTGAGGAAGGCAAGTACTGAAAAATGGTCACCAATTTGGCAATGTGGAAACTCCTGGTGACTTTGATGCACATGAAGCTTGACTGGAGTAGGTTGAGAAAAAAATGGATCAGAGGAGGTGCCAAAATGGGGACTACAGTATATATAATCATTTATGGGAATTTTACCATATGAAAGCAGAGAGCATGCACAGTTAGAAGACATTGTAGGATGGGAGGTATTACAGCAAGTCGATGTGCTGATGGGAATGATTGGAATGGGGACTGATAGTGCAGAAAAAGAATGGAAGAGCATTGATCTTAAGGAGATGAGGCACCAGTGGATCTCATGCATTAGTGGAAGGGCTGCCTGAAGGAAGAACGTAAGGAGTTAATGCATTGCAGTAGGAGGGAAGGTAGACAATACGGTCTGAGAGGCAGGTAGGTTGATGGATTTGGTAATGACACAGTGAGAAATTTCTGTTGTGACAGCTTGTGGACAAATCTGGCATGATGCTAGACCACTGGGACTAAGGCAGGCCCCAAAACTTTGAGCAGAGACTTAGGTGTATCCATCCATGGGCCCTGGATTAAATTTTCTATTCTATTAAATTATTCCAACATTATCCGTTATTCTGTTTATTCATGTGTTTCTTCTGCACAGAATGCCACTGGTGAGGGCCGCTACCCCACCAACAGTGAGGCTCTGCTGCTCTCACATCCAGCTTCTTACAGTGAACCTTCTCACTGACCCAGCTCAGAATCAACCACCCTCCTTAGTCGCTGCTCGCAAGGCCAACAGGCTTAGCCTCCAGCCTCAGTATGTATCTCCAAGGCTAGATACCACCTGAAATCCTTTAGTATATTGCGGCAATGTCACATGCAACTGCCTTTCTCCAAATTCACAAATCCCACCACTTCTCTTATCTTCTGATCCATGCCTTACGGGGCAGGAAACTTTCCTCCATGCATTTTAACCTGTACTTCTGTCCTATCTGGAATGGAGAAAAGATAATACTTATTACTTTGCCTGACCCAAGGGACAGCACCAACTAAAACCTGTCTTAATGGCATCGTTTTTAATTTTCTATTTAATTTCTCTTTTATCTTTGTGAAAGCGTAATCTGAGTAAGACACAGATTAATAAACCTAGGTGGGTGGTCCAAATGGTGGCGATGGAGCAGAGCTGGATATCACCTCTAGTTCTGACAGCCTCCAGTATCTACAGCTGCTTCTCTGGGAGCAAGAGTGCTATGTTGTCAAGAGCTGGCAATGTGTGCACTTGCAATTTACATGAAACAGAGGGAGAAAAAGTAGGTCAGCGATGTTCTGTTCCCAATAGAGTGTTAAATCTCTAATATATGTGCCTTGTTTACCCAGTAGATGGAGAGAGTATTATCACTTTCTTGGATGCTTCACCCTGTTGTCCATTCATTTATGACATATATCTATGTATAGCTAAGTCCTAGGAACACCACTGCTCTCAAGAATCTCACAATTTAAAAAACTATTTGACCAAATCAGTGACATCATCAGCACTAGTGCCTGAAACTGAGTCAGGGGCTATATGCTGCTTGGACACCTCTCTAGAAATATGCTAGCTGGTAGCTTCCACCCAATTCCTCCAAATAGTCGATGGCTCTGTTGCAGATAAGGCCTCAAAACTGAAAGAAATAGAGTGATGCATTATATGCAAGAGGGATAAAGTGATAATTAACTTAAAATGAAATTATTAATAGAGTACTAGGAAATTATAAAATTCTGATTTGGCCAGTGAAATCCAAAACTCAAGGCTTGATTATAGAGATAAGCTATAATCTTCATGTGTAGTCTAAGGCTATTACATTAGCCCCATTAGTCTTGAATCATTCCCTTCTCGTGTCCCCGTATGGCTTCACATCACATTGCTGAGCCATATGTTTAGCTGTGTGAGAATGGACAAGTGGCTTAACCTTTCTGGTCCAAACCAACACAAACTAAAGTCTCCCCTATATGATTATGCAAAGCTAAAAATTTCCTTTTTTAAAAAAGTAACAAATGCCTTGTGTGTGAATTTGAACTGCATCAGCACTTCAGTTGATATGGCTAAATGTGCATGATCAGACACCAGGAAGAGGAATGAGGCTGGCATTTCTAAGTCCAAGCCTTTCCAATCTTCTACTCTATGTTGATGGAAAATTGCATTCAGAAGAGTATCAATCTTAGCCCTCACTCTGGACTAATTACCTCAAAAAGTGCCAGTGTTACCAGGCCTGAGGTTGCAGCCAAGGCCGGGGGAAAAATGTTTCTTGGGACATTGATCCATATTGCCTGCCAAATGCCTCATGATTTCCAGTTGTACTCCCTAGTCAACCTTACTGGACAGGTAAGCATTCCTACAGTAATGTTAATGAAATGTTGTCCAAAGTCAATAGAATAAAGAAGGTTAGAGATCGCACATCTCCTCCTCACTGTTCAGATCTTAAGGTACTACATGAGCAAGTTTACTAAAATGTGACTGCATGTTTGCATTTCTCAAAGAGGAGGAAACATTAGAAGGGAAGCACTTTGGGAAATGGAATTAAGAAGGCATATTTAGAAAGTCAGCAAGAATCGTCTGTAAATATTTACTCCCTGTTAGGTTTAAGGCGGCAAGGTGCCCCTTGCCTCCTAAGGAAAAAAAAAAAAAAAAAAAACAACTCAGGGCTGGGTGTGATGGCTCACGCCTGTAATCCCAGCACTTGGGGAGGCCGAGGCGGGCGGATCACGAGGTCAGGCGTTCGAGAGCAGCCTGACCAACATGGTGAAACCGTCTCTACTAAAAATTCAAAAATTAGCCAGGCATGGTGGCTCCTCCTGTAGTCCCAGCTACTCAGGAGGCTGAGGCAGAAGAATCGCTTGAACCTGGGTGGAGGAGGTTGCAGTGAACTGAGACCGCACCACTGCACTCCAGCCTGGGTGACAGAGTGAGATTCCATCACAAAAAAAAAAAAAAAAAAATCAGCTGGACTCTCTAACTGGGAAAGTGTTGGCATCTGTCTCCATGGCTTGTCAACATTTAGTATAGCTCCCTTTATTTCTCTGGAGTTAGAAGATCCAATCATGAGTAATATATGTCACAAGTATCTTAAAGAAGTTTTTTGCATAATTATATACATAATTGTATAATTATGAATAATTATAGGACTTTTATTTGTTTTGGCCTTATGCTAAGCCACATTGGAAACAAACTGCTTATACATGAGCAAGTGCTACATTGCAGTTAATATCTGAGTTAGCAAAGCCCTTTGTCCTACCAGATAACCTCAGCTCTATTGCCCAATCCCTGAGTATGACATGCCCTGCGTAAAGATGCTAGCTCAAAGAAAGATGGTGATCATGAATCATTATTTTAAACTTCTTGATTTCTTCTTGAACATTGGCCTTAATAGATAATTTAATAAATAGAAACAATATCATTTAAAGATGTGATTTTTAAAAATCCTCCTCCCTCTCATATTTAGAACTGTTTTCCAGAGATGCATTTTCATAGGGGGCTATTGTGGGTCAATTTGGGACTTTGGACAGTCTGGCTATTTGCTTCCCAGAAAGCAATAATTAATTTGCATTCCCAAGAGCAAAATACAGGAAGGCCCGTTTCACTATATTCTCAGCTAAATTTGGAATTATTTTTTCAAAGTCTTTACCTATTGTGTTTGGTTAAAAAGAAAGTAAAGTTACTTCATTATAATTTTGATTTATAATTTTGAACACTTTTTCAAAATGAAGTTTTGAAACTTCATTTTGCACACTTTTTCTTATGCTTAACTGTCTTTTGAAATTGTTTTCTAATAATTCCTATCTAAATCAAATTTATCAGTGGAAGGTCAGTTGTAGGTTGCAGTGACAACAACCACCCCAATATTTTGAGGAAGTGAATTCTGGAAGAAACTTTAAGGAACTAACCTAAATACACAGCTGAGAACAGCTTGTTCATAGAGCAAGTCTGGTATACTGCAATGTGCTTTTATTAATGGTAAAGTTGGGAGCTAGAGCCCTCGGTTCCTGATGGTTTTCTTTTTTTTTTTCTCATATTTATCTGTTACATAGTTTTGATTTATTGTTGATATTTGTCTGGGGGCAGTGATGATGTAACTGGGGAGGGAAGAGCTGGGAGGAAAAGATTCCTTTAATAATTCTTCTAAAACTTTTATTTTAGAAAACCATTCTAGATTAACCCAGAAACTTTAAAAAAAATTAGTAGGTTTTTGGGCAACAGGTTGTGTTTGGTTACACGAATAAGTTCTTTAGTAGCGATTTCTGAGATTTTGGTGCACCCATCATCCAAGCAGTGTATGCTGTACCCAATGTGTAGTCTTTTATCCCTCAACCCCCTCCTAACCTTCTTCCCAAGTCCCCAAAGACCATTGCATCATTTTTATGCCTGTGTGTCCTCATAGCTTAGCTCCCCAACAGATGTGATTTTTTTAAACCTCTAGGTCTACCCAGGCTTTCTTGCATTTGTTAATCAGTGTGTACATTTTACAACAGCAAAAAAAAAAAAAAAAAAAATACACCTATTTTCAGGCGAGAGTTAATGATTTGAGGGATGTGTATATAGGTAGGTAGATATAAGACATACACAGATATATGTGATGGTGAAAAAGCTGGAAAGGCTGGATGCAACTTTCCATTTCATCTCCATTTCATTCTCTTTCATCTCCTCTTCTGTTTCCCCACACAGAACAGCTGCTCAGAAACTTTTCCCTTACCAACCTCTCAATCAGCACTTTTCTCAAATTCAGATCTCCTGGCTCTCATCTTTGTTCCTCCTGTGCCCTTTCTTTCCCCCTCCATTTTCAATTCATTCTCTCTCTCTCTCTTCCCTCCCTCTTCCCCCTCCCTTCATTTCCCTCTCCCCTTCCCACTCTCCGCTCCCCTCTTCCCTCCCCTGTCTCCCTTCTCCCCTCCTAATTCTAAGTTTCAAAAACCAAGGAACCAGACCAGCAAAAGAGAGAGAGGGGAAGGGAGGTGGATAAAAAAGAAATCTGTTTAGCAAGAAGGTGAAAATAAAGAAGGCCAAGTACCTTCACAAGCAAATATTTGAATCTTGTCACCCATTCAAATTAAAAAACTATAATAAAAGAGAATTACACATGCTGAAGTTTGTCCACAGATGAAGGTAGACAAACCCCAAGCCAAAAAGTGCAAGATCTGTTTTTGGCTTGGGGCATAAGAAATAAGGAGGACGAAGAATTGAAAAAAGCAGTAATAGCAGTTGTAGTATTAACTGTAATAATAATGATGATGATCATCATCATAGTAGCAGCAATTATATATTTAGCAGTGCCTGTATTTCTATCAGTGAATTGGGCTGATTGTTTAATTTTGTTTCATTTAATTTTCACAGTAGATTTGGTGTAGGGGAGAAGAAGCTACTGTCATCTCAACTTAGCAGATGAAGAAACTGAGGCTCCTAGCATTTTTAATTATCTCAAGTTTATGCAACCAAGAAATAGTAGAGCTGAAATTTGAAACCAAGCTGCCTGATACAGTCTGTGCTCATTCTGTTAAGTGGCCTTGCCTTCTGGAGAGGCTGTAGAAAGGGCTGATAACACTGATGGTTGTTGTTGGTTATGGTTGCTAAGTATCCCATTACACCCTCTTTTGGTAAATTCCCTCTGACCCTTTTCCACTCCTTGTGGTGCCCCTGGAGAAAAGGCAGCAAGAAGAGGGCCATGCAGACCATGCCTGCCTATCAGAGTAATTGTGCCATAGCACATGATGCAAGTCTGGTCAACCAGTTGTTATTTTCTGGGACCTTCTATTTCTAGATGCTACAGGTAAAAGTGTGTTCTCTCCTCCAGGGTCACTATGCTGGGATGAGGTAAACCTGGATCTGCTTTGCTCTCCACACTTCCCTTGGCTCCCCAGCCCACCCATAGGCAAAGACGAATGGTTGCAAAAAGACAGAATGAGGCCAATCCATAAGAAAACAAAAAACTGTAAAAACAAAAAACATAGAGCTATGCAAGTCTGGGAAATAATGAGCAGATTGTTACTCCTGTCCTGAGAGCCAGGTCAACCCCTGGAGTTCTGATGGCCTAAGCCAGCAGTCCCCATGTCTTAATTAAGCACATGGAGGTTGGGTTTCTACCACTTACAACCTAGTTATAACTATGGCAGCCTTAAAGAATGAGAAGGACTTTGAGGGGAAGGATACTTGCAAAAGAGGGAAGGAAAGGAGTAAAGAGAAGAGAACAAAATGCTCAGGGCCATTTTGGAGAACAAAACACCTTGGTTTAACATCAGTGTAAGTTGGTGAGGTGGAGGGGTGGGAGTGACATCTGAAGAAACAGAAGTCAGGGGGTGACACTGGAAGTTGCAAGTTGAGTCCTCAGGAAAATGTCACTGTTAATACTGAGTATGTGAAAATGGAGGTTAGACTAAGACATAACCCAGAGGAGTTAGGAATGTTGTTGGAATTTAGTGATGAGCCCATAACATTTTCATCCACAAAATGCTTTTTTAATCTATTTTTTATTTGCATGCCTTTAGAATAGGCACACACAATTTTCAGCAGTCCCTAACACTCATTTTCTCACACAGAGTCTACTTTCTCCATGTATGGTATCTACTGTCCTTGGAAAAAACTTGAGGTACTATCCCTACTCTCTGCCTTTTCAGTTCCTGTCATTCTAATCTAGCAAAGTTAAACTGCATCACTCTTCCAAGTCCTTAACATCACATTGTATGATGTTTGTTTGCTGGGAGAGTCCTGTCACTCTTGCACATCAGTAGGTTTCATTAAATCATTATGGTTATCATGATCATTTTGCACTGAGGAATGCCCTGTGCTTTCCACACTGTCTAAATCCCACCCAACCTGGAGAGCCTTTCTGAGACCCCAAGTTCACCAGGCACTTCCTTCAAAATATTTTTTTCATCAGCCTACCCTCCACTGATGTCTGGTGAATTGCTCTATAGCTCAAGTTCACATACAAGTTTAGCACTTAGTTATACTTTATACCTCTTTTTCTTATTTGTGTCATAAAAATATTTTCTGTGTATTCAAGGAGATTGTCGACTTCTTAAAGGCAGAGATTATTTCTTAGAACTTGTCATATCTTTCCATCGTGTCAAGGACACCAGGGGATTCTCCAATAAACTTAGTGGTTTATGATAATGTGTCAAATAATCCACTGTCTCTCAATAAATCTCAAGTTTACACATAAATCACTGGGAGGAAATCTACCTCCTTTCATCTTCAAGGGTTTCATCACAATGTTCAGCTGTCAAGGTAGAATCAAATTTTAGTCAAAATTCAGCCTGAGACAGAATATTATAGTGAGCACAGATGGCTTCTAACTTGAATCTAGGCCCTCCAAGTCAGAAAAATGGAATGTTCTCAGCTTCTGAGAATGCAAAAAGCCTTTAAGTTTGAGTCAAAGTGGGACATAACTTTGATCTTGCCTTCTATACTCTACAAGCAGTCTTTATACTTGGCCGTTTAAAGAGAAGAAAATAAGTTTTGATCTAGTAAAATACATCTTCCAAAGACTCCTGGCTGATTTGTTTCTGTGAAAAGCTTTGGAAACTATATTATTTTCCATTTTAATTAACTTTGAAATGAAAAGGAGCCTTAAATAAAACATCTTGCAAATAAAAGTGGAGACTTGACTTGATTCTAGGAAAAGAATCACTTTCCAAGGTACTTGCTCTCTCATTTTTTCCTCTTCACCCATATTCCAGTAATTTTTAAGGTCTATCTCAAAACATTCTCTACAGAGTCCTTGTAGCCATGACAAGCTCTGTAAAGCAGGTTAATGGCTGTGACCATGTATCTCAAGTAGTACAGGACCACACATTGATAGGTTAATTCACATTGTGTTGAAAGTGGCCTAATGGTGGAGTCCTCTCAGGGGTATGTTTATACAGATGGTTCAACTTATGATTTTTTTTCCCTTTACCATGACGCAGAGTTATATGCATTCAGTAGAACTCATACTTCAAATTTTGAATTTGGATCTTTTCCTGGACTAGGGATATGTGGTGTGATACTGTCTTGCAGTGCTGGGCCAGCAGCAGTGAGCTGCAGCTACCAGTTAGCCACACGATCATGAGTGAAAGCAGCCGATGCTCTACAGTGTTCTGTGTTGCCAGAGTGTTTTGCCCATCTATAGGCTAATGTAAATGTTCTGAGCACATTTGAGGTAGACTCAGCTAAGCTGTGATGTTTGGTAGGTTAGATGCATTAAATGCATTTTTTACTTACAAGAAGTTTATCAGAATGTAACTCCATCATAAGTCGAGGAGCATCTGTTTTATAAATGGAGGGTTCCTCCAGAGGAATCACATGTTGAAATTTCAGGCACTGTTGTACTGGCACGGAGAAGACATTTTTTGGGAAAAGTAACCTTGTGACACTCTTTGAGAAGCATGTGGTAGATCATTACTTTGCAGAGCATCACTGACATCCCATTCATAGAGCCTTGAGGGCTGGTGGTCAGAAAGCAAGCAGGACTTAGCATCTGTGGAAAAGTCACCCCACATTTCACTGAGTCCATGCACTTGTATATGGCCCTCAAACTTTTGACTACAAGAACAGAAATAGGACTGTAACTTCCAGACATCTGCAGGTCCTTGCCTGGAGGAAGTGAAGCTTACAGCTCCTAAACCTATAATAAGCTTTTTACCTTAAAGTGTTTCCTTCTGCCCTCCAGCTATTTTAACAAGCACTATCATTTCACACACCGTTGTCCCAAAAATGTGATAGTGTTGGTCCTGCATTTAGATGGGAAGAGCTCCCAGCTCATAAGTCCATAATGGATTCCTGTATTAAAACATTTGCTTCCCAAGTCTGGTGATTGCAGTCCCCACCATCATTTCACATACCGTTGTCTTGGAAACATGATGGTATTTGTAGAGCTTCATTGCATCTACTCTGAGTCCCAGTCCTGCACTCCATCTAATAGGACATGGGTGAGATCGTCTGTACTTTCACTAAGAGTTGACTTATAATGGAGTTTTAAAAACACTGCTTGACTGTGTGTGTCCACAGAAAAGCCCTCCAATGCTCTTACAAGGCTGGTGTTCCTGATTCTCCCATGTACTCTGAGGTTAATGAACAATTTGCACAAGATCTTTTGGAAGGCATTGTAGAAATTCAGGCACTTCTCTTTTTGTTGTTGTTGAGACAGTCTTGCTCTGTCACCCAGGCTGGAGTGCGCTGGTGCAATCTCAGCTCACTGCATCCTCCACCTCCTAGATTCAAGCGATTCTTCTGCCTCAGCCTCCTACCATGCCTGGTTATTATTATTATTTTTTTTTAATTTTTAGTAGAGCCGGGATTTTACCATGTTTACCAGGCTGATCTAGAACTCCTGACATCAAGTGATCCACTTGCCTCGGCCTTCCAAAGTGCTGGGATTACAGGACTGAGCCACTGCGCCTGGCCAAAATTCATATACTTTACACAAACTGGGATGAGGAATGTTTAGTTTATGGCAATCATGCATAGTCTGATATTCCTCTGTAGATAAGTGACTGTCTAGAGTCTTCTCATCATAATAGTTTATGTTGCTGAATTCCTACTACATAACCAGCAGTTCACATTTAATTCCCTCAACAAACCCAAGAGGAAAGTGATAATATCACAAGCCTATCTAGTTAGTAAGGTCATTCTTTTAGAAGTGAGATGTAAACTTAGGACTGAGTCAAAAGTCTTTCTATCATATTACATGGCCTATAGCCATTTATTTTGTTTTAAAGCACCAATTCGTTCCAGAATAGAATCTAAAAGAAAAACATGTTAAGGAAGTGCCACCTAAACAATGATAGAGGAGATGGCGTTGAAATGGCAGTCGAAAAAACCTGATTTTGCTCCCAACTGGCTGTCATCTTAGACTTGTCATTTAACCTCTCAGAATCAATTTCCTCAGCTAGGCCTGTTTTCCCTTTTATAAAATTAATGATTTGGATTAGATGATTTTTAAGTTTGCTTCAGCCTCTGTGAGGTTCTGTGATTCTATGAAGTGGTTTTTAGTTTACTCTCTAAGGCATATTTTTTAACTCCTTGGATCCCTAGGAGATGGTGTTGAGTTTGAACTCCTTTCCCATATTACATTGGGGGTTTCTTCTGCCCCATTTGCCCTTGCTGGCCCAGAGCCTCAGTTCTTGACTCTGGTGGAGCCCACCCCAACCCCCACCCCCAGGTCTAGTGTGTTGGATAGCATATGACCAGTTATCTGCTTCAGGGACCCTTCTTTTATTTCATTAGTCTTCATCAATACTTCAGCTCCCAGTTGGGCAGCCTCAGGCCCAGCGTCAAGGGGAAAGTGAAGAGGCAGTCTTTTCACAGTGGTCTGACCTCAGTAGGTCTGACCTCAGCAGACTGCATGTGCAGTTTCTGCATTCTGCCTCACTCTGTTCAATCTATATTGACCTCAAATACACCAGGTTAAGCACCTGCCTCAGGGCCCTTGCACATACTATGCACACTGCCTACAATGATCTCTCCAGGTAGATCTCTTCCTTCAGGTCTTAACTGAAATACCTCATTGAGACCTGCCTTGGTCATCCTGTGTAAAACTCTAAACTGTCTCCTTTCCACCACCACTCCTCCAATATTCTCACCCTTCCTTTTCTACAGTAAGTTACTTTTCTATAGTAAGTTACACACACACACACACACACACACGTCTTTTGTAAAGATTTTTATATATAAAGACATACATAATATGAAGACATATATATAAAGCCATGTATATATACTAACATAGACTTAGTATATGTATTAGTGTGTATGTACACACACACACACACACACACACAAAGCCTCCTATATTGCATTTATATTGCATACTACATATTTTAGGTAATTTTTCATTGTTCATCTCTCCCATAAGTATGCAAGAAGTTCCATGAAAGCATGGATTCTTGTGTGTTTTGTTCACGATCTTCCTCCAGTGCCCAGAGCAATGCTTGGCCCATTGTATAGTATCTAGTAAATATTTTTAAATGGAATGCCCAGGAAACAGTGGCTGTGGAGTCCTGTCACCTCATCCTTAAAAAATATCCTACTTCCCCAAGGTATCCTAAAGAAAAATAAAAGTTTATAAACACAAATTTTCCAATATGACATATGACGTATGAATAAACCATCTTTAATAAACTTTGCTATTTTTAGATTTCCTTTAATTTAAACATAAGAATAGTATCCTTGTGAAGCGAATACCATTGATGACAAGTTCCCTGGCCCCTTTTCCAACCAGACTGCAGCCACTGTGCCCTCTTCTATAGAAGTTCTGAAGCTGCCACTGTGAAATAGTATTTGTTTTCTGTTTTATACTTAACCTTGAGAGGAGAAAGGGGAATTGAGGAAAGAAGAAGAAAAAACCCTGCACTGCCACTATAAGACTAACAATGGAGTGAAACAGTGTATGAAACCTAGTTACATTTATGTGAGTAATTCATTGAAAGAACTTAATTCAAGCAAAAATCTAGCCCATTGTTTTTCTGATTTGACTCTTTAAATTGTTTGCAAGGTCGTTTCTCCCCAACTTGGAGAAAGTGTCTCTATTCTCAGATCACTAAGTGCTCAGCATTCAGTAAAAAATGGTCTCGGTGAACTTCTCACAGTGTGAGCTCCAAATCATCCTCGTTCCAAGTGAGAAATTATCTTTTGAAAAATGAAAGATAAGAGGCCTATAGGTTATATAAATTTTTCAAAAGCTTTAGATAGATGATGAAAAAGGGCAGATCATATTTGTCCTTCGTAGGGGCCCCCCTCCCCAATTAAAGTATAAAATCAGAATTGCTACCCCAAAGCTTAAAACAAGCTTTAAGAATAAAATGACCATTATATTTTCTAAAAAAAAACATTGGAGTTCTACAGAAATTAAATCATTAATCTTTGCCAATTTTACCAGATAATATATAAAAACTCCCCCTCCCCCCGCCACACGCAAACGCTAACTGATACACTTCACCATTTGCTCTAATACAGTGTAGATAGGTTTATCAGAAGGGCTTTCTGTTATGTAAATGGCTCTAAAATCTTGGTGTTTTAACATAGTAAAAGTTTATCAATAGCTGACATCACTCTCCAATGTAGTTCACAGGATACAGGGGAAAGGCTCTTCTCCACAAAGTGACTCAGGAGCCCAGCTTGTCCCCCTCGTGACACAGACATGTTAAAAATGCAGCTGCATTCATGCCTGTAATCCCAGCACTTTGGGAGTCCAAGGCGGGTGGATCATGAGGTCAAAAAATTGAGGCCATCCTGGCCAACATGGTAAAACCCCATCTCCATTAAAAAATACAAAAAAATTAGCCGGGCGTGGTGGCGGGCACTTATAGTCCCAGCTACTCGGGAGGCTGAGGCAGGAGAATTGCTTGAACCTGGGAGGTGGAGGTTGCAGTGAGTTGAGTTTGCGCTACTGCACTCCAGCCTGGCAACAGAGTGAGACTCCGTCTCAAAACAAACAAACAAAAAAACCAAAAACAAACAAAAAAATGTAGCTGCAAAGTCACCACGAAAGACGAAGAGAGAAGTGGATCATGTAGAGAAATAATTTATGGTTCACACCTTGGAGAGTAAACATTCTACTGGCCAAAACCTAGTCACGTGGCCCCTACCTCACCATTAGGAGTGAGAATAAAGCTGGCTTCTTTGATTCTGATGGGAAGATAAATGGGCCCTGGTACTCACTATAGTGGGTTCTGCAAAAATGTGTTTGTGTTCGTATAGTTGTATAGTTCTGAAGTTTTGAATGTGGCATTGCCACAGAAGCCTACAAAGCAGCTTCCCCAAATCTCTTTCAACACTGCAGATGGCCTAATGCTCAGATAAGAGAAAATGCAACATTTACTACTTTGTTGTCTTAGCACAGATCATGCTGCTAGGAAGAAACAACATTGAGTAAACAAAAATGGTTGGATTGAGAATCAAAACCATAGATTGTGCTTTTTATTAGCTGAGACTTCTCTACTGAGTTGTAAGCCTGGGAAGATTATCAAGTCCCTGGACCATAAAAATAGCCCCATTTCTCCTGACTGCAGATACGGGCCTGTTTCCATTTTCTGATAATATTAATACTTATAAAGCAGGTCTTTGACATTTTGGGTAAGGATTTGATGTCAATACCAGATAAAACAAAATATTCCTCTGCTTGTACTTCTCAGAGTATATCACTGATCTGGGAATAACCCGTCTGATCAATAGAAACTGACTCTGTTCTCAGCCCCTTGTGAGCCTTGAGGAATCTCTCCTTGAATTCTTCTGGGGGTTCTTCCAGGAGCCTCAGGGAGGTAGTTCCCTCACATACATGTACGGACTGGTACTCTGCTATACTCAAGAGGGGCCCATTGCAGATCCCCACAGTTCTCGCTCTGTACAGCTGTCTCCTCTTCAGTATGCTGCCTTGAGAACTCTAGTTATCTTGGTCTCCCTGAAATCTCAGCTCCACGTCCTTAACCCAGGATGTCCAGCAAGCTCTCCCTGGGTTTCCCTGTCTTGTGTTGCAGCCTGGAAACTCTCGCAGGCAGTAAGGTAGCATAATCATAGGGCTCACCTCATTTTTTCCCTGCCTTTCAGAGATTATTGTCCTTCATTGCTTGATGTTCAGGGTCTCAAAAACCACCTTCATGTATTTTATCCAGTTTTTTAACTAGTTTCAGCAGGAGAGTAAGCGCAGTCCCTGTTATTCCCATCTTGGGAGGAAGCAGAAGTTTCCCAGTATTATTTAAATACACCAGCCAGTTTCCTACCCTTTCAGAATATAGGGTGTTTAATTTCTGCCTAATAGATATTACTTTATAAACCTGTATATATTGTCTTCTCCCTGGCAGACTCATTATTTTTATTGACTTTTCCCACTTAACGAAGTTCTCAATTTGAAGCCACAACATGTCAAAGCACTTATATTCTCTTAGCTTTGTTTTTCTTTTTAAGAAGCAAGGGCTATCATTTCTCAACATATTGTCTAGGTAGTAACACATCTTTCGAAGAGATTTGTTAGAATAGCCCAATAAACATTTAGGCTCCTAAATACACTGGAAGGAAAAGATGATGCAGAAAGTCCTCTTGCTTAAGGACTCCCCACGTGCAAGTGCACTGGCCTAACATAGTTAATTCTCTTTTCAATTTGAACACGGGGAAGGGGACAGAAATGGCCTCACTGGCTTTTCTGAGCCAGAAAAAGGTACAACTCACTTGAGAATGTGATCTATTAGGAGTGCTTTTTGCCTGCATCACTGACTGTTTGGCTGTTCACATTGGGAAATGTGTTCCTGATGCCGACAGCCTGGCAGACAGACCATCCTGATCAAAGACCTAGTCACAACATTTAATGCTTTCTGGAAGCAACCTGAGACAGTACCGACAGGGTCCCAGATTCTCATGAAAGACAGATCCCTGGTCCTTGAGGATTTTGAGCAAATCTTAGAAAACACGATCATGGCAAATTATATTCAAGGAATTTGTTTTTCTAACATAAAATTTTAATTTTGGCCATGTGAACCTGATCTTTAGATTCTGAGTGGTTTCATATCTGCTGAATCAAAACTGCTCTGGGCACATGTAGCCTACTTAGGAAACTGTTTTGGTAAGTTGGTTCCTAGTTTGGTAACCTGGGAGATGTGCCAATTACAGACATGTCTCTCCATAAAGAATTTGAGTCAATGTTTTATAGTGGAATAATCTGGACATCTATCAAATATTAGCTCTTTAGTACAAATGTAAAATGCTTTGACATATACTTATTTTGCAAACAGATTTTCTAGAAATGTTCCTATGATCTACAGGATGGTGTATTTACCCAAGTATCCCTACATCTGAACCCAAATCTATCATCTTTTCAAACATGTTTAGGAGAATCCAAGAGAAACTAAAACTCACTTTTGCTGTTGAAAATACAAAATCCTTTTACTGTTTTTGTCTGTTCAATCCTCCCATACTCCCCTCTTCTTCTTAAGAAAAAAAAGAAAAAAAAGAAAAAAGAAAAGGGCCCCATCCATAGGCGAGAACAAGGCTGGTCACCTGTTATACCTGTATGCCAATTGAGAGGGGATTGGCTTCAGGATGGTGATATGGTCTAGATCTGTGTCCCCATGCAAATCTCATGTTGAATTATAATCCCTAATGTTGGAGATGGGGCCTGGTAGGAGGTGATTGGATCATGGGGATGGTTTCTCATGCTTTAACACCATCCTTCTTGGTGCTGTCATTGCATAGTGAGTTCTCATGAGATCTTGTCGTTTAAAAGGGTATGACTGCTTCCCACTTTCTCTCTTCCTCCTGCTCTGGCCATGTGAAGTGTTGGCTTCCCCCTCTGCCTTCTGCCATGATTATAAGTTTCCTGAATCCTCCCTAGAAGCCGTGCAGATGTTGCCATGTTTCCTTGTACAGCCTGCAGAATCATGATCCAATTAGACCTCTTTTCTTTATAAATTACCTAGCCTCAGGTATTTCTTTGTAGCAGTGCAAGAACAGACTAATACAGAAGGGCACATGACCCAAGCTAGGCTAAAGAAGGTCCTTCTTCAGTTCTCTTCTAAAAGGAATTGTCAGGAAAGAGTCTTTTCTTCTCTGGCCAGAACTTTATTAGGATACCGGTTTATGTAAGGTGAGGGAGGGTGTTTATGGACTGAGGCAGTAAAGCTGCCGTGCTGAAGAAGGAGAAAAAGCGATGGAGAGAAGTGTGCCAATGGTGTCTGAGTCCTTGTTTCCATCCCTTGTCCTTCTGGAAGTTTGGGAATCTGGACCAACATATTACTGTATCTTATACTATTTGACATTGAGTTTTTGTCATTTGACTGTATATTAGAGTGCTAATACAAGAAGATAATGAAATAAAAAATTAGTTTTTATTCTGATCAAAGACATCACTAATAATTGTAAATAATTTTCAAGCAGAGGAAAAGTGGTTTATTACTTAAACTTAAGAGATTTGGTATTCTAACAAGAGATGGTTAAACAGGTTTTAGAACTTTTTGTGAAAAATAAATGAAACACATGAAAAATGAAAAAAAAGCCAAATATAATCTTTTCCTTATTAATAAAAGATAAAACAAAAATACTAATGTCAAATAACTTTTTGCAATCTCATCCATGTCATTTTATATTCTTTTGGTAAAAGCCCTAACATTTTATAAAATATAAGAAAAACTGTTAAGAGAAATTCTCTTTGCCCGAGGTGAAAATAAAAATGAAATGAAGAGCCATAGAATGTCAAAGCTCTAAAAGAGAAGAAACAAGCTCTCTGTGCAGTTGAAGGTCACATCTGTAAGATGCTGAAGCAATTTTCAGGGTTGTGCTTCCAAATTTCATTCTTTACTTCTTTGCATGGCTCTGCAGTCCTACCAGACCCATCTTTGCCAGCTGTTCTCACTACAAGTGTCAGCTTGGATGGAGCCTTTCCTGGATCTTTATGGTTGCTTTCCCTAACTCCTAGGCATCATTGATTCGGATTTGATACTTATGATTAGCTTTAAAGGAAGAATATTGATTAGTTTTCCCATTATAAAAGCATGCCAAAAAACACTTAGAAAATAAAAAGGGTCATCTGTAATCTCATATCCCAGTAATAGCTGTTAAGGGTGTGGTGTATTTTCTTGCATAGTTTTTGTGACCATTTGATGTAATGGAAATGTTTTTTTGGGTTCGGAGTCTGGCTCTGTTGCCCAGGCCGGAATGCAGTGGCGCGTTCTCGGCTCACTGCAAGCTCTGCCTCTGGGGTCCATGCCACTCTCCTGCCTCAACCTCCCGAGTAGCTAGGACTACAGGTGCCCACCACCATGCCCGGCTAAATTGTTTGTCTTTTTTAGTAGAGACAGGGTTTCACTGTGTTAGCCAGGATGGTCTCGATCTCCTGACCTTGTGATCCGCCCGCCTCGGCCTCCCAGAGTGCTGGGATTACAGGCGTGAGCCACCGCGCCCGGCCATGGGAATCTTACTCCACAAAGTGTGCATCTTCTTTTTGCTCAGAACATTGAAACAAAAGTATTTTCTTACATTACTCTTAGCTCTTCATACCCGTATTTTATTTACTGGCTGAAAGATAGTACTAGTATTTAGAGATTTCTCTCTTTATGAGTACAAATGATAACATAGTCATCCATGTGCATAAACTTTTTCTGGTAATAATACTTAAAAGTTTATATGTAAACTTTTAGAGATAGAATTGACATGGAGGGGCTGGGCGCCATGGCTCACGCCTGTAATCCCAGCACTTTCGGAGGCCGAGGTGGGCGGATCACGAGGTCAGGAGATTGAAACCATCCTGGCTAACATGGTGAAACCGTGTCTCTACTAAAAATACAAAAACCAAAAAACAAACAAAACAAAACAAAACAAAAAGCTGGGCATGGTGGCGGGTGCCTGTAGTCCCAGCTACTCGGGAGGCTGAGGCAGGAGAGTGGAGTGAACCCGGGAGGCCGAGCTTGCAGTGAGCCGAGATTGCGCCACTGCACTCCAGCCTGGGTGACAGTACGAGACTCCGTCTCAAAAAAAAAAAAAAAAAAAAACAAAGAGAGAGAGAGAGAAATAGAATTGACATGGAGGAATGCTTCATGACATCACATTTCTTCTAGATAATAGAAATTATCAAGAGAACAGAGTAAAATGAAATAATTATTTTCAAAAAACTATTAGAAGGAAACATCTGAGGTTTAAAAAAAGAACAGGAAAGGTTTTTGTTTTGTTTTGTTTTGTTTTGTTTTAAATAATGACCAAGCTTTGCAAATGCCAAATAAATAAATGTATCCTTATTTTGGTAGAATTTCTGAATGGTCTTACAGACAGGAAAAAAAAATGGTCTTATAGACAGGAAATAAATCAATGTGGCATCAGACTTTTAGCATTTAGTGTTTCAGAGAATTAAATATTAGAAGACTTTTCAGTGAATGATGTTTAGAAAATTAGCTTTTTATTCTAAGAAACATAACCAAAAAAAGTTCTAGATTAGTTAAAAAAATTAAGTAGTAGAAGATCATCGAAAAGATAGGTTTTATATTAGGGGAAAGCCAGGAAATTATAAAGAATGATTTGACTATGCAAACGTTACAAACTTTGACATGGCAAAACAAAAAAATCCCACCACAAAAGTCACAAAAATAAAAACACATATGTATAAGATATGTGATTGGCAGAAAGTTAATATCATTAATATATAACAAGATTATATAAATCAATAAAAATGAAACCCCATCCCAAAAGAAAAATAAACAAAATATAAATACTGACAGTTGAGACAGAGAAATAACCAAAAAATACGTATAAAGATACATACAAATAAATGTCCTTTAATAGAGAAAAATATATCTTTAGCCATCTGTTCAATAAATATATTTTAAAGTGATATGGGCAGGGTAGTGTTTCTCAGACTTGTACAAATGGAGATTCCTAGACTCAATCCATTTTGATGACTGTCTAGTAGGCTGGCTGTAAAACCCAGTGATGTGCATGCATAACCATCTAAGGCAGGCAGTCCTGAAAACACTTCCAGAAACATTGGTCTAGAGATTTTAATAGTGAAGAGAATAGGCCCTCACTGTTGATTTTTGGTGAGGTTGTAATTTTTTATAATTTTCTTTGAGGAATGTCTGGCAATATGTGTAAAAACTTTTAATGTGCCTACCTTTTAATCCAACAATGCTACTTCGAATTTTAGGAAAATACTTGTTGTACATTTAAGGAAATTATCTGGTAATTGTGTCAATGATATATATAATAGGGTATCGGTCAGGACATTATTTGTATTAGCACAAATCTCAAAATACCCTAAAAGTCTAGAAGCAAATCAATTGTATTAAGGTACGTTCACCTACTAGAATACTAAGCTGCCGTATAAGGAATGATAAATGTCTGCATTAAGTAATTTATGTCTGCATTGCTGAAAAAAAAAATGAGGTGCTAAATATGTGTGTATTGGAGTGGGGCATTATAGGATAGTATAAGTGGTTGGATTCCACGTGAGTATATATATTTAAACATACACAAAAGTTGGCCAGACACAGTGGCTCATGCCTATAATCCCAGCACTTTGGGAGGCCAAGGCTGGTAGATCTCTTGAGCTCATAAGTTCGAGACCAGCCTGGGCAACATGGTGAAACCCCATCTCTACAAAAAATACAAAAATTAGCAGGGAGTAGTGGTGCATGCCTGTAGTCCCAGCTACTCAGGAGGCTGAGGTGGGAGAATGGCTTAAGCCCAGGTAACAGAGGTTATAGTTAGCTGAGATTGTGCCATTGCACTCCAGCCTGGGCAATAGAACCAGACCTTGTCTCAAAAAAAGAAAATACACAAAAGTCTGAAAGGTTATACACAATGCTTAATGATTCTCAGGATTTTTATGTCTATTTTATATACTTGAATATTATATATTTTTTAAGTGTATGTGTAGTCAATAAGCAATAAAAATACTTATTTTCCTTCAGGTTGTTCTGTTCAAAGAAAAAGTAACCCTAGACTCTATTTGTGGTTAAGAAGAAACATTTTGGGTGGTTAAAGAGTATGGATAAACTTATCTCAGGTAGAGGCAGGTTAAATTTATGAGGAATGACTTAAGCCTGTTTCAGTGGATAGAGTGGGATTGGACAGACTATATTAAAAAATAAGTACCTCACAAATAATTTGATTCTTCTAGAGATAAGCCGCTTCAATCAGATTTTTTGACTAAATTTAGAGTGTCTCAGAGGAGAAAATATTCCATTGACTAGAATTGTAAAGCTTAAACCAAGTTTGTCGGAGGTGAAATTAGAACATGTATTACCAGGAAATACCTTCGCAGAAGAGAAGTTTCTCTGTGACTCTCATAAAACGAACATCATAATAAAGCAAAATTAAACATCGATAATCTTTGTGAAAAAAAAGATAGGCTACACAGTGGGATGTAGAAAATGTATTAAAATTTAAAAAAAGACTGCAGCAGATTTCATTAAAAGCTACAGCTCTAAGTTCAAGAGCAGAAAATGTCTTTAGCTTTTAAAATTTAATTTGGTTTATTATGAAAGAAATAATTAAAATGTAATTTGAAATCACTAACTTTCATTTTCTTAAAGTCAAACAGCAAGATGGCTCTAGGGAAAAACCAGGGCCGAGAGGCAAACATTGGATAAAAAATGATTCCTAAGGGCTTACAAACTCATAAAAATCAACCTTTCTTGGGAATTAGTATGTAACTCCCATTGCAAAGATGAGCAGTGTTTAATTTAAAATGGCAACTAAATAGACAGAATAACATGCTTCTTGGCAATGTATATTACTATTCATTATGGGTCTGCACAGTACAGTTGTGGCAGTAAGATCCCATTTAATTGCAAGTAACAGATACCCAATTCAAACTAACTTAAAAAAGGGGGGAGGAGAATTTACTGTTTAATGTAAGAAGGATATTCAAGAGGCAGAGCTTGTGGCTTATTCCAGTTGCATTCAGGTACTCAAACAACATCTTCAGAATTCTCTCTCCTTCCTTTGACTCTGCCTTCCCCTGTTTTTATTCTCACATGGGCTTTATCCATGGGGAGGAATCCTGGCCAGCAGTAGTTCCAACCTGCATTATTTCTCCAGCTTAGCATCCTAACAGTAAGGTTCTTGCCCAACAGCTTTAGACAAACATCTCAGGAAAGGCTCCCATTGGCCCATCTGAGTATCTTGTCCAATCCTGAGTTAGGACAGTTGGGGCCATATGAATGACAGCTCCCATCGGGGAGAGAAGGCAAAGTTCCCCAAATGAAAACTTGCTCGATCTTCTGAAAGTAACAGTTCTCTATCAATCAACCTTTTTGTCTTAAGGAATTCTACCACATACTAGGCAGTCTGCTAAGAACCATAAGAAAACAGAAAAGTATGTTAGACAAAGTTCAGGCATTTGCACCTTAACATTAAGGTTAACAAATACACTTGAGAAAGATGCAGATAAGAAGTACAAAAGGAGCTGAGTTGATTTGAGGAGATAAGATTTGAACCAGACCTTGAAGCATGAACAGTGCTTGAAGAGGCAGAATAGGGTGTAGAAGGGCAAAAGCAAAGATTGGGAGGTTACAGAAAATATTTTTAATGGGTTCAGTTAACAGAGTTTTGACCATTGAGTAGTCTCATTGACCATTGAGTAGTTAACAAAGTTTTGACCGTGGAGTAATTCTTGGGTTCTTGGGTTGTTCTATTGCTTCATAAATATAGATTTTAAGGTCTGTTTTAACTGCTCAGGACTATTCAGAGGCAAACACTTAATTAAATATAAGGAAATACATGTATAGGCAGGACTAAACTTCCTTTCTGGAAACTATTGTCTACATGTTTCAAGAGGGTTTTAAATTTTTTCACTTTTAAAAAATGTTTATTCCCTTTAACCCAGTTCTTTCACTTTCAGGAATCCTTCCAAAAAAAAAAAAATACAAAATGTGAACAGCTGTTTGCACACTTATTACAGTATTATTTACATTTTGAGAAATTGGAAAATCTAGAATGGCTAATAAAAGGGAAATATGTAAATTATTTTACATTTATATACAAGGGTGTGCAATTATTGAAAAATCTTTTACAAAAAAACCCTCTTGAAATGTTAAACTGCTCATTGGCATGTTACTTACAAAAGCTTATGCAGAATTTTGAGGACCTTAGTAAAGGTTTTTCAAATGAACTGTAAACATAACTAAGTGGGTGGGTGGATATATATATGTGTGCAGAGAGAGACAGAGTGAAAAGGTCAGAAAGCAAAGAGAGAAAAAATGGAAGGAAATAACTAACAGTAGCAGTAATTATTCATTATTTCCACAACCAGTTACCAAGCTTCTATTTGGCCTGCATGATGGGCACAGTGGTTGGCAATAGAGGTCAAAAGAACAATAGTGTCATAATGGAAGCGAGAAAGAAAAGGAGAAATTAGAAAGCTGATCAGAGTACATACAGCTGAGAAATACACATGCACAGGTTACATAGTGCAAAGAAATTGGTTAAGGTCAAAGCTAGCCTAGCCTGGGAGATCAGGACAGCCTTCTCTGGGGAAGAGATGATTAAGTTGAGATTTAAAGGCAGAGTAGAGAATTAAAGGCAGGTGGGAAAGAGGGTGGGCGGTAGTAGGACAAAGATTATGAGGTCCAAGGTAAAATCTAAGGAAGAACAAGGTACTTGACAAGAATTGAAACAAGGGCCTTGTGCCTGGAGACTTAGGCAGTGAACTGTGGAAGATGAAGCAAGAAATATGGATGGGGCCAAACCAAGCAAAGCCCAATATGGACACTAGGTAGTGGGTTCAGTAGAGTCTTGGTGTATTTTTCCCATCTTTTTCATATGTTTCACTATAATTCACAATTCTGACACTGAGTATATATGCTTCTATAATTAGGGGGAAAAGAAGTAATTTGGAAGATGGGACGGGGAAAGAACCGTGAGTGAAGAGACTGTATGAGCAACTTTATCTCACTGGGCTTTGGGCTCTTTTCTGTAGGGTGTGGGGATAGGATGTTGATTTCCAAAAGTCCTTTTGACTCTGCCACCCTCTTGTCTTGTGAACACCGGACGCGAAGGCAGTGCCCATGCTCGGGAGCCATCTTCAGAGCCTGCCCCTGTCTCTGGTTTCGTTGCTTTCCTGACCCTGTGTGAATGGCTGAGTATTTCTTTTTCACTTGGGTGTACTTTGTTCTGAGAAGGGAGCCTCTTTGGCTGCTTAAAGAATTAGTCATCCAGGCAGACCTGGAGTTGGATGAAAAGGGAACAAAGGAGAAAAACCTACTAAGAAGGAATTATTGAGTAACTTCTATTTAAAAGCCACACCAAATAGCAAGGCAAGTTAGAGATTTATCTCTATCTGGTGATGATTTATCAAGCACGATGTAAGACAACTAGGTGAAGATAAGAAGCTGTAAATGAGAGTTGCAGGTAGCAAGGGCAGATCATGAATGATCATGGGCTTGAGAATCAAAATGGAGTGGATAAATCACTCCCAGCTATATCAAAATGAGAGCTCCCTTTTGTCTTTTTTTTTTTTTTTTTTTTTTTTTTTTTTAAAAAAAAGGCTGAAGTGCAGTGGCGCAATCTCGGCTCGTTGTAACCTCCACTTCCTGGGTTCATGTGATTCTCTTGCCTCAGCCTCCTTAGTGTCTGGGATTACAGGCATGAGCCACCCTGCCTGGCCTCTTCTGTCTTCATTTGAATGCCTTGTCACCTCAGAGGGGATTAAATTAGATAATACATACTGAAACATTTGACTCTTAATGGATATTTAGTAAATGGCAGTGCCCCTCCCAGAGGCCTTCAGAAGGGCCCAGGAGCTGGAAGGAAGGAAAGAAAGGTTTCATGGACAAATTGGCACTTGAACAGGCCCTTTAAAGTTTGGGTAAATGTTTAGAAGGCTCAAGAGGAGGGTGGAAGAGACTGTCATCAAGGGTGGGAAGAAGGCGGAAAAGAATAAGGCAGAGGTAGGAGAGGTAGCAAATAGAGAACCTTTATGAGGGCAGATGGTGCAGAGTGAACATTTAGTTCTTCACAGGGTGGTAGGAAGTGAGATTCAGGATTCCACATGAGGTTTCCAAAGGGGATGCTGCTGTGGTGGGAACTTCCAAAGGGAATGCTGCTGTGGTGGGAACTTCCAAAGGGGATGCTGCTGTGGTGGGAAGATATAGTCCCTCCTTTTACACTCTTGTTTTTGCCTTTTCTTGGCCAAGGGGCGACTTCCATAGACCTTCCAGAGAGGCTCCTCTCCTCTCCTTTCCATTTCCATTGAGCAACATCTTAAGTTGTATGATGCCTGGCATGAAGTAAGCATCCCCCATGTATTTGTTAAGTTGAACTGAAACCAAAGTTGAACATATTTGTTGACTGAGAAAATTACAAACTCATTTAAAGAACTCAACTGATATTCCTCTACTCATTGGTGCTTGCATATTTAATTCGTCACTTTCTGGAAGCATTTATGTATTTATGGAAGAGAATAGGACTAAAGAACGATGTGTTTAGCGTGTTCCTTTCATAGAGAGCCTTCCAGAAAATTTTAATAGAGAGGAAAATATATTAAGGCTGCATACTTTTGGCAGAATTACTTGGCATTAATTTCTTTTCAAGCAGTTTCTCCATGTTGTGACATGACATAGCATTTTGTGGAATGATTCTTTCACCATCTTGCTTTAGTTTGCATTTGCTAACTATGGAACATCGTGACTATTCCCACATGGGTTTCCATGGAGTGACAGTAGCTTCCACTGAATTTACTTGAAGTAGCACCATAGAATATAATCATAGTATATCCTAAGGGTTTTTTTTTCCAACCCAAACTTTTAAAAATTTACTTTTTAAGACATCATCTGCCACATTGACGTAGGCATAGTATGTGAAGCAGGCTGTGCATACAAGTGCCTCGAAAATATCTTTGGTCTTAACTTTCAGGGGCTTTCCAAAATCCTCAAAGCCTGAAATAAATCTCCATTTGTTCTGCTGTGGCCAGAAGAGGGCCTGAAGCAGAACTCTCTCTAGATTTTTTTTTCCCCCCATCTTCTTTTTCCCTTTCCCTATACTAGCATGAGTATGCTAAGCTCTCGAACCTGGTAGAAATATATGTTAATCTTTTCCTTCTCACTGTACTAGGGTCAATGATAGGCTTATACTGCAAAGTAATAAAGAAATCTGAATTCCGTGAGATGGCTTAGCTCAGGGGTGGGGTTCTCTTCAGAGATTTGAGAATATAGAATATAAAGAAAGAGAACAGCAGAAAAGGAGCAGAGAGTTTGTGGGTGGGAAATAGTATTAATTGTAAGTACCACCCCTCAAAACAATCCAAATATAATGAAGCTTGTTCTCCTTAAAGAAAACAGTGAACTTGTATATTTTTAAAAAGTCTATTGTTACTCCCAAAGTGACAAAATTATAGTGTAGAGAATCAGACCTTGGTTGCCAGAGGTTAGGATTGAGGGGACAGTGCAACTCTTAAGGGGTAACATGAGAGAGATGCCTGGTGATGATAGGACAGTTCTGAGTGGGTCCATGTCTACTAGAATCTACATACATGATAAAAATTCCATAGAACTATACATCTGGAAGGAAAAAGTACATGTAGAAGCTAGTAAATTCTGAATATAATCTCTATTTGAATTCATAGAATTGAACCAATGTTGATTTCTTGGTGTTAACTTACTATAGTCCCATGAGATAATATCATTGAGAAAGCGGGGTGAAAGAAACATGAGAACTTCTTGAGAGTCAAACTATTTCAAAGTAAGTATTTTTTTAATCCCATGATTTTTCCATGATAGAAATATAAAGCTCTGTTGTTACCCCAAATTTCCAATAAGCAAACCAAGCCCAGATGCAGATGTGAGCTGTTTGGGATATCCCTTAGAGAGTCTAATCCATGACCACATCAAATGAGTTCATCTCCTTTTTGTATCTCAGGAGGCTGGCTTATGACATCAGTAGAACTGACCGTGATCATGACATTTTTTCTACCGCCAAGTGTTGGGGATGGGATACTAGAGAAGAGGTGGCTGCTCTCATTTAGTAGAGGAAGAGAATACTTTTTTGTGTGTATTTTTGCTAGGAGACCCAGGATTGACAACTCTACTGCTATTTCAGAGACCTTAAATGACTTGGTTCCTAGTCGATAAATCATGCACACTCTAGTTTGCTCTATGTTTTTCATAAAGCAGTGAGCAAGACCATTAAGCAAGATTGCCAAAGGCCCTGTTGAGTTTCTTCTGTTCTGTCCCATTGTGTGGCCAGTGCCTGGCAAGCAGAAGGTATTTTATAAATATTCAAGAGTGATATCGAGTGGAAGCTGCCTGAGGTCTGGGACTTTGTCTCATATACTTCAGAATCACCAGCACTTATAAATGAATCTGGTACATAGAAGAAACTCATAAACATGTTTTGCAGGAAGAAATGTATTCTGTTCCTCAGATACTATTAACAGGACACCTTTTATTCTGCCTTTGGAATGGGCCCATGAGAAACTGGTATTTATTTCAGGATAACCAAAAAGAAGCCACAGAAATCAGCCAACAATCAATGATTAAGTCATGGCTGTGATTTTCCCTAAAATTTGGGGATAACTATTAGATATGATAATTACAGTGTAGGAAAAAAAAAAGAACTTGAAACCGTGCATACAATATGATGGTTCCTGAAACCCAAAGGAAAATGCAAGTCTAATCTTCACAGAGGTTCTCCCCATACCTCTCATTCTTTAACTTCCCTGTCTCAAGATTTATCCTTCTTTGATATCCCTTTCCATTCTTCCCTTTCCCAGAATCCTCAAATTACAACCCCTGAAAGCAATATCTCTGTGGCTTTATTTTTCAGAGAAAGATGCCTCCTTTTTTCTAACAAACCAACACCACGTTGAGGGACCTCCTCTCTCTTGTCGAAAACAGTCCTCCAGGCGTTGTGCTAAGCAAGAGAGCTGCTCTGCTCTGGGGTGTGTACGGCCTCTTTCGAGTAATTCAGAGTAGATCAGACAGAAGGTATTTCACGTGTGGAACAACATGGAAATGATGAAGAGGCAAAAAAACAAGACTGTTATGTTTCAGGGATAAGAAGACAGAGTTGATTGAGGGGAGAATACTTTGTGGAGAAAAATGGCAATGAAGTTTCCCTGATAGTGTTGGGTTAGAATACACAGCAAAAGAGACCAGGATCAGTGTGGTAATGGAGACCAATAGAGAGTGGATAAAAGAGGAGCGCACTTGACATTCCACCAGGCTCTGCCTGGTCTGACTCCTCCCTCTTTCCAGCTTCACCTCCCACAATGCCCTCGGCTCTCTGCTCAAGCAACACCAGGCTTTTTTCAGTTCCTCTTGTCAGGTTATTCCCTCCACATTTTTTCAATCTAGTTATTTCTTTTTTTATTGTGATATAATTCATAGTCCATAAAAGTCACCCTCTCAAAGTTTAAATTGAATGTTGTTTAGTGCATTTATTAATTTGCACAATTATCCCCATTATCTAATTTCAGAACATTTTATCACCTCAAAAAGAAACCTATACCCATTAGTAGTCATGTATTTAAATTCTTTTTATGGCAGAATACTATTCTGTTGTGTGGATCTACCATACGTTGTTCGTTCCTTAGTTGACTTTTTAGTTACTAGGAATAATGCTGCTGTGAACATGCGTGTACAAGTTTTTGTGTGAACATGTTTTAAACTCCCTGGGGAATGTCTAGTTAACTCTTACTCATTCTTCAGATCTGGGCCCAAGCCTTCCTTTCCTCACAGAAATCTCTGACACAGGGTAGTGCCTCACTCTTTCCAATTAATAATATGCTCTGTGGTACTACATGACTTTCCTTCAGGTATCTATCACAGTTGTGATTTATGTTATTTGGTGGATATATAATCAGTACCAGTAAATGTTTGCTCAGTTAATTCAAAAGGTCCAAGTCTGGAAACATGGATTTGCCCCATTTTACAGCCTCTTATTCACATAAAATCTTAAGTCTAATGGCTTCTCCCAAAGATAGTAACACTTCACCATAAAATAAATACCAGTGTAGAAAGATCGTTTGCCTGAGCCCCTCTGTAAGCTTGAGCTTCTCAAAGAGATTTGACCATTTTTTACAGGTGTTAAAATGTTTTATGTAACTAAGAAGAAAAAAGCTTATAAGTGGGGAAAAAATAAAAACCTACATAATGCTTCCCACACTATTGAACTTATTTGAAAAAAAAAATAGATAATTAAATGCTCTTACAGCGTGCTCTTGACAAAGGCATTTGTAGCAACAACATGTTGTAACTTTCAGCATTTGCAGTTCTCTTGGGATTGAAAAAAAACCACCAGGAATAATTCACCCTTGAAAAAAAAAATAACAATTTTTTTCTGTAAATTTTATGTCTTGAGTGAGTTCTACATTATATATGACTGAGAAGTCAAAACTCCTCCCTAAATACTCTGAATGTGAAATTAGCAGCAGATAAAACCTTTTACCTTCTAAAGTGAATCCTATCATAGCCTGACTTACTGATCATATAAAAGAACTATTTAAATGTTTTTAATATTAAAAAGTATTCTGGGCCAGACACAGTGGCTCATGCCTGTAATCCCAGAATTTGTGTAGGCTGAGGCAGGAGCATTGCTTGTGTCCAGGAGTTTAAGACCAGCTTGGACAACATAGTGAAACCCCATCTCTAAAAAAATAAAATAAAATTAGCCAGACACGGTGACACATGGCTGTAGTCCCAGTTACTTGGGAGGCTGGGGTGGAAGGATCACTTGAACCCAGGAGGTTGAGGCTACAGTGAGCTGAGATTGTGCTACTGTACTCCAGCCTGGGCAACAGAGCAAGACCCTATCTCAAAAAAAAAAAATCAAAAAAAAAAAAAAAAAAAGAAAAAGTAACCCATACATCAAGTATACTTTAGTGACTTTAGGAATCTAAAGCCAAAACAAAAAGGAACTTCTTGGAACTTTTCTTTTCCTATAAATTATTTCATTGTGTGCATGGATATGTACATTGTGTGTGTGTGCATGTGTGTGTGTGTGCATGTGTATTGAAGTTTGTCTGTTTTGTTTTTTGTTATTTCCTCTCCTTCATACCCCTTTGTACCTGTCCTGTTGAGGCAGCCACACTTGTCTGAAACCACAAATTCTCATATTTTTCAATGCTTACTACACATGACAGCTAACATTTTCTTTAGAAACACATTCATTGGGAATACTTCAATTTTGCTGAAACTTTTTGCATTGTTTTGAATATTTGATTCTCAAATGATTGCAAATGCACAGGAAGTTTCAAAAATACCAATACAATTTTTCCAATTGTATCTATTATGTTAAAATACACATAATATGAAATTTACCATCTTAACCACTTTTAAGTGTACAGCTTAGTAGTATTAAATACCTTCTTAATGTTAGGGAACCATCACCACCATCCATCTTCAGGACTCTTTTCATCTTTGAAAGCAGAAACTCTATACCTATTAAATAATAATTCCACATTTGTTTCTCCCTACAACCCCTTTACATCTCAATGTTTTTTGTTTATTTGTTTGTTTGTTTTAGAGACAGAGTCTTGCTCTGTTGTCCAGGCTGGAGTGCAGTGGCAGGATCACAGCTTAGTGCAGCCTTACCTCCCAGGCTCAAGTGACCTTCCCACTTTAGCCTACTGAGTAGCTGGGACTACAGGCACAGGCCAGCACACCCAGCTGATTTTTGTATTTTTGTAGAGACAGGGTTTCACCAAGTTGCCTGTCCTGAACTCAAGTGATCCACCCACCTTGGCCTCCCAGAGTGCTGGGATTACAGGCATAAGCCACAGTGCCTGGCATGTGTCTCTGATTTTGACTGCTCTAAGGACCTCATGTAAATGAAAAAATACAGCATTTGTGTTTTGGTAACCGGCTAATTTCATTTAGCATGATATCTTCAAGGTTCATTAATGTTATTGCATATGTCAGAATTTCCTTCCCTTTTAAGCTAAATAGTATTTTATTGTAGGTATAGACCATATTTTGCTTATCCATTCATCTGTTGATGGACGCTTGGGTTGCTTCCATGTTTTAGCGATTGTGAGTAATACTGCTATGATCATGGCTATGCAAATATCTCTTCAAGAGCCCATTTTTCATTCTGTTGGAAGAAGTGGAATTACTGACCATATGGTAATTACATTTTTATTTTTTTGAGGAAACATCATACTGTTTTCCACACCAGCGGTACCAGTTGACATTCCCACCAAGATTGCACAAGAATTCCAGTTTCTCCCCATCCTCACTAACACTTGTTACTTTCTTTTTTTTATATATAGTAGCCATCCTAATGAGTGTGAGATAACATTTTGTTGTAGTTTTAATTTTCATTTTCCTAATGATTAGTGATGTTGAACATCTTGTTATGTTCTTCTTGGCCATTAGTATATGTTTTTTGGAGAAATGCCTATTAAGTCCTTTGTACATTTTGACTTTGGGTTTTGTTGTTGTTGAGATTTAGGAGTTTTCTGTATATTCTGTATATGAATCCCTTATCAGATGTGAATAGCAATATATTTTTTGTTTTTTGGTTTCTTTTGAATAATAATATATTTTTAATCAAAACTTTTATTTTAAAATTTAATATTTTTGAGATAATTTAAGACAATATTTTTGCTAAAGATGTATTCACAATTTTTCATGCATTTCAGAAATATTTATGAAACATCTACTCTGTGCCAGGCACTTTTTAAGATTATCTTAGATATAAATAGTGACCAATTAAACATCTACTGCAAACCCTACCAAATAGTTATTGCTTCAGGGTAGAGTTAACTGGTTGTTAATACCAATCCTGTGAGCTGTTTAGGTAGTAACATTTTCTTTTTAACGATGAAACAATAAGGCTCTGGGTAGTTGAGAGGCATGTCCACATTTTCTGCCTCACCTGGGACAGATCCAAGAAGAGGACTCGGATGTTCTGACTTCCAGGTCAAAATTCCTACCACAGCTGAGACCCTTATCTCTGCAAACATTCTTTTTTATCCAAATAAAGAATGCAAGAAGATTTAAAGGTGAATATTTTCCTGATTATAAGAAACAAACAAAAAACCTCCCTCTGTTTTCAATACTTTTTTTAGGCTCATTAGTTAAATAAAACAAATGCGAGACCAATTAGAAGTATGTTGATCTATTTTTTAAAGAAGGATCTATTTCAGAGAATATTTTTTAACCTAGTCCTGGATAGATAGCTATATATGCTGAGTATGTGGACATAACACAGAGATTTAATCCAGTTTGAATTTTGGGTACATTTAATTATTTTTCCAGGATTTTTACTCTTTTAGACTGGCCTACCACCAGTGATTTGGGAATCAGTAATGCTTTGTACCTTTCAGAAAAATTGAGCGCCTCACTTGGTTTGCCCTTTTATTTGACATTAAGAAATCGGCGGACATAAGAATAAGGCTAAGGCAAATGGATTCATCTGGTGATAGGGCAAAGAGTGGACTGCGGAATAAGAAAGTCTCAGCAGAAAGGCTGAGTTGCAGTCTGCTCACCAGAGCGAGACATTTTCTGTTCAACTTTGGAGATTTAATAATAGCTTTATGATGGTCACTCCTGGTGGCATGGCTAAAATGCTCTGACCTGGGAGCTGTGGGGAATTTATAAAGTCATGAGCTTGGTAGGTGAAAATCTTAATAGAAATAGAAATTTGACTCTGTCAGAGATTTAATTGTGTCCCCTCAAAAAAGATATGTTGGTATCCTAACCTCCAATACCTCGAGATGTGACTTTAGAGGGAGATAGGGCCTTTACAGAAGAAATCAAGTGAAGATGATACTAGGGTATTCCCTAACTCAGTAGGACTGATGTCCTTATAGAAAGCAGGAATTTTAACACAAAGACAAGCCTACATATACAGGGGGAATGCCATGTGAGTGTGAAGACAGCTTGGAACAGATACTTCCTTCACAGTCCTCAAAAGGAACGAACCCTACTGACCCTCAGGTTCAGATTTCTAGCCTCCAGAATTATGAGACAATAAATTTCTGCGCTTAAGCTACTCAGATTGTGGCACGTTATTACAGCAGTCCTGAAAACTAATACAGGCTCATGCTCCTTGCTGCCTTTTATCAGATAATCCACCAGTAAGCATAAATTTAATGAGACCGCGTTATGTGAAAACCTCTGGGATAGTGCTAAAGAATTGAAAAGCACAAGAACTTGGCAATCTAGTTAAGTGCAAAAGACACAATCCTAGGAAACTCAAAGTAACAACACAAGATAATATTTGATTAAGTGAATGAAGTAGAACTATATACCAGTGTCTCTCAACCCTGAGTAAAACAAAATTCCCTTTTTTGGTACATTTTTTACAGCTTCATTAAGAAAATCACATACCATAAAATTCACCAATTAAAAGTGTACAGGATACAAGTTCTTAGTTTGCAAAAGAAAAAACTAAAGTGAAGAGGTTAATAGTTCACAGTATATTCTATATAGTTTTTAGCATAGTATAGACTACACTATGACAGATGGTATAATATAGATTTGTGATAGCACAAATCACAGATTTGTGTAACCATAATCATTATCTAATTCTAAAACATTTTCACCTCAAAAAGAAACCCCATACCATTAATAGTCACTCTGCATTCTTAATCTTGCCCCAGCCCCTGGCAACCACTAATCTACGTTCTGTTACTATAGATTTGCCTATTGAGAGCATTTCACATAGATGAAATCCTACAACATACAACCTTTCGTGGCTGACTTTTCACTTAGCATAATGTTTCAAAGTTCATCCATGTTGCAGCACGTGTCAGTACTTCATTCCCTTTTATTGCTATAGGGGAGGCAAAATTTTACCTCTACCCTTTTAGGATTTTTGGCTGGACATGAGAATTAAATTGACATCAGACAGATAAACAAGAGAAAAGCACTTACACACATTTCACGTGACACAAGAGACCTCATAAGGAAATGAAGACCCAAAGAACTGGCAAAACCTAGATGCTTTTATGCTAGGTGTAACAAAGACAGGCAATTGTAGCAAAGTGACTAAGCCATATGGGGAGGCTAAAGGAAGATAAGAATTATTTTTAACAAGGCCCACTTGCACAGAACTCTTTCTGCTATAATTCCCTGTCAACGAATGCTTTGCTTTCTGCTGGTAAGTGAGGGCATCTTTCACACAGGAGTTTCTGTGGTCTGTTTTCAGGAAGAAAAGAGTAGATGAGAATGCCTTTCTTGTATCTGCTGTTTCTCAAGTGCCTTTAGCTCAAAATAATCTTTATGTCAAAAAGGCATATTATGGCATATTATGGGGTGCCACTCTTCATTACCAAATAATATTTCATCACATGACTACACCACATTTTATTTATCCATTTATCATTTTATGGACATTTAGGTTGTTTCCACATTTAGGCTATTGTGAATAATGCTGCTGTGAACATTTGTGTACACGTATTTGTATGGTGTCTTCATTTCTCTTGGAAACTGCTAGATTATAAGGGTACTGTAACTCTATATTAAGCATTTTGGAAGAAAAAAAGAAAGTATTACTTCCTCCTACTGTTGTTTTTTATGTTTATTATAATCTCTACTTAAATACATTCAAACATCAGATCCATCCTGTCTAAAATATACCTTCTCCCCACAATCACTCAAACACACAATCCTTTTTAATCTCCTTCACAGCATTTATCACCTGAAATTTGCTTACTTCTTTATGTATTCCTATCACTTGATATTTATTTATTATTACCCATTGCACATTCCTTACTAGAATATGAGCTAGGTCAAAAATCTTGTGTGTCTTGTTCATTTCTGTATTCTCAGTACATATCATTGTGCCTGGCACAAAGTAAGTGCTCAGTAAATAGTTAACACAGAATAAGGAATTAAAATAAAAACTTTATCTGAATACCTTAAGGATCCTAGCGTTTCTTGAATTCCAGTTTGAGAAACTCTTGCATGGATAGGATGTCCTATATAAGAGGTTCCCTCAAAATGAAGGCTAGAAGCTCATGGGAGAAATGGGACTTGAACTGAACCATAGATTTCAAACAAAGAACAGTATGACCGAAAGGCAAAGATGTCAGGGTCCACCGAGAGTATTCAGAGTCTCACTATTGCAGTTTTTATAAAATGGGTTATTGATTAATCCGTATTCATAATATGGATTATTGATTAGACCTCTTTGTGTTGCATGTCACAGAATCTAAAGTCGAATTTACTTACCAACAAAAAATTATGTATTGACTCACATAACTGTGATGTACAGGATTAAATAAATCTCAAAATCAACTTGATACAGAAACCTATATGGCATCCTCAGAGTTTTGACTCTTTTTCTGTCTCTCAACGCCCCTCATCTCTATGTGTTTACTTTGTTCTCTAGCAGATTAGTTTCATCTGTAGGGTGATGTGGTGCCTGATCACCTCAAGCCTGTGTCATCATGACTGATGATTCAAAAGTAAGACAGTCTCTTTCTCCAAGCACCCATATAGCAAGTCTCAGAGAAACTTGCAATTGATGCTCTGTAAGTCCCGTGCCTATCCCAACAACGAAGTGGGATAGAGTTCTGATTGGCTGGGACTGGATCACACTGGAGAGGGAGCATATCTTTCGTGCCACATGGCCAAGAGGCTTTCACTTCACCCAAACCAGATAAAGAAATTCCCTATTGAAAAGAAGCATTCTGGTCTCAGAAGAAGGGAGGATGGTGCTAAAAAAAACTGACAATAACAACAACAATAGTAGCATAATAATTCTACAGTAAAATAGGCAAAGAAAACTTTTCTGGGACATAGAAACTAGACTTTTTAGACCAAGAGAGGATGAAATTTATATGCATGACTGTGCTAGAAAACTCTTCCTTACAATTTCTCTTTTAAGACAGACATATTTCTAAAATCCAGCAGCAAGGTTTCTTTTTGAAGATGAAAAGCCCTGCATATGGGCTGCAAACTTATGATTAACTGAGCGTAGGATTTGGTAAAGAGTTCTATATTCATTTTGTCTACACATTTTTTAAAAATGTGAGTCTCCCTAAAAGGACTCATTTTCATCTCTCTGAGCCCTTAATACAGAAACATTAGTTTCTCATGGGAAGAGTTCACAATTGCTTCTCCATGTTACATCCATCTGAGCATCACTCCCTGGGGGAAACTGGCATCTGAGAATCTAGACTGCTTTCCACTGTGTCTGTCTATTTTAAATTGTTTGTTTTTCTTTGAGAACCCAAACAAGAAATACCATTAGTGGGAGCACCAATTAGGAAGCCCCAGTGAAGAAAAAGGGATTAAATAAAATAATACTCATTCTGAATATATACTTCCATTATCCCACTGTCTCTCCAAACTGTGTTCTTTAATTGAGGTCAAATAAGAGATCTGTTATTTTAGCTAGCCCAATGAGCAGGATTAATAAAAAATAAAAAGTAGATAAACAAGACCTGAATACTTTTTTGAATGGCTGATCATAGAATTCAGTGTCTTTATTGGTAAGTAAAAGGACAATGCTTTGACTATGGAATTGTCTCCTTTATTTAAAAAATACACTCCTTAAATCATTCACAAAGTATACAGAGAACACTGCCACACTTCTCATACCCAGGAATGGGCACAGAATATGTTTTTTTTTAATTACTCAGACTTTGTCTCAGGGAGTTCACCAATAGGAAAGGAAACTGACAAGAGAAAAACTAAGTCAAAAGTAGAACTTCTAAAAGTGTTTTAATAAAGGTATAGGCAGGCTTATATAAGAGACAGGACCATATAAAATCAAAGCAATTAACTTCAAAAGAGGAAGATAGGATAAATCTTGGCTAAGTGGGTGGCACTTAAGCTGGAATTTGAAAGATGCATACATTCATAATAGGCAAATGAGTGAAGGTGTTCTCTTGTTCAATGTTCTATTTATTCATTCATTCTTGGTTGTTCTTAACTCATTCGGTACAGTGTGCCCTTACAATGGAGAGTGATGTTCATTAGAGAACATTTCCAACCCAACAGTACATGTGATCTGTGCTACATGTTATTATCATTAATGAGGCTAAAAATTCTATAAACTAATTATTTTACTTTTTTCAAAATTAGGTATAGCAATCCAGGACTTAACAAAATATAAAATTCTCCACCTCTGACACTTATGGACTTGTTCTATCTCCTCTACTTGGCTCTGTCTACACAGGCTTTTTCTCTCCTCCTTGTTTGAAATGATTTAAGAAGTCAATACATAGTACATCTTCTGGTGGTGAAAATGTTGTGTTGTGTTCCTTACGATTCAGTTGCTTGCATGTGCACAATGGAGTCCACTGCATTTCTAAGGTCACAGTAATTGGCAGGTGGAAGAAGTTCCATGCTATCAACTTTGAGGAAGGCTCTGGCTGCCTTCCTGCTTGACAGCGCAGTGAGAGAGATGAAATCTGTGTAAACTCACTGTGGGATGCATAACAAACAGCCCGGGCCATCAAACTGTATTGTTTTTAACCAACATGCATTATTCCCCCTGAAAAGTAAAATCTCCTCTTCATATTTTTCTTTCCCCAAAGAATGCATTTTCTTGTTTGGAAACGGCTTCTTTACCTCTCCTAGGCACTCAGTGCCGACAGTTATTGCCCTAAATGATGGATGGGCTCACTCCCCAGTGGCTCTTCTCTGCCTCTTGTCAGTGGCACTAGACAAGCTGGCAAAGCTCTTCTGGTCTGTAGGGTTCTTTGAGACCTGTCACTGCCTCCTGTCAGCTGGGCTGGAGTAAATCCTCTTAAATCTATTGACCTGACCTCAGCCTTCCTCTCTCTGAAGAAGTTATTTCTCTTTAGCCTCCCGTATTTCCCACAGATTCAATTTCTCATCAAAGTATTGGGTGCCGACCTCGGGCCAGTTGCTGTCTCCATGTGATGGACAGCTCACCAGAATGGTAGGTTTCCGTAGATGGCTCAATTAAAGTGAGCATTCTATTCCTCAGTGGAGCTGTGATCCATAAAGGGATTGTGTTCTAAATCTTTACATTAAAAAAAAAAAAAGCATTTTGAGTAAAAATTAACTTTGAAAATCTCACATTGGAGACCAACATACCACTCTCAATAGGTTCAACATAACCAGATTTTCCTCCAGGGCTGGAACAGATTGCTATTTCTTCATTTGGACATGAGATGAATTAATTTGTTTTTTATTTTAGTAGCCATTGTGTAAAATCACACTTAGCAGGACAAGAACCTCATGCTATAGAAGCAATGGGGAATGAAACTCAGCTGCAATATCAGCCTATGACTGCTTCAGCACTCATGGTCATCTAGGACAGGTGCTTGTTTACTAGAATGGCCACTAAAGTGACCCACACTAATCAACCTCTCTCCCCATCCCTCCTTTCTTCTCCCTCCTTCTCTAACCTCCTCTCCCTTCCCACCCTATCCCTCCATATGTTTTCTTCTCTTCTCCCTCTTCTCCATTTTCTTCACTCTTTGCTGCTAAAACACTTGATTGATAAACTTGAAGTAGGTTGCTAAACAATCCCAGGGTACAATTTGTCTTCCATGCCCTGCTGCCCCTGGGTTTAATTATGCCTTACAAATGTTGGCTGTGCATCTTGAGTGCAGGGGGCCTTTCCTTTCAGCAGAGCCTCATATCCTGCTCCTTCAATACTCAGGCAGAAGGACACCTTTTCTCCATTTCAATACCTCCATCTGCTTCAGATTTGCCCCACCCTTCCATCCCTTAGAGTTTGGCTAGCCCATGTATGGTAGGTGCTTCCAGAACATCAGTTCCAAATATGATGCTCTGCAGGCTACAATAACAATGTCCTCTTTAATTTTTTTCCAACTCGATCTTTCCAGTCCTATATCCTTAATCACTGGAAAAATGCCTTGCTCCTTCGTTCTAGTCAGAACTTCATCTCACACATCTTTCTTCTACCCAAAATGCTCTTTTTCTTCTGCCTATCTAAATGATATTCATTTCTTTAGGATCAACTTAAGTACTAGTCCCTTCTGTCAAGCTTTCTCTGATCTATTGATTCCTCTACTCACCTTCCCCAATATTTGAAGTCTATATTTAGCACTTAGTGATAATTCAATGATGTTGTTTATTCAATAAAGCCCTCATATGTCCATGGTCCAGATGTGTTTGACAAATGTTTATTCTGCCTGTATCATGTTTTAAAATTTTTAAAATTAGTTCTCACTGTTATAAAATGAAAAATTTTTCTATCTAAATTCTGATTTCCTGCTTCTTTTCTCTGCTAAAAAAGAAAGATTTGCAACATTGGACCTGCATATCCCACTGGCAGAAATCAGCTGCAACAGAATGGTGGTTGCTCTTCTTCCCACTCAGCTGAGGCACAATCTGTCCTGTACCAACGGTCCCATCCAACTCCCTTTTATCATTTATAGTATCGACCCCCAACTATGTAAAGCCCTTAATACAATGTCTACCAATAACTGCGTCTCTGTTCATAGTCCTGATTATGATGTATCTCACATTTGTTACTGATTCATTTCTTATCTTCCAAGTAGACTGAGACTTCCTTGAGCATAGGGGCCATATGTGAGGAGATGATCAGAGACTTTTTCTGGGGAAAAACTCATTGGGATTGGTAAGAGACTTTCTAATAAGCAAATAATGTTACTTGAGCCTTTTATTTGTGAAACAAGAATAAGGGAGGTGAACATGCCCCTGAGTAGAGGGATTTAGGAGCCCTAGTTGCCAAAACAAGGAAAGCAGCAGATCAGTGTGGCATTATTTCCCAAAACAAAAAGCCTAGAAATTGAAATGAATGAATGTGTCTTAAATCAGACTCACTTTTATTCTATTTCAGTCATTTAATCAAGGAAGAGTAAGTTAGCCCCTCTGATATGGCATTTATTGTGCAGAGTCCTAGAGATTCAAGGATACTTAAGAAGTCCTTAGGATTGTACTAAAAGTTTATCAAGGGGAGAAAAAACACCCCAGAAATCATTTTTCAGGTTTATTAAAATATCCCTTTTGTTACATTGTTTATTCTTGTCTCCCTGGTTACTACCAGAAAAACATACTTCAAAATCAGAAGAAGCTAAGCAAGATGATATGGAAGCAAGTGAAGAAGCTCATAATTTCAGAGCTAAAAATCACACCAGGAATCACTAAGGGCACAGTCCTTATTTGCAGATAAGGAAACTGAGGCTGTATGTGTGGCAATGTGCCACTCACATCTCCCACTAAGGGGACCATAACTGACACATCCCCAACTGGTGTCCCCTGGACCCACCCCAAAGTTCACACCAAGTTCATTCCTCCCCCACTCTGCTCCTAGCAATGACAGCTGCAGGAGGTGATGCTAGTGGAGATCTATTCCTCCACTATCTGGCCTAACCATCAGCCTGGCCTAACCTTTCTTATAACCCAGGTGCAATTCTCTTTCCTTCCCCCAGTCCTTTTGTGGATTTCAGACCTGCATTGCAGTCTGATGCCACTCACCAGCCACTCCTGCTTCCTCCCCTTTAACCTTCACAGGCATTTCCTCATTCAGTAACTTGCACATCTAACCCAGTCTTAGTGCCTACTTTTTGGAAAAACCAAATAGACACACTATGTAAGCGTAAGTGATAGTTGAGGTCATAATTGAAAAAGAAGGAGGAATGAACTAATTGAAGGATTGGGGGTGGAAGGTGCATTAATGATAGAGAGATAAGCATGTGCAAAGTCTCCTGGGTGAGTAGGAGCATCACTCCTTTAGGAAAACTAAAGGCCACAGTAGCAGGAACTGAGAGAGTAGGATAAATAGCATTAAGTGATATTACGCTCAAGTAGTGTCACTTGAGCATGTTTACACAGCTGGTGAGCACCACAGCTGGTGCCTGGACCCAATATACTTGATACCCAATCTAGTGTTCTTTCCATTAAACCTCTGTCCTGCCATGATCCTAGACAGAGAAACTCCTGGATGGATAAAATGATGTTGACAGAGGGAAAAAGAAATGGCTAGGCTAGGAGCCGCTATTCTTGGGAGAAAAGTGGATCCTGGAAAAGGTCCTAGACCAGAAACATCTCCTAGATTTTGAACTAGCTTGTGGTCCACGTATTTTGCTCACCATATCCTATTACTTTTCTGGGAAAAAACCAAGTGTGGTGGGAAGAGTACCAGCTTTAGAGACACAGCGACCTGGATTCAAATTCCAGCTCTGCCATTTATGAATGACAGTTGAGGTAATAATTGAAAATTCAGGAGGAATAAACTAGTTGAAGGATTGGGGATGGGAGGTGCATTAACGATAGAGAGATCAGCATGTGCAGAGGCTCCTGGGTGAGTAGGAGCATCACTCCCTTAGGAAAACTAAAGGCCACAGCAGCAGGAGCTCAGAGAGTAAGGTGAAAGTGGCATAAGATAAAGCCAAAAGAGTAAGCAAAGGTGAGAACACATGGGGCCTTGCAGGTACGATATGAACTATGTTAGAACAATTATAGAACATTCTAGGGCTTTAAACAAGTGTGTAGGCTTCAGGGAAGGCAAAAGGATCAGATTTTCCACTTAAAACTATCACTTTAGTTCTAGTGAAAACAGCTGGAGAGGGCCAGCATGGATGCTGGGACACTTAGGAGAAAAAGGCAAAGGAAATGGTGGCTTGATCTTGGGTGATGAAGACCAAAGGAAGTGGGTTGGTTGAAAAGAAGGTTGGGGATTTAAATCGACAAGATTTGTTGATTGATGGGATCTGGGAGGGGCAAGGTAGACACCTAGGTTCAGGAGTGGTGTGACTCCATTGTCTGTTTCATTTGGTCTTGTGCTACACCTGTGATAAGTACCCATTGACTACTTGCTGTTTGATGGAGAACAGAAGCTAGAGGTGTTCATCCCACCAATCCTGGAAAGATGAGCGATTCCAATTTGCATCACCTCACAGAGCTGGCACAGAAGGAAGAAGCAGGTGTGTGCCCCAGAGCAGAAGTGATTTTGTTGGCAAGGGAAGACATTAAACTGGGGCTTCAGCTCCATCTTGCTGACCTTATACAATATGTTCTCCTGAGCAGAGGGGAAGAAATAAGGTCATGGAATAAAGGCCAGACATGATGTAATTACAAACGTCTTCAGTTACCAGTTCTATTCTGGCTAAATGGCAATAATCAGAAAGTAAATTTGAAAAGCAAAGAACAATTTTCTTTTATCACAGTCCTATGTCTGAAACCTGGCTTAACCACAAGCCAAATTTTTTATTAAACTATGGTGTCTGTTGAATGCCTACTCTGTGTTCCCGGTACTGTGAATTTATGGCATTGAGCTTTTCTTGGGAGATAGGCATTGATCAAATATTCACACAAATAACATATAATTGCAAAGTGAGATGAGTGCTAGGAAGAAAAAAATGTATGCTACTATAAAAACATCTAAGGGAATTTTCGGTCCAGACTGTGGGACCAGGAATCTGAGCTTTAAAGAACAAGTTGGCACTGATCAGGTGAAAGGGACAGTGGATGCCTTATGGACAAGCAGTTCCTCCCCTTGCTCCAGAGAATCTTCCCATTAGAAAGGCAATGCAGTGAGGGTAGGGTAAGATAGTAGGAAGCTGTAAGTGAACTACTGTGCAGGATCAAGGCTACAAATAGTAACTTCAACAGTAGCAAAACATGCTTAACAAGAACACCATTGTGCCTTGCAAGGACTGAAATTATGACTTTTTTTTTTTTTTTTTTTTTTTTTTTTTGAAAAAGTTTCTGCCTCTGTCACCCAGGCTGGAGCACAGTGGCACTATTACGGCTCCTTACAACCTCTGCCTCCTGGGCTCAAACCATCCTCCCACCTCAGCCTCCCGAGTAGTTGGGATTACAGGTGTGCACCACCATGCCTGGCTAATTGTTTTCTGGTTTTTTGTTTTGTTTTGTTTTGTTTTGTTTTTTGGTAGAGACAGTGTTTCACCATGTTGCCCAGTTTGGTCTCAAACTCCTGGGCTCAAGCAATCTACCCACCTCAGCCTCCCAAAGTGCCAGGATTATAGGAGTGAGCCACAGCACCCAGCCTGACTTATTTTCTTAAGAGGGTACAACATGGGTGTCATGAGTGTTAATAATGAATAAAAGAAAATGTCAACCACCTTCATTCTGTAGCCTAAGGTAACACAGATATTTTCCCACCATGCTGTAAGCTTCCTGAGGAAGACTATGTCTCTTTGATACCTGACTCCCAGTCACCTAGCAAAATGTCTGACTTGTCTGTTAGGAAGTATTAAGTATTTCTATTTGAATTTATATTACTGAATTTTTATTACTATTTTAGGATGTGTGAAATTAATTGAAAATGTATCTTCTAAGGCTGCTAGAAGTCACTTCTCAAGTCCTTTGGGGTTTATTCTCCTTTTGAGGATTATAGTAGATATCCAGGTCTTGGATCATTTATTCAACAAATGTTTATTGAGCATTTGACATATGCCAGATACTATGCAAGGCATGTGGATATAATGTGGATATAATGTAACAGCTGAGACTGGAATGTGGATAAGTAATTATAATAAAATCTGGTGTGTCTTAACACACAAAGAAAGCAGAAGAGAAAGTTTCAAATTAGAGGTAGCCATTACTTTTTGTGATTTTAATATGCCTAAATTTTGATTACCAAGGTCTAGTTGAATAAATCCCCCAAGAGCATGGATCAAATTGCAGTTACCTGAGCCTATCAACTGTAACTGTATAAAGTACAAAAATACATTTTTAAAAATCACAGAATACAGCTGGGCACAGTGTCTTACGCCTGTAATCCCAGCATTTTGGGAGGCCAAGGCGGGTGGATCACCTGAGGTCAGGAGTTTGAGACCAGCCTGGCCAACATGGTGAAACCCAATCTCTACTAAAAATACAAAAATTAGCCAGGAGTGGTGGTGTGCACCTGTAACCCCAGCTACTCAGAAGGCTGAGGCAGGAGAATTGCTTGATCCTGGGAGGTAGAGGTTGTAGTGAGCCGAGATTGCACCACTGCACTCCAGCCTGAACAACAGATCAAGACTCTGTCTCAAAAATAAATAAATTAATTAATTAATTTAAAAATAAAATAAAAATAAAAATCACAGAACAGTTGTAATTTTTCCCGTGATTGTACAGGTTCAGTCTGCATTGTCATTTTTATAGGCTGGCACTACTTTGCAAAGCAAGGAGTACCTGTACTGTGGTTTGTCTTTATTATAAACTTTTATATTGATGTGTAAAATATACAGGAAAATGCACACACAAGTCATAAGTGTACAACTTGATGAATGATCACAAAGTAAACACTTTTGCGTGACCCTACCAGCATGAAGCAGAACATTAGCTGCATCACAGATATCTCCCTTGTGGCCCCTCCCCAGGCGTAAGTCCTGTCTTGATTTTTAACAGCATAGATTAGTTTTGTCTGGTTTTGAAATTGATGTAAATAGAATCAGTAGGTACTCTTTTGTGTCTTTCTGTCACTCAACATATTTGTGAGAGTTGGCCACGTTGTTTTCTTTGGCAGTAGTTCATTTTTATTACTGTTCAAAATCCCATTGTGCAAATTTGCCACAATTTTAAAAATCCGTTCTACTGTTGATGAACATTTATGCTGTTTCCTGCTTGGGGGCTATTATAAATAATGCTGGAATAAACATTCTAATACATCTCCTTTGGTACACATGTTCACACATTTCTCTGATTATGTACTTAAGAGTGAGATATATAGGTTATAGGTTAGGCACATGTTCATCTTTTAATAAATACTGCAATTGGTTTTCCAAGGTAATTGTACCAATTTTTACTCCCATCTGAAAAACACAATTGCTCCACATTCTCACCAATATTTGATATAGTTAAGTGGTGTTTTGGTCACTTGTTTTGTTTTCAAATGTCATTCTGGTGCATTTATACTGATAACTCATTGTGGTTTTGTTTGCATTTCTCAATGACTAATAAAATTGAGAACTGTAAAAAATATACTTGCTGGCCACATGTATGTCATCTATTGAAAAGAGTCTGTTCCTGCCCTTTGCCCAGTTTTTACTGGGGTTGTTTCATTAGAGAAATGCAAATCAAAACCACAATGGGAGACCGACCATCTCACACCAGTCAGAATGGCTATTCTTAAAAAGTCAAAAAGTAACATATTGGCAAGGTTGTGGAGAAAAGAGACTGCTTATACAGTGTTGGTGGGAGTGTAAATTAGTTCAACCACTGTAGAAAGCAATGTGGCAATTTCTCAAAGAGCTAAAAACACAACAGCCATTTGACCCAGCTATCCCATCACGGGGTATATACCCAAAAGAATATGAATCATTCTGTCCTAAAGACACATGCATGCGAATGTTCATTGCAGCACTATTCACAATAGCAAAGACATGGAATCAACCTAGATGCCCATTGATGACAGATTGAATAAAGAAAATGTGGTACATCTATACCATGGAATACTATGCAGCTATAATAAAGAATGAGATCATATTTTTGTGGGTACATGGATGGTGCTGGAGGCCATTATCTTTAGCAAACTAATGCAGGAAAAGAAAACCAAATACCACATATTCTCACTTCTATGTGGGAGCTAAATGGTGAAAATGCATGGACACATGGAGGGGAACAACACACATTGGTGCTTACTGGAGGGTGGTGGATGGGACGAGGGAGAGAGTCAGAAGAAATAACTATTGAGTACTGGGCTTAGTGCCTGGGTAACAAAATAATCTGTACACCTAACCCTCATTACACGAGTTTACCTGTGTAACAAATCTGCACATGAACCTCTGAACCTAAAATAAAAACTTTTTAAAAATTGAGTACTTTTAAACTTATTTATTGGTTATTTGCATTTACTTTTCGTGAATTAACTTTCTATATATTTTGTCTTTTTAAATTAGGTTATCTGTCTTTTTCTTACATATTTATTGGAGTTATATTTTGTGGACAGAAGTTCTTTATTGACGATTTTTATCTTGATTACTAGGAGTGTCAGTCTTGTAAGACTTTTCTCAACCATCTTTTCACTGTTGATTCTATTGTTTATTGTTTTTCTAATTCATTTATTTCTGCATGTTATTTACTTCTTTAGGGTATGTTAATTTGGTATACTTACACAATTTCTTAAAATTTTTATTTATGTAATTGATTTTCATTTTTCTTTTCTAACATAAATAAGGCTTATTTTATCATTCTACTCATGACTTTAATTGTATCTTACAGGGTTTTTTTATATTTGGTTTTTTATTATCATCCAGTTCAAAATATTCTCTAATTAGTACCGTGACTTCTTGTTTTACACATTGGCTTACAAGTAGAAGGCTTAACTACCAAACCTTTAGGGAGTTCCTCAGTATCTATATTACTGATTCCTAATTTAATTCTCCTCTGGTCAGAGGAAATACACTCTACAGTTTGAGTTCTTTGAAATGCATTGATATTTGCCTTATGCCCAACAATATTGTCAATTTTAGCATATGTTTAACAAATGTTAAAATAATGCATATTCTGCTGTTTGTTCTTTGTTTTGTTTTGTTTTGTTTTGTTTTAGCAATAATCTGGCCAGGAGTCATGGCTGATGCCTGTAATCCCAGCACTTTGGGAGGCCAAGGCAGGCAGATCATCTGAAGTCAGGAGTTTAAGACCAGCCTGGCCAACATGGCAGAACCCCATCTCTACTAAAAATACAAAAATTAGCTGGGTTTGGTGGTGCATACCTGTGATTCTAGCTACTCAGGAGGCTGAGGCACAAGAATCACTTGAGGCAGAGGTTATAGTGAGCCAAGATCATGCCACTACACTCCAGCCTGGGTGACAGAGAGAGACTTCATCTTAAAAAAAAAAACATAATCTGTATGACATTTAGATCAGTTTGTTGTGTTACTTAAATATTGTATACCTTACTTATTTGGGGATTGTTTGTCTTATTAGGTACCGATGAAAGTATGTTAAATTCTCCCACCATGGTTATGCTTTTTCTTCTTCTTCTTTGTTCCATCAATTTTGGCTCATCATTTTGAGGATGTTTTGTGTTGGGTGCCTACAGATCTATAATTCTCATAGTTTCCTAGTGGATAGACATTCTTATCATTATAAATGCTTCTCTTTGTCCCCAGTAATGCTGCTTCTTGTAAAGTCTGCTTTGTAATTAGTATTGCTATAGCACTTATTTTTCAGTATAGCTTTTTCTAAATTACATGTTATGTTATTTTTTTGCCATATTTTATTTTCAACCTTTTTGTATCTTTATATTTAAGGAATGCTTGTAGGCACCATAGGATTGAGTTTTTGAAATCCAATCAGGCCCTCTTATCTCTAATTTGGAGCATTTATTCTATTTACCTTTAATGTCACTACTGAAGTATTTAAGTGTAGTCTCTTTGTTTTCCATTTGTCACACCAATTGTGCTACATTTTCTTTCCTTTCTGGCCTTTTATATAAAGTATTTTTTATATTAATTAACTTTTACTTCATTTCTTCCTGTGACTTTTTAGTCATAAATAGCTTTATTCTTCTTTTGGTGGTCACCCTAAATATCACAACACTCATATTGACTTACTAGAGTCTAAAATAAATTAAGAGTTTTACCATTTATCACATTACACAAGAGTGCGTTACCCCCTCTAAAATACACTTCTTCCTCATTTTTTGTACTATTGTTTTAAATGTAGTCAATTCTACATATATTCTAGACCCCGTAAGACATTGCACTTAGGGTTTTATTATACAGGCAACATTTCTTGGATTGATCCGCATATGTGTGCTTCCTGTTGCTCTTCATTTCCTTCTGAGAAAGGGAGAGCTTTGTGCTTCCTTCTGAGAAAGTTTCCTTCTCCTGGAAGAATTCCCCTTAGCAATTCCTCTAGTGCAGGCCTGGTAGTGACAAATGCCTGTAAGTGTTATTTTTCTAAGAGTGTATTTATTCACTTTCATTTTTTTGGTGTAGTTTTCTATGTTGATAGAATGTTTCTTTAAGCATTTTGAAAACGTCATTCCACTGCCTTTCAGCTTCTATTGCTTCTGTTGGGAAGTCAAATACAAGTGTTACTGTTCCTTCTTTGAAGATTATACTTAACTTTTTCCCTAGCTTTCTTCAAGATTTTTCTCTGTTTGGTTTTAAGCAGCTTTACTATGATACGCTTATGTATTTATCTTGTTTCAGGTTCCTAGCCATTCTTGAATCTATGCAGTTTCTAGCATTTCTTAATGTATTTTGTCTATTTGGGAAAATTCTCAGTCATTACCTTTTCAAATATTATTTCTGTCTCATTCTCTCTCCTTTCCTATTGTAACCCTAAAAACACATGTTAGATCTTTTCATTGTTTTCTGTATATCTCTTATGTTCTTTCCTGTATTCTCTATCTTTATTCTCTGTGTTTCAGTCTAGGCATTTTTATCTTACCTATCGTCTAGTTCACTAACCATTATCTTCTTATATCTAATCTCCTGTTAAACTTATGCTTTGAGATCTTAATTTCTGTAATTTTTTTTCTTTTGAGACAGAGCTCACTCTGTCACCCAGGCTGGAGAGCAGTGGCGCAATCTCAGCTCACTGCAACCTCTGCCTCCGGGGTTCCAGTGATTCTCCCACCTCAGCCTCCTGAGTAGCTGGGATTACAGGTGCCTACCACCACCGGCTAATTTTTGTATTTTTAGTAGAGGAGGGGTTTCACCATGTTGGCCAGGCTGCTCTCAAACTCCTGACCTCAGGTGATCCATACACCTCTGCTTCCCAGAGTGCTAGGATTACAAGCATCAGCCAGCCCATCCAGCCAGTTTCCGTAATTTTTCATTGTAAATTTTTATTTGATTCCTGTTCAGTTTTTAGTTCTCAACAAGATTTCTGATTTTTTTCTTTATGTTTGTAAACAGGTATTTTCCCCTGGTATGACTACTTATTTTGAATAAACATTGAATAGTGGTAAAGGCAATTTGAGGCATTTGTGTGATTTTGTATTTCTCCAGAGGAGAAGTAAGAAGGAGTCATAGAGCAAGTATCAAAGCTAAGGAACTTTCAGGAAAATATCTCAGTAAAAATGAAGATAAGAGTGTGATTCTAAAGTGATTTTTTAAGAAGACAGAAAAATGTAAGGTGGTACCTCAAAAACTCTTTTAAACAAAGCCTTATAAGGGTATTAAGAAAAAAATCTCACAGATGCTTTTTGCTAAATAATCACAATCAGACTCCTATGAATATTCATTTTATTATATCATGCTGGTCCCACAGGGGTCCTGGGGTAGAGAAAGATAATTATTTCAAAGAGATTTGTGAGGTGGGCTTTTAATAGATGGGTTTGCAAATTTACATGCAGGAAGGCCATTATGCTTTTAAAGAAATTATATCAACTTGTTTTGAAAAGGACAAAGATAGAATTAATAGAGGCAGAAAGTAGAGTAAGAATGATACTCAGTTGCAAACACAGGCAATTTCTTCTGGATAGGGAAAGATGACTGAGAAGGTGAACCAAGAATCCAGAAGGAAAGTTAAGATTCCTGGAAAATAACAGAACCTTAGTTAAGAAACTGAAGCGTGTATCTGGTTGGATTCAAACTTGCTATGGGCCAGAAATTGCTTCTACCTCCTGTTTTCCTCTTTTTAAAATAGAAATACATAGAGTGGTTATCCTATACCCATCCACACTCATGTGTGGGGCAGAGAGCAAATAATTTATTTCTTCAGCTCATAGGTCTTCAAAATAAGAGGACTCACACTCAAGGAATAATACATAAGGACTCTCATCCACACTAGACCTAGTTTAGAATACAGGGTCCTGGACTTAAAGTTGATATCAAAATAAGAGGAGACTTTGGGGACTAACGATGAAGAGAAGAATATATTTTGCAAGTGGAAGGAATATAAAGAATTTGTATCCAGAGGGAAGACTGTTTACTTCAAAGTAAAGAATTATTTGATAATCTTTCCATTGAATGGTAGGTTCTATATCCTCTTCCTTTGAATCTGGGAAGGTTTGTGACTACTTAAACCAACAGATTTTGAAAGAGGTGGCACTACGCGAGTTCTGTGGTTAGGCCAGAAAAGCTACACTCCTCCATCCTGGCCCTGTTGGGACACTTACTCCGGGAGAAGCTAACTGCCATCTAAGAAGTTTGACTACTTTAATCCTACTGTGCTGGAGAGGCCCGTAGAGATGCTCTGGTCAACACTTTCAGCTAAGGCTCCCAGTCAATAGTAAGCATCAGCCCCTGGCTATGTGGACACACTATCTTGGATATACAGTCCAGTTGACCCAGTCCAATTGGTGGGTCTAGTCTCTGCCAACATCTGATTCCAATCATGTGAGAAATTCTAGAGCATCCCTTCTGAGCCCTTCCTGAATTCCTGACCCACAAAATGGTAAGCAAAAACTTTTGAATGGGTTTTAAGTCACTATGTTTTGAGATAATTTATTATGCAGCCATAGTAACCATTCACTAGGTGTGGGACCAGGAATCTATATTTTAACAAACGTCTGTAAATGATACTTTTACATTTAAAAACTCTAAAGTTTTTACAGCAGGGTGTCATGTGTACTGAATTGAGATTTTTTTCCACTTCACCTTACCACCCTAGTAGAGATGGCCAAAGAAATCAAACCAACTTCTGTTTCTAGAAGTGAAACACAAACAATCCAATACCTGAATAAGGAATAATGTCGTGGCTAATGGGGAGGGCAACTCCCAGACTTGCCTCAATTCTTTGATTTAAGGTTCTGGGAAGAGATTGTTTTCTCTCATAGGCTGTACCCCATGCTGTTAGCTCCAAATATGTGGAGCATAAAAAATGCTACTTCATTCTTTTTTTTACTCCTCCTGCTTCCTTGGGCCAATGAGAGGGAAGAAAGTAGGGTTTGAGTCATTCATTATCCAAAAGCTCTATTGTGCCTGACTCTGAGGAAAAGGCTTATGTGAATGGCATTTAGCATTAAAATGGTCTTTCACATACATGAGAAGCTGAGTTATATTAGCATTTGCATGCAGAAAACTCAGCATTTTCATAATGCTTTATAATCATATGTTGGTTATTTACAATCCTTTGAATTGTGCAGTACAATCATTCATTAGTTCTTTCTAATGAACCTGCACACCTGGTAACTTTTAGCCCCAATCCTCATTGCTCTTATTTGCTTTTTGCCAGTCATTAAAGATAATAGGGATACACGGGGAAAAAGAGTGTGTTTGTCAGAGAGAGACCAAATGCAGGTGGTGATGAGATTTGAGTAATGCACCTGGGCTCATACATCTCCTTCCCTTTGGATTTTAAGGAGAAAAAAGATTGTAAGTCTTGACGGTAGTGCTTCTTTTCTAAATCTCTAATTATCTGATCTAGTGCTGGTTTTCCTGAATGATAGAAAAGGAAACAAGATGGGTAACTGTGGATGCTAACAGTATCTATTATCTTCAATGTGATGTCCTTACAGGGAGAAATTTGCTCTATTTAACTTTCCATCTTGACAGACGTGAGTAGGTCTCTATTTACCAAGCTGCTTAAGTGCTCAGCAAACAACTTAGGTTCTTTTAATAACACCGATCATTTAATTTAACAACTCAGGTATAGTTCCATTGGTTTTCTTCTTTTTTCTTTTCCTTTTTTTCTTCCCTCTCAAGACATTTAGGCTGTCATAATCCTACAGAATGATCTAGAACACATAAAATAAAAGTGTGCATTGATGAAGGAATAAAATTTTTAACCAGTCCACATTTTTAGAAACAACCCTTTACTATCTATTACATTGATACCGAAAATAATTAAACATCGTCTTGTGAGTAAGATAATTTCTATGACATTTCTCCTCTGTGTTTACATTCAAAACAGTGTAACAGATGAGAAACAAAGTTCAGGTAATAATGCCAATTGTAGAATTTCTATTTTAAAATCTTGTCCTCTATTTTTCTTATTGTTAAATAGTGTCCTACATAGTTAAAGTATTAAGAAATAACTGGCTTTGTTAATTAGTTATTAAACAATAAAAAGAGGAGGATTTCAGCTTTGGGGAATTTTTTCCTTTTCTTAACTTGTCACTTTCCTGTTAATAATTTGTCCACAATTTTCAGATCATGGAGCTACTTAGTGTGCTTAGTGGATTCCAAGAAACATAAAAAATCTGCCCACATGTGTGAAGGTATTTTGAAAAAAATATTATTTGCTCTTCTTCCCAACTGAGATTTTTGGTTTGCACCTGTAAATATCTATTTGGATCTTGCACAAAAATAGAAAGAGAAAATGAGAGAATAATTATGTTTTGTATAGACTAATTAAAATATTAGAAAAAAATTCCACATTCACAGAAAGGGTGTGATATTTGGAAAATGCACATAAGAAGATGAAAGGGAAATTGGATCAGTGATAAATAGTAACACTACCTGATTCTAGACCCATAGTACACAGTAGCACAGTGTAGAAGAAAGTCCCCTGGACTGGGAATCAGGATACCTGATTCTACCTAAGTCTGGTTGATTGGCTTTGGACAAAGCACTTAACTCCCTGAACATTGAAATCCTTATTATAAAACCTATCAGTTTGAATGATATGATCTGTTCAGTGGATCCTTATAATGTTGATCTTAAGAAATGAAAATTTAGCTACATAATTATTTTATTTGCAGAACATTTTGTAAATATTTATAGAGAAAGCAACTGGTGTAATTTGGATAACCAGATTGATGCCAGCTGAAAATGAAACCTTAAGGATGTGACTAAACAATCTATTGTAATGGGTAGTAATTTTCTATTCATCTCTCAATTACCCTTGGATAGATATGAAACCCAAGCTCACTGCCATGATTAAGATGAGAGACAGGATTTCATTTATTGTTATGACCTAATAACGAATGTCATAACAAAGTATACAGCTTTTTTCTTGTCTATTCATCTGTTGTTGGAGATTTAGGTTGATTCCTTATATTAGCTATTTTGAGTAGTGCTGCAATAAACATGGGAGTAGAGGTATTCCTTTAACATTCTGATTCTCTTTACTTTGAATAAATACCCAGTAGTGGGATTCCTGGATTTTATGGTAGTTCTGTTTTTAATTTTTTGAGGAAACTTTATACGTTTTTCCATAATGGTCGCATTAATTTACATTCCCACCAACAGTGTATAAGAGTTCCCTTTTCTTCTCATCCTCACCAGCATGTGTTATTTTTTGGTTTTTTGATGATAGCCATGCTAATTTGGGTAAATTAGGATCTTGTGGTTTTGATTTGCATTTCCCTGCTGATTAGTGATGTTGAATATTTTTTCATATATTTGTCAGCCGTTTGGATGTTGTCTTTTGAGAAATATCTGTTCAGTTCATTTGCCCACTTTTTAATTGCATTATTTGTATTTTCACTATTTTGTTGTTTGAGTTCTTTGTATATTCTGGATATTAGTCCCTTGTCAGATGAATACTTTGCAAATGTTTTCTCCCATTCTACAGGTTGTCTCTTCACTTTGTTGATTGTTTTCATTGAAAAAAGAGAGTAGAATTGTGAATATTAGAAGCTGGAAATGGTAGGAGGCAGGGGAGAGTGAAGAGAAGTTGGTTAACAGTTACAAAATTACACCTAGATATAAGAAATGAGTTCTGGTGCTTTACAGCACTCTAGAGTGAATATGGTTAAACTATAATTCGTTGTATATATTCAGAAAGATAGAAGATTTTGAATGTTGTCAGTACAAAAAATGATAAATATTTGAGGTGATGGATATGCTAATTACCCTGATTTGATCATTACACATGGTATACATGTATGAAAATCCTATTCTGTAGCCCATAAATATGTATAATTATTATGTGTCAACTAAAAAGGGAAAAGATAAATACATTTTTTTTTAAAAAAGGGGACATTTGGTAAGCAGGTTGTTGTGCAAGCTGCTCTAGTTACCGATAATTCATCTGTATAGTGAAACTGTACATACTTAGGCTCCTCAAAGTTTAGAACTCAGACATATAGAATGTAATTGATACTTCTGATGAAAATAAGCCTATATAAGAATCAGTAGTATAAGAAAATGTATTTATAAAGGGAATATTTACATTAAGAAAACAAGCTTTTGATGTACTTTATCTATTTGCTTAGCCATAATGATAAACCATTTTTGACTATATCTTTATTCAATGTGTTCAAATAGAATGAAAGTTCTGCTGAAACAGGTTCCATGATGGTTTTGTTCATTGGTGCATCCTCAGCACCTAGAAAAATGTTTGACTTGCATTAATATATTGGGAAGGATTAATTCTGCATTTCTTCTTTAACATTACAATTCAAATTTATTAAAATAATAACATAGTAAAAATTAGTTTTATATAGGTATTAAAGTGAAAAAAAATAAGTTATCTATCCCTCCATCCATGCTTCATGGAAAATAGGATTCTTAGCACTTTTATGTCTTTCTATAAAAATTATATGTAAATATCAGCATATGTGCTTACATACAATACATATATGTGTGTTTATATGCTTCTATATGTGTATACTGATATACAGCTATTTATATCCTGTTCAAAAGTAGCATTCATGTAGTTACAGTTTGCTTTCATATCTTAGAGCACTTTCCATAAGAGTATATAAAGATCTAACCTATCCTTTGTGATGGTGGCAGAGAAATCCAATAGCATGGGTATACTATAATGCAGCAGTCCCCAACCTTTTTGTTACCAGGGACTGGTTTTGGGGAAGAAAATTTTTCCTTGGATGTGGCGGGGAGTGGGGGGGTGTGCAGTAGGAGGATGGGGGTCTGGTAGGGAATAGTTTTGGGATGATTCAAGTGTATTACATTTTTGAGCACTTTATTTCCATTATTATTACATTAGAATATATAATAAAATAATTATAAAACTCACCATAATATAGAATCAGTGGGCGCTCTGAGCTTGTTTTCCTGCAACTATACCGTCCCATCTGGGGGTAATGGGAGACAGTTACAGATCATCAAGCATTAGATTCTCATAAGGAGCACACAACCTACATCTCTCTCATGCGCAGTTCGTAACAGGATTCGCGCTCCTATGAGAATCTAATACCACCTCTGATCTGACAGGAGGCAGAGCTTAGGTGTAAGGCAAATGATGGAAACAGCTGTAAATACCAATGAAGCTTTGTTCGTGCACATGCCACTCACCTCCTGCTGTGTGACCCGTTTCCTAACAGACCATGGAAGGGTACCATTGAAAGTTGGGGATTCCTGCTATAATGTATTAAATATTTCAGACTCATTAAGTTTTTGAATTAACAGAAAACTGGAAACATTGTACTAAATATCTTTATATAGTTATATTTGTAAATACGAGGATACATTTCTAGCAGTGAACTTTTTGAGTCAAATGATATAAATTTAAAATTGTGTTAGATATGTTGAAGTGCCCAGAAAAAAAATGCCCAGACAATTGTTAAATTGTCCAAAAAAGTGTTAACAATTTATACTGTCTGAAAATGCCAATTTCTTTTTTTAAAAACATAAATATTTTTATTTCAATTGGTTTTTGAGGAACAGGTGGTGTTTGGTTACATGTATAAGTTTTTTAGTGGTGATTTCTGGGATTTTGGTGCACCCATCACCCGAACAGTGTACACTGTACCCAGTGTGTAGTCTTTTATCCCTTACCCACCTCCTGCCCTTTACCTCAAGTCCCCAAAGTCCATTGTATCATTCTTAAGCCTTTGCATCCTCATAGCTTAGTTCCCACTTATCAGTGAGAACATATGATGTTTGGTTTTCTATTCCTGAGTTACTTCACTCAAAATAATGGTCTCCAATATCATCCAGGTTGCTGCAATTGCCTTTATTTCGTTTCTTTTTATGGCTGAGTAATATTCCATGGTATATATACACCACATTTTCTTTATCCACTCATTAATTGATTGGCATTTGGGCTGGTTCCATATTTTTGCAAGTGCAAATTGTGCTGCTATAAACATGCATGTGCAAGTATCTTTTTCATATGATAACTTCTTTTCCTCTGGGTAGATACCCAGTAGTGGGATTGTTGGATCAAATGGTAGACCTACTTTTAGTCTTTTAAGGATTCTCCACACTGTTTTCCATAGTGGTTTTACTAGTTTACATTCCTACCAACAGTGTAAAAGTGTCCCCTTTCAACTACATGCATGCCAACAACTATTTTTTTAAATAGTTATTCTTGTAGGAGTAAGGTGGTATTGCATTGTGGTTGTGATTTGCAGTTCCCTAATAATTAGTCATGTTGAGCAGTTTTTTGTATGTTTGTTGGACATTTGTATATTTTTTAAGAATTGTGTATTCATGTCCTTTGCCCACTTTTTGATGAAAAAAAATTTTTTTTTTCTTGCTGATTTGTTTGCGTTCCTTGTAGATTCTGGGTATTTGTCCATTGTCGGATGTATAGATTGCAAAGATTTTCTCCTATTCTGTGGGTTGTCTGTTTACTCTGCTTATTGTTTCTTTTGCTCTGCAGAAGCTTTTTAGTTTAATTAAGTTCCATCTGTTTATCTTTGTTTTTGTTGCATTTGCTTTTGGGTTCTTAGTTATGAAGTCTTTGCCCAAGCCAATGCCTAGAAGGATTTTTCTTTGTTATCTTCTAGGATTTTTATGGTTTCAGGTCTTTAAGTCTTTGATCCATCTTGAGTTGATTTTTGTGTAAGTTGAGAGATGAGGATCCAGCTTTATTCTTCTACATGTGGCTTGCCAGTTATCCCAGCACCATTTGTTGAATAGAATGTTATTTTGCCACTTTACTTTTTTGTTTGCTTTGTGGAAGGTCACTTAGCTGTTAAGTTTTGGCTTTATTTCTGGGTTCTGTATTCTGTTCCACTGGTATATGTGCCCATTTTTATACCAGTACTATGCTGTTTATGTAACTATGGCATTATTATATAGTTTGAAGTCCAATAATGTGATGTCTCCAGATTTGCTCAAGACTGAGCAAGACTTCTTGTTCAGTCTTGCTTTGGTTATGCAGGCTCTTTTTTGGTTCCCTATGAATTTTAAGATTGCTTTTTGTAATCCTGTGAAGAATGATAGTGGTATTTTGGTGGGAATTGCATTGAATTTGTAGATTGCTTTGGGAAGTATGGCCATTTTCACAATATTGATTCTACCCATCCATGAGCAAGGGATGTGTTTCCATTTGTTAGTGTCATCTATAATTTCTTTCAGCAGTGATTTGTAGTTTTTCTTTAAGAGGTCTTTCACCTCCTTGGTTAGGTATATTCCTAAGTGTCTCTCTTTTTTTCTTTTTCTTTTTTTTTTTTTTTTTTGGCAGCTATTGTAAAAGGGGTTGAGTTCTTTATTTGATTCTTAGCTTGGTTGCTATTAGTGTATAGCAGAACTACTGACTTGTGTACATTAATTTTGTGTCCTGAAACTGCTGAATTCATTTATCATTTATTTCTAGGTGCTCTTTGGATGATTCTTTAGCATTTTCTAGATATGCAATCATATCATGGGCAAACAGTGACGGTTCGACTTCCTCTTTACCAGTTTGGATGTCCTTTCTTTGTCTTGTCTGCTTGATCTGGCTAGAACTTCCAGTATTGTGTTGAATAGAAGGGGTGAAAGTGGGCATCCTTGACTTGTTCCAGTTCTCATAGGGAATGCTTTCAACTTTTTCCCATTAGGTATTATATTGGCTATGGGTTTGTCACAGATGACATAGATATTTGTTATGTCCTCTCCTAGTTTTGGTATTAGGGTGATACTGTCTTCATAAATGATTTAGAGAGGATTCCCTCTTTCTCTGTATTTTGGAATAGTGTCAGTAGGATTGGTACCAATTTTTCTTTGAATGTCTGATAGAATTCAGCTGTCAATCACTCTGGTCCTGAACTTTTTTTGGTCAGCAATTTTTTAATTACAATTTCAATCTCACTGCTTGTTATTGGTTTCTTCAGTGTTTCTATTTCTTCCTAGTTTAATCTAGGAGGCTTGTATATTTCCGGGAATTTATCCATCTCTTCTAGATTTTCTAGGTTATGCATGTAAACGTGTTCATAGTAGCCTTGAATGATCTTGTGTATTTCTGTCATATCTGTTGCAGTATCTCTCATTTCATTTCTAATTGATCTTATTTGGATCATCTCTCTTCTTTTCTTGGTTAATCTCACTAATGGTTTATCAATGGTATTTGTCTTTTCAAAGAACCAGCTTTTTGTTTCATTTATCTTTTGTGTTTTTTTTGTTTGTTTGTTTCAGTTTTGTTTAATTCTGCTCTGATCTTTGTTATTTCTTTTCTTCTGCTGGGCTTCAGTTTGATTTGTTCTTGTTTCTCTGGTTCCTTGAGGTGTGACCTTATATTGTCTATTTGTGCTCTTTCAGACTTTTTGATATAGGCATTCAATGCTATGAATTTTCCTCCTACCACCACTTTTGCTGTATCCCTGAGGTTTTGATAGGTTGTGTCACTATTGTCGTTCAGTTCACAGAATTTTTTAACTTCCATCTTTATTTCATTGTTGACACAAAGATCACTGAGGAGCAGGTTACTTAATTTCCATGTATTTGCATGATTTTGAGGATTCCTTTTGGACTTGATTTCCAGTTCTATTCCACTGTGGTCTGAGAGTACTTGATACAATTTCGATTTTCTTAAATTTACTGAAACTTGGTTTGTTGACTATCATATGGTCTATCTTGGAGAATGTTACATGTGCTGATAAATAAAATGCATATTCTGCAGTTGTTGGGTAGAATGTCCTGTAAATACCTATTAAGTCCATGTGTTCTAGGGTATAGTTTAAGTTCACTGTCTCTTTGTTGACTTTCTGGGGGTTTTTTTTGTTTGTTTGTTTTTTACTTTAAGTTCTGGGGTACAAGTGCAGAACATGAAGGTTTGTTACATAGGTACACACGTGCCATGGTGGTTTGCTGCACCCATCAGCCCATCATCTACATTAGGTATTTCTCCTAATGCTATCCCTCTCCTAGCCCCCCACCCCCTGACAGGCCCCAGTGTGTGATGTTCCCCTCCTTGTTTCCATGTGTTCTCATTGTTCAACTCCCACTTATGAGTAAGAACATGCAGTGTTTGGTTTTCTGTTCTTGTGTTAGTTTGCTGAGAATGGTGGTTTCCAGCTTCATCCATGTCCCTGCAAAGGACATGAACTCATAATTTTTTATAGCTGCATAGTATTCCATGGTGTATATGTGCCACATTTTCTTTATCCAGTCTATCATTGATGGGCATTTGGGATGGTTCCAAGTCTTTGCTATTGTAAACAGTGCTGCAATAAACATATGTGTACATGCGTATTTATAGTAGAATGATTTGTAATCCTTCGGCTATATACCCAGTAATGGGATTGCTGGGTCAAATGGCATTTCTAGTTCTAGATCCTTGAGGAATCGCCACCCTGTCTTCCACAATGGTTGAACTAATTTACACTCCCACCAACAGTGTAAAAGCATTCCTGTTTCTCTGCATCCTCTCCAGCATCTGTTGTTTCCTGACTTTTTAATGATCACCATTCTAACTGGCGTGAGATGGTATCTCATTATGGTTTTGATTTGCATTTCTCTAATGACAAGTGATGATGAGCTTTTTTTCATATGTTTGTTGGCTGCATAAATATCTTCTTTTGAGAAGTATCTGTTCATATCCTTTGCCCACTTTTTGATGGGGTTGTTTTTTTCTTGTAAATTTAAGTTTTTATAGATTCTGGATATTAGCCCTTTGCCAGATGGATAGATTGCAAAAATTTTCTCCCATTCTGTAGGTTGCCTGTTCACTCTGATGATAGTTTGTTTTGCTGTGCAGAAGCTCTTTAGTTTAATTAGATCCCAATTGTCAATTTTGGCTTTTGTTGCCATTGCTTTTGGTGTTCTAGTCACGAAGTCTTTGCCCATGCCTATGTCCTAAATGGTATTGCCTAGGTTTTGTTCTTGGGTTTTTATGGTTTTAGGTCTTATGTTTAAGACTTTAATCCAACCTGAGTTAATTTTTGTATAAGGTGTAAGGAAGGCTTCCAGTTTCAGTTTTCTGCATATGGCTAGCCAGTTTTCCCAACACCATTTATTAAATAGGGAGTCCTTTCCCCATTGCTTGTTTTTGCCAGGTTTGTCAAAGATCAGATGGTTGTAGATGTGTGGCATTATTTCTGAGGCCTCTGTTCTGTTCCATTGGTCTATACATCTGTTTTGGTACCAGTACCATGATGTTTTGGTTACTGTACCATTGTAGTATAGTTTGAAGTCAGGCAGCGTGATGGCTACAGCATTGTTCTTTTTGCTTAGGATTGTCTTCACTATGTGGGCTCTTTTTTGGTTCCATATGAACTTTAGTTTTTTTAATTCTGTGAAGGAAGTCAATGGTAAGTTGATAGGGATAGCATTGAATCTATAAATTACTTTGGGAAGTATGGCCATTTTCACGATATTGATTCTTGCTATCCATGAACATGGAATGTTTTTCCATTTATTTGTGTCCTCTCTTATTTCCTTGAGCAGTGGTTTGTAGTTCTCCTTGAAGAGGTCCTTTATATCCCTTGTAAGTTTTATTTCTAGGTATTTTATTCTCTTTGTAGCAATTGTGAATGGGAATTCACTCATAATTTGGCTCTCTGTTTGTCTGTTTTTGGTGTATAGGAATGCTTGTGATTTTTGCACATTGATTTTGTATCCTAAGATTTTGCTGAAGTTGCTTATCAGCTTAAGGAGATTTTGGGCTGAGACAATGGAGTTTTCTAAATATACAATTATGTCTTCCACAAAGAGAGACAATTTGACTTCCTCTTTTCCTATTTGAATACCCTTTATTTCTTTCTCTTGCCTGATTGCCCTGGCCAGATCTTCTGATACTGTGTTGAATAGGAGTGGTGAGAGAGGGCATCCTTGTCTTGTGCTGGTTTTCAGAGGCAATGCTTCCAGTTTTTGCCCGTTCAGTATGATATTGGCTGTGGATTTGTTATAAATAACTCACATTATTTTGAGACACATTCCATCAATACCTAGTTTATTGCAAGTTTTTAGCATGAAGGGCTGTTGAATTTTGTTGAAGGCCTTTTCTGCATCTATTGAGATAATCATGTGGTTTTTGTCATTGGTTCTGTTTATGTATGGATTACTTTTATTGATTTGTGTATGTTGAACCAGCCTTGCTCCCAGGGATGAAGCTGACTTGATCATGTTGGATAAGCTTTTTGCTATGCTGCTGGATTCAGTTTGCCAGTATTTTATTGAGGATTTTTGCATCCATGTTCATCAAGGATATTGGCCTGAAATTTTCTTTTTTTGTTGTGTCTCTGCCAGGCTTTGGTATCAGGATGATGCTGGCCTCATATAATGAGTTAGGGAGGACTCACTCTTTTTCTATTGTTTGGAATAGTTTCAGAAGGAATCGTACCAGCTCTTCTTTGTACCTCTGGTAGAATTCGGCTGTGAATCTGTCTGGTCCTGGACTTTTTTTGATGGGTAGGCTATTAATTACTACCTCAATTTCAGAACTTGTAATTCATCTATTCAGGGATTGGACTTCTTCCTGGTTTAGACTTGGGAGATTGTATATGTCCAGGAATTTATCCATTTCTTCTGTATTTTCTAGTTTATTTGTGTAGAGGTGTTTATAGTATTCTGTGATGGTAGTCTGCATTTCTGTGGGATCAGTGGTGATATCACCTTTATCATTTTTTATTGCATCTATTTGATTCTTCTCTCTTTTCTTTTTTATTAGTCTGGCTAGCAGTGTCTCTATTTTGTTGATCTTTTCAAAAAACCAACTCCTGGATTCATTGATTTTTTGAAAGGTTTTTCATGTCTCTTCTCCTTCAGTTCTGCTCTGATCTTAATTATTTCTTGTCTTCTGCTAGCTTTTGAACTTGTTTGCTCTTGCTTCTCTAGTTCTTTTAATTGTGATGTTAGGATGTCAATTTTATATCTTTCTTGCTTTCTCTTGTGGGCACTTAGTGCTATAAATTTCCCCCTAAACAGTGCTTTAAATGTGTCCCAGAGATTCTGGTACATTATGTCTTTGTTCTCATTGGTTTCAAAGAACATCTTTATTTCTCCCTTCATTTTGTTATTTACCCAGTAGTCCTATTCAGGAGCAGGTTGTTCAGTTTCCATGTACTTGTGTGGTTTTGAGTGAGTTTCTTTAATCCCAGGTTCTAATTTGGTTACACTATGGTCTGAGAGACTGTTTGTTACAATTTCCTTTCTTTTGCATTTGCTGAGGAGTGTTTTACTTCCAATTCTGTGGTCAGTTTTAGAATCAGTGCAATGTGCTGCTGAGAAGAATGTATATTATGTTGATTTGGGGTGGAGAGTTCTGTACATGTCTATTAGGTCCACTTGGTCCAGAGCTGAGAACTGTAGACCAGAGCTGTTCCTATTTGGTCATCTTGCCAGCAATCCCCGACTTTCTGTTTTAATAACCTGTCTAGTGCTGTCAGTGGAGTATTGAAGCCCCCCACTATTATTGTGTTGCTGTCTATCTCATTTCTTAGATCTGGTAGTAATCGTTTTATAGATTTGGGACCTCCAGTGTTCAGTTCATATATATTTATGATTGTGATATTTTCCTTTGGGACCAGTCCTTTTATCATTATATAATTTCCCTCTTTGTCTTGTTTAACTGTTGTTGCTTTAAAGTCTGTTTTGTCTGATGTAAGAGTAGCTACTCCCACTCACTTTTGGTGTCCATTTGCATGGAATACCTTTTTCCATCTTTTTGCCTGAAGCTTATGTGAGTCCGTATGTGTTGAAGACAGCAGATATTTGACTGGTGAATTCTTATCCATTCTGACATTCTGTATCTTTTAAGTAGAGCATGTAGGCCACTCACTTTCAACATTAGTACTGAGAAGTGAGGTACTATTCCATTCATCATGCTAGTTGTTGCCTGCATACATTGGGTTTTTTGGTAGTGACGAATCCTCTCAGAATTTGTTTGTCTGGAAATAAAAAACTATCTTACTTTCATTTATGAAGCTTAGTTTCACTGGATACAAAATTCTTGGTAGATAATTGTTCTGTTTAAGAAAGCTAAAGATAGGACCCTAACCCCTTCTAGCTTGTAAGGTTTCTGCTGAGAAATCTGCTGTTAATCTGATGAGTTTTTCTTTATAGGTTACCTGATGCTTTTGCTTCACAGCTCTTAAGATTCTTCTCTTCGTCTTGACTTCATGATGACTATGTGCTTAGGTAATGATCTTTTTTGATAAATTTCCCAGGCATTCTTTGAGCTTGTTTTGTTTGGATGTCTAAATCTCCAGCAAGATTGGGGAATTTTTCCTTGATTATTCCCTCAAATATGTTTTCCAAACTTTTAGATTTCTCTTTTTCCTCTGGAACACCAGATATTTTTAGGTTTGCTCATTTAATATAATCCCAAACTTCTTGGAGGCTTTGTTCATTTTTTAATTCTTTTTTCTTCATCTGCGTTGGATTAGGTTAATTCAAAAGCATTTTTTCAAGTTCTGAAGACCTTTCTTCTACTTGTGTGATTCTATTGCTAAGAATTTCCAGTGTTATTTTGCATTTCTCTAAGTATGTCCTTCAGTTCCAGAAGTTGTGATTGTTTTTTACTTATGCTATTTATTTCTCCGGAGATTTTCCGTATCCATATCCTGTATCTACGTTTTTTCTTTAAGTTGGTATTCACCTTTCTCTGGTGCCTCTTCGAGTAGCCTAATAATCCACCTTCTGGATTCTTTTTCTGGCAATTCAGAGATTTCTTCTTGGTTTGGCTCCATTGCTGGGAGCTAGTGTGATCTTTTGGGGTATTAAAGAACCTTGTTTTGTGATATTACCAGAATTGTTTTTCTGGTTCCTTCTCATTTGGCTAAACTATGTCACAGGGAAGATCTGGGGCTCAAGGGATGTTGCTCAGATTCTTTTGTCCCATGGGGTGCTCCTTTGATGTGGTGCTCTTCCCTTTCCCCTAGGGATGGGGCTTCCTGAGAGCTGAACTGCAGTAATTATTTCTCTTCTGGGTCTAGTCACTCAAGCAGAGCTGTCATGCTCCAGGCTGGTACTGAGGAGTGTCTGCAGAGTGCTGTGATGTGATCCATCTTCAGGTCTCTCAGCTGTGGATACCAGCACCTACTCTGATGAAGGTAGCAGGAGAGTAAAGTGGACTCTCCGAGGGTCCTTGGTTGTAGTTTTGTTTAGTGCACTGGTTTTGTGTTGGTTGGCCTCCAGCCAGAACGCAGAGCTTTCAAGAGAGCATCAACTGAGGTAGTATAGGAAGGATTCAAACTGGCCCTAGGGTCATGTGGATAAGTATTCAGGTTTCTCAGGTGGTCGGTGGGGTCATAGAGTTCACAAGAGATTATGTCCTTTATCTTTGGCTTCCAGGCAAGTAGAGTAAGACCATCAGGTAGGGGTAGGGTTAGGCATGTCTGAGCTCAGGCTCTTGTTGGGCGGGGCTTGCTGCAGCTGCTGTGGGAGATGGTGGTATGTTTCTTAGGCCATTGGAGTTACGTTTGAGAGGGATTATGGGCACCTCGTGGAATGAAAGAATCTGTCTTCTGCTGCATCACAGAAGTTACAAGGGAAGTGGGGGAAAGCCAGCAGTGAGAGGCCTCACCCAGCTCCCGCACAGCCCAAAAGGCCAGTCTCACTCTCACCATGTCCCTACAACAGCACCAAGTTTATTTCCAGGCAGCCAGTGAGCAGGGCTAAGAACCTGCCCCAGGCTACAAGCCTCCCCACAGGGAAAGCTAGCAGGAATTTCAGTTTGGGTGCCTTTCTGCCTGCCACAGTTTCTGTACTTGTATCTGTACTCCCTATTCACCCTCTCCCCCAGATTCTGTCCAGGAAACTTTGCGTTCAAGTGGAATTGTTACAAAGTTCAGCTGAAAATTTTCTTCTCCCTGTGGTCTTTTCCCAATTCCACTTGCCCTCCCCAAGGACACCTGTGAGACAAAGTCAGGAATGGCTTCCCTGGGGACGGTACGTGCCTACAGGGCTTTTCCCACTGTTTCCTCTACCCCTATATTTCATGGTCTAAAAATTTGTCTCAGCTCCAGGAAAGGTCAAATCCTTCTTTTGTGATCTGGACCTTCAGTTTCCCCAGTGAGGATGTATATGTGGTCAGAGGGGGAAGCTGCTTCCTTCAAAGGGTCTGTGGATTCTCTCAGCTTTCCCGGTATGTTCCTGTGGAAGTTCTTGGAGCAAAAGTTCACGAGTCTCCACATGCTGCTCTGTCTGTCCGAGTTGGTGCTGTAAATTATTCCTGCCTCCTATCTGCCGTTTTTCTTGGTATTAATTGAAAATGCCTATTTCTTTATAGTTTTATCAACTCCAGAATTCATCAGTATTTGAATATTTGCTAGTCTGATATTTAAAAGGAATAACTTCTACACATTTCTGAAGTTGTGAGTTTGTTTCTGTTGGTTTGCTGTTACCCTTTTCTCCCCTATTTCTTGATCATAATGGCTTGTTTCCCTATAGGCTTATTTGAACATGTTGCCAATAGAAATTAATTTGTGAGCATTCTTTGTGTTGTAGGTTTAAGTGTTTTCATCCACAGAGCCTTTGTGTTGCTACTTTTAGGTACCAATAGGCACTTATTGTCAGGGCCTACATTTACCTAAAGTCTTCATGAATTTGCAGGACTACAAAGGTTATGTGAATTTTGCCACGTAATCGCTTATTGGTCTACCTGTAGCCTTGAATTTTTGGGGGAGTGGTTTCTACACAATAAATACTCCTTTCCCTATCCACTTGTTCAAGGCAACTTTCCTTTAAGTCAGCTGGGGGGGATTTTTACAGGTTTACTTCAATTCACTTTTACCTGAGTGAATTTCCCTTGGGGAAATTGAACTTATTACACTGAGCTTTGATCACTGTACTATAAATCCTGTAATACTGTCACAACTTAAGCTCTATTGCTCTCATTTGACAAAAAACATCAGACTAACATGATTTTAGTGTTCTTCTCACCTCCTTGGATTCATGCCTTTGTACTTTCTTCAGATCTAATTTCCAGTTTTCAAATTCTCTTCACTTGCTACCTCATTGCCACATGCTCAGCTTCCTGTCGTTGGCATGCTCCTGCCTCTGTGGGTGCCTTCACCCCTACAACGCATATTTTGCCTTCCACCACTCTTTCTGTTGCTTCTACCTCCTCTTTTTTGTAGTAATTATTTTTGCTTGATAGTTTTCTAATAACTTTTCCTATTTACTAAATACTAAAATGCTTATAAACAATGTATTTATACTGTGAATTTTCATATATGAGATATTCGATATTTTTAAAAATGTACTCTTTTTTCTGCTGAGAAAAAATATAACATTGAGTTATTTTTCATCATTTAAATTATGTGTGAGATTGACCATATTTCTATTAATTCATTGGCTATTTGTAGTCTTTTTCAATGACATCCCATTTTTAAGTTTCTCATTTGTTCATTGGGTTGTTTTCCTTTTTTATATATTTTTTAAATTTATTTTTTGTTTTGTATATTTAAGGTGTACAAGATGATGTTTTGATATACATATGAAATGGTTACTGTAGTCATGCAAATTAATATATCTAACACTTCACATAGTTACCTTCTGCCCATTTTTAAGCCAGGTTATTTGGGGTTTTTTGCTACTGAGTTATGTGAGCTATTTATATATTTTGGGTATAAATACCTTATCAATTATATGGTTTAAAAATATTGTTTTCCATTCTTTAGGCTGCCTTTTCATTTTGTTTATTGTTTCCTTTGCTGTGCAGAAGCTTTTTAATTGGATACAGTCCCATTTATTTACTTTTGCTTTTGTTGCCTGTGGGTTTTTAAATTATTGATTTCTAGTTTTATACCACTGTCGTTAGAAAATATACTTGAGTTGATTTCAATCTTTATAAATTTCTTAAGACTTGTTTTGTGTTCTAACATGTGATTTATCCTGCAGTATGTTTCATATGCACTTGAGAAAACTATGTATTCTGCTGCCAATGGATTAAATGTTCTATATATGTCTGCAAGGTCCATTTAGTCAAAAGTGTAGCTTAAGTCAAATTTTTCATTTTTGATTTTCTGTCTGGATGATCTGTCCATTGCTGAAAGTGGGGCACTGACATCGCCTACTATTATTATATTGCCCTATATTTCCCCTTTAGATCTATAAACGTATGCTTTGTATATTTCAGTGTTTTGATGTTGCCTGCATATACATTGACAGTTGATATGTCTTCTTCATGAATTGACTCCTTCTTTGTCTCTTGTGACACTTTTTGTTGTAAAGTATATTTTTTTCAGATATTAGTGTAGCTACTCCTGCTCTTTTTTGGTTTCTATTTATATGTAATCTGTTTTTCCATCCCTTCTCTTTCAGTCTATGTATGTCCTTAAAGGTGAAATTTACCTTGTTGGCAGAATATGGTTGGGTCTTGTTTTGTTATTTATCTAGCTACTCTGTGTCTTTAGATTAACATACTTAGTCCATTTACATTTAAAGTAATAATTGATAGGCAAAGATATACTATTACCATCTTATTAATTTTTTTGGTCGCTTTTGTAGATCCTTTGTTTCTTTCTTCCTCTCCTGCTGTCTTCCTTTGTGATTTGGTGATTTTCTGTAGTGGTATGCTTTTATTCCTTTATTGTTTTCACTTTTGTATATGCTATAGGTTTTTGCTTTGTGGTTACCATGGTGCCTATGTAAAACATCTTTTGGCTACACAAGACCATTTTAAGCTAGTAACAACTCTGACTGCATACAAAGGGTCTACACTTTTACTGCTTCCCCAATTTTACATCTTTGATTTCATAGTCTACATCTTTTTATATTGTGTATACATTCATAAATTAATATTAACACAGTTGTTTTTAATGCTTTTGTCGTATGTCTTTTAACCTTTATACTAGAGTTAAAAGTGATTTACATACCATCATTGCAGTACTAGAGTATTTTGAATTTCAATAAACATTTACTAGTGAGTTTCATACTTTCATTTGTTTTCATGTTACTTACCAGTGGTCTTTCATTTCACCTTAAAGAATTTTCTTTAGCATTTCTTGTAAAGCAAGTCTGGTGGTGATTAATTTCCTCAGCTTCTGTTTGCCTGGGAAAGTCTTTATCCCTCTTTTCTAAAGCACAGATTTTCTGGGTAAAGTATTCTTGGTTAGCAGTTGTTTCTTTCAACACTTTAAATAAGTCAGTCAAGCAGGGAGAAAAGATGGCCAACTAGACATAGCCAGAAAGAGCTTTGTGCACTGATAGGCAAGACCATCAAGAAGACTGGCACACTTTGAGCAGATCTTCGTAAGGCATTGAGAGTGGATGAGGGGAGGACACAGACTCTGGCGTAAAGCAAGAGGAAGCTGAGAACCTTGCACAGGGTTGTCAAACACCAAGACTTGTTGCTGGCCCCAAGTGACTCCTGGGAAAGGTGCGAGTTAAATATGCATGGAGTGGCCCACTTTTGCCACAATCTCTGGAAGCCTGGCTGCAGGATACCCCATGTTCCCCATAGACATGTGAGCTGGCAGAGAAAACTGCTTAGAGAGTTGCCAGAGAGAGGACTCCAGCCTGTACACAGCCAAGGGTTTGCTATGGAAACAGCTACAGTGGAGTATGGCCAGGGATGCCCACCCCCCAATGCTCATCATGTTCCTCTAGGTGACATTATCTTTTATTGACTTTTGGACCTGGACAGAAGAGGGCTATCTTGCCTCTGAGATGGGGTCTCAGTCTGATTTGGTTGCCCCCCTGTCTGCTGGCCTCTCCCAAGATTCCTGTCTGTCTACACTTGCTTGTAAGGAAGTCTCAGGTGTCCAACCAGGACACTTCCCAGTGGCCACTGTCATAACTCTTTTGTTGACAGACACCACCCCCGCCCCCCCCGTCAACCCACCAACTGTCAGAGAGTTTCTCCAAATAAGCCCCTGCTGGCAAGTACCCACCCTTGGCCTCCCCCAACTGCTTTGCTTGTGCAAACCCACCCACTCCCTCCCTCCCTCCATATCTTTGCCAGATTACACTCAACTACAGTCTTCCCCCAGTGCTTCACTGGTGTGTGTCCATGTGTGGACCTCACCACCCAACCACAATGAGTGTGTGTACATGCAAACATTACCACCACTGTCCTGCCCTTATGGGCATGTGTGGACCCCACAACCCCACTGCCACTGGCATGAATACATGCATTTAAAATCTACCACCCCACTGCCACTGCTGCTGCCCATATGTGTGCATACTCCAGTACATAACCATCTTGCCACCACTGGTGCATGCACACAGACTCCACCATGCTGCCACCCCACTCCTGGCATGCATGCATGGACCACACCACACTGCTGCCACCAGCACACATGTGCATGCAAGCCATGCTGCACTGCTCGTGCATGTATACATACCCTACCACACCACTGCCCTACCACCACTGGTGTATGCATGTGGACCCTGCTGCTACTGCTACAATGAAACACTTGGCTGGAACTCCCCACAACCACACAATTAAATGTTATTACCAGTGGCCCAAGAACACCTTAGCCCCTGCAGCACAGCATGTGCTTAACCTAAAGGAACTGGCAAATAAAGCTGTGGGCTGGCTCCTAGAGTTCTAAGCTAGGCTTTGCACCCTGAAATCATCCAGAAACAAAGCCAGTCAACTGAATTCAACTTATACTGCAGTCAAATCCTGAATAGCATCACAGAATATAAAAGCAAAAAGCCCCATCCAAAGAACAGCAACTTCAGAGATTAAAGGAACATCAGCCTACACAAATGAGAAAGTATCAACACAAGAAAAATGGCAACTAAAAAGGGCAGAGTGTTTTCTTACCTCTAAACAACCACAGTAGCTCGCTAGCAATGATTCTTAACCAGGCTGAAATGGGTGAAATGAAAGATATAGAATTCAGAATCTAGATGGCAACAGAGATCATCGATATTCAGGAGAAAGTTGAAACCTGATCCAAGGAATCTAAAGAATCCAGTAGTACAATACAAGAGCTGAAAGATGAAGTATCTATTTTAAATAAACCAAACTGATCCTGATAAAGCTGAAAGACTCACTACAGGAACTTCCTAATACAGTTGAAAGTATTAACAGCAGAATCAACCAAGCAGAGGAAAGAATATCAGAGCTTGAAAACTGGTTCTTTGAATCAACTCAGTTGCACAAAAATAAAGAAAAAAGAATGTACAAAATGAATAAGTCCTCCAAGAAATATGGAATTATGTAAAGAGACCAAAACTACAACACATTGGTGTCCCTGAAAGAGAGGGAGAGAGAGCAAGCAACTTGGAAAACATATTTCTCAATGAAAATTTTCTCAACCTCACTAGAGACATCAACATTAAAATTCAGGAAATTCAGAGAACCCTTGCAGGATACTATAAAAGAGGACCATACTACAGTTAAGCCCTCAATGGTATCAAAAAAACAAAAGCAAAAGCCCCATCCAAAGAACAGCAACTTCGAAGATTATAGGAACATCAGCAGGCCTGTACACAGGTTTCTTTCACATTCACCTTGGAGAATCTTATGACTACGTGTCTTGGGGATATATTTGAACAAAGATACAACATACCAGAGTCTGTGGGCCATCCCCAAGACACATAGTTATCGGATTCTCCAAAGTGAACATGAAAGATAAAATATTAAAGGCAACTAGAGAGAAGGGACGGGTCATCTAAGAAAGGGGAACCCAATCAGGCTAACTGAAGACCTTTCGGCAGAAACAGCCAGAAGAGATTGGGAGCCTATATTCAATATTCTTAAAGAAATCCCAACCAAGAATTTCATACTCAGCCAAACTAAGCTTCATAAGTAAAGGAGAAATAAGATCCTTTTTGGAAAACCAAATGCTAGGGGAATTCCTTACCACTACACCTGCTTTACAAGAGGTCCTTAAGGGAATGCTAAACATGAAAATGAAAGACCATTACTGGTCACCACAAAAACACACTCAAGTACATAGACCATTGTCACTATGAAGCAACTACACAATCCAGTCTGCATAACAGCCAGCTAACAACACGATGAGAGAATCAAATCCTCACATATCAATATTAATCTTTGAATGTAAATGGGTTTAACACCCCACTTAAAATGCACAGAGTGGCAAGTTGGATAAAGAAGCAAGACCCAATTTTATACTGTCTTCAAGAAACCAGTCTCACATGCAATGACACCCACAGACTGAAAATAAAGTGACAGAGAAAGATCTATCAAGAAAACTTAAAAAGAGAGAGAGAGAGAAAGAACAAGCACAGGTTGCAACTCTTATTTCAGACAAAATAGACTTTAAACCAACAATGATCAAAAAGGACAAAGAATAGTGTTACATAATGATAAAGGGTTCAATTCAACAAAAAGACTTAACTATTCTAAATATATATGTACCCAACACTGGAGAATCTAGATTCATAAAACAATTTCTTAGAGACAAATGAAGAGACTTAAATAACCACACAATGATAATAAGAAACGTGAACACCTCACTGACAGTATTAAAGAGATCATTGAGGCAGAAAACTGACAAAGATATTCAAGACCTCAATTTGACAGTTGACCAAACAGACCTAACAGATATATATATAGAACACTCCACCCAATAACATCAGAATATACATTCTTCTTATTGGCACATACTCTAATATTGGCCACATGCACAGACATAAAGCAATTCTCAACAAATTAATAAAAAATGAAAATATACCAACCACACTCTTGGACCACTGTATGATAAAAATAGAAATAACTTTGGGAGGCCGAGACGGGCAGATCACGAGGTCAGGAGATCGAGACCATCCTGGCTAACACAGTGAAACCCCGTCTCTACTAAAAAAAAAAAATACAAAAAACTAGCTGGGCGAGGTGGTGGGCGCCTGTAGTCCCAGCTACCGGGAGGCTGAGGCAGGAGAATGGCGTGAACCCGGGAGGCGGAGCTTGCAGTGAGCTGAGATCCGGCCACTGCACTCCAGCCTGGGCGACAGAGCTAGACTCCGTCTCAAAAAAAAAAGAATAGAAATAACTAGGCCAAGGCAGGCGGATCACGAGGTCAGGAGGTCAAGACCATCCTAGCCAACATGGTGAAACCCCATCTCTACTAAAATACCAAAAATTAGCTGGGCATGGTGATGTGCACCTATAGTCCCAGCTACTCAGGAGGCTGAGGCAGGGGAATCAATTGAACCCGGGAGGTGGAGAGTGCAGTGAGCTGAGATCTGCCACTGCATTCCAGCCTGGCTACAGAGCAAGACTCTGTCAAAAAAAAAAAAAAAAAAAAAAAAAAAACTACCAAGAAGATCTCTCGAAACCATACAATTACATGGAAATTAACATCCTCCTGAGTGACCTTTGAGTAAACAACGAAATTGAGGCAAAAATCAAGAAATGTCTTGAAACCAGTGAAAACAAAGATACAACACACCAGAATTTCTGAAACACAGCAAAATCAGTGCTAAGAGGAAAGTTATAGCACTAAATGTTCACACGAAAGAGTTAGAAAGATTTCAAATTAACAACATAACATCACACCTTGAGGAACCAGAAAAACAAAAGCAAACCAACCCAAAAGCTAGCAAAAGAAAATAACCAATCTCAGAGATAAACTAAATGAAATGGAGACATGAAAAACCATACAAAAGATCAGTGAAGAAAAGTTGGTTCTTTAAATGAATAAATGAGATTGGTATACTGCAAGCTAGGCTAGTAAAGAAAAAAGAGAAAATCCAAATCACCACAATCAGAAATGAAAAGGGGAACATTACCACTGACTTCACAGTAATACAAATATCCCTCAGAGTTTATTACAAACACCTCTATGCACACAAACTAGAAAATCTAGAACAAATGGATAAATTCCTGAAAACATAGAGCCTCCCAAGATTGAATCAGGGAGAAATTGAAACCCTGAACAGACCAATGAGTTCTGAAATTTAATCAATAATTGAAAAAACCTACCCACCAGAAAAAGCCCAGAACCAGATAGATTCACAGCCAAAATCTACCAGATGTATAAAGAAAAGCTGGTACCAATCCTACTGAAGCCATTCCAAAAAGTTGAGGAGAGATTCCTCCATAACTCATTCTATGAGGCTAGTGTCATTCTGATACCAAAACCTGGCAGACACACAATAAAAAAAAATACTTCAGGACAAAAACCCTGATGAACATAGATGCAAAAATGCTCAACAAGATACCAGCAAACCAAATCCAGCAGCATATTGAAAAGCTAATCCACCACAATCACTTAGGCTTTATCCCTGGGATCCTAGGTTGGTTCAACATATGCAGATCAATAAATGTGATTCAGCACATAAACAGAACTAAAAAGAAAAACCATACAATCATCTCAATGGACACAGAAAAGGCTTTCAATAAAATTCAACATCACTTCATGTTAAAAACTCTCAACTAACTAGGCGTTGAGGTAACATACCTCAAAATAATAAGAGCTATCTATGACAAACCCACATCTAATGTCATTCTAAATAGGTAAAAGCTGGAACCATTTTCCTTGAGAACTGGAACAAGACAAGGATGCCCACTCTTAGCACTCCTATTCAATACAGTCCTGGAAGTCCTAGCCAGAGCAATCAGACAAGAAAAGAAATAAAATGCATCCAAATAGGAAGAGAGGAAGTCAAACTATCTTTTTGCAGATAATATAATTTTATTCCTAGAAAACCCCATAGTCTCTGCCCAAAGGTTCCTAGAGCTGATAGACAACTTCAGCAAAGTTTCAGGGTACAAAATCAGTGTACATAAATCAGTAGCATTTCTATACACCAATAACATCCAAGCTATGAGTCACATCAAGAATGAAATTCCACTCACAATAGCCACAAAAAGAATTAAATATGTAGGGATACAGCTAACTGGGAGGTGGTGAAAGATATCAACAATGAGAATTACAGAACACTGCTGAAAGATATCAAAGATGACATAAACAAACGGAAAAATATTCCATACTCATAGATAAGAAGAATCAATAGTATTAAAATGGCCATGCTGCCTGAAGCAATTTACAGTTTAAATGCTATTCCTATCACACTACCAATGACATTTTTCACAGAATTAGAAAAAAAACTATTCCAAAATTCATATGAAACTAAAAAAGAGCCCAAATGGCCAAAGAAATTTGAAGCCAAAAGAATAAAACCATAGGCATCATGCTACCTGACTTCAAACTACAAACTATACTACAAGGCTACAGTAACCAAATAGCATGGTATTAGTACAAAAACAGACACATAGACCAATGGAGCAGGTGAGAGAACCCAGAAATAAAGCTGCATATCTACAACCATCTGTTCTTCAATGAAGTTGACAATAACAAGCAATGGGGAAAGGATGCCCTGTTCAGTAAATGATGCTGCAATAACTGGCTAGCCAGATGCAGAACAATGAGAATGGACCCCTTCTTTTCACCACATATGAAAATCAACTCAAGATGGATTAAAGATGTAAATGTAAAAACTAAAAACCCTGGAAGAAAACCTAGAAAATATCATTCTGGACATAGGCCCAGGAAAAGATTTTATGATGAAGACTCCAAAAACAATTGCAACAGAAACAAAAATTGACAAGCGGGACCTAATTAAACTAGGTTGCAGCAAACGAAACTATCAGCAGAGTAACTAGACAAACTACAGAATGGGACAAAATATTTGCAAACTATGCATCTGACAATGGTCTAACATCTAGAAACTATAAGGAACTTACTAAGCAAAAACCCCATTAAATACCTAGGAATACAGCTAACTGTATTTTAAACAACCCCATTTTAAAATAAGCAAAGAACATGAACAGATACTTCTCAGAATAAGATATACAACTGACCAACAAGCATATGAAAAAATGCTAAACATCACTAATCATTAGAGAAATGCAAAGCAAAACCACAATGAGATATATCTCACACCATTCAGAATGGCCATTATTAAAAATTCAAAAAATAACAGATGCTGGCAAGGCTGAAGAGAAAAAGGAATGCTTATATACTGTTAGTGGGAATGCAAATTAATTCAGCCATTGTAGAAAGGCAGTTTGGACATTTCTCAAAGAACTTAAAACACAGCTACCATTTGACTCAGCAATCCCATTACCAGGTATACATACAAAGAAATATAAATTGTTCTACCATAAAGATACATGCCCATGAATGTTCATCACAACACTATTCATGAGAGCAAAGACATGGAGTCAACCTAAATGCCTATCAATGGTGAACTGGACAAAGAAAATGTGATGCATATACACCATGGAATACTATGTAGCCATAAAAAAGAACAAAATCATGTCCCTTGCAGCAACATGGATGTAGCTAGAGGCCATTATCCTAAGCAAATTAATGCAAAAACAAAAAATTAAATACTGCATGTTCTCACTTTTAAGTGGGAGTGAAACATTTAGTACATATGGACACAAAGAAAGGAACAATAGACTCCAGGGCGTACTTGAGTGTGGAGGGTGTGAGGAGAGTAAATAAATTTTTAAATAAAAAAATTACCTATTGGTTACTATGCTTCTTACTTGGGTAATGAAACAATCTGCACACCAAACTCCCACAACACGCAATTTATCCATGTAACAAATCTGCATATGTACTCCCTGAACCTAAAATAAAAGTTGCAAAAAAAATGAATCAGTCTATAGAATTGTCAAATGGTGGGGAAATATATATGTAAAATTCCACTCTCTCCAGGCAAGATTTTTGCTGAGACATATAATAGACTTATTAGGGTTCCCTTGCATGTGATATCCTTATTTTCTCTTGCTTTGTTTCAAAATCATTTGTGTCTTTGATTTTTGACACATTGATTATAAAGCCTCTTGGTATAAACTTCTTTGGACTGAATCTGATTGGAGACCTTTGAACTTCATGTACCTGGATGGTCATATCTTTCTCGTACTTGGGAAGTCTGCAGCCATTATTTCTTTAAGTAAGCTTTCTGTCCAGTTCTGTCTCTCTTCTCCTTCTCTAGCTACTATTATGCAAATGTTAGCTCTCTTGATGGAGTTCCATAGATCTGATTCCATAAACTCTCTTCATTCCTTTTTATTTTTTTAACTTTTTTTTTCTCTGCTGACTGGACTCTTTCAAATAATCTGTCCTTGAATTCACTTCTTCTTTCTTCTGCTTGATCTAGCCTGCTATTGAAGCTCTCTATTGCATTTTGTAGTTGTACTTCATAATTCAGTCATTGTGTTTATCAGATCTAAAACTTCTGTTTTCTCTTTGTTTAGCTTTTCATTTTGTTCTTGTATTGTTTTCCTGGTTTCATTAACATGTTTATCTGTGTTCCCTTGTAACTCAGTGAGCTTCTTTGGAATAATTATTTTGAATTCTTTGACAGGCCTTCTGTTGACCTCCTGTCCTTTAGGGTCAGTTCCTAGAATTTTTGTTCCTTTGACGTTAACACAATTTTCTGATTCCTCACATTTTTCTCATTCCTGATTATTATAGCCTTGTGAAGATATCTGCATATTTGAAGTCGTCACGTCTTTCAGACTTTATGGACTAGCTGTAGTTAAAAAAAAGGCGGGGGGGGTTCATGTGCAAGGGATGGAAAGGGTATGCACTGTGGCATCAGGTTTAGTGATTCTGGGCACCTCATGTTGGGGCATGCTACTGCTCCAAGTCTGTGGTTGAAGAGGTACCCAGTATCTCATCAGCTTTGGCAGCTGGGGTTTGTGATATAAGCTCCTATGTGTTCCCTGGTGGCAAGAGCTGTGGGAGGTCCACAGTGGCAGTGAGGACTGCTCTAGTCCTTAGTGGCTAGTCCACAGAGGAGTGATGGTCCTGTGAGCTAGAGTGCTCACTGTGACAACAGCAGAGGTGGCTCCAGGGTGTTGGGAGGAAGAAGAGGGAATTGTGCCTTAGGTACCTGGAGACTGTGAAGGAAAAAACTGCAGGACCCTCAATGATGAAGGCTATAGGAAGTCTGCTGTGGCTGTGCTAGCTATTGTCTACCTCTTTAGCAAAAGCTGCTGGGATCCTCTGTGGGGCAAGTTGATGGGGTCTGCAACAGCAAACATTGCAGAGTTCTTAGTGGTGAAAGCTACAGAGGGGTACACGATAATTGTAAGTGTTGTTGGGATACGCAGCAGAGACATGTACTAGAGTCCTGTGTAGAGTAGGATAATAGTAACTCTGGTGACTCACAACATAGCTGATACCAGTAAGTCCACATTGCTCTTCTTTGTTCCTAGACTTTTCCACATGTCCCAGGTTTGCCATTTTCCCCAGTGTTGCAGGAAGTCAGGGACTCCAAACGGAGGGATGAGCTGAAGCCATGGCAGAAGAACATAAATTGTGAAGATTTCATGGACATTTATTAGTTCTCCAAATTAATAATTTTATAATTTATTATGCCTGTCTTTACTGCAGTCTCTGAACATAAATTGTGAAGATTTCATGGACACTTATCACTTCCCCAGTCAAAAGCCTTGTGACTTCCTATGCCTGTCTTTGCTTTAGTCTCTTAATCCCATTATCTTCCTTAGCTGAGGAGGATGTATGTCGCCTCAGGACCCTGTGATGATTGTGTTAACTGCACAAATTGTTTGGAGAGCATGTGTGTTTCAACAGTATGAAATCTGGGCACCTTGAAAAAAGAACAGGATAACAGCAATGTTCAGGGAACAAGGGAGATAACCTTAAACTCTGACTGCCAGTGAGCCGGGTGGAACAGAGCCATATTTCTATTCTTTCAAAAGGAAATAGGAGAAATTTCACTGAAATCTTTTTCTCAGCAAGGAACATCCATGAGAAAGTGAATGCACCCCTGAGGGTAGGCCTCTAAATGGCCCCTTTGGGGGTGGCTGTCTTTTACGGTCAAAGCTGAAGGGATGAAATAAGCCCTGGTCTCCTGTAGTGCTCCTAGGCTTATTAGGATGAGGAAATTCCCACCTAATAAATTTTGGTTGGTCTGGTTGTCTACTCTCAAACCCTGTCTCCTGATAAGGTGTTATCAATGACAATGCGTGCCCGAAACTTCATTAGCAATTTTAATTTCGCCCCATCCTGTGGTCCTGTGATTTCGCCCTGCCTCCATTTGCTTTCTCATATTTTATTACCTTGTGAAGCATGTGATCTCTGTGACCCACACCCTATTTGTGCACTCCCTCCCTTTTTGAAAATCGCTAATAAAAACTTGCTGGTTTTATGGCTCAGGGAACATCACGGAACCCATCGACATGTGATGTCTGCCCCGGACACCCAGCTTTAAAATTTCTCTTTTGTGCTCTTTCCCTTTATTTCTCAGACTAGCCAATGCTTAGGGAAATATAAAAGAACCCACATTGAATCTCAGGGGTGGGGTTTCACCTGATACCACAGCAATCTGGGTAGGGTGATTTGGGCAGTTCCTGAAAGGCTGGGGAAGCTGGTTATTCATCCTCCCCTTCCTTTCTCTATGAGAGGAACTTGTTAGCCAAAGAGATCACTCTCCATGCTGAACAGTGCCAGCACTGGGGATGGGGTGAGGCAGGCAAAATGAACTGTTCTTTCTGCACTTTTGTGTAATTATTCTTGAATTTTTTACTCTATTGTATTACTACATCTTTTGGACTCCTGAGCCCTTCCAGAGTTATTTGCCTTCATGGATAGCTGCCAAATTATTGCTTCTGTGGGAGGAATGAAGGCTGTGCTCACCTACTCTGCCATCTTCCTTTGCCTTTTTCTTATTAAATTGTAAGAATTCTTTATGATTAAAAGTAAATTGGTCCTGTATCTGTCCTGCCAGTTTGTCATTAGTCCTTTTAACTTGTTCTAATTTTTACCACAGAATTTTTTTAAAAGTTAAATACAACAAATATTCTGCCCTAAGAATTAATTCATTAATCATCAAATTTTTAAAGTGCCAACTATATGTCAATTACTATCCTAGGTGCTTAGGATACCTCAGTGGACAAAAAGGAAAAATATTCCTGCGCTCATGGAGCTTGATTCAAATGAAAAAGAGGACAGTAGCAACATGCACGATGAGTACCTGTAGAAAAAAGTTACATGATATAACAGAAAGTAACCATTGTGGAGGACAGGGAAGGTAGACCTATCTAATGGGAATTGGGGGTTCAGAGTGGGTGTCATGGTAAAGGTAGGTCATAGTATTAAATAGGGAGTTCAGGATAGTCATTAAGAAAGTAAGACTTGAGCAGAAACCTGAAGAGTGTGGGGAAATTTACCAAGTGGACATCTAAGGGAGTTGCAGTTTACTTAAAAGGAGCGCCTGGGCAAAGGACCCAAGGCTGCCTGGCAGGCCACAGGAATACCAAGCAGGGAGTGTTACTGGAGCCACATTAGCTACAAGGATAGTTATAGGAAATGGAGTCAAAAAGGTATGGGGATCGGGGAGATCACATATTACTCAGGACTTCTGTGTGATGACTTTATTCTGAGTGAAATGAGGAGTCTGCATTTTAGACAGCTCCATCAGGAATAGAAGAGAATAGGGGTGAAATGTAGGGGAATAAAGATAGAAACTAGAGACAGGTGAGCAACTATTGCAGTCGTCTCTCCAGAGGATTAGAACAGGATGATAGCAAGGAGAGAAATAGGCAGATTCTAGATATATTTTGATCATATAGGTAGAGTGATTTCTTGATCAGTTAATTGTGGGGTATGAGGAGAAAAGAGACATCAGGAATGGCTCCTTGATTTTTGTCCTTAACAACTACCAGGATGGAGTTATAATCAACTGAGATGGTGAAAGGATGTGGGTGGGGTAGGTGTTGGGGGTGATTAGAGAGTTTCATTTTGGATATGCTGAGTTTCAGCTATCTGTTAACCCTATAGTTAGGAGTTAGATTTATGAGTTAGATTTATGCAGTTAGATTTATGAGTTTAAAGATTAAAAAATAGTTTGGGCTGGAAAAATAACTTTTGTAATAGTCTAGCTGTGGAAAATTATACATTAAAGTCCATAGACTGGGTGATCACTAAGAAAGTAAATGTTGATAATATGCTACCTGGAACCTGAGTACTCCAATATTAGGAGGCTAAGGAGAAGTTGAGGAAATAACAAAGGAGACTGAGCAAAACAGTATGTGAGATGGGATAAAAACCAGGAACGTAGGTTGCCTGTAAACAACATGTAGTGTACCAGAGAGGGGAGTGATTAGCCCTGTCAAATGCTGATAATAGATCAAGATGAGGACTGACACTTGTCTGTGAGATCTGGCAATGTGAAAGTCATTGGTGACCTTGAGAAGAGGAGTTTAAATTGAATAGCGAAGGCAAAAGCCTGATTGAAGTGGATTTAAGAGAAAACAAGAGAAGAAATGGAAATGACAAGCGTAAACAATTATTTCAAGAGGTTTTGCTGCAGAAGAGCATAGAAATAGAGAAATAGCTGGCCTGGCAAAGGAAGTGGGATTGAGAGGGTTCTTTTTGAAGATGGAAAAAAAAAATCACAGCATTTTAAAATGCTGATGGGGAATATCTGGTAGAGAGAGAGAAAATGATAATGTGAGAAAGGGAGAGGGAAGAATTGCTGGATTAATGCTTGAATAGGCAGGAGAGGAGAGGGGTTCATATTGAGTAACATGGTATGGTAGTTCACCTGAGTAACGTAGAGGCAGATGCTCAAAGGTGGGGAGTGCGGTTTGGAGAGTCTGTAAGTTCTTTTCTGATCACTTTGTTTTTCTCAGTGAACTCAGTTTTACTATAGGAAAGGTCTTCAACTCAGAGTGAAGTTAGTGGAACAAGTGTTGAAGGTTTGAGAATGGAGGAGAAGGTATGAAATAGTGCTTCACAGATGGAGAAAGTGCATGCATTAGGGAAAAGGCCCCTATAAAATGGTGACCTGCAACTACACAAAGCCAAGAGAGACATGCAGAACCTAAGAGTATGTCACTTAAACGTTGTAAGAGACCTAAAGAGAAGCAGAATCCAATTGAACGAGTGAAGAGTGTCAGATACTGGCTTTTTGAAGTAGTACAGTCTAATCATAACTTGAAAATTCAGTACTGGATGACTTGACTCTTAGGGATGAGAGCAGGGATTAATATTTCCTATTGGCCTAAATATTTTAAAATTGAGCTTCTTTATTATCCTAAGAAAAATTGCGCTGTCTCTGAAACCCCAGATCACCCAAATTTCTGGCCAGTATTTATTGTTAGTCAACTGGAATGATGTATCCTAAAAATTCTTTGCTTAAGACCATCCCCAAATAATTTGGATTGACCCACTGCCTTTTTTTTTTCCCCTAGACAGAGTCTTGCTCTGTCACCTAGGCTGGAATGCAGTGGCGCTATCTTGGCTCACTGCAACCTCTGCCTCGTGGGTTCAAGCAATTCTCCTGCCTCAGCCTCCCAAGTAGCTGGGATTACAGGCATCCACCACCACACCCGGCTAATTTCTGTATTTTTAGTAGAGACGGGGTTTCACCATGTTGGCCAGGCTCGTCTCGAACTCCTGACCTCATGATCCACCCTCCTCTGCCTCCCAAAGTGCTGGGGTTACAGGCATGAGCCACCGCACCCGGCCCCATTGCATCCTTAGTAGGAAAGTCTATTTTAACTCCAAATAAGTGTAAAATTAAATACAGAGATGATGAAGTAAATATAACTTATATTAGCAGTGCTTTTGCTTTAAGGACTTACCTGAATGAATCTGACTTAGTAGAGTCACAAACTAGCTTGTGGTTCCCATAAAATGATTAGCTGAATCATCCTTTGATCGAGAATTGTTATTCTAAGTGGAAATGTTAGTAAGATAATCTGGAACATTGTCAGTAACATATGACTTTCCACACTTAAAAGTTTAACTTACTACAATTACAAGACTTATTTAAGTACCCATGAAAGTTTCATAAGCTAATAAAACTTTTGAGATTCTAAAAATCTAGTTGGATTTATCAAATTTATAAATATAGCTTAAAATGTTAAAATGTCTGTTTGTAAGCAAAAACCTCCTTAAATGTACTTGATTAGATAATAGACGAATAGGACTATATTTAAATGATCTTAAAAAGCTTCAGGAAGAACTAGGTATTTGAAATTATACCTAAAATAAATTGAGACAGATCGGATAAAGAAAGTGTTGTACATGTACACCATGGAATACTATTCAGCCATAAAAAAGAACAAAATCATGTATTTGACAGAAACATGGTTGGAACTGGAGGCCATTATCTTTAGCAAACTAATACAGGAACAGAAAACCGAATACCACATGTTCTGTCTTCTAAGTGGGAACTAAATGTAAGAACTTATGAACACAAATAAGGAAACATTAGACACTGGGGTCTAGTTGAAGGTGGAGGGTGGGAGGAGGGAGAGCAGAAAAGGTGACTATTGGGTACTAGGCTTAATTCCTTGGTAATAAAATAATCTGTACAACAAACCCCCGTGACATGAGTTTACCTATGTAACAAACCTTCACCTGTACCCCTGAACCTAAAATAAAAGTAAAAAATCAATAAATAAAATGAATTGAATACAGTTTTTAAAATCAATTATTTTGAACACCGTATTTGCTTTCAAGGTTGTCTCGAAATCCGCATTGACATTTTTATTTATGGTTTATGAAGTTTTCTCTGACATCTTCTGGGTTCCATGGAATTTATTTTGAAATAAAATCAGTGAGTGACACAGTATATTTTTCCATTTAGTCAATCAATGATTATACCACCATCTTTTCACACCATATTTGAACCTTAACCATGTACTAAATTCCCAGGTGTGTTTGTCCATTTCTTGACTCTCTGCTCTTATTGTTCAGCCTGTTTCTTCCATAGTACATAATTATTTTAATTATTCTCATTGCATAATGTCATTCTCTCATAGGTTGAAGCCATATCATTTTGTTTATTTTATAGAATTCTTCTGAATATTTTCAAATGTTTTTTAGATGATCTTGAGTATCATTTTTATTAATATAAAAATACTTAAATGGTAATATATTAATTTGAAGAACACTGAATTTGTATTTTGTTACAAACATACACTTAAATCAGAAATAGTGGTTTTTCTGGGTCAATTGGCTCTTGAATACTTATTGAGATGATCATGTTTTTTCCTCTTTTGACATATTAATGTAATGAACTATATTAATTAAGTTCTTTAAGTAGAAATAATCTTGTATTCATGAGGTAAACTCTACTTGATTGAGAATCCTTATTGTTTAAATTTATTGCCAAATTCTATTTGCTACTATTCAGAGATTTTCTAAATTATATTTATTGTTATGGGTTTGTTAACTTATCTGTCTTTCTTGGGGTTAATGTTGTGTGTCGCATTTTATCAGAAAATTATTTATTTTAGCCAAATACTATTATTATTTGCCTGGAAATTTAAAAATTTCTCTTTATTTGTATTATATGTTAGGGTGTTTCCCCTCACTTCATTTGTGCCTATTAATACTGTCTCCTGTTTTAAATTCTTAGTGTACCCACTAGTTTATCTCATCATCATTCCTGACTGGTCATTGATCTTTGTTTTAACTGTGTTTCAGTTATCTTCCTCTTTGGTTTCTTCTTTGTAACTTATTTTTATTTGTTCATAACTTTTTAACTTTTGCTTTCTTAAGTTTAGTTTGTGGATTTTTTCCTGACCGTTTAATAGTAAAAAAGCCCAAATCATTTATTTCAGTCTCTTGTTTGATGTATTTGTCTGTGATTTTTTTTTTTTTTTTTTTTTTTTTTTTTTTGGTCATTGAGCATAGCCTTATTTGTACTCATAGGTCTTATCTTTATCATCGTTGTTTTATAGATAGTCTTTGATTATATTTCAATTTCCCCTTTCAATCAAGAGTTAAGTGAGAATTTCTCACGTTTTCTAGTGGTTGGTTGGCAATAATTTATTCTAAATAAAAAAATCTATAATTAATCCTTTGCTGATGTATGCTTTTTAGTTCTAATACATCAGTGAATATTGTGACATACATTAAAATCTTGTGGCATTCATAGCACTAGATTTCTTTATGAATGTGATTAAATAAAATGTTTAGAAGTAAACATATTTTTCCCACCTGAGCAACATACCCTGAATTAAAACTTATGTATGTGGGCCGAGCTAGGCCGGTTCCGGCCAAGTTAGACCGTCGGAGCTGGTCTCGGACTGCCGGGGCGTCACCCCATCGGCGACCCCCGCTGACCATGGCAGTGTTTCATGACGAGGTGGAAATCGAGGACTTCCAATATGACGAGGACTCGGAGACGTATTTCTATCCCTGCCCATGTGGAGATAACTTCTCCATCACCAAGGATCAGTTTGTGTGTGGAGAAACAGTCCCAGCCCCTTCAGCCAACAAAGAATTAGTTAAATGCTGAAGAAGCCTTCAGGAATCCAAATCCTGAACAGTTGGAAATGAGCCCAGATAGAAATATCAAATGCAGAGCTACTGGCTTCACAGAGACAACCATTTGTGATTTGCTGTTCTGTGAGAGTGTGGATTCTTTCCATCAACTGCTGATTTCATCTTCAGGAAGCAAGTCCATAACATGACATATCTGGATTTTGTGCTAAGAACCTTAGATTGGAAGCATTCTTAATTATCCATCTAAATTTAAAAGAAGATAATTTCAAAACAGTGCTTTCTTTCCCTTGGTTTCATCATTTTCATATTTTACACCAAATTCCTTCAGTATCTGATAACAGCATCATCTACCTCAGTCATTAGGATTTCTTACTAAAAAAGAGATTGTATTTTTGACTTGGTTATTAAGATAATTAAAATTAGCCCTTCATTTGAAATTTGACATCAGCTTTGCTGTTCTAAATTTAAAATTAGTTGCTTCATCAGTACCACACTTCCAGTTTCTATACCAAGCCGGTCTCCTCAGTTTTCCCATTAGGATGGACATGTTCTTCTGTTCAGCATGTCATTTCTATAATGCTTCATGCAGGGAATTCGGTCATAGTATTAAAGAGAAGATACAGTGAGGTCACAATGTCTCCAGAGCTAAAAGTTAGTGAACAAGAAAGTAAGTCTAAATTGATGAAAGAATGAGGAGTTTTCTTATCTTCTGCATATTCCTTGGAAGTCAGGACAAGATGAAAAACATCCAAAAGAAGTGAAATTGGTGACAGAATGAGAGGAGCAGAGCATTCCAGTGTAGTAAATGAAATGTTTGAATGACTTTGCCAGATCAGAGCAAGTAATATTTCTGTATCTGAATTTTTGTTTTTTGATAAAGCTAATGCAATTGCATTCCAGATAGGGGTTAATGTCAGATTTCCGTGGCTGGAAGCTGTGCTTTTGGCATATCACAGTGTTGTGTCAGTACTACAAGGTAAAGCATCTACAACAGAGAATGAGCTTGAAAATGAAGGATCTATTGTGAATAAATATGCCCATGAGAGCATATTTAATAAGCCTCTATAACATGCAGCCAAACCAGACATTCACTCCTGCAGAGAAATGTTGCCCTGGAGAAAAAGAAATATATAAAGATAGGCGATCATTCTTCCTTTGCTGCAGTACTAAGAATAGCAAGAAATTAGAATCATTTACATTGGAAATTTGAAAATTCCCTTTATATACACAACTTTACTGTGTATAAATAAAAAATGTTAATGCACAAAAAAAAAAAAAACTTATGTATGTGAATTGGCTCTTACTCTTTAGAATCTCAGTTTCATTTTTCAGTGAAAATACAGAGTATGGCTCTAATGTATTTGAAGAAAAAATATATATATATTATCAGGTACAGGATAAATCTGGAGATTATGCACAGCAGAGCTTTGGACTACTTTTTCAGAAAAGCAGTACTTCAAACTTTCATAGCCCTGGAAAGAGTAGAAAAGTAATCAGAGAGCCTGATCCTATTAAACTCTAATTTCTAGACCCACTACCAATTCTTCCCACTTACCTCCTAGATTGCTACCTCCTAACTACTATATTAAAACACAGAAAATTGGAAGGAAGAAAAATAAGTTCCTATTTTTCTACCACCCACGGATAATAGTTTTAACATTTTTAAAGATTCAATTAATATTATATGTATAATATTCCTAATGAAAAGGAATAATCCCTTAAATCTTTTTCTGTTTCTTCTTTTCAACTCTAGTTTTCTTCCTACTGGATGCTCACAGCCATCATCTTTCTCAATTAGAAAAAAAAAAAAATTGTGACAGGTGTTTTCATTCCCCTGGGACTTTAAGAAGACAAGATGTACTTAATGCCTACATATTCTACAGACAGATGGAAAAAGGAAATCTTTCCTTTCTGGTCAGTAGCTCAGTGCCCTGTGTTGAGTTCTCTGGGAAGGGCATGTGCTCCTGCAGAGAGCCGAGCCACAAAGACAGAAAATCAAGAAAACATTAAAGGACTAAAATATTTTCACTGAGATTCTTTCACTGGGAATAACAGTCATTTTGACATTTTTATCCAAGCTCCAATATCCATTCTAACACTACTAAAATTAAAAGCAAATTTTAGTAATGAGGGCTATTGAACAATGTTTCTGCACAGCCAAAGAGATAAATTTGAAAATATTGGAACTATTCCACAGGGACCAAGTGTTGCAAAAGCAATGTGTGATTTCTTGGAAATCAGGGTTAAGTCACAGAAAAACTGTACTATACCAAGAGGAATCCTAACAAGACTTTCTCTTGTGTCTAAAGCACTATTATCCGCTTGATATAACCATAAATTTTGATCAGCTCAGGTTGGCAAATAATGGAACAACAACAAACCTCTGCTTGTCTGGACTTGTATTTGATCGATGAATAGAATGAAATGAAAAGGCCGTTTGCAAAAAAGGAGAATATTCCTTACTATTGGCTAGTATTTAGTCAAATTGTGTCCCTTCAACCCCCAGAAACAATTGCAGAATCTCTTCTGGAGGTCAGAGAAGTAAATAGGTAAGAAAGTCCTTTTTGCCTAGCTAATTCCTCCTTTTGAAGAAGGACAGAGTCCCTCGAAGAAAAGAAGAGTGGCAATGATGGTGATCTTGGTGAGAGTGATGGTGATAGCTCTTACTATATCCTACACATCATGCTGAGTTTTTCATCCTAAATATCTCATTAAGTTGCACAGTACTAGGTATGTTCTGCCTGAAGTGCAAAGCAGATGACATGTAACTCAATATCACACAGTAGCAATGTATAAAATATGGACTAGATACAAAGGATAAATATTCTCATAATACAAACTAGTAGAAAGGCACAATGCCTTTAACGTTGCATCTTTCATAGGCGTCATAAGTCAGTGATGCTAGCCATTACCCAAAGTTGAGAGGCACATTTTCATGGCCACCGCAGAGACTAGATGCGGAGATCAGCTTCACCTTGGTATTTGCCACAGACTAAAGGACAATTTACTCATGTAGTCATTCATTCATTGAAGAAACATTTATAGTGCATGTGTGTGCAAGATACTATGCCAATTTCATAGGAGATTCAAACACAAATCTAATGACACAAATAGATGTAAAACTGCAGCTTGACAAGTGCTATGGAAAAAAGTTTCACAGTGAAAATAACAGTGTATAACAGAAAATTCTAACCTAGTTATAGAGTTAAAGAAGGCTCTCCTGAGGAAATTACACTTGAGCTGAGGTCTGAAGAATAAGTAGGTATTAATTAAGCGAAGAAAGGACAATCAAAGGGTAGCATTACCAGAGGCCCTGTGGTGAGAAGAAAGAAGACATCAGTGAAAGGTGTGGGAAACCTTGAGTTTAGTGTGGAACAAGTTGGGTTGTAGCCATCTTTGAGACACACAAGATAATAGAGTCTAGATATTAGGAGAGCTCAGAGACTGCAGTTAAAGCTTTGTGAATCATGTGCAAATTTGAAGTAACTAACAGACGCCACAAAACCAAACAAAGCCAGTTCACTGCACAGATGCACACACACATACGCACACATAAACACACAAATGCTTTAAACCTCTTTTTTTTTTTTTTTTTTTTTTGAGACGGAGTCTCGTTCGGAGTCTCGCTCTGTCGCCCAGGCTGGAGTGCAGTGATGCGATCTCGGCGCCCGCCACCACACCTGGCTAAATTTTGTATTTTTTAGTAGAGACAGGGTTTCACCATGTTAGCCAGAATGGTCTCTATCTCCTGACCTCGTGATCCACCCGCCTGGGCCTCCCAAAGTGTTGGGATTACGGGCATGAGCCACCACGCCTGGCCATGCTTTAACCTCTTATCCTGTCTTTGGGTGGAAGCAGTTCCAGACTTCCCATCTAGTTCCAGCTTCTTAGATATGAAAATAATATGGAATTTTTTTCAGCTATTATTTTCTGGAGCTCAAGGTATCAGATGTCTCTTTGCTTTGCAGACATTTTATGAATACTTTTCATGGTGAAGAAAATATTCTCAAGCTTTAAAAATAGTTCTTTGTCAGTTTACGATTCTATTTCTACCAGGTAATTTACAATAACCATCTGGAATTTTACCTGTAGTCAAGACAATGGGAAAAAATTACTGTCAAATGAAGAATATTATATTCAAAAAGTTGGTAGCAAACTTTTCACTTGAGAATCTCGGTTCTCCCAAATTTAGATTTTGTTTTGAAATTTCCTGTACTGAGTTCAAATATGGAATCTCATTCTGGAGGCTAAATAAAATGTGAATGGTGCCTACTTGCATTTTGATAAATTGTTCCTATCTAGGGACTTCATAATGGAAGTCACTGTCACCATTTTAATGTATTAAGGAACGGTTATGTGCAGATGGTATACATAGTCATTTCCTGAGTGTACAGGAGCCTGGGGTCAGTTGAGTCGTGATTTAATGATTTTTATCAGAACGAAATAAGCATTTGATCTTTGGATTTGATCACCTTCTATCTGCAGCTGCGCCTCAACTGGCAATTACTTCCTCCTGGGCTCTTTGCCCAGGCAAATGGGGTTTGTCCTTGTTTCACGTCTCACTGACTTCCCGGATAATAGACATGGTAACTGTTTGAACTATTGCTTCCTCCGGATTCCATAGCTTTAAAAATTTAAGAAAGGGGATTTTTCTCCTATCATTTTTTCCCCATCACAATAAAATACTTCCTCTAATAATACACTTCGGGGACTAGTTAATTTCCTTACCATAAAAACTTAAAAGTAACCTTTTGAGAACTGTTCTTTACAATAGAATACAACCTTGTGTAACACTATTTAAAAAGAAAAACACGAGATCAAGATGGTGAGAGAACACTCACATCTGTTTATTCATCTCCCCCTTATTGATATTATTTCAGTAGGCTTCTTCTGTGTGGTTGAAGCCAATCATATTCTCCACCTCCTAAGCACGTTTTGCTTAAGGCAGAAAACAAAAGAATTTTCTTACTCTTTTCTTATTTCTTCCATGACTTCTTTGTATTTACTGCTCAATAATTAAAAACACATCATTTTTATTTTACGGTATATCGTTTTGTCCTTCTGTGATTGTTTCAATGTAACTGTGAATAAAATAGGGCCTGTGACTCGACATTTTTCATATGTATGTGGTGGTTTCTGATTTCAAAGCAACACATTCAACAGATTTAGTTTTGCAGATGGGAAAGTTAATCAGATACATGCAGTATTTGTCTTCTCTGTCCATGTTTGCTAAAGCCTATCCCTATTCTGAATGGTATATTTTTCTACCTACCTCATTAAAAAGATAACATAATTAAAATGGTTATCTACCCAACAACAACAGATAAATTTGTTGCCAGCTTATATCTTATATGTAGTTATCTGGTAAAAATGACTCTATTTACCAAATCTTATTACTCATCTGATAAAATGGCTGTAACTACTCTCCTTGTCTGTATGTATTTAGTAGATTAAAACCTGGGATCTTTAATCCAAGAAAATTAAATCTGCCCCAATTGTTATATTGATGTGCCATCTGTCATTCCAGGTGTTTTCCTGGTTTTTAAGAGCTGAGAAGTGAGCTGGCTTCCAACTCACCTGCATAGGTGGAAGTCTTCCCAGATGCTGTGCTTGAATCTCTAATTTGATATATTTACAAGACTTGCAGAGGCTGTGAGCTGTGTGAATACATCACACATAAGAACTACAGATGTTTTAAAGGTATGCAAGGTGGGATATAGTTGTCTCCAACCTGGTGATTTTCATATCCCAACAGGTCAAAGGAAAAGCACATTAAGAGATGCAAAGAAGTATTTCATGGATTGAAAAAGCTAGATCTCTGGTCAATAAATATTTGATTATTGCTGATGTGTTTTAGCTTAGTGAAAAGCTGAGGAATATTGTATTAAATGAGTAAAGGGGGAAAAGGCCTAATAGGTAACATTTTATTTAGCAGTATTATTTAAAACAAAAGTTTGAAATTTCAGATTCAAGTACTCCATTATTTTAATATAAAAGTATACACACATGGGAAAATATACATATCATAAGTGTGCAGCTCAATGAATGTTCACAAAGTGAATATATCCACAGATTCCCCTTCTGCCCCTTCCAGTTACTATTCCCAGCCTTAAGGTTGACCCCATCTGGACTTCTAATAGTTGATTCACTTTTGTAGGGAGAGGGGGGATTTTTTAAATGATTTATTGAATTATAACTTATGTATATAATGGTATACAAATGATAAATGTATAACTCGTATTTTCACAAACTGAACACATTCATGAAACCAGATCAAGAAACAAAATGTTACTGGCATCCTAGAAGCCATTTTGTACCTCTTGCAAACATTGCTTCCCACCAAGGCTAACCATTTCCGACGTCCACAACTCTAGTTTAGGTTTTGCTTATTTTTGTACCCTGCATAAACTGAATCAGGTGGTATGCACTCTCGTGTCTGACATCTTTCACTGGACATTACACATGTGAGATTCATCCATATCACCACACATAGTTCTATAACAGTTTATTCTCCTACAATGTGGACATGCTGCAGTTTATGTGCCCATTTATCACTAGTGGGCATTTGAGTTACTACAAATTGTGAAAACTCCATCTTTAACCTTTCTCTCAGGTTAATATCAGTTTTATTTCTGTGCATGTTCTGATAAGAAAAGATCATTTACTTGCCCTTAAAATGCTCTTGTCATACTCAGGGCTGCTGTTTGTCCTCTAAAAAGCATATCAAAGCTTTCACTCCCCAGTTATAAAAAGATTGGGTCTTCTGATGTTAGGGTCTGAGAGGAACTCCGACTATTTGACAGGGCATTTAATTGATAAATCATCAAAGGATTGTAACATTTTCAGCAATTAACTCATTTGTTGAGTCAGTTGAATTTAGAATATATTCAGAAAACATCTTTGAGTTCTCAATTATTGCCTTCAATAATTGGATCTTCTCCTCTACTCTTTAACTGCATAGTTTTCTCACAAGCATAATTTTTTTTTTTTTTTAATGGAGTCTCACTCTGTTGCCCAGGCTGAAGTGCAGTGGCTCAATCTCGGCTCAGTGCAACCTCTGCCTTTAGGTTCAAGCGATTCTCCTGCCTCAGCCTCCCAAGTAGCTGGGATTACAGGTGCCTGCCACCTTGCCCGGCTAATTTTCTTTGTAGTTTTAGTAGAGTCAGTGTTTCACCGTCTTGGCCAGGCTGGTCTTGAACTTCTGACCTGACCTCGTGATCCACCTGCCTCGGCCTCCCAAAGGTATTGTTTTAAAAACCTGCTCTGCCCTAAATCAAAACTTCAGTCTCTCAATTAAACCTTCTCCCCTCCCACTAGCTCAGCTTCATTCCTTTGTTCAGAAACACAATGGGAAGAAGGAGGGCTCAATCTATTCTTTCATGTTCCTTGCTCCCCAAGGCTCCTTCTGTGGCTCTGGATCTTCCAAGGTTGATTTAACGGAGAATTTGGAAAGGGGAAAGGAAGTCTTTGTCATGGCAACCACCAAATTCTGGATCTTTTGTGGAGTACATAGTGGGTTCTTTGGATCCCAGTGGGGACTTCTGATTCAACTAATATATTCTTCAGCTGACTTTTGGAAGCATCCCTTGTTGGGATTTCTATTCCTCTGGGGTCCCCTCACCTTGGCAGACTCTCCTGGTTAATGTTCTTTCAGCATGGTGGGGTTTACCTTGTGCTCAAGAATTTACTCTCTTGTGCCCCTCCAAATCATGGGAATATCCTTACTGAACCCTCTTTTTTCTTCTGATATGATGGAAAGCTCCAGTCAATGAGTATGATGCCCTTCTCACAAGCACTTCAAATACTTTAGGAAGGAAAGGGTGGCAAATATCTCCCTCCCCTCTTTGTCTTCCTCACATGAATTTATTTCAAATAATCCCTTCTATTAATCTCCAGCCTTTTTTTTCCCCAGCTTGAATGGGGTTGTAGTCACTAGATTGGTTTTGCTGTCTTTTGTTAATGTCTCATAAGGAAGTATCAGACATCTGTCTTTAGAATGTGTAGTTATTATCCATTGATCTGAGTTTTGAAGCCTTAACCAACATGTTGAAGTAATAGAAAAAGACCTAGTTAATGCTGTTATTGAAGAGCAGAGACAGGTTCAAACTGGGCTTATTTGCAGAATACCTACACTACCTGGAACCACCAAATACACTTTTAGGGAATAAGATGGGACTAAATAGTTGGCTAAAAAGGTAAAAATTCTTTATACCCAACAACTGTTGAGTAGGCCATGTGGAGAATACAAAAATGTTTAAACTCTGAAAGCTCTTGAGCAAGCTTGAAAGGCAGGATTTGCATTCTTAAAACTATTAGCATGTCGTGATTGTGCTCTATAAAAGGGAAGATGAAATGTGACAGGTAAATCATTATCCAGAAGTTCAGCTGAGCACAGGGAAGCATTAGCCATCTCTCCTCATTACTGAGGAGCTACTGCTTTGTGCCATGCGTATTGTCTCAAATGTCCAGACCAGCTGACTGGGAGCCATTCCCCATCAGGGCAATGCAATACTCCCTATTGAAACATCAAGAACAATCAATCAACACAAGAGGAGAACCATAATATTGAGTATATGGAGGAGAATTTTTGTGTTTTTCTGATTTAGTATGTTCTACATAGCATTGCTCCTTTTGAGCTATATCAGACTTTGAATCTGGTCTCCCTCAAACTTTTTCATTAAAGAATCTCTGCGAGTGGAAAAGTATAAATGATTGATTACCTCCCAAAGTTCTAGAGGCTTAGCTTGCAGTAGGCTATCACAAATTTGAAATGTCTTTGACAGTTTCTATTTTATTTTCAAACATCATATGAACTTAACACTTAAGCTACAATGTATCTCCGATGGCTTGAATATTTGTCCTTTCCAAAACTCGTGTTGAAATTTAATTCCTAATGTGGCAGTATTGAGAAGGGGGGACCTTGGAGAGATGATTGGGTCATGAGAGCTCTGCCCTTATGAATGGATTAATCTGTTCAAGGATTAATGTATTAATGGGTTATCATGGGAGTGGGACTCATGGCTTTATAAGAAGAGGAAGAGACCTGAGCTAGCATACGCAGACCCCTCACCATACACTGCCACCTCAGCACTCTGCAGAGTCCCCACCAGCAAGCAGACCCTCACCAGATGTAGCCTCTTGAACTTCTTGGACTTCTCAGCCTTGGAGCTTGCTTCTCAGGCCCCCATGGACTTGGACCTTGGACTTCTCAGCCTTCATAACGATAAGAAATAAATTCATTTTCAGTATAAATTAACCAGTTTCAGGTATTCGGTTATGAGCAACAGAAAATGGACCAAGACAGTATCTCATTGTTTTCATTTAAAAAACACAATGACTTAAATTATTTACCATCAAATAAGGCTGTATCTCTGTATATTATACCCCCAGGTATACTACTATATACCCTAAGGATTATACTTACTTCAATTTGAGAAGATAAATATTATTATCTTGAGTTAAACATTAGTTTCTAAGCTTCTTTTAAATTTAAATGACACTTCAGGAGAGTTTTGAAAGCTCTTTGCTTTTAAAAGTTAGCAAAGAAGGGGGCGGAGCAAGATGGCCAAATAGGAACAGCTCCAGTCTCCAACTCCCAGCGTGAGCGACACAGAAGACCGGTGATTTCTGCATTTTCAACTGAGGTACTGGGTTCATCTCACTAGGGAGTGCTGGACAATCGGTGCTGGTCAGCTGCTGCAGCCCGACCAGCGAGAGCTGAAGCAGGGCGAGGCATCGCCTCACCTGGGAAGTGCAAGGGGGAAGGGAATCCCTTTTCCTAGCCAGGGGAACTGAGACACACAACACCTGGAAAATTGGGTAACTCCCACCCCAATACTGCACTTTAAACAAACAGGCACACCAGGAGATTATATCCCACACCTGGCCGGGAGGGTCCCACACCCACGGAGCCTCCCTCATTGCTAGCACAGCAGTCTGCAATCTAACCTCAAGGCAGCAGCGAGGCTGGGGGAGGGGCGCCCGCCATTGCTGAGGCTTAAGTAGGTAAACAAAGCCGCTGGGAAGCTCGAACTGGGTGGAGCTCACAGCAGCTCAAGGAAACCTGCCTGTCTCTGTAGACTCCACCTCTGGGGACAGGGCACAGCTAAACAACAACAAAAGCAGCAGAAACCTCTGCAGACGCAAACGACTCTGTCTGACAGCTTTGAAGAGAGCAGTGGATCTCCCAACACGGAGGTTGAGATCTGAGAAGGGACAGACTGCCTGCTCAAGTGGGTCCCTGACCCCTGAGTAGCGTAACTGGGAGACATCCCCCACTAGGGGCAGTCTGACACCCCACACCTCACAGGGTGGAGTACACCCCTGAGAGGAAGCTTCCAAAGCAAGAATCAGACAGGTACACTTGCTGTTCAGCAATATTCTATCTTCTGCAGCCTCTGCTGCTGATACCCAGGCAAACAGGGTCTGGAGTGGACCTCAAGCAATCTCCAACAGACCTACAGCTGAGGGTCCTGACTGTTAGAAGGAAAACTATCAAACAGGAAGGACACCTACACCAAAACCCCATCAGTACGTCACCATCATCAAAGACCAGAGGCAGATAAAACCACAAAGATGGGGAAAAAGCAGGGCAGAAAAGCTGGAAATTCAAAAAATAAGAGCGCATCTCCCCCAGCAAAGGAGCGCAGCTCATCACCAGCAATGGATCAAAGCTGGATGGAGAATGATTTTGACAAGATGAGAGGAGAAGGCTTCAGTCCATCAAACTTCTCAGAGCTAAAGGAGGAATTATGTACCCAGCACAAAGAAACTAAAAATCTTGAAAAAAAAGTGGAAGAATTGATAGCTAGAGTAATTAATGCAGAGAAGGTCATAAACAAAATGAAAGAGATGAAAACCATGACACGAGAAATACGTGACAAATGCACAAGCTTCAGTAACTGACTCGATCAACTGGAAGAAAGAGTATCAGCGATTGAGGATCAAATGAATGAAATGAAGTGAGAAGAGAAACCAAAAGAAAAAAGAAGAAAAAGAAATGAACAAAGCCTGCAAGAAGTATGGGATTATGTAAAAAGACCAAATCTACGTCTGATTGGGGTGCCTGAAAGTGAGGGGGAAAATGGAACCAAGTTGGAAAACACTCTTCAGGATATCATCCAGGAGAACTTCCCCAACCTAGTAGGGCAGGCCAACATTCAAATCCAGGAAATACAGAGAACGCCACAAAGATACTCCTCGAGAAGAGCAACTCCAAGACACATAATTGCCAGATTCACCAAAGTTGAAATGAAGGAAAAAATCTTAAGGGCAGCCAGAGAGAAAGGTCGGGTTACCCACAAAGGGAAGCCCATCAGACTAATAGCAGATCTCTCGGCAGAAACTCTACAAGCCAGAAGAGAGTGGGGGCCAATATTCAACATTCTTAAAGAAAAGAATTTTAAACCCAGAATTTCATATCCAGCCAAATTAAGTTTCATAAGTGAAGGAGAAATAAAATCCTTTACAGATAAGCAAATGCTTAGAGATTTTGTCACCGCTAGGCCTGCCTTACAAGAGACCCTGAAGGAAGCACTAAACATGGAAAGGAACAACCGGTACCAGCCATTGCAAAAACAGGCCAAAATGTAAAGACCATCGAGGCTAGGAAGAAACTGCATCAACTAACGAGCAAAATAACCAGTTAATATCATAATGGCAGGATCAAGTTCACACATAACAATATTAACCTTAAATGTAAATGGACTAAATGCTCCAATGAAAAGACACAGACTGGCAAACTGGATAAAGAGTCAAGACCCATCAGTCTGCTGTATTCAGGAGACCCATCTCACATGCAGAGACATACATAGGCTCAAAATAAAGGGATGGAGGAAGATTTACCAAGCAAATGGAGAACAAAAAAAAGCAGGAGTTGCAATACTAGTCTCTGATAAAATAGACTTTAAACCATCAAAGATCAAAAGAGACAAAGAAGGCCATTACATAATGGTAAAGGGATCAATTCAACAGGAAGAGCTAACTATCCTAAATATATATGCACCCAATATAGGAGCACCCAGATTCATAAAGCAAGTTCTTAGAGACTTACAAAGAGACTTAGACTCCCATACAATAATAATGGGAGACTTCAACACTCCACTGTCAACATTAGACAGATCAACGAGACAGAAAGTTAACAAGGATATCCAGGAATTGAACTCATCTCTGCAGCAAGCAGACCTAATAGACATCTATAGAACTCTCCACCCCAAATCAACAGAATATACATTCTTCTCATCACCACATCGCACTTATTCCAAAATTGACCACATAATTGGAAGTAAAGCACTCCTCAGCAAATGTACAAGAACAGAAATTATAACAAACTGTCTCTCAGACCACAGTGCAATCAAACTAGAACTCAGGACTAAGAAACTCAATCAAAACTGCTCAACTACATGGAAACTGAACAACCTGCTCCTGAATGACTACTGGGTATATAACGAAATGAAGGCAGAAATAAAGATGTTCTTTGAAACCAATGAGAAAAAAGATACAACATACCAGAATCTCTGGGACACATTTAAAGCAGTGTGTAGAGGGAAATTTATAGCACTGAATGCCCACAACAGAAAGCAGGAAAGATCTAAAATTGACACTCTAACATCACAATTAAAAGAACTAGAGAAGCAAGAGCAAACACATTCGAAAGCTAGCAGAAGGCAAGAAATAACTAAGATCAGAGCAGAACTGAAGGAGATAGAGACACAAAAAAACCTCCAAAAAATCAATGAATCCAGGAGTTGGTTTTTTGAAAAGATCAACAAAATTGACAGACCGCTAGCAAGACTAATAAAGAAGAAAAGAGAGAAGAATCAAATAGATGCAATAAAAAATGATAAAGGGGATATCACCTCCGACCCCACAGAAATACAAACTACCATCAGAGAATACTATAAACACCTGTACGCAAATAAACTAGAAAATCTAGAAGAAATGGATAATTTCCTGGACACTTACACTCTTCTGACTAAACCAGGAAGAAGTTGAATCCCTGAATAGACCAATAGCAGGCTCTGAAATTGAGGCAATAATTAATAGCCTACCAACCAAAAAAAGTCCAGGACCAGATGGATTCACAGCTGAATTCTACCAGAGGTACAAGGAGGAGCTGGTACCATTCCTTCTGAAACTATTCCAATCAATAGAAAAAGAGGGAATCCTCCCTAACTCATTTTATGAGGCCAACATCATCCTGATTCCAAAGCCTGGCAGAGACACAACAAAAAAAGAGAATTTTAGACCAATATCCCTGATGAACATCGATGCAAAAATCCTCAATAAAATATTGGCAAACCGGATCCAGCAGCACATCAAAAAGCTTATCCACCATGATCAAGTGGGCTTCATCCCTGGGATGCAAGGCTGGTTCAACATTCACAAATCAATAAACATAATCCAGCATATAAACAGAACCAAAGACAAGAATCACATGATTATCTCAATAGATGCAGAAAAGGCTTTTGACAAAATTCAACAGCCCTTCATGCTAAAAACGCTCAATAAATTCGGTATTGATGGAACGTACCTCAAAATAATAAGAGCTATTTATGACAAACCCACAGCCAATATCATACTCAATGGGCAAAAACTGGAAAAATTCCCTTTGAAAACTGGCACAAGACAGGGATGCCCTCTCTCACCACTCTTATTCAGCATAGTGTTGGAAGTTCTGGCTAGGGCAATCAGGCAAGAGAAAGAAATCAAGGGTATTCAGTTAGGAAAAGAAGAAGTCAAATTGTCCCTCTTTGCAGATGACATGATTGTATATTTAGAAAACCCCATTGTCTCAGCCCAAAATCTCCTTAAGCTGATAAGCAACTTCAGCAAAGTCTCAGGATACAAAATTAATGTGCAAAAATCACAAGCATTCTTATACACCAGTAACACACAAACAGAGAGCCAAATCATGAATGAACTTCCATTCACAATTGCTTCAAAGAGAATAAAATGCCTAGGAATCCAACTTACAAGGGATGTAAAGGACCTCTTCAAGGAGAACTACAAACCACTGCTCAGTGAAATAAAAGAGGACACAAACAAATGGAAGAACATACCATGCTCATGGATAGGAAGAATCAATATCGTGAAAATGGCCATACTGCCCAAGGTAATTTATAGATTCAATGCCATCCCCATCAAGCTACCAATGAGTTTCTTCACAGAATTGGAAAAAACTGCTTTAAAGTTCATATGGAACCAAAAAAGAGCCCGCATCTCCAAGACAATCCTAAGTCAAAAGAACAAAGCTGGAGGCATCACGCTACCTGACTTCAAACTATACTACAAGGCTACAGTAACCAAAACAGCATGGTACTGGTACCAAAACAGAGATATAGACCAATGGAACAGAACAGAGTCCTCAGAAATAATACCACACATCTACAGCCATCTGATCTTTGACAAACCTGAGAGAAACAAGAAATGGGGAAAGGATTTGCTATTTAATAAATGGTGCTGGGAAAATTGGCTAGCCATAAGTAGAAAGCTGAAACTGGATCCTTTCCTTACTCCTTATACGAAAATTAATTCAAGATGGATTAGAGACTTAAATGTTAGACCTAATACCATAAAAATCCTAGAAGAAAACCTAGGTAGTACCATTCAGGACATAGGCATGGGCAAAGACTTCATGTCTAAAACACCAAAAGCAACAGCAGCAAAAGCCAAAAGTGACAAATGGGATCTAATTAAACTAAAGAGCTTCTGCACAGCAAAAGAAACTACCATCAGAGTGAACAGGCAACCTACAGAATGGGAGAAAATTTTTGCAATCTACTCATCTGACAAAGGGCTAATATCCAGAACCTACAAAGAACTCAAACAAATTTACAAGAAAAAAAAAAAAAACCCCATCAAAAAGTCAGCAAAGGATATGAACAGACATTTCTCAAAAGAAGACATTCATACAGCCAACAGACACATGAAAAAATGCTCATCATCACTGGCCATCAGAGAAATGCAAATCAAAACCACAATGAGATACCATCTCACACCAGTTAGAATGGCAATCATTAAAAAGTCAGGAAACAACAGGTGCTGGAGAGGATGTGGAGAAATAGGAACACTTTTACACTGTTGGTGGGATTGTAAACTAGTTCAACCATTACGGAAAACAGTATGGCGATTCCTCAAGGATCTAGAACTAGAAGTACCATATGACCCAGCCATCCCATTACTGGGTATATACCCAAAGGATTATAAATCATGCTGCTATAAAGACACATGTACACGTATGTTTATTGCGGCACTATTCATAATAGCAAAGACTTGGAATCAACCCAAATGTCCATCAGTGACAGACTGGATTAAGAAAATGTGGCACATATACACCATGGAATCCTATGCAGCCATAAACAAGGATGAGTTTGTGTCCTTTGTAGGGACATGGATGCAGCTGGAAACCATCATTCTTAGCAAACTATCACAAGAACAGAAAACCAAACACCGCATGTTCTCACTCATAGGTGGGAACTGAACAATGAGATCACCTGGACTCGGGAAGGGGAACATCACACACCGGGGCCTATCATACGGAGGTGGGAGGGGAGAGGGATTGCATTGGGAGTTATACCTGATGTAAATGACGAGTTGATGGGTGCTGACGAGTTGATGGGTGCAGCACAGCAACATGGCACAAGTATACATATGTAACCTGCACGTTATGCACATGTACCCTAGAACTTAAAGTATAATAATAATAATAAATAAAAATAAATAAAAAAATAAAAGTTAGCAAAGAAGCCTCAGTGTTTATATTGTACTGAGAAACATATTTTAATAATAAGGGGTATAAATATGAATATCTCATGAAGAATAGCATCAATAACACTTGACAGTTTAATGAACCAGAATTTTCACAACATAGCCATATATCCTAGTCCTCCTAAATATATCTCCTATTTCTTATCTTGTAACCCTGTTAGATAGAGGAGGGTTTAAGATCTCCACTTAAGAGGCGAGGAAACTGATGTTTACAGTGATTAAGTGACTTGCCTGTTCTTACAATTGATAACTCACTAGCCTGTAAGCTCCATGAGGGCAGGGACCTTGTCTATTTTGTTTACCGTTTATCTTCGCCCTCCAGCGCAATGCCTGCAAACATTAAGAACTCAATAAATACTTAGTAATTTAATCTCCAGACTTTAGTTGTCGCTTTCTTTCCCTATACAGAGTACTGAATAATTCTTCCCAGAACGAAACAGCAGAAAGGAGACCAACTGAAGAACCAAAGCAAAATCTGTCCTCTTTTCCAATTTTCTAAGGACTAGCTCTGAAATGCTGTATCAGGAAGGGAAACAAAACTATAACATTCATTTTCTCTTCTAGAGCTGAGATTTTTTTTTTTTGTAGCTGAATTTGTCACACTTTTTTTTAAAGTGGATTTCCTTACCAATGATATAATACTTAAGGCTAAAAGTACAGGTGCTAAGATGGACATGAAAAAGAATGACCTCCTGGATTTTTTGGTGTTTCTAAACAACTTGTTGTGAAAGAAGGGCATTCCGTATGGTGAACTCAAATGCCCCTATACCAGGGTCAGCCTTGATGGTAAACAGTAAAATGTCTGGATTGCTTGTTAAAACTGAACTAAGCAACAAACTCTTAGAGACTTAGAAAATCAGCACAGATGTGCTTCCATGTCCCAGAGTTGTCACTGCCATTCAGTACCATTACTGTAGCTTAATGCCATGGGAGCCTGGGGTCCTGAGGAAGTCAATAAAAGAGCATATGAAGAAAATGATAAAAAGAGATCCATGAGCAGAAGGAAATGAATTTATTCTTACCGTGGAGTAGATTAAATGAAACAATTTTGCTCCTGAACACTGAAAAAATGGTCATAGATTGACTCCTCTCCATTGAGTGAGGAAAAAAGGCATCTCTTTCACTTCTTGGTTTATACCGTGATGGAAAACATAATCATTGCAAACTGAACAGTGAAGACTATAACTAGTTGAGAAGAGTATTAGGGACCTACGGAAATCAATTTGTGCATTCCCCATGGGTACTACCAAGCATCCAGTCATATTACAATCTCACAGACCACATCATGATTCAGGGAGTCTCGGATTCAAAAGCAGAAGACCTACGTTTTTCAGACCCTCATTCTGCCACTCACTAACTACTGGGACCTCTGGCATATCACTTAAACTCTCTAAATCTCTCCTTTCTGCAATTTGTGTCTACGGGGAAAATAAACCTGACTTCTCATGCCGTTCTAAAGATTTCATGGGAAAATAGAAAAGAAAGCTATCTGTAAACTGTGAAGCACTCTATAACTCTCAGATGGTATTATTGTGACTGTCTCCACTCCTATTATTACCCACTTCAGACAGCAGCATTAAAGAGGCAAGGGCAGCAAGGAGGAGGTATGACATAAAGTCAATTCTGCCCAGGTAGGATTTTGCCTTGCATCAGGAACATTTTTGTAGACAAATAACTGAAATAAAATTGCCCTTATCTGATGTACAAGGTAAGTGCAATTTTATTTTACTTATTTGTCTACAAAATGTGAGGTGCCTTGCATGCTTTGTCTCGTTTCATCCTCTCAACTTTATAAAACCCATTTTTCTTATGAAGAAATGAGACTTAAAGAGGTTACATAATTCACCCATGGCCACACATCCCTTAGGAGAGAGCTGGAATTTAAATCCAGTCATCTGACTCCAGAGACCTCTCCTTGAGGTGCTACAGGGTATGTACCTTTGGAGAGATATATATATATTTTATATATATATAACTTAATGAATTATTGTAAAGGAAACACTCATCCCCTCAAGAAAAACACATCAAGAAATACAACATTGCCACCCCCCAGAAGCTCTTTGTTTTCCCACTGTTACTCTCCCCAAAGATAATCACTATCCTGGCTTTTACAGCGATTATCTTAGTGGCTTCACCATGCAAGTTTGCAATCACTAAACACTGTAGCTTAGGTTTACTTAATTTTAACTTTACATAAATGGAGTAATATAGTATACATATAGTGTACAATTTTTTGGTGTGACTTCTTTTGATCATGTTTATGAGATTTTTTAACCACTCTGTGGCTTGCTTTTTTTTTTTTTAACTTTCAAAAATGGTGTCTTTTGAGGAATATAATCTCTTAATTTTAATACTGTTAAATGGCTTATCAACATTTCCCTTTTACCAGGAATTTATCAACGTTTTCCTTTTCAGTTAGTGCTTTTGCGTTCTTATTAAAAAAAATTGTTCCCTTTTCTGAAGTCATGAAGATAGTCACCTAAATTATCTTCTGAAACGTTGTTTTACCTTTCATATTTGTAACAACAATCCACTATAATTGTTTTTTGTGTATGATATGGGCTAGAGGTCAAGAGCTTTTTTTCTTTTTCCCCCCCATTGTATCCAGTTTTCTTAGCACTACCAATTGAAAAGATCATCTTTCCTCATTACTCCAAAGTGCTACCTTTATCACAAATCAAGTGTCTTTATATGCATTGGTATGTTTCTGAGCTTGCTCTTCTCTTCTGTTAGTCTATACGTCTATCTTTACATCTGTCCCCACCCATTTAGTTTACTATCATCTTATAAGAAGTCTTGGTTTTCTTTAAGATTGGTCTTTTGAATTTTCATATACATTTTAGAATAAGCTTGTCAAGTTTTACAATAAAACATTTGAGATTCTTGTTGAGATTATATAGAATTTAGAGATCGATTTGAGAATAATTGGTGTCTTAACAAAATTGAGTATTTGAATCTGTCAACCTTGTATATCTTTCTCTCCATTGGTAAGGGGCAAGGAAGTATGGGTTTCATTAATTTCCATTAGTAATGTTTTATAGTTTTCTACTTTTACTGTCTTCCTAAATAATCTAAGTGCCTTGAAGTACTTTTACATCTTTATCCTTTCCTAACTTATGTACTTTTATTGTCATATATTTTTATTGTTTGTTTATTTTAAATCACACAATAAAATGTTTAAACAGCTTATATTTATTTGGATTCATTAATGTCTTATCAGTTTTCTTAGATTTCATTCTGTGTCTCTCATCTTCATGCAAGGATATCCTGTCAGAAAGACTCTTGTGTATTTACTTTACTGAGGGTCTGCTGATAATCAATTATCTCAGTTTTTATTCACCTGAAACTGTCTTTCATTCTGAAGTCTGTTTTTACTGAGTATAAAATTACAGGGTTTTTTTCCTTAGCATTTGGCAGATGTTTGTATTTTAGCTTCCTATGTTTGTCTGTTGATAAATCAGCTATTAATACAACTGTCATTCTTCTGAACATAATCTACCCTATACTTTCTGGGTGCTTTTAAGTTCTTTTCTTTTCTCGTTATTTATAATGGCTCAGTATATTTCTTTTAATGTTTTCTTCTTGAGTTTTTCTATCTGTAAATCGATGTGTTTCAGAAGTGTGAGGATATTCTTAGCTAGATATTATCAAATTGTTGCCTTCTACCCCCTTTTTATGTCTCATGTTTGAAGCTACAGTTAAGTGCATATCAGACTTTTGAACTGAATCTTCTCTCTCTTAACCTCTCTTCTGTATTTTGTATCTTTTTGTCTCCCAATTGCTTCATAATAAGTATTTCCTTCTGACTTGCCTTTTATTTCACTAATTCTCTCTTCATTGAAGTCTAATCTATGAAATCTTTCCACTGAGTTACTCATTTCAGTAACTTTTCATTATGTAATTTTTGTTTGTTTTTTTAATATTATCTCAGTCATATATTTTAGTTCCTTTAAATAGCAAGAATAATTGTTTTAAAGTCTAGCTCCAGTATCTAAAGACCGTGGATTGCCTTATGTTTTCCTTTTTGTTTTTCTCTCCCTGATGATTCTCTGTCATGCCGTCTTATTTGCTTGTGCGCCTTCTTATCTTTGATTATTTTTCTGGGTTATCCAGATACCTCCTAGCTCAAATCAGTCTATATGAGAAATGTATTACTTCTAATTTGCTTTTCCTATTAGCATACAGCCATGCAGGGCCTCAATGCAAATTGCAGGGAGTTTATGATAACATTTTCCTTGAGCAAGCCCAGGACGTTCATCCCTCTCTATAACTTTCAGAAGTAATGCTCAGTCACATAGCTTTCTCTTCCAGAATGGCAAACTTTAGACCCTACAGCTTTGAGTACTGTCTTCTCCTAGGTCTTGGTCCAGTAATTCTTCCCTTTATTATCATTCTAATATCCTTATTTTATTTTTCTTTTTTTTCCAGCTTTAATGATTATCCTCATCAAAACATTTGGTCCATATCACCCTATCAACAACTGTCAGAAGTAAAGGCCCTATTCCTGAATTGTCATAGCAAGTGCCAGTATTACTAGAAGGAGTTCAGTCAGATGATATTTTTGTTTTCTGCTATCCAGGTTAAAAAGATATTTGGTTCTGTCCAAAAGGAAAAATTTGGGTACCATTTTGTAGCTTTGGGATTTAGGGTTCCAGATTCAATAAATGCAATTAGTGGATTTTGTTCTGTATTAGTGAAATTACTTTTATTATAAAAGAAACCCAATTAAAACTGATATTTTTTAAAAAGCATGTTGGCAAAAATACATATTTTTTAAGTGAAAAAGATTCTGTTAGTTCTCTTAATCCAGAGGGATACTGGCTTCAGGTGGGCTTCTTCCAGGGGCTCTAAAGATCCCATCAGGGCCCATTTCAGTCCATCTGTCATTGCAGTCTCCTGCCATGCTGACTTCATTCTCAAGTTATCTGTGGTAGCCCTTGGAGGCTACATATTTATATCCTCCCCATTTTGAGGCCACCACAAAATGTCCAAGCATCCCAGAAACTCTTGTTACATTTCACTGGCTCTGCTGGATCATTAATTCATGGTGAATTCATGGTTCAGCAGAATTCCCCATTGCGATCTGGGGAATGAGACGCTGTGATGTAGCACATTTAAGTAAAGGTTCCAACCCTGAAAAAGGGCATGGTTCCCAACCAGAAGTGCAGGATTTTAAGGTGGTAGAGGACATGCTTTGTTGAGAAAAATCAGAAAGTTGTTTTTGATAGAAAGGGAATGAATTCTGGACAAAAGAAAACAAATGTCCGCTACAACAGCTAAATGGAAATGAATGTTGTTGTTTCCCTCTGTGGCTTCTGTGTCTCCCAGTTCCTTTGAAAGCATTTGGTTGTTTAATTTATTATGCTGTTCATAAGTGCACAAAGGTCTCTCTTTGCATCTGAGATGTGTTTGAGGTTAATCTCTTTTGCCTATTAGTTTTGAAAGATCCTTAAGACTGTTGTGCATTTGGGAAGTGGGAAAGTGCAGAGATCTGCCACAAGTTGATTTTTAGAGCAGTATCTTCATCTAAATGCAGTATGCCACCTTCATGAGTGTCCTATGGGATTTGAAGGTTGGAATGGAAAGCAAGTTTAGGCAGGCACTTTAGGATCATGCCTCAGAAAAAGGCCTGGTGTTTTCTGTCCTGAAACTCAATGAAAATGAATTGATGAGCAGACAATAGCTAGTGTGCCCAGCTGATTGATCTATGCAGTCCCGAACATCCCCAAGCTGTTTGGCAGCAAGCCGTTTTTCTTCTGTCCTTTCCTTATTAATTCAGGCTATGATAAATGGCCATGCTGACAGCCCACTACAATGAAAATATAATCCTTGTCAGGGAGTCTTCCATCTTCCTAGAAGCTAAGAAAAACTTGTCCATAACCCTCTTGCAGTGGAATTTTCTCACAATCATAGTGGTGATGTGTGAGTGTGACAGTGTATGTGTATATCCTGCTGAATGCTGTGAGGTCACTTCAAGGCAAAAAGCACACAAGTTAATTAAAGATAGACCTCTTGCAAACAGAAGCCACCTAGCTATACTTCATGTGTGTTATAAGCAGCCCTGAGAAAATGTAGCACTCTCAGAAACACCTTGAGTTTAAACAATACAGGGGAGAAGAAGAAAATTAATGCATGCTTTTCCCACAGGATCTCATAAAAGAAACTAACAATTGCAAAGTGGAGAAAGAAGGGATGTAAACACTCATTGTCCATTGTTGGGGAGATTTCACACTAATCACTTCACCCTTCCCAAGCTTCTTACACATCACATCTCTCTCTCTCCTGATCTGTATTGTATGGCACCTCATGACACACTTCAGGCAGAAAGCTGACATGCATTTAGTGAGATCTCTTCTTTATCAACAAAAGTTTACATGTTCCAACATTGCTGGAAACAGGATGATCCATAAAGAGATCTGATATCAGTAGAGTTAGAAGAGTCTCTGGAAACTGTCGGTCGGGGGGACTGAGACAAGCAGGGTGGCAGGTGCTGTTTGCACGTGATTATCTCACAGATATATTCACACATGTGTGCATGGGTAAGCAAATTTTTTTGGCAGGATTGTTTATAATCGAAAAACCTGGGGAGCAGCTTATATGGCTGGTAGTAGGCAAAATAAGATCGTTCTACTTAATCAAATAAACATTAGAAAGAACAAGGAATCTCCAAATGTGTCACCAGCAACAATTTTCAGAAAAGTCACAAAAGAGTATATGTGCTTCAATTTATAATTTCTTAAAATAGGGGAGATGATAAAATAGGTATGTAGGTAGATAGATTATAGCTAGATAGATAGATACACACACACAAACACATATATCTGCTTGTGTATATCAGAAAATTTCTGGAGGGAATAAGCAAGAAAGGTAAAACTGGTTGTCTCTAGGGAAAGACAGTGGTAGCCTTGGAATAACTGGAAAATCACTTGTAGGTATTTTGTACAGTTTGTTTTTACCACTGCATGAATTATGTTTTCATTAGAATATAGTATAATTATCTTTAATGTTCTGATTCCCAATCTAGTGTTGCAGTTTGCTCATCTGCCTTCTAAAGGGGAATACAAACAGGGTGTGGTTATAAGCTAAGATCTTTTTGAGACATTCACTCCAGGTACTCCTTGTCATACTGACAACTTTTGGGGTGATGCTGGGCAGAAGGCTTACGTCTCTCATCAGTGATACAAAGAACATATGGCACAGTATAGCCCACTAGTTCTCAAGCAGAATCACCTATAGGTATCAAACAGATTCCTGAGCACCAGAATCCACAAGTAGATCTGGTGTGAGGCCTATGAATCTGAATCTGCATTTTAGCAGTCTCCCAGGCTGCGCTAATCCTGCTGGTCTATAAACTACATGTTGAAATGCATGAATGTGTCACCTACCCATAATTTGTTTATTTCAGAAATGGGTCCCTCCCTCAAAAAAATTATTTTTACTTAAAGACACACCACCAGTATTTGAAATATCACCGGGCTGGACGAGGCAGTGAAGAAGGGCTGGAAATTCATTTTGGAGGATTGCTAATAAGACTGGCCATGAGTTTCTGGGATGAGCAATTGGGTAGGCAATGATGATGACATTTTAAAAAATGCTTAAAATAAATGAGGCAAGGGAGTAGGGAGAATAGGTATAGGTTGCAAATCAAGAGATCAGTCCGAGATTTATTTTGTGATGACAGAGATCTAATCTTAGTAGTTGGAGATGAATATCTGAGGCTCAGAAAAGAGGTCTGGGATTGTAGATATAAATGTGGTAATTGCCAGAATGTAGACATATTTAAAGCCATGGAAAAGGATTGAATTATCTTAAAAAGTATCAAAAGAAAAATCTGAGCTGAACCCTGAGAAACTCTAACACTTAGAGGTCTTAGAGAGGAGGAACAGCACTAAGAAGAGGGGAACATCACATACCAGGGCCTGTCATGGGGTGGAGGGGGAGTGGGGAGGGATAGCATTAGGAGATATACTTAATGTAAATGACGAGTTAATGGGTGCAGCACACCAACATGGCATATGTATACATATGTAACAAACTACGTTTTGCACATGTACCCTAGAACTTAAAGTATAATTTAAAAAAAAAAGAAAGAAAAGAAAAAGAAAAGAAAAGTTGCAGCCAGTGGGCCAGGAGGGAGACTGTAAGAGTATGGGATTCAGTTGCCAAGAAAGGAGGTATGTGGAGATAAGCAGTGTTGGGCTGGTTCAGCTGCTGCTGAGGGACTGAGTAAGGTGGAGAGTGGAAAGCATCCCCTAGATAGGAAGGTCCTGATGCCCTTGGCCAGGATAATTCTTTAGAAATTAGGGAAGAGCCCAGATTGGAGTTGGTTAAAAAAAATAATAAAAATGAGAAAGTAGAGAACATATGTACAGATAACTTTTTAATTAAGTTTGATTATGAAAGACATAGGGCAGTGGGACAGTAGCTGGAGGAAGACATGGATTCAAGGAAGCTGTTTACTGATAAATGAATTCAGCAAAGTTTTGGGACATAAAATTATTGTAAATTAATGTACACAAGTCAGTAGGTCTGCTATATACCAACAGCAACCAAGCTGAGAATCAGATAAAGAATTCAACCCCTTTTACAATAGCTGCAAAAAAATAAAACACTTAGGAATATACCTGACCAAGGAAGTAAAAGACCTCTAGACTGAAAACTAGAAAACACTGCTGAAAGAAATCATAGATAACACTAACAGATGGAAACACATTCCTTGCTCATGGATGGGTAGAATCAATATTGTGAAAATGACCATTCTTGCCAAAAGTAATCTGCAAATTCAATGCAATTCCCATCAAAATACCACCATCATTTTACACAGAACTACTAAAAACAATTTGAAAATTCATATGGAACCAAAAAAGAGCCTGCATAGCCAAAGCAAGACTAAGCAAAAAGAACAAATTTGGAGGTATCACAACACCTGACTTCAAACTATACTATAAGGCCATAGTTACCTAAACAGCTTGGTACTGGTATGAAAATAGGCACATAGACCAATAGAACAGAATAGAGAACTAAGAAATAAGGCCAAATACTTACAGCCAACTGATCTTCGACAAAGCGAACAAAAAACGTAAAGTAAGGAAAGGACACCCTATTCAATAAATGGGGCTGGGATAATTGGCAAGCCACACATAGAAGAATGAAACTGGATCCTCATCTCTCACTTTATGCAAAAATCAACTTAAGATGGATCAAAGACTTAAATTGAAGACCTGAAACAATAAAAATCCTAGAAGATAACATCAGAAAAACCCTTCTAGACATTGGCTTGGGCAAAGACTTCATGAGCAAGAACCCAAAGCAAATGCAACAAAAACAAAGATAAACAGATGGGGCTTAATTAAACTAAAAAGCTTCTGTACAGCAAAAGAAACAATCAGCAGAGTAAACAGACAACCCACAGAATAGGAGAAAATCTTCACAATCTATACATCCGACAAAGGACTAATATCCAGAATCTACAAGGAACTCAAATCAGCAAGAAAAAAAAAAAAAACAATCTCATCAAAACGTGGGCAAATGATATGAATTGATAATTCTCAAAAGATTTGTAAATGGCCAACAAACATCTGAAGAAATGCTCAACATCACTAAAGATCAGAAAAATGCAAATCAAAACCACAAAGTGATACCACCTTACTTTTGCAAGAATGGCCATAATCATAAAATAAAATAAAATAAATAGGTGTTGGCATAGATGTGGTGAAAAGGGAAGATTTTTACACTGTTGATTGGAATGTAAACTAGTACAACCACTATGAAAAACTGTGGAGTTTCCTTAAAGAACTAAAAGTTGTACTACCATTTGATATAGCAGTTCCACTACTGGGTATTTACTCAGAGGAAAGAAGTCATTATATGAAAAAAATACTTGCATATGCATGTTTATAGCAGCACAATTCACACTTGCAAAAATATGGAACCAGCCCAAATGCCCATAAATCAGTGAGTGGATAAAGAATTTGTTTCATATATATATAATGGAATACTACTCAGCCATAAAAATGGATGAAATAATGGCATTCACAGCAACCTGGATGGAATTGGAGACCATTATTCTAAATGAAGTAACTGAGGGATGCAAAACCAAACATTGTATGTTCTCACTCATAAGTGGAAGCTAAGCGATGAGGATACAAAGGCATAAGAATACTACAATGGACTTTGGGGACTTGGGGAAAGAATGGAAGTGGGGTGAGGAATAAAAGACTACACATTGAGTACAGTGTACACTTCTTGGGTGATAGGTGCAGCAAAATCTCAGAAATCATCACTAAAGAACTTATTCATGTAACCAAACAGCACCTGTTTCCCAAAAACCAAGTAAAATAATAAAAATAAATAAATCTTTAAAAATAAATAAGACAATTATTGGGGGTAGAGTGGGAGTTATTTTAAATAGGGTAGACAGAGAGGGCCTTTCCAAAGTGGTAATATTTAAGTTTAGACCTGAGGATTAGAAGGAGCCTGTGTGTGTTTGTTTTATACTTACAGATACATGTACACATATTCATGTATAAACTTTTTAGTTGCAGAAGTGAAATCAGTTTTCTGTGGCAGTCCTTATAGGTTTATCTTTTTTTAAAAAACTGGTCTATATTTGTCAGACTACAGTATGAGGAAATTGGTGTTTTTGAGTTCTTGATAACTATAAATTTTTTTGAGATCCAGTTTAATAATAATTTAAAATTTATATACTCTTTCATCAAACACTCCTATTTATAATAATTTATCTTACAGATATAGTTACAAAGTACATAAAGATTCATATGTTAGACTAGCATAAATCTGCAAACAACCTAATTGATCCAACCAATGAGAGACTAGTTAAATAGATGAATACAATGGAATACTAGATAACTGTTTAAAAGAATAAGATCCATCTTGAATTAATTTTTGTATAAGGAGTAAGGAAAGGATCCAGTTTCAGCGTTCTACTTATGGCTAGCCAATTTTCCCAGCACCATTTATTAAATAGGGAATCCTTTCCCCATTTCTTGTTTTTGTCAGGTTTGTCAAAGATCAGATGGTTATAGATGTGTGGTATTATTTCTGAGGGCTCTGTTCTGTTCCATTGGTCTATATCTCTGTTTTGGTACCAGTACCATGCTGTTTTGGTTACTCTAGCCTTGTAGTATAGTTTGAAGTCAGGTAGCGTGATGCCTCCAGCTTTGTTCTTTTGGCTTAGGATTGGCTTGGCAATGTGGGGTCTTTTTTGATTCCATATGAACTTTAAAGCAGTTTTCTCCAATTCTGTGAAGAAAGTCATTCACAAAGCCGAAACTGGATCTTTTCATTACTCCTTATATGAAAATTAATTCAAGATGGATTAGAGACTTAAATATTAGACCTAAAACCATAAAAACCCTCGAAGAAAACCTAGGTAATACCATTCAGGACATAGGCATGGGCAAGGACGTCATGTCTAAAACACCAAAAGCAATGACAACAAAAGCCAAAATTGACAAATGGGATCTAATTAAACTAAAGAGCTTCTGCACAGCAAAAGAAACTACCATCAGAGTGAACAGGCAACCTACAGAATGGGAGAAAATTTTTGCAATCTACTCATCTGACAAAGGGCTAATATCCAGAACCTATAAAGAACTCAATCAAATTTACAAGAAAAAAACAAATCCATCAAAAAGTGGGCAAAGGATATGAACAGACACTTCTCAAAAGAAGACATTCATACAGCCAACAGACACATGAAAAAATGCTCATCATCACTGGCCATCAGAGAAATGCAAATCAAAACCACAATGAGATACCATCTCACACCAGTTAGAATGGCAGTCATTAAAAAATCAGGAAACAATAGGTGCTGGAGAGGATGTGGAGAAATAGGAACACTTTTACACTGTTGGTGGGACTGTAAACTAGTTCAACCATTGTGGAGAACAGTATGGCAATTCCTCAAGGATCTAGAACTAGAAATACTATTTGACCCAGCCATCCCATTACTGGGGATATACCCAAAGGATTATAAATCATGCTGCTATAAAGACACATGTACACGTATGTTTATTGTGGCACTATTCACAATAGCAAAGACTTGGAATCAACCCAAATGTCCATCAGTGATAAACTGGATTAAGAAAATGTGGCACATATACACCATGGAATACTATGCAGCCATAAAAAAGGATGACTTTGTGTCCTTTGTAGGGGCATAGATGCAGCTGGAAACCATCATTCTCAGCAAACTATCACAAGAACAGAAAACCAAATACCACATGTTCTCACTCATAGGTAGGAACTGAGCAATGAGATCACTTGGACACAGGAAGGGGAGCATCACACACCAGGTCCTATTGTGGAGAAGGGGTAGGGGGGAGGGATAGTATTAGGAGATATACCTAATGTAAATGATAAGTTAATGGGTGCAGCACACCAACATGTCACGTGTATACATATGTAACAAACCTGCACATTGTGCACATATACCCTAGAACTTAAAGTATAATAGAAATAAATAAAACAAAACAAAAAAAGAATAAGATCTACGTATGAGAAAATATCCATGTTATATCATGAGATATCATGATACTGTGGGATATCAGAGCCTGTTTGGGAACAATCCAGTACAAAGGGAGGCATTGATGGTAGAGTAGAGAAGGAGATGAGCAAGGGAGTGGAGTGCTAGAGAAAGCCCGGGGGCTGAGATCCAGGGCCTGAGCAGAGGATCAGATTTTGATTAGAAGAGCCACACTTCCTTCATTTTAACAGTAGGGTCCAGATATAGGCAGATGAGAGTTTGGTGTGGAGAGGTAAAAAAATATCCTCATCCATGAAGTATGGCAAGATGTATTAGAGGAAAATAAATGGAAAAATGAGATTTTTGCAGAAGAAAAATTGGAGAATTGGAGGGAAAGTGGACAAGCAAACATTCCTGTTGAAGAAGCAACAGATGTCACAGAAAAGCAGAGAAAAGCCACCGCAAAGCTCTCACCCAGTAGGGCATAGTGGCCTTGTGGGTAAGTCACTTACCTTGCTTTGGGTCTGAATTTCTTCATGTATAGACTGGTGAGAATACTCACTTTGCTTTGTGGGTTTGTGTGAGACTTGGCTAGAATAAATGTGATGATAAATTGCAAATTGTGAAGCTCTGTATAAACATGTGTGACTTCATCTTTTTTTCTTTAATGTGCAAAATCGAGACAGTAGTTGTACCTACTCTGGCAGGTTGGTACTGAAGATTAAATGAAATGAAATAGCACCAGGTAATGAAAGCCTTCTTCCTGGTTCATAGTAAGTTCTCATAAGGGTTAGCTATTCATTTCGTTTTCTTGTTTATTTAATGTGGTCTGTTTAGTATCAGTGTCAGTGAGCCGCCTGCCCTCAGTTGTAATAACTGTCAGTGTAGCCTGAAAAATGGATGAGAAAGGCATAGTTGCAATGTTCATTCATTCATACACTTCCACCAGGCTGCCACTGAGGCAAACAGATGACAAGAATTTCAGTGGTGGAAAGCACTTAGCAATTATCACGTCCAAACCCTATCCTTTAAAAAAAAATTAATAAAGGACCCAAGACTCAGGTTCTCAGAGTGTCAGAAAGTCACACATAGCAGGGCCTAGACTCCCAGCCCAGACCTCTTTCCACTCTCTCTATGATCCCACCCTGCTTTGCCTTGTCACACAGCCACTGGGATCACATTCACAGGGCAGTGCTCATTTGAAATGTGGCTTAGACCACCATGGAAAGAATGGCATGTTTTTCTTTAAAAAGGACAAAGCTGTTTAAGGTAAATGGTATAATAAGAAACCAACATAAACAGCATGGAAGATTCTACCAGATGCAAATTGCATGTTAGAAAAGCTTTAATTAGCTCAAATGAATATTCTTGGGAAACCAATTCTGAGGTTTGCTGTAGCCTTGCAGATGGGCAGTATGAACCACAACCAGCCTTGTCTGAATCTCAGGCAGATGAAGCGTTAATCACAGGACTGAGACTCTGCCATAGCTCTCCTGGGGACCTTGTGTGTCCTCCCTTCAGTTCCCATTCTATTTCTTCCTGTTTGTGTGAACTTAGACAGTGAAAACCACTACTATTTATTGAGCAATTACTCTATGTCAGGTGTTAAGCTAAGTATTGGAAATATATTCTCTTTGATACTCATAAGAACCCTATATAGAACTAATTGCGCGTGCGCGCGCATGTGTAGAACTCAATAGAGTCCCCAATTAAAGAGCCAAATAGCCAGGAAATGTACTATTCTACTGCTCCAAGTCATTTAACATTTTCTTGCCTTATTTTGATCATCTGCAAAATGAGGACATTGGCATAGATAACTGCTGAGTTTGCTTCCAAGTCTCCTTTCTGTGAGTCTGTGATATGAAAGTTAACCAAGTTTGAAACAGGACCACAAATTTACTCACAATACCAATGGGATGCATGGAAAAAAATATATACACACACACACACACACACACACACACACACACACGTATATCAAATATATATAGATATAAACATATATATAAATATATATTATATATATAAACATATATATATATATTTGAGACAGAATCTCGCTCTATCATCCAGGCTGGATACAGTGGCACAATAATGACACACTAAAACCTTAAACTCCTGAGCTCGAGGGATCCTCCCGCCTTGGCCTCCCCAGTAGCTAGGATTACAGGCATGTGCTATCATGCCTGGTTATGTTTTTCTATTATTTGTAGAGACAGACTTTCACTATGCTGACCAGGCTAATCTTGAACTTTTGGCTTCAAGTGATCATCCTGCTTTGGTCTCCCAAAATGTTGTGATTACAGGCACTAGCCACCATGCCTGCGGAGAAAATATTCTTTAGTTTTGTCTTTAATTTGCCTTCCTCAAGAGCTCCCACTTAAACTTTTGGTTCAATCTATGAGCTAATGCAACATAATCATAGAAAGAATTCTTTAGGTGATGTACAACCTCTGAGTCTTCTCTTTCTCCCCTTGTTTTCCCCTTAAATGGTGTCTGGAGGAGTCAGGTGGTTTTACTTGGCCTAGAGGATTTACGGATAAGGGATTCTCTGCCCTACCTTGTCTCTGCAGCCATGTCCCTAGGCTACCTGGACAGTGCTCACCTTATTCGTATTTGTGGCAGCTAGTAGAGGTACTTTCTTTCAGCTTGGGCGGGGCCCAGTAGCCCTCTGTGGCTGAGCCAGCAGTGCTGTGGCTCTTTCTGGCACCATGAAATACCTCTTCCCTTCCCATCACCATGATCTGGGCGAGACTCCAATTCAGTGCAGGCCTGGGCAACCACTCTGCAAATGACTATGACAAGGTTACCCTGATACCATTATAGACATTGCCTGACAAGTGCCCCAGTCAGACTCTTGTCTCCTTCTGGGACCCCTTGGCCTGAACCAAGTATAGCCTGGGATTGCTGAACATCATACCTCCCACTCCTGAACTAAGTGCCAGCTCTGATGTGGCCTCTCCAGGCCGAAACAGTTCCTCAATCATCTGTTTCCTGTGTACTTAAGCTTTTCTTATGCAACCAACAAATGAAATGTATAATTATGGTGAATTTTATCTTAAATGTTCCAGTGCTGTGTAAAAATGTAGTACGATTTCAACTTGAAATCCCAACTCTATATCAGTTACTCAATCCCACATTTTATAGTGAAATGATAAGGCTAACTTAAGACAAATTCTCTTAAATATTACAAATACAATTTTATATAATTTAAATTGTATTTATTATAATTTAATATAATATAAATTGTGTTTATTACAATTTTATAAAATATAAAATTATATAAAATACCAAATGTACAGGCTCCTTAATTCAAAATGATTAGTACTTGGCTCTTATAAACATTTCTACACTTAACTAGAAATTTTTCCAGGGTTGAAGTAAATTTGCCCTCTAATGAAACTCTAATATTATCCCATGACTTTGGGGAGTTACTGGAAGTAGCCTAGTGCTGAGAGATTCCAGCTCAGCCAACTCACTGAGTTCTGTGGACAACCCTGCTGGGATGCACTAAACACTATTTATAATTTCTCCATCAATCATTACATAAATCAAAAGGGAGTGTGGACAGATAGCCTACATGCCTGGATTCAGTTTATACCCTACCTGATGCTTCTTTAACAAAGAAGTTTGGAGTTCACCCAAGCTGATAACCTCACTCATGGGTTTCAGCATTTCTTGGGTTGGTATTTCCATCTAACGCAATAGACCATGCACAAGATAGAATACTACATTCTCTCATAGTCTTAGGACCATGTAGTTCTCTTGGACATCAAAATGACACCTAGGTGATTTTGGCTATCTTGCATGACTCTGCCTGACCATTTGGTCATATGTTTGAAGGGTTCTAGGCAGGTACTCTCTGCCCCAAGTCACAACTTCTCCTTGTAATTCCTCTACATGCTGTTATACTTTCTACCTCTATGTCCTCCTCTCACTGTTCTTTCTCACCTAGGAGGCCCCTCTCGCTCTTTCTCATAAATAGTTAACAGACAGGTTTCATGAGAATCACTCAGTAAACTTAAAATATAGATTCTGATCTGGTGAGTCTAGACTCACACACAATTTTCTTTTTAAGATCCATAGTTGTGCTTTGGGAACCAATGATCTATATAGGCCCAATTAATGCCCAACTTCCATCTGTACAGAACAACAGAAAATGGCCCTAGTCTAGGAATGAGAAGATCTGATTTCTAGTACTAAATTTCCCAAGTTATCTTCTGTGTAACCTCAGATTTTCAGACATATGTTTCTACAGGAATTCTTATTAGCATTTATTGAGCATTTACTATGTGCCAAGCCTTGTATTAAGAGTTTATATACATTGTCACATGTAGTCATTGCAGCAACACTGTCAGCACTCACCCTTTTAATTCCATTTTACAGAGGAGGAAACTGGAACTTAGAGATTAAATAAATTAGCCTAAGATTAATTCCATAGCTAGTTGGAAATGGTCATGTATAAATTAAAACCCACGTCTGCTGACTTTGCAGTGCTTGGCCTGGACCAGTTATCAACTACTTCCCATGAGTCTATGAAATATAATTTACTGGGCAGTTGGGGATAAATACATGTTGAACCATCAGGATCCATTACAACTGAGCTACATTTTTAGAAATATAATACTGCTGTTCAGCATTTGGAATTGCTATGGAAACTGTAGGTAGAAGACTAGATTTTGTGCTTCAGGGTTAATCAGGTCATCTTTGATATTTGGCTCCACAAGGCTCAGAGGGTAACAGAAATAGTCATTTTAAGCTTTTGAGCTCAGAAATGTATAGGAAGCCCAACAAGGAATCACACTAACAAGCAAACAACAAATGCTGCCCCCCAAGCCCTGCCCTAGAGCGTCACGGTACCTTGTACAGCAGTTTGTGTAATCGAGGACATGTAAGATGCAGAGAGAGCCGAGGATAACAAGAGATTCATTTAGTAAAATGCCCCGACAGTTTTCCAGCTGAGCTGCAGTGACTTTCTTTTCTTTTCCACTCGTTAGGGCAGGCTATAAACTGATGGGCGTGGGATGGCTTAATTCCTGCCTGCACCCAGTTGAATTTTAATCACATTTCTCTGTTTACTTGCTGTTCATTTTGCAATGAAATAAGGTGTCCCTCTTCACACTTTAGCGCTTGAAAGGGAAGAAATTTTTTGGCAGGGCAGAGATGTGCTTTAGTTTACAGAAAATGGTAGCAGACTTGGGAATGGTTCAGCCTCATTTTATAGACAAAGGTAAGAGATTCCACACAGTTTCTATTGTGGCTTTGGGAACTGTGCTTACAGAGATAAAACAAGACCATATATTACACTGCAACTTGGTAATTATGGCAGCAGCCCACCAGCACCTGTGGCATCTCCGAAGGTAAGGTGAGTCAACCCACTGGGAACAAGTTGAGGAGAATTTGTCTCTTCATTTTCCACTTAGAACATAGCTCAAGTCATGGGCAGCTGGATGCTTGTGTAAAAATAAAAAACAAAATTCTTGGATCAGAGTAGGTTAAGACCAGCTCACTGTTGCCTATTGCAAGAACAACAATGTACATGGATCCTGTCCTGCTTATCTCGGGACGTTAAGTGAAGTTTACACTCAGGGTATGTCTTGCCCTCAGTGATGCTAATTCCTGTGCAGGCAGAAAAAAAAAAAAAAAAAACATGACAACACTTGGGGTCTGGAAGAGAAGCAGAGAATCAGAACAAAATCATGCCTGCAAAAAAATTCTGGTGGAGGAAAAGTCACATCATTAAAATGTTTTAGAAGAACTGACCTTCCCAACCACTGAGAATTGTATTTCATGCAGGGTGATTTTCAAAACATTCATTGTTAGTTCACACGTTTGAGTTATAGGATCAGCTTCTAGGAATCCATTTTCCCCACATCTCCTTGGGAAGAGATACTGAGATCTGAGAAGATGGTGGCCTTGAGTGAAGCCCAGAGGGCAGAGGCCCTTACACATGGCCCTGCCAACTCACATGGACAGCTCTTCCAGGAGAGCAAGTCAGCTCCAAAGCTCTAGGTCGAGATGATTTCAGGTACCTGCTCTGGCTATCATGACTACTGTTTTCATTCTCTCCACTCCTTTATCTTCTCCTGGGAATTGTATAGGTCTTCTTTCAAGTCTTCAAAATGTAAAGCATCTCCAGCTATATCATTTCCTTAGAAAATGAGACCAGCCCTTCTAAGTCTATCCTTCAGAGGAAGGCCACTTCTGTAATTATAAGTTGCTTTCGACCTTTTTAAGGGATACCATTATCAGTGACCTTAAGGTAAGGTTGATATTACACAGTGACTTTTGCGTGGTTTTTCTGGTCCCTTACTTGTTGAAGTAGTGAGTTTAAAAAGGGAAAGCAAAGTCCACCCCCTCTCTAGCAGGCCACCCCCATTAAACCAGGCTGTAGTCAAGGCTCCAGGTAACATGAGAAAGAGGAAAATGCAATGAGCTCTGCGTGTGGAATACCTGGGTATAAATACAACCCTCCATCTAATTTGCTGGAGAAACTTGGACAAGCCATCTGATTTCTCTGAGTCCCTATTTCCCAATCTATGAAATGGAATAAAAATGATACTCCCTATCTGCCTTAGAGCAATAACAGAAAACTAAAACATAATTAACTATTGTGTGTTCTCTCTCTCTCTCTCTCTCTATCTCTATCTCTCTCTGTTTCTGTCCCCCTACCTCCCTCTCGTTTTAACACTGAGAGTACAGTTGGCAGGGAGAAAGACAAGTATGTTACCTTCTGGATTCATTTAAGGAAGGACTTTGATGTGTGAGCAGGATTTAGGGAGGGGTCGTTTTGGTATTGATGACCAGGGCACAGAATTCCTAAATACCTCTCTCCACTCCAAAACTGAGGGTACTTGTGTTTGGAGGTTAAGGGGTAATCCCTCCAAAAAAAAAATTGTCTGCTAATAGTCAAAATTACTACAGTGCTAAGGACTTTGTTAAATTGATGAGTAATATACTAATAATAATGTTGGTAATAAAAAAATAATAAGCACTTAAAACTTTATAATGGAAGAAGCATAAAGATCTGACTTAGACTTAGCCACTAACTAATGGAGCTTTTACCATGTATCCAGACTAGGATAATGGATTTGTGTGCAATATTTTATTTAATTCTTATTATAACAAGATAAATGGTTACCATAGCCATGGCGCCTCCTATTATTGGAGGATATTTATGGTATTTATGCCCACAGTCTATCAGGATGGTCTGTGTACCCAGTGGAAAATGAAAGGAGTGATGGTACGTGACTTCCAAGACTATATCATAAAAGGCGCTCTGGCTCCCATCTTGCTCTTCCTTGGATCACTTAAGCACGTACCAGGAGCCTACAAAAAAAAAAGATACAAACACTTTTGACAAATTGTTGCTGATTTTCAATAACTCTTCTAACTGTTCCTATGGGTAAGAAATGTATTTAAGCTTTTATAGAATTATCAACTCTAACTATTTGCAACAATTGGAAGGGGGATACACAAAGCATACTCATGTCATACACTTTTCATCTGCACAGTGTTTGCAAATTCATTGACAACTGCACTTTTAGTCTCCTCTGCAATGCTTTCTTGGAAGGGCTCACTCTGGTCTTAATATCTAATGTAAACCTCTGAGTCTTGAATAAGGTCAGAAATAATAGATTGTCTACATTCCTGTTGTCTCTTGGCTGCTTCTCCCTTTTTGTTAGGGCTGTTTCTTATCCTTTTATCATAATAATTTACTCAGAAATTTCTAAGCTCTAGAGATCTGATGCGTGCCAAATGGAGGAATCAAGTATTAGTCTGTGAAAAGAAATGCTAGTGTTTTAATTTATAGTGAACATCCAATAAAGAAAATATGATCTTTCATTCTCTCGGCACACCCTTACCTTTATGAGCTTACCTGGTAAACACTTTATGGAACAAAGCAAACTTCTTTTTTGCTTTGTTTTGTTTTATGATCTGAAGGAATATTTTACTGGGTCGTGCAAAATCTTTCTAGTTATCCTCTCACCTTTTACCCTTGGACAGAGCTTGTTAACATCTTACACATTTTAACTCGGTGAGGTCAGTTTCAGAACAACCAAATACAGCACAGCTTCCTGTATATGACCTGGAAACCGGTCAGCAAAACCTGGAGATCTGCCTTTGTTACTTGATTAGTGTGGGAGACACTGAAAACTTCTCAAGACCGTATTCACAAGTGTTCTGCTTCCTCCCATAGCGACTAATCTCATTCATTTATGTTTGGTTCTTACTAGTTGCAGTCGAAGAGGGTAACCATTTTATGGTCTGTTTCTCGAATTTAGAAGCTAAAAGGGATCTTTGTGACACCCCATCCTCAACTGATTGCATAAAGAATTATCCTGTCTGCTGCCAACTCATCTCAGTGATAGTCCAACACGAATCAGTTGTATACTGGCTTTCATGAGAACCCCAAAATTTTAACCAAACCTCAGCTTTCATCTGGGTAGGAAAAGCAGCCACCTATAGTAGCACAATCATTCTAAGATCCTACTGCCCAACCTACATATTGCCTTAAATCCTTACTGTACCAGCAATTTTTATTGAGTATCTTTGTATCAGGCACTATGATAGTTGTTTTACATACGTAATTACATTTAATCTTCATAAAGTCTTCTGTAAGATGAGTATGAAGGTCCGTATTTTTTCAATCGAGAACACTGAGAACTAGAAAGATAAAGACATGTCCACAGTCACAATGATAGAAAAATAATACAATTAGAAGAGTCTCTGTAGCCCTGATGTTAACAACTGGGTTCTTTTCACCACACCAAAAACCTACCTCACTTTCTTGGGAACTTATTGAACATTTTTATCAGGTTAAGAAACTAATCTTAGAAGAAGTAATTAACTACAAATTAACAATAACCTCCCATATAGGTGTGACGTGACATATACGGTCTTCTCCTGCACAGAAAGGCATTATCTAAACAGTAGCCCTGAGAGGTAGAATTATGGCCCTTTTGCAAATGACACTTAGGCTGAGTGTGAGGTGCCATGTGTCTTTTCCAAGGTAGGTCAACTGACCAAGCCAAGTCTTATTATACTCATTTTTCATTATCCTTCACCTCCTATTTTCAATTTAAAAATGAAATACAGGCTAGGTAAATTTGACTGAGAAAAAGAAAAAGAGGAATTTAGATGCATAGGCTATTTCCTGAGCATACCGAAAGGCACACGTTATGAAATAACCACATGAGAATACAGGGTTCTGTGTCAGGGGAGCCAAGAGAGTTGGGGAGACAAATGTTCACTATGATACAAGTTATGTATGTTGGGGAGAAGGCAAAATTCTTTGCATACATTTCTTAATTCTTCCAGTTCTTTGAAGCAGTTATAATTTTTCTCGATTTGTAAGATTAAAATAAAAAAGGTTCACATAGTTTAAGTAACATGTCTGTGCCCAAGTTTATAGATTTTTAAGGTGAAAGCCAGGATTTGAACCCAGGTCTCTCTGAGTCGACAGTTCTTGCTCCTTTTACCACAGCCTTAGAAGAGAAAAACCGGACAGACCACCAATTTCTCAATTTCACCATAAATTGTTTCTAAATAGAAATACTTCGTTACTTCTTGAAAGCCCACAGCCAAAGTAAGACTTTTTCCTCTTACACTGTGAGCATACTTTCAGAAAGTCTGTTTGAAAAGGTAAGGAAGAAAGAAAGAGAAAAGTTGCAAAACTTTGTAGTAACAGAACAGTTGCAACAGTACTCCTTCCTATTCTTTCAAGGGAAAATCAAGAATTTTGTTCAATGCATTTGAAGCTACTTTTGTACATCAAGAGCCCCTTCAATTCTGCTTCAAAAAGAGGATGTCTCCTTTTTTATCACATTAGTAGAATCAGATCCTGATGACAGATCTCTTCAGATCTTCAGTTTCTACTTCCTGAACCATACACAAGGTGATTCTGAAAACATTCCAAATAGAAGTCTCCATCGCGCCTCAAATACAAGAAGAGCAGATTTAGAATTTTATTCAATTAACCTGTCAAGATTAGAAAATGAGGGCCTCTTGCTGGAAAACTGGATCTGCCTGTGCATCAGTAATAATGTTTGGTTGTTTCCTCATCTATCAGATTTTGCCATGGTTGTTACATAGCAGTGGAACGTACCATTAATTAGGATATACTCTAGTTTTTATAATTAACCCTAATATGTTAATATAGTGTGCTATTAAGTACAACATAAACCTGATTCTCTTTTATGCACCTGGCGAAGTGAAAATATTTAGCCAGCTTATTGTTTTGCTAAATTGGACATTTTCTAAAAACTGTATTTGAAAGATCTTCATTGTATTGACACATTTAGGGCCTGAATGTATGATAGATGGATAGATGGATGAAAAGGAAGAAAATGAGACTTGTGGAGCACATTTTATATCTCAAACACTCTTCTTAGCATCTCATATTTTTCTCATTGAATCAATGTATTTATTGATAGCCAGAACCCTAGGTTGTAGCTCCCAAGTAAGGGTCTCTTTGAGATATACATCCCACATAATCTTTCCCCTCAGAATGTGAAATGAAGTGTTTTTGTGGTGCTTTATCACTGCAATTTTCAAACATGTTAATGTCACTCCCAAAAGAATACTCTTTAAGGAGTCACATTTTGCACTTATTTTAATTTATATTTTTATAATGCCTCTGGAAATATACAGCTAGATTTTAACATCCGTAGTGACTCCCCCACTGCAATTAGGAAAGAAGAAGCCAATGCGTGTATTCATGTTCAGTGAATTGCTCTGTGTGGTTTCCAGCAAATTAAGATGTCTATTTCCTCATACAATTAGATAAAAATAATCATATCCTTGGGCTTATTTTTGGAGGAAATGGATAATATCAAAGTCATTTTGTCAAAAGTTGGCTCTTGTCAAGGTTGCAGTAATATGCAGAGAAGAAGGTGCCTATTACTATTATGATTGCTGTTGCAAATTTAGATATAACAACAAAATAATATATGTTATCCTTTATTGAACACACTGAAACTAAGGCTGTTTTGCACCCATTATTTCATGTTATACAAAAATAAAGGTTAAGTCTAAGAGATTAAATGATTTGCCTAATGTCACATATACAAGAGAAAGAGAGAAAAAAGAAAGAATAATCCCAACATCCTAATCTTGGACTTTGGAATCAGGAATATTTTAGGTGAAAGCAACTGAAAATCCAACTCAAAGTGGCTTATGCAAAAATTAGGATTTATTGATTTATGCAACTGAAAAGTAACAGAAAATTATGCCTTTAGATAAGGCTATATCCAGCAGCACAAATGGTGTCTTACTCCTCCCTCACTCTCCCCATCTCTCCATCTCCTGGCTCTGCTCCCTTCTCTATTGTCATCTCCAACACAAAAGAATGCCAGCAGGAACTCTAGGCTTAAATTTTACCAGTTACATAATCCGGTAGAAACAGCTTTCCCTCTCACCCAATGATTCCAATCAAAAGTCTCAGAACTGAATATCAGTGGCTTTCCCTGGTTCACATCCCCATCCCTCAACCAATCACTGGACTAGTAATGGGATCGTCTTATTGGCCAGGCTTGGGTCATGAATCCAACTGATCCTATGGGTTGGAGCAGCACCACCAAGCCAAATGGAGTAAGAGTGGGAAAGGGTGTTTTCCCAAAAGACAAATGATGTTGTTTCATCAGAAGGAGAAATGGATGCTGGCACAGATCCCAAGTGTCTACTATACCTACTTAGACAAAGAAACTCCTCTCATTCAGACTTGAGATGTCAGGCCTCAATGCCATTCGTGAAGTTGGGTGGCTCAGTCACACTCATCTTAAAGTAACCGTCAGAGTAGGTTATCTAACTTACTGTTTTAGAAAATTATTGAAAAGCTTTCATATGGCAAAATATACATATACAACTGGAAAGCATTTAATTATATAAATGGACTATTTTCCAAAAGAAAGCTTCCAGAATCATGAATAGGAAAGGATGAGGACTGAAGTTAAAGTAGTTACCATCAGTGAATAAACCAAAAATTATAATTACAATGGGTCCCTAGCTAGTCCTAAATATATATAGTCCTAATATAGTCCTAAAATATTGAACAGTAAAGATTCAAGTCACATTCAAATCTAAACCAGCACAAGGTCAGGATTTATTTAAAGGGTGATAAAAAGATAATGTAAAAGATGTTAAAACTTAATCTATTTTAATACCGTTTGTTTTCTGTATATTTATTCTCTCTGAACTGGCTCACTCCTGAAACAGCTGCTTCTGGAGTTTATACAGTGCATGGTTAAAAGGGAGAGCATTGGCAGCCACACAAATGACAGAATAATGACTAAATGGAAAAACAGCTGAGTGCTATAATTTACAGATGATGTGACCACATCAAAACCAGGGAAATGAGCTCTCTCTGTTTAATAGTCTCCAGACTGCCGTCTCTGGCCATCCATTCTTCTGACTTTACAAGCCAGCTATGCTGCATTCAACTCTAATCAAAAAGAAATGAAGAGAGAAAGAACCTTGCTGTACTTTTTCACAAACTGCTCTGAGTGTTCTCTAAGCTTCTCCACTGGGGAACAGAAGCAATGCCATTATAACCATAGAAAGACTGACTTTTCTGGCAAATAAATATTATATATTTCTGGCAAATAAATAAATATATATATATGTGTATATGTATATATATATGGATGGATGATTAACTGACAAGAATCTAATTGCTGGAGTAGTGAACATTAATAACCAAAGACTCTGACATCCTGTGAAAATCAGAGATGACGCATCTTCCTTCAAAATGTCTGTGTGTCAGTGCAGGTGTTGGGCTGAAAACCATACTGTTACTATTTCTTCATCTCCTGCAGGGATTCTATGCATAATTTTTTTGTATTTAAAAATCAGAATTTACTTACTACTTAATACTATTAGAGCTAAGGTAGCTGCCTCAAATTCCATTTTTGTTCACTCAGAGCTTTCTATTTGTCCCTCCCAGTGATTTCCAGTCATAGGCGATCTTAATATTTCGCAGTAGTGTCATTGTAAAACCGGCAAGCCCGCAGATACTTCTTGGGTGAGATAACCAGTCATGTATTTACCACTCATTTCAATTTAATCCTCACAGAAGTCTTAGGAGGTAAGCACTATTTCATATCTCTCTATTCCACAAACAAATAAGGAGGAAAGTGAGACTCCCAGAGGTTAATTAATTTGACCTAGGCTACACAGCAGCAGTGTAGACAGGATTCAAACTCGATTACTCCCTAAGACAAAGCCTGTATTCTTTCCAGTCTGAATCCCAGCAACTCCTGCTTTCTAGTCATTAACACACTGCATAGCCTCAAATTATCTTCACTCCTCTCTGGATCAAAATCTACCCTCTGGGTTGTTCTTTCACATTTAGACAACAATCACTGCTAACACAGTCTTTAAGCAGTATGCATCTTGTTTATTCCAGGAATACTCATATTTTCACTTTTCTCAGATGTCTAAGCCATTGTTTCCCAGCATGGCTGTGCATGAGAATGACCTGGAGAGAGGTTGCTGGGTTTGTTTTCAGTAGAAATTTCCCATTCTCATTCTTGTGAGATTGATAACTCAGTCAAGTTAGAGAAGGCTCAATTTTTTTTAAGCCAGAAGTTATTCTCATGCCTAGACAGGGTACAGTATCACTTATTTTAAAAAGATCAAGTTTTATTAGTGGCCTCAGGGACAGCAGCCTATATGCAAAGGAGGTTTGAGGAAGCTGTTGATAGTCTGCAAAACATGCCATTAACAGATGTGCCAGATTTTGATATATTATCTTAGTCTATTCAAGCTACTATCACAAAATATCATAGATTGGGTAGTTTCTAAACAGCAAGAAATTAATTTACTCACAGTTCTTGAGGCTGGGAAGTCCAAGATCAAGGTACCAGCAGATTCGGTATCTGGCGAGGACCCCATTTCCTGATTCATAGATGGTGCCTTCTCACTGGCTCTTTACATGGTGGAACAGGCAAACGAGCTCCCTTGGCTCTTTCATAAAGGCAGTAATATAATTCATGAGGGATTTTCCTTCATGACCTAGTTATCTTGTAAAGGCTCCACCTCTTAATGCTATGGCATTTGGGATTAAGTTTCAGCATATGGATTTTGGAGGATGCAAACATTCAGACCATAGCATTTCACCCCTGGCCTCCCATAGTCGTGTTCTTCTCACACACAAGATACGTTCATGTCATACCCTTACCCCCCACACAAAATCCCAACTTGTGCCAGCATCTAGTCTAAATTGGAGTCTCATCTAAATATCATCTAAATCAGACATGGGTGAGACTCAAGGTAGGTTCAGTTTGAGGTGATTTCCTCTCCAGCTATGCACTTGTGAAATTAAACGAGTTGCATGCTTCCAAAATACAATGGTAGGACAGACACTCCCATTTCAAAAGGGAGAAACAGGAAAGAAGGGAGGAGTAACAGATCTTAAAAAAGTCCAGAACCCAAGAGGGCAAGCAACATCAACTCTAATGGTTCCAGAATTATCTTCTTTGACTTGAGGCTCTGCCCTCCAGTCTCCTCTGGGGCAGAGGTCCTGCCTCCACAGCTTTACTGGGCAGGGACTGGGCCTTCACGACTCTGTGCAGCCTTGCTCCCATGGCTTTGGATGGCCCCACCCCCACAACTTTGCTGGAGATAGCCCATATTGCTGCTTTTATGGGTTGGAGTAGCAAACCTATGGCTCTCCCAGGCTGGAACTAGTTCTACTAGTGTGAGGTATTAGAGGCAACCACAGTTCTACTGGGCATCACCCTCTGCCTGAGTCATGTGTCTGAGGCTCTGGGTACCTCCGTCCTTCAAAATCTAGGTGGAGGTACATACCCCCATGACTCACGCACCCTGCCAGCTGGCAGTGACACCTCAAATACACTGCCGTGGTTTACCATCTGTGCCCTCCAAAGAAGGGGCAGCCACCACAGCCCACAATGCATCTAGAAGCACTGGAGCCAAACCTGGGGCAGCTGAGGAGTGCTGTGCCATAGGCAGGGAGCAGGGCCTTGAAGCAGGACCAGGCAGTGAGTGCAGAGGTCCCATAGGTACTTTAATTCCTTCCTTTGAAATTGTTCTCTTCTCAAGGCCCTTGTACTCTGGACCTGTGATGACAGGGACAGCACTAATGATGGGGAAGTACCTTTGGGGTCATTCTTTCATTGTTTTGATGAATAGCACCTGGCCAGTGCATGCTAATCTCCTTATCAAACCGTTCTTGGCCACACTCTTGGTGTTCTCTCTTGAATATGATTTCTCATTTCCTATAACATGAACAGGCTGAAAATTTTCCAAATCTGTAAGTTTTACTTCCTTTTTGATTAAAAATTTCATCCTTAAATCATTCATCTCTTATTTTACTATAAGCAGTCAAGAGAAGCCATGCCACACCTTCAAAACTTTGCTTAGAAATTTCTTTTGCCAAGCCAGGTGCAATAGCACATACCTATAATCTCAGTGCTGTGGGAGGCCAAGATGAGAGGATTGCTTGAAGCCAGGAGTTCAAGACAATTTGGCAACATAGCAAGACCCTGTCTCTAAGAAGATAAAAATAGAACAATATGCCAGGTGTGGTGGCATGTGCCTGTGCCAGCTATTTGAGAGGGTGAATGAGGGGGATCAATTGAGCCAAGGAGGTTGAGGTTGCAGTGAGTTATGACTGTGCCACTGCACTCCAGCCTAGATAACAGAGTGAGACCCAGTCTCTTTTAAAAAAGTAATAATAATGAAGAAAAAAATTTCTTTCACCAAATATTCTATTTCATAGCTCAAAAATTCTACCTTCCACAAAATGCAAGGGCATGAATACAACTGGGCCAAGTTCCTTCTCACTTGGTACCAAGCACAGCCTTGCTTCCAGTTTCCGATAATATTTCTGCCCAAGACCTCATCAGAATGGCCTTTCCTGTGTATATTTTTATCAACTTTCTGTTCACCACCACTGAGATATTCTCTAAAAGTGAGGATTTCTCTACAACTCTCCTCTTCTTCTGAGCCCTCACCAGAATCACTTTTAATCATCCGTCTATGGCAATGTAGGCTTTTTAAAGCATATGCTTCAAAACTCTTCTACTCTCTACCAGTTTCAACCAATCCACATTGTTAGGTGTTTGTCAAAGCAACACCCCTGCTTCTTTGTACCAATTTCTGCTTTCATCTGTTCAGGCTGCCATAACAAAATGTCATAGACTTGGGAGCTTCTAAACAATATAAATTTATTTCTCAGAGTTCTGCAGGCTAAGAATTCCAAGATCAAGGCACCAGCAGATTGGTGTCCTTTGAGGGCCGCTTTCCTGATTTACAGATGGTGCCTCACTGTGTCCTCACATGGTTGAAGGAGTAGACAAGCTCCCTCCAACCTCCTTTATAAGAGCACTATACCGTTCACAAGAGTTCTGCCCTCATGACTTAATCACCTCCTAAAGGCTCCATGTCCTAATACTAATACTGGCCCTTCCCTGGATAATCCAGGCTAATGTCTCAATTTTAAGGACACTTTGTTAGCAACCTTAAAGCTATCTTCAACCTTAATTCCCTTTTGCCAGGCAAGGTAACATATTCATAGGTTCCAGGGATTAGGATATAGAGATCTTTGGGAAGCAGGGTATTATTCTGCCTACTATACTAGTATACAAATCAATAAGACTGAATGAATTCACCTAGGACATGAATTAGCCTAGAACATGAGTATGGGTAAGGAAGAAAAGCAATCCAATGCCTAAGACTGGGGAGTTAAAGGGAACCAGCCAAAGAGATCAAGAAAGAGCAGATGGAGAGGAAGGAGGAAACATAAGAGAAGGTGGTGTTCCAGAAGTTAAATGAGCAAAGTCTTTCAAGGAAGAGAGAATGACCTATTGCGCTAATGCTACTGATAGGCTCCATAAATGAGGGCTGAGATTAGGACATTGGATTTGGCCATGCAAAAGTCACTGGGGACCTAGCAAAAGTGGGTGGAGAGTTCTGTGCAGGTCTGTTTCCCACCCTGATCACCAACACTGTTCATATTAGTTTCCCAGGCACCTGAATGAAGTGAAGTTGTCCATTCTTTGTCACCAGTATCTTCCATCTTTATAAACCCTCATTTCCACCAGCCTATTTTTCTTTTCCTCTTCCAACAAACTTCTTTATAGCATTCTTTTTGCTTCCTGCCTTCTTATTTTCTCTTGTACTCATTTCAGTCAAGCTTTTTTCCCTCCCTCTCCCTGAAAACAAGTTTATGAGTGGAAGGTTGCTAAGTGTTTCTAGGATGTTACTGAGAAATACACTATTGCAAATAAAAATAAGGCTATCTCTAAGATGGAAAAGACAAGCTGTAAAGGAAAGGGAATGTTTTGTCTTCTTGTAATGCAGCAAGGTAGGAAGTTTTATTCAGATAGAGAAAAAATCAAAAACTTAGTGATGAGGCTTTTGCATTTTTTAATGACATATTCACCACTTGGCAGCTTTTATCCCTGTTGCTTTTCTTGTTAAAGATGTGCAGAAGGAGAGTAGCAGATATTCTGAAAATACAGATATTAGAAAGACACAATCACCTCTCTATGATTAACATGGAAGGAATAACTTAAATTATTGACTGCTGAGATGTGAGTAAGCTAGAAAGGCCTTTGATGCCAAAAGCCTAAGTCCTGGAACCATCTACCAGACTCCAGGGAGTCTGAATTCCAGTGTTTGCTGTGGTCTGTTTGGCTTTCTATTACATCTAAAATACATTTTAAGTGCTCAAGAGGAAAAATCATGACAAGAATTTTTGTGAAACTAAGAAGTAGAAAGACCACTTATTTTTAACATCCATCTAAAAGTGAGAAAACAAAGAGAATTTTCGCCCAGTACTCTACAGCAATTAAGTGACCATGCTGGAAAAGTTCACAGTGCTGCTCAGAAGCTTGAAACTAAGGTTGTAAAAAGAAGTGGTAGTTGTCTGATTTTCTAATCAGACAACTGATTAGAACAGTTGTCTAAAAAGCTGATAAGAACACTTAGATACAGGAAGGGCAACATCACACACCAGGGCCTGTTGTGGGGTGGGGGAGGGGGGAGGGATAGCATTAGGAGATATACCTAATGTAAATGACGAGTTAATGGGTGCAGCACACCAACATGGCACATGTATACATATGTAACAAACCTGCACATTATGCACGTGTACCCTAGAACTTAAAGTATAATTTTAAAATAATAATAAAATAAATAAATAAATAAATTGAGGAGATGTTGCTAAACATTCTATTAGAAAAAAAATGAACAACAATAATCTAACTGGAATAAAATAGCAGTCATAGATTGCTATGGGACTGCAAAATGCCTTTCTCTGACTAGAGAAATTAATCACATAAGATAATATACAACTGGCTACCATACTTACATTCTAGGATATTCAACAACTTCAAAGTCAGAGGCCTTAACCCCTCCCTCACACCATTTAAAAAACAGCTTCAAATTAGATCATAGACCTAAATTTACCATGTAAAGCCATAAAATTTCCAGAAGAACAAAGTAGGAGAAAAATCTTTGTAATTTAGGATTAGACCTAGGTTTTGATTTTTTTGTCTTTTGTGAGTGTGTGTGTGTGTGTGTGTGTGTGTGTGTGTGTGTGAGTTTTAGATAAGACTAAAAGACATGAAAGCTAAAGAAAATATCTTAAACTTTTGCTCTTAACATATTTTAAATAAAATGAAAAAGAAAAGTCAGAGACAGGGAGAAAATATTTACAAAGTACATATTTGGTAAAATTATTGTATCCAGACTATATAAAGAACTCTTAAACTCAATAAGAAGACATCCCAATAAAAGTAGCAAAAGATTTGAATGTACATTTGTCCATGATAGGTAAAGGATTGTAAATAACTCCATGAAAGGAACTCAATATCATTTGCCATTAAGGAAATGCAAATTAAAACTACAGTGAGATAACTCTATAAGATGAGGAGTAACTGGAACTCTCATTTATTGCTGGTGGGAATGCAAAGTGATACAGCCACTTTGGAAAATAGTTTGGAGGTTTCTTTTAAAGTAAAACATACACTTACAATATGACCAACAATTCTACTCCTAGGTGTTTACCCAAGAGAGATGAAAACATGTCCACACGATAACCTGTACATGAATGTTTATAGAAGCTATAATAACCAAAAAATTGTAAAAAAAAAAATGACCATCAACCAGTGTATTTTTCTGTTCTCACACTGCTATAAAGATACTACTTATGACTAGGTAATTTATAAGGAAAAAAAGGTTTCATTGACTCACAGTTTCTCATAGCTGAGAGGCCTTGGGAAACTTATAATCATGGCAGAAGGTGAAGGGGAAGCAAGGCACATTTTATAAGGACACAGGAGAGAGAAGAGGGGAGCACTGGACATTTATCAAACAACCAGATATAGAGAGAACTCAGTCACTATCATGAGAACAGCATGGGGGAAACTGACCCATGATCCAATCACCCCCCACCGTGTCCCTCCCTCAGCATGTAGGCAGCACAATTTGGATTACAATTGAAGATGAGATTTGGGTGGGGACACAACCAAACCATATCAACTGGCTTAATAAATTGTGGTATGTCCGTACAATGGACTATTACTCAGCAATGAAAAGAAAGCAGCTACTAATACATGCAACAACATTCTGGAAAATTGTAGGGATAAAGCACAGACCAGAGTTGCCAGAGCCTGCGGGTCTCAGGAGTAACTAACTATAAAGCACTGAGGAATTTTGTGGGGTGAGGAAAATGTTATATATTTTAATTGTAGTGGTGGTTGCATGCCTACACTTTTGCCAAACCTCTTCACACTACATACTTAAAAAGGGTGAATTTTGCTAGATGCAAATTATACTTCAAGAAAACTGACTTGAGTCAGAAGGAAGAATGAATTTAAAGTAGAAAAAGGTTAGGCCAGGGAGATAAAATTGGGTGTAGTTCTAGCTAAGAGAAATGAAATGTAGTAGGTCAATTTTAAAAAGCTGTTTTTCAAGTTGCTATCCATGGCCTGCAATTTAGTCATTTGTCATCTTATATTGGTCAGTTGTCCTACAATGTAGTATAAGTGAATATTTTTAATGACTTGCCAACCCCTGAAAGACCCAAGGAGTTTCACATAAAAACCCACACTTTCTAGCTATTTGTTAAAATAGCACGAAGATCTGGTCACACTGGGATGGCACTGAGATATAGCAAAGCCTAGATGAGTTTAGAAGCTCTAAGCCTGACCTTTTTTGCCTATCTGGCCCCCATAGGCATTTCTGTTTTCCACTGTGGCTTTATTTTAAAACAGCCCAACTAATGCCAACTAAAGCCATGATGTTGAGTGGCCAAAGATAGTAAATTCAGAATGTGCGGGCTAAAATGCTAAACCTTTATACTATCAAGATTCTTGAATGCAGATTTTAAGTTTTAAAAATTCAATTTGGTTAAAAGTATTCAGTTTAGTTATACTTAAGTAGTATTTTTTTTTTTTTTTTTTTTTTTTTTTGAGACAGAGTCTTGCTCTGTCGCCCGGGCTGGAGTGCAGTGGCCAGATCTCAGCTCACTGCAAGCTCCACCTGCCGGGTCTACGCCATTCTCCTGCCTCAGCCTCCCGAGTAGCTGGGACTACAGGCGCCCGCCACCTCGCCCAGCTAGTTTTTTGTATTTTTTAGTAGAGACGGGGTTTCACCGTGTTAGCCAGGGTGGTCTCGATCTCCTGACCTCGTGATCCGCCCGTCTCGGCCTCCCAAAGTGCTGGGATTACAGAAGTAGTACTTATTTAAAACATGCTTTGAATGATATTTTAATGTTAATGAGGCTTAATCAATGTCAGTTTTAAGAATTATAATGGGAAAAGATGGAAAACTTCAGGACATCATTTATCAAGGCTGAGAGTGATTCTAGCTTTGGGAAATAAGGACTAGTTGGCAAATTCATCTCCCATAAAATACCTATGAGATTCTTAGAGTAATGGCTACAAGTGCATAAGCAGAGTTTAACCTATGTACCTTGCAAAGTCAACATTTTTCAGTGATATTCAAGTCACAAGTAGACTGGGAATGGTGGCTCATGCCTGTAAATCCCAGCACCTTAGAAGGCCAAGATGGGAGGATTGCTTGAGGCCAAGGATTCAAGATCAGCCTGGACAACATAGTGAGAGCCCATCTCTACAAAATATTTTAAAATTATCTGGGCATGGTAACATGTGCCTGTAATCCTAGCTTACTCATGAGGCTAAGGTGGGAGGACCACTTGAGCCCAGGAGGTTGAGGCTGCAGGGAGCTATGATCATACCATTGCACTCCAACCTGGGTGACAGATCAAGGCCCTGTCTCAAAAAAAAGTTGCAATTAGAAGGGAACATTTCATTAAAAAATGTAACTCTAAATAATAATTAAAAGATTTGTGAGAAAGATAAAATAAATTTTTACCTAGGTTTTTCTGTTTTCCTCCATATCTTCCACAATAAAAGTTATCTTCTTTACCGATTTAAACTTTGTAAAGTTCAGATGTTTTAATAAAGTATATGTTTATGAGACTAATAACTGGTTACACAGAAAGGCCACTCTGAGTCACCATGAATCAGTGGAAAAAAGAAGGAAGGAAAGCCCCCGCCCCCTCATTCCATGTCACAATTTAGAATATTTCCCTGTGGGGCTAGAATGTTCATTTATGGGTAGGAAGTTCGAGGGTAGCTCCTACTTTTCTTTATCTTGAATCTGAATATGACTATGGCAGTGTCACTCAGGTCAGTCATCATTAGACTCCCATACAGAAAGGGGATGGAAGTTTTTGAGAAGGCTTAGAGAGCCTTTGACAAATTTGATTCTCTACTAGTCGAGGTTCTGTGGAGGGACAGACTCATAGGGTATACATATATATGAAGGGGAGTTTATTAGGAGAATTGACTTACACAGTCACAAGGTAAAGTCCCACGATAGGCAGTCTGCAAGTTCAGGAGCAAGGAAGCCAGTGGTGAATCAGTCGGAGTCCCAAAGCTCAAAAGTAGGGAAGCCAACAGTGCAGCCTTCAGTTTATGGCCAAAGGCCCAGGAGCCCCTGGCAAAACACTGGTGTAAGTTCAGGAGTCCAAAAGCTGAAGAACTTGGAGTCTGATGTTCAGAGGGCAGGAAGCATTTAGCATGGGAGAAAGACAGAGGCTAGAAGACTCAGCAAGTCTGCTCTTCCATCTTCTCCTGCCTGGTTTATTGCAGCCACACTGGCAGCTAATTAGATGGTGCCCACCCAGGTTTAGGGTGAGTCTGGCTCTCCCAGTCCACTGACTCACATGTTAATCTCCTTTGACAACACCCTCATAGACATACCCAGGAACAATACTTAACATCCTTCAATTCACTCAAGCTGACACTCAAATTAACCATCACAGATTCTGAAGTCCAAAGTTAAATGTTATGACTGTTCTCATGAGGAAAAAAAAAAAGTGTGTTTGTGTGTGTGTGTACCTAACTACCTCAATCTTATAATTTTAACCAAGTTATCAAATAAACACGGAAGAGGTTTAATGTCAGGAAATGTCAACCTACCAATGCAAATTCTGCTTTCTGGTTTAAATCCTGCCATTTGTCCCAGAGAGCCAACATACTGTTGTGAGTATTATGAGCAGTGTTATTTTCAATAACTGAGTTATTTTCAATAGACAAACCTAGATGCTCATAATTCAGGCTATCTGCTTTTTTTATTATCTTTCTGACATAGTACAGAGTCACTAGGCTTCACACAAAGATAAATGTGTATATGAGACTTGCAATTATTCCTCCATCTCCAGCATTTTATTTATGCTTGTGTACCAGAGCACAGTATAATTCATATCTGTCAAATGTTGCCGAGAGTCATTTTAAACCCGTGAGGTAGATGAAAGCAGGAAGATACCAGGATTTGTTACTGAGACTGTGTCTGGTTCACAGAAGTCAGTGCCCTTCTTAGTGGATATAGAGCTGCAAACGTGAAGAATTATGACTAATATAAAAGGTCAGATTCCAAAGCTGCTCCCTTTGGAATCTGTTCGAGCAGTTTAATAAAGTGCTCAAAATAAAAGAGTACATAGGACTTTATTTCACGGTGTGAAAAATTTAGGAAATGGAAAATGCCATGTAAAAGACAGAAGATCCCAGAAAATTAGTACTCTGTCCTCAGAAATCCCTTGAGTCTTGTGCAGGTCTGTTTCCTGCCCCACTCACCAAAACTATTCATATGGTTTCCCAGACAAATTAATGCAGCCTAAGTTAGTCATTTCTTATTACCAATATTAAGAGGTTAAATTTAGCAATGGGCTTCCATATAGCCAGGCCGACCAGTACAGACTTGATAAGAAGAACATGTTTATTTCTTTTAAAGCCCCATGGTATGAGCTAAATTGTTTTCCCTTCCCTCTTTTCTGTCATCTTCTCTTCCCTCTCTGCTTTTGTAGAGGCTTTCCTTTGCTTAAAATGCATTTCTCGGTCTCCACAGTCTAGAAACTTCCAGGGAGCCTTTTCTAGCCCCTGAGTCTGAGAAATGGATTTACCTACTCCATTTTGGGGGTTTTATAGCACTCTGTTCTTACCATACTATATCACAGCAATTGATTAACTTAGCTGTCTCCAACAAAATACTGCAACACTTTTCAGAACGGTATCTATGTTGCATTTGACATTGAAGTTTATACTTCATACAATGCACAGAGCAAGCACAGAACAGGCTTCTTGAGAATGAAAGAATAAAGCAAAAGCCATTTCAGGAAGGTACCACATAGGTTTTAAGTTTGTTTTAATCCTTTAAACAAAGATTGGTGAAATTGCAGTAAGTGTCAGTACTTTTAGCAAAGTAGTTATGCCTATACACATTTACAACTCTTGCAGAAGTTACATTGACATCAGAATAGTCCTCCTACCTTGATATTTCTATTTGTAAAAAATTAAAAACAGACACAAAGGACCTCACAGGAGCTGAATATTTGCAACCTGTACATTTTGATGTTTGAAAAGACATAGCATGTAACTGCTATGAAGCTCTCATTTTCTGCAAAGTTGAAAACATAACCATATTCCTGAATAGCAGATCAATAGTGCTGGCATAAAAGAAAAGGAGATAAAAATGTTCCTTTGTTTTTATGTTCTCCCCATCCATTCTAACAATCTAAAATACTACTGAGACATGGGGAGAAATGAAGGGATTTCTGAGGCTTTTATGCTTGTTGCTGTCCAATTATTCAGGAGGAGGAAAGTTGGGGGGGTGATCTCTTGATAATCTGTTTCAAGTCTCTACTCCTGAGATGAAAGAGCAATGTACAATGGCATAAACCTTTGTATTTAAGAATAAAATATAAACATCATGTAATTGTTCTCATAAATGAGTTTTATAGGATTTTAGAGTATTCCACCCACACCTGGAGCCAAAAAGTATAGTCCAGGCATGGTGGCTCACACCTGTAATCCCAGCATTTTGGGAGGCCAAGGCAGGTGGATTGCTGGAGCCCAGGAGCTTATGACCAGCCTGGGCAACATGGCAAGACCTGTCTCTATTTTTTAAAAAATTGAAGTGTAGATTTACAGGCAAGACAAGAAAGAAACAGGTGGTGTCAGTCATATGAATGATGAGAGGTGGGTTATCTGAATTAGTGAGTTGGGCAGTTTTTTGTCTAAAATGAGAATGTCAACCAAGGTTATATTTAAAGAATTTTTTCAGCTATAAAAGTATGTAATGTTGTGATTCTAAATCAGCCATGCTATCAGTAGGAAATGAAAATCATCCTGCCTCACATTTGTACAAAACCTTACAAAGGGTTTTCACATCCTTTACCAAATGCAGTTGACTCTTAAGTTTGACTTGATGAAAAGACCCAGGGTTTTATTCTTGAATTACGTGTAGATGCAATCCGTTCATTCCTTTATTTGTTCTGCAAATGGTTTCTACTACGTGCTGACCATGGCACTAACAGTTTAGGAAACAAAAGTGAATGTAATACAGGCCCTATTTTTATAAAGTGTACAGTCTAATAGGACACACATTAAAAATAATACCATAATGCAAAGTATAATATACATATTGATATATGTACAGAAATTATATATATAAATATATGCATATATATAATTATAAGTTGTGAAAATGATATAAAAGGAAGAGTCCAAAGAGTTGAAATATTTTAGCAACTTGCTGAAAAACAGCAAGTTGAAATATTTTGGACAGGGTTGCTGAGGAGGGCCTGAAGGGCTAACAAGTAAACTGAGACCTGAATCATGAAAGTCAGCAGCCTGCCAAAAAGCAGGGGAAGAACACTCCAGGCAGGAGGAATGGCATGAATGAAGACTCTAAGGAGGAAAGAGGGTGGCAAATGGAAATCACTGAATGAAGGCCAGTGTGGTTGGAGCAGGAGGAGCAAGGGGTAGAGGGGAGAAGAGAGGGTGAGTCTCATACAGGTTTTCTAGGCCACAAGAAAGAGTTTAGATTTTAACCCAAGTATGGTGGGAAAACATGAACACATTTTACATAGGGATTGTATCTCAGTTATTTACATGACAAACTCGTGGGGTTCTCTTTGGAAAATGGGCTACAGTGAGCAACGGAGGAATCAGGAAAGCAGTTAAGAGAGCTTTTCACTTGTCCAGACAAAGGATGATGGCATGGCAGCTTAGCCTGGGCAGAGGAGAGGGAGGGAAGGGAGCAGGTTTAGGGTACAAGTTAGAGGTGGAGTCAACAGGACTAGCTGGTGCTCTGGGTGTGGGACATAAGAGAGGAGGAGGAATTTCAGGTGACACCAAGGTTTCTCTCTTGAGCAACTGAGTTGATTGAAGTGCCTTTTACTGAGACAGGAATGATTGGAGGAGGAATAGATTGAAAATGAGAAGTAGAAACATTTGATTTGGGTTAACTATGAGCTGCCTGTGAGGCATCCATGTGGACATCTGCAACAGATAGTGAGACATACTGGCCCGGGAGCTCATAACAGAAGTCAGACCTGGAGATGAAATGGGAAAATTGTACACAGGAATAGTATTTAAAGTCACAGAGCAAAGGGATATAGAAAACTATAATGAAGCAAATGGTTCTATTCTTTATTGGAAAATTCAGTAAGTCAAGACTCTCAGCCCACCTCATTTTTTTTCAATTTTTTTATTGTGGTAAAATACGCATAACATAAAATGTACCATCCTAACTTTCTTACAGGAATATCTGAGTAAATTCTTTAATATACTGTTATCACATCATACTATGGCCATGAGTATTTTTTTTCTGATTTTTTAATTGTGGTAAAATACACATTACGTAAAATGTCCTATCTTAACCATTTTTAAGACTGTAGTTCAGTGGCATTAAATACATTCATATTTTCATGCAATAATCACCACCATTCATCTCCAGAATTCTTCGTCCTGCAAAACTGATCTGACAGACAATGGGAATTATTTTTTAAAATTTTAAAAACTGAAACTCTATACCCATTAAACAATAATTCCCCATTTCTTCCTACCTCCAGCCCCTAGCAACCACTATTCTACTTTCTCTATAATTTTGAGTACTTTAAGTACTTCATGTAAGTGGTATCATACAGTATTTTTCTTTTTGTGGTAAGCTTATTTCACTTAACATAATATCTTCAAAGTTCATCACTGTTGTAGCATGTGTCAGTATTCTCTTACTTCTTAAGGCTGAATAATATTCTATTATACATGTATACCACATTTTGCCCATTCATTCATCTGCCAGTGAACACCTGGTTTGCTTCAACAAGTAAGCTATTGTCAATAATTCATCTCACCTCATTTTTAACCAACTGAATCCCACCACTCTTCAGTCTGCCGAGAGATGCTTATTAAACACCTCTTATATGCACAGCACTATTATGTGAACAAGCCATAAACTTCTGATATTAAACTTAATACTATTTAATATTCTAATATTCTATAGCAAGTCAAAACTTCTGTGCTTGGTATTTTCTGAACTGGTTTTGCTTTGCATTTGATTGGTATTCATCAGAATCACTATAATGTTTGAGGAATCAAATTAGATAACCCTGTTCATCAAGTAATTTTCTGCACGAAACTCAAATTCTTGTTCCTTTGATATGCTTTTCTAAAATGGCCAAAGTAATGCAAACATAATTTTAAAATATATACATATATAGTACATATTACATTTAAGATGATTCATTTACATTTATCCTCCCTTTTTATAGGAAGGGAAGGTAGAAAGAATGTGTATAATCAGCAAATTTTCTCTGAGAGAAGCAGTTACATTACCCACAAATAAAATTTACTGCAAAATTATACATGAAAAATTGTAAGGAAAGTATTCACAATTGAAGCTTTACTGTAGGCGTCTATTAGGGAGAAATGTTAGCTAGAAACCCAATTTCCTTGTACAATAACCACAAAAGCAACAAGCATTTCTAATAAGCAACATCACAAAGTTGCCACAAGCCATACTTGCAAATTCAGGATATGTTTTCAACTGCAGAGAATGTTTACAGAACAGAAAGGTCAATGTTTTAAGCAATTTAGTGCATGGAGACAGATTTTATTTTTCAAAGGAGTATATAAACCTTGATATAAGTTGGCATAAAAGATATTAAATGATTATAGTGACTGGGGAATTTTATTTATTAGGCAATTTTCTCCTTTCTTTTCTGAAAATTGATATTCAAGGTGTCTTTTACCGAGATACTATTTTACACTAGGAAATCCATACTCATTCCTTATTAGAATGAGTGAGCATTTTGTGACAGCATTTGTATAAAAATGACTGTTTTCTATGTTAGAAGGCTGGTCTTCAGAATCCTCCACTTGGCTACAAGTCATGGGCCCATTAATCCCAGACACAGAATTTCTGAAATGAAAATATGATCCATGGCTTCATTTATTGATGACATCATCTAAGTGTTTTCTCCACAAGGTTATAAATGCATTGCTTGGCCATATTGAATATTTGCTGATGGAATGCCTAAGTGAAATATGATAATGTTCTGCTCTTCTGTCCTTGTGATTTCAACACATTTCAAATCAAAGCATTGGCCTATCAGGTCAGCTGGACTGCATTGATCTTTGGTTTTCCTTTCCCTCGGAGACTCAGTGGGATGGAGTAAGCACTGCAAAAAAATCACTTCAGAGGAAGCACTCAGAGTGGGGAAATAAATGCCTTAAATAATGAATAATGATGTTGCTGATACTAATTTTAATCATTTGAACAAGAGGATGAATTTTTTAATGCCATCAATATGTACTTTGGGTTTAAGTTTATAGCTAATGGAACCCAGAAAAATCTAGAAGCAGTCTAATTGGGAGGGTCCCAGGATAGGGAGTTGCAGTGGACCCAAAGGGTCACTGAATTCCATGAATCACCTTTGCTCTCAGTCAACAAGCCACGGAGAAGTCAGCCTCAGACCTGCACATACCTGATGTGATTGCTATGTCACATGTTTCCCAGAGAGAGGATCCCAAGGACTAGAGTAGAGCACACTTTATTGGATTTTTAAGAGACTAATTATAATACAGCTATGGGGTAAACCCCTTACTTTATAACTTTTTTCCTTTCAATCCGAGTTTACATAATTCTAGGCAGTAAAAATTGTACACCTTAGCCATCATAGACTAGGTCTGTAACTTCCTAGGCAGGTCCAATTTCCATTAAAACCCCTAAGGATTTGTTTTCTTCATTTTCACAATCTCCTTCCACTCCCTTCTCCCAGTTGTCTTTACAATTCCTCCAGCATTTCCTCCAACTCTGATCCATTTATTAAATGATACATCAACATGGAAAGCTTCACATATCTGGTGTGTAGGGAGATTGCACTAAATGGAGAACAAATACATGCCCTCGATACGATGGAAGGGCAAGGTTTCTATGGTTATTTCTGATATCAAGCTTCTACTTATGTAAATTGTCTTCTGTATAAATGTGCAAAAGAAACTGGCCTCTGAGGATACTTAACCAACATTCTCAAAAGACTTCATTCAAAGTCTAATTTTCAGCTGAATAAAACCTTGCCTCCTTTTTCTGCTTTCCCAGTTATCGTTTGAAGTCACTTTGTTTATATTCGAACATTCTCCTTTTTCTAGTCCTCCCGTAGTCCCCTGTGTGAACTGGTGAGATGGGGATGATTGAATAATAACTAGAAGTCATTTTGTATTTGATATATTACCAAAGTCAACTGACAGTTGAACATTTTTGAGAGATTGTGATGGGCAGGTAGTATATATAGAATGAGTACCCAGGGGCCCAAGCATATAACTTAGTGAAGAAAAATATGGTCATGGTCATCAGACAGTTAAAGGGTTTTAATTTCACTACTACTCAAACTGTCAAAAATCATACTAGAGGTCGGGCATGGTGGCTCACGCCTGTAATCCCAGCACTTTGGGTGGTCAAGGCGGGTGGATCACGAGGTCAGGACTTTGAGACCAGCCTGGCCAATATAGCGAAACCCCATCTCTACCAAAAGTACAAAAAAGTGAGCCAGGCGTGATGGCATGCGCCTGTGATCCCAGCTACTCGGGAGGCTGAGGCAGGAGAATCACTTGAATCCGGGAGGCAGAGATTGCAATGAGCCAAAATCACGCCACTGCACTCCAGCCTGGATGACAGAGCAAGATTCTGTCTCAAACAAAAAAACAAACAAAAAAAAGTCATACTATTCCGTTTGTTCAAATAATTTTTTCTCTGTGTTTGCCAGAATTGTAGGAGACTGCTTGGGAGGAAACATCCTTTAAAAGCATATTTACCATTCGTGAAAAGACACCATGAAGACAGTGAGAGGGCAAACCACAATGTTTATATATAATCTTCTGTACCGTGTATATCATATATATATGAAAATGAGTTCAAATTCAGAATACATTAAGAATTCCTACAAATCAATCAGAAAAAGCCAGACAACCCAACTGAAAAATGAGAAAAAAAAAAAACTTGAACCAGATGTATCAAAGAGAGATTGTCAAATGGCAATAAATATATGACAAAGTGTTCAACATCACTAGGCATCAGGGAAATACAAATTAAAATCACAATGAGATACTATTACACACACACCAGCATGGTTTAAACAAAAAACAAAACAAAACAAAACAAAACACAGTAGTCCCTTATCCATAGTTTCACTTTCTGTGATTTTAGTTATCTGCAGTCAACATCAGGTCAAAAATATTACATACAATAAAACATTTTGAGAAATGGGGACCACATTTACACAAACTTTTATTATAGCATATTGTTATAATTGTTCTATTTTATTAGTTATTGTTGTTAATCTCTTACTCTGCCTAATTTATAAATTGAACTTTATCATAGGTATGTATGTGTGGAAAAAAAATAGTATAAATAGGATTCGGTCCTATCTATGGTTTTAGGCATCTACTAGGGATCTTGGAATGTATCCCACATAGATAAGAGAGTATCGCTCTGCCAGGTGTTAGCATGAACATGAAATAACTGGAACTCTCATGTACTACATCTGGAAGCACATACTGATACACTCTGGGAACATTGTCTGGTAGTATCTATTAAAGCTGAACATAAGCGTGTCCCATGACCCAGCAGTTCTACTCCTAAGTATACACTCAACACAACTGCCTGCAATGGTCACCGAAGTACTCGCACAGGAATAATTAAAACTGTGTTACTACTGAGAGCCCCAAACTAGCAACTGCCTAACTTCCTTCCTTCCTTTCTTCCTTCCTTCCTTCCTTTTCTTTCTTTTCTTTTTCTTTCCTTTCTTTCCTGTCTTTCCTTTCTTTTCTTTCTTTTCTTTCTTTTTTCTTTCTTTCTCTCTCTCTCTTTCTTTTTTTTTTTTTTTCAGAGTTTTGATCTTGTTGCCCAGGCTGGAGTGCAGTGGCATGATTTCGGCTCACTGCAACCTCCACCTCCCAGGTTCAAGCGATTCTCCTGCCTCAGCCTCCTGAGTGGCTGGGATTATAGGTGCGTGCCACTACATCCAGTTAATTGTTTTTATTTGTAGTAAGACAGGCTTTCATCATGTTGGCCAGACTGGTCTCAAACTCCTGACCTCAGGTGATCCACTTGCCTCAGCCTCCCAAAGTGCAGGGATTACAGGCGTGAGCCGCTGAGCCCAGCCTCAACTGTCTTTCAAACATTGGATGGATAAATAAATACATACATTGAAATACTATGGAACAATGAAAACAAACACCTAATACTTTTATGAATAAATCTCATGAACATAATATTAAGTCAAGCCAGGCGTAATTGAATTACTGCATATTTCTAGTTATATAAAGTTGCAGCATAGGCAAACCAATCTATAACGTTAGAAGTCAGGGTAAGCTTACCCTGTGGATAAGGATAGTCTCTGGGAGGAGATAGAAGTGGGTTTTGGGGGTGTTGGTAATATTTCATTTTTTTGTCCACTTGGGGAGTTAAATGCTTACACTCACTTCACTAAGGAAAGAACATCATCTTTTAACTCTCACTCCTATCGGAGGATTCTAAGAGAAGCTAGTCAGGAACCATGGTGGATCTTTTAAGTTAAAGAAGACTGTCTAGGGGTGTGACATGAAACAAATACCTAGAGCAAACAGAGTCACTTAACCCAAGCAGCCGATGCTCCCACCGCCCCCTAGGTCTTCCTGGCTTTGCATGACGAGATGGTAGAGGGCCCTACTGTGCCAGCCCTTAAGTCCAGCCTTGATGGTTTTTTGAAAATTTTCTGATGGCACCTCAGATCAGGGCTGGCTTTGCCTCCTCCTCACCCTGCTATTCAGTTTCTTGACACAGACACAACTTACCTTGCCTGTAATACGGTGCATCTGAGATTCAGCAGTTCTCAGCCACCACTCCCAGCTAGCCAGTCCTGAGAGTCAGGACTTTGTCAAGTGATTTTGGAAAATGAAAGAATCGGATCGATTTTGGCTAAATTTTCAACCTCTCTAGGATGCCAAACTAAACTTGTCTATGGCAAATCAGGAAATCAAGACCTATAATTTTGGCACCTAACTGGCTAAACTTCTGAAAGGCAGGAGGCTGAAATGGCAGTGACTAGAGAAACAGGGATTAAATGAGAATATAGCAGTCAATGATTCCCCTGACCCAGGAATTCCACCACTAGCTGTAAACTTTACTTTGAATAAGTTAGACTCATAGAGTATAACAGAAAACAACTTTATTCTTTCTTATCCCTGTCCCTTCAAGTCTTCTGTGAAAGTGATTCTCAAGGTGTGGTCCCTGGGCCAGCAGCATCAACATCACCTGGAACTTGTGAGAAGTGAAGATTCTCAGGCCCTTCCCTATAACTACTGAATCAGACATTGGGTGTGGGGGGGAACACCACAATCTGTCTTTAAGGAGCCCTCAAGGTAAGTCTAGGACTTGCTAGAATTTGAGAACTGGCGTTTTGTTAACTTCGGTCTTCAGTGTACGTGTTAGAAGCAGACAGGCTTGTGGTATAGTTTAGTATTCTTTAGTTTCAGATGCAGGGGAGAGATATCTAGCAACGAAAAAGAATCAGGACAATTAAGATGTTTCAAAGAGTGTTCAAGGCACCAAAAGGTTGAAAGGACCTTAGGCTGCATATTAATGTCACCAGAGGAGATTTTTTTCTAAATGTTCCTCATCCAGACCTCATCCTCAGAGATTCTGATTTAACCAGTTCTTGGTGAGGTCACTTTATTTTTTTTTTAAGTGCCTGCCTTAGTAGGTTCAGGCTGCTATAATGGAACACCATTTGTGGAGTGTCTTATAAACAATAGAAATATATTTTTCATAGTTCTGGAGGCAGGAAGTCTGAGATCAGGGTGCCAGTGAGACCACATTCTAGTGAGGGTCTACTTTCCTGTTCATAGATGGAATCTTCTTGTGACCTCACATAGTAGAAGGGACAAGAAAGCTCTCTGGATCTGTTTTATAATATCGCTAATTCCATTGATGAGGCTGTTGCATTTGTGATCTAATTATCTTCCGAAGGCCCCAACTCCTGAAATCATCACAGTGTGGGTTAGATTTCATCATATGAATTTTTCAGGGACACAGACCTTCAGTCTATAGCAGTGTCCCTAACCCTACCAATAAAATACAGCCAGGGTTATGAATTAATAATATTGATCACCAAAACCCTTATGCCTGCTGATGTGATTATTCTTGTTTTGGAAAAGTTGCTTCCCAGGCCACTGGTTCCAGTATTCAGGTTTATGTTCACCTTCGTATCTAATCAAAGTCTTTCTTCCTGTGATTTGACTCATTTGGATCAAATATTCATTGATTACCTGCAATGTAACCAGTGCAACTATAAAATGGGTATCCATCGCCTCCCATCTGGTCCATGTGGTTCTCATCTGGTTTTTCAAGAGTATGAAAGAGTTTTTTTGTGTGTAGATGAGTAATTGGAATTCTAGGGTCAACCAATGCTGAGTTTGTGTGCCAGACCCCACCCTGATTATACATGAAGTGATCGTGAGCAAGTAATTTAGCCTCATCCATCAAAGGAGACTAATACAGTACCAACTCACAGTACATTGTAATGAGAATTAAACTAGCATGCACAGGAAGTTCTTAGCTCAGGACTTGGACACTGGCAAGCTCTCAGTGTACAGTTGCATTTCTGAGGGCACCTTTCAGGCCTTCAGTCATGTCCTCACCAGCTGCCCTGGAATTAGACTCTGTGAGCTCAGTCCCTAGCCCAGCTCACCCCTACATGCAAGCCCTATGATCACCATGTTATGCAACCTCTCTGAGCCTCAGACTCTTCACCTATAAAATTCTCACCTGATATGAGAGTTAAATAACTCCTAGAGATCATTTAGCCCAATGCAAATCATTTTTCAATATAATTTCATAGACCGATAGCACTTTAAAAATCATTTTAGGACAATTATTTAAGATCTTTCTGGATTTCCATCCCTGTGTTAGGCCAATCTTGCATTGCTATAAAGAATTACCTGAGACTGGGTAATGTATAAAGACATTTTATTGGCTCACATTTCTGCAGCCTGTACAGGAAGCATGGTGCTGGCATCCACTTGGTTCCTGGGGAGGCCTCAGGGTGCTTTTCCTCATGGTAGAAGATGAAGTGGGAGCAAGCAGTTCACATGGGGAATGCAGGGGCAAGAGAGAGAGTAGTGGGGAGATGCCACATACTTAAACAGCCAGATATCACTAGAACTCACAGTCATGAGGACACCACTAAGCCATGAGGGACCTGCCCCATGATCCCACTTCCACCCTTGGGGATTACAATTCAACATGAGATTTGGCAGGGACATATATTCAAACTATATCAACCCCCTAGATTACTGACCTTCCATTAAGTTAGTATTTGGATTGGGATTGGGGTTGGGATTAGTGTTGAGTTAGTATAAGGATTAATTTAGACATAATTAATTGTGTTCCAGGGGATCCGGATGCAGGAGGAAGCAAGCTGACTTTACCTCTTGCCAGTTTCCTCAGTCCTGCCTGATGCTTCTCACTTTTTCCTACTGGGCTTTCACCTCCCTTCTCCCACCAAGATACCTTCTTCCTTTCATAGCCCTGTAACTCTTACTAGCAGTACTGAGAGATGTAGCCCTGGTGGACAAGTACCTCACCTTCCTTTAGCCCTAGACAGACTTGATCTACAATCCACCTCCAGTTGCCCTTCCTCGTCTCCTTACTAAGAACTAAATCCTCCTGATGCTCCGAAAACATGCCACTTCCCTTCAAAGGTGGTTAAACTCTTTCAAACCCCCTAAAACCTCCTCCTTCCTAATTGCTTCTAACTTGAGAATGAATACTAGTCTTTCTTTTGTCTCTGCTTAGAAATTAAAACATCCTTTAAGCCCATCTGTGAAGCAACCAATTCAATTAAATTTTGAGTTAAGTGCACATGAAGCATAATTGAGAAAAGACAAGAGAAGCTTGCTTTAAGAAATGATAAGGAATTCTTGGTGACTGTAGGACTACATGCATTGTGATTTTCTGCATTCCAAATGTGCCTGCTATGCATGAGTCACACTGTCTTATGCCACTTTGTTCAAACTGTTTTCAGTGCTTCTGGGCTGATTTCTCTGTATCTGGGCATGAACGACTGTTCAGGATAGTTAATGGGAGTTCCATGTGTTCCCTGATTGGAGAAGTACTGAGGGAAGAATTAAAGGGATTATCCTAAATGCATTCATTAAAAAGATTTGAATGGAGTCAGAAGTCTAGTGTGATTCAAACCAGAGCCAACATTTTTCTTTATTCCCAGATCTTATTAGCAATGCATTATGAAACAATGATTTTGCTGGCAATCAGCTACTAACTAATCCAAGTTGGTGTTGTCAACTTCTTGGGTTACCATAAAAAACTGTTATATCTTAGAGCAGTTCCTCCCAGTTGTCCAGCCCTTACTAGCCTTCCCAAATTAGTTGGACTTCCTGCGTTTTAAGGTTTGAAGGTCATGCAGCCTAGCTCTTGGTAAAGCATGAATTCCCTCTGCAATATCTCCCTATGTGAATATCCAGGCCATTCCAGAAACCTGGTAAGGCCAACTCCATTTAAGGTCTTTATAAGGAGTAAAGACTGGTCTGAGAAGTACTGAATGCTGACTAAAAACACAGTGTCTCTTCCCATTCAATAATCAGGCCTTTTTGGATCCTTACTGCAACATATCTGTTTCCATCGCCATGTTCCATCTTGCCGAATTCTGAGTCCACTCCAGCCCCAACTTTAATACAAGCCTTCAATGCCTCTGTTCAATGACCCCTGGATGCTATCCAAACCAGCTTTGCTTCCCTTGGATCCTGTTCTGCCTGCCTCCTGCCCTCCACCTCTACTTATGTGGAGGAATTAGCAGAGCTGATGATGTGTCTGCCTTGTCTCCATTTAAGAGAATCAACCCCATCACACCTAGCAGGTCAGCTGTGGGATCACTGCAGACAGGGAATTCACCCCCACAGGGGTAGCTGATTATATATTTAAGACCCCTGATTATTAAATTTCCTTTCTAACACTGAGCTCATGCTGCATCTCTGCAGTGAGAAGATACCATAGTGATTAAGCACAAGGGTTTCGATGTCCTACTGACCTGGGTTCTGATCCTAGCTCCACCACTTCCTTGATAACCAGGCCTTTGCCAAACTGCTCAATCTGTCCACACCTCAGTGTTCTAGTCTTTAAAGTGGAAATGGTAGCAGTAAGCATTTTACAGGGATGTTGTGAATATAAATGAGGATGTCTATAAAGCATTTGGCAGCACGTGACTGGCATATACAGTTTTTTACATTTTTCTTGTCCTAGCTGGGTTGCTGTTTTTATTATGCTTATGCCTCTTAATCTTTCTCATTAGAATCATGTAATAAGTTCAAATCTTCCAAATAACAGTATTTTATTTTCTTGAAGACAACCTTCATATACCACCAAAGGATGAGTTTCTTTTACGATGAAGATTTCTAATACTTTATTCATTTATTTTGTGAAACAGATTTTAATTCCTTCCGTATAATGTAGAGGATTGTGTTATAGACTCAGACGATGAAAGTTTAAATATAACTTCCACTTCTTATTAACTGCAGGAATTTAAGCAAATCCTGTAGTGTCTCCTTTGTTAAAGGTAGTCTAATTTTGAGTTGAGGTTTTTTTGAATGTAGTCATATCCTTCTTTTCCTCACATTTAACTTACCATCAAAACCCCAAGTCTTTTTCATATATGTGACATATTTTTGCAATTGGTGTTTATTTTAGGAGATGGTAAAGTCAAATAAGGGGTGGCAGGGAGGAGGGGTAATCTTACCCTGGGATCCCCTAAAGGGAACAAGAATAGGGGAAAGTCAAGAGGAGCAGGAGACAAAAGAGCCAAAAAGATAGTACAATATCCTACCTGCCTCTACATAGCAGCAGATATGACTGATTGCCAGATCTTGTAGGTCCACCAGTTTCTGAGAAGCTGCAATATAAACAATTGCTTCTCAGGACCATGTGGAAACGAGATATATTGATCTACTCATGTCAGTTTCCATTTGCAAAGGCTTACTCTATGGGACATTGATTCCTCCACACTTCCAAGTTGTATATGCATGGACACTGATACGGTTTGCCTGTGTCCCCACCCAAATCTAAAATTGTAGCTCCCATAATTCCCACATGTCATGGGAGGGCCCCAGTGGGGGGTAACTGAATCATGGGGATGGGTCTTTCCTGTGCTGTTCTCATGATAGTGAATAAGTCTCACAAGATCTGCTGGTTTTATAAAGGGGGGTTCCCCTTCACAGGCCCTCTTGCCTGCTGCCATGTAAGATGTCTCTTTGCTCTTCCTTAGTCTTCTGCCATGATTATGAGGCCTCCTCAGCCATGCAGAACTGAGTCAATTAAACCTCTTTCCTTTATAAATTGCCCAGTCTCAGGTATGTCTTTATTAGCAGCATGAGAACAGACTAATACAGATGCTAACCAGACCATCAGCTATCCAACTCCCAGAAGGAAGAAACAGGCGTCTGACGCAGGCAAGGCATGGTCAGTTGTGCCCATATGAAGCTGATCAGAAAATATAAAGTGCTTGTCACATGAAAAACAGTTAGGACTAGAAAAAATGTCCAGGACTCTGGAGACCAATGAGACGAAGACCCTGCCTATATCAAGGTATATCACAGGTGTTTTTATACTCATGCAACTGATGTTTTTAACCTACATTAGGGCTACACATGTGCCTATTACATGTCTTCTTACTAATTTTAGTCTCCTTCCAACTTCACGATGTTGTGTTGATTCTGTCATTCAGTGTAGTCACCATGCCTAATATACTCACTGCAGTGTTGCATCTGGGTCTATGAAATACTAGAGAAAAAATGTTGAATGAGATGGGACCCTGTCAGGCATTTCACCTTAGTGTTTTTCATCAGGTTTCTATAAGTTAATGAAAATTTATCCCTTCATTGAAATTAAAGGAATCTCAAAAATCACAAGAATTTCAAAAAATCACCCATTTTGCAGTATGGCCCCTCAAATATGCATACATAGCACCAGCTTTAATAAAAGGAAATAGCCATTAAGCTCTTCTAGTATTTAGATTTCTCTCAAAATTGGCTTAACTATTGTCCCAAACATATCCAACCTTTGCCTTCCAGGCGCATGAACCAACCATTTAGTTGTTCGAAGAAGTTTCATGCAAATATAGCGTCAAACTGGGTAGACAATAATTCCTACTTTATATGACACAGCTCCTCATATTTGATCTAATCACTTTCATGAAGCTTCAGCAGCAAGGATACCAAAATGCACGCAAGGCTTACAAGCACTTTGAAAGACATTTAAGCACATAAGAATCCCCTGACATTTTATTTTTATAAACATTTCTATGTAAGTTATACTGATGTATTTATATAAATATTTCTATGTATTAATCCTCCAATTGGCCATTTTTAATAAAATATTAAAAGGATGGAAATATTGGAAATCCCATTTATTGGGACTATAGAGTAAATATAAATAATAAAACTAATTTTATTCACTGTATCTCAAAATGTGACTATTTTGTGTATTTTTTCTCCTTTTAACTCAGTTTGAATTCAAATATTGAGAAATGCACCCTCAGCAACAGACACTGTTTAGAAGTTAAAGGTAAAAATACAATATACAAAAATGAGATTCCATCATTATAGCTGATGAATAGTTATATTCCTTTCCAGGAATGAGGAAGTGTCCACGGTAAGGAAACTAACGAAGTAAAGAAATAAGAAAGCATTTCCTTACATTCTTCTTGCATACCTTAAATATAAGCTTGCATGGAGTTCTTCCAGATTAATTTCCATGATAAGTCATCATGTTATCAAGTTCTAGAACAGCAGGAACATATCAGCCCAATTGACTCTAAGTGGTACCTAGCCATCCACAAAAAGGCATTAATAAATCTTTTGAAGACCACAGGCGATGCAGAGACTCTGTCATTTTATTTCAGATCTATCAACATTCGTTCTGTTTGCTTACAATTGACAAAACACTCTTATGTGCATTGCCTCATTTGCTCTCCACAATTATCTGGTGAGGTAGGCAGGGAAAACATAATCCTTGTTTTACGAATGGATAATCTGAAGTTAGTAGTGATCGTGTTCAGCAAGTATTTGACTCTAAATAAATAAAGATGAGAATGTCTGGGATATTACAAATGTGGGGAATTTTACAAAAGACACATAAGTGCGTATTGAGATTTAAGACTGAGATTATTTAATTTTATTTTTTGTTGCCTCAAATAGAATAGACAATAGAAGTAAAATACTGAACGTTTTCAGTGTATAACAGTTATCACACAGTGAACCACATTTAATGGTGTTGTACATGTACTAGTTGTCTAAAAACAGCATTGGTTAATAGAACATGACCAGGAAAAAATATCATTAAATGGAAGATATTTCTGACACTAGAGAGATTCTAAGATGTCTTGGGGGAAAATAAATCATAAAGATATTATCTCATTTGTAAACATGACCTCTCCCTCAACTCTTATGCCTAATGGGGTGCTGCTAAATGTTTAACAACCAACTCCTGGGGGGAAAAAAAACCCTGACTTGAGCATTTGCCAACTTCTAGGGTATAAATACTCTCACTACGACTGACTTCCAGTTACTAATAGTTTAATAACTGGCTCATAAAACTCCTGCAAATCTGGTAATTGGTTCTCATAAGCTGGTACAAGCTGGCCAGCACACTACCATGTACAGTGTTATAACTGACCACTGAGCATGTCCATGTACAAATGATAATCATCTAAGACCTCTTACGCCAAAATCTGAACTCCTGAAACCCCCTGTCTCACAGCCCCCTGACATATGTACCTCTTCTGCCTGTGGTCTTCCCTGGCTCCGTTAATGACAACCCCATCCTTCCAATGGTTCACACCAAAATCCCTGACACCATCCCTGATGCTTTTGTTATTCTCCTTTTCAAATCGGTCAGAAAATCTAGTAGGTGGCTACCTCAAAATGTATGCAGTGTCCAGTCACCTTTCATAACCTGCTAACACCCAGATCCAAGCCATTACAATCTCTTGCCTGGTTTATTGAACTAGCCTCTTGTATTTGTCAGCGTAAAGCTCCCTAGAGCTGTAACAGAAAATGGTAAAAAATATCCCGGACTCTCAGTGGCCTAGCGTTTATTTCTCATTAACATCTCTGTTTTATACAGGCTGGGGGCACTCCTGGGTAGCTCTTCTCTACCTAAGTGATGACTTAGGGACCCGCCCTGCTTCCATCATATGCCTCTACTGTTTGAGTTCTTGGCTTCCAGCCCCACAGGCCAAAGGGAGCATATAAAAGCATGAGACCTTTAGGGGGCAGATCTGGAAAGAAGATATATCCATTCACATTCTGTTGTCTACTTCAAGACATATGACTCCACCCAGATACCAAGGGGCTGGAAAATGTAGGCTTCATGTGTACCTGGAAGGAAAACAAAGCTGTTTTGGTCAACATGTAACATTGTATGTATCAAACCTCCTAAATGATGTCTCTGCTCCCAACCTTGTCTCCTCTAATCTATTCTCAACACAGCAGCAGCTGAACTACCTGTTTCATGATCAAACTATAAGTCAAACGATACACTCCTCTGCTTAAAACTACCCAGTACCTTTATAACTCATGCAAAGTTTAAAAAAAAAACAAGGTACCTCAATGGCTGTAGAGACACCTCATGGCCTGGCTCCTGTTTCTTTTCCAGTCTCATTTCCTACAACTCTCCTCTGCACTCACTCTATTCCAACCACGCTGAAATCTTTGCTAGTCCATTGACATGCTAGGCACACTACTGCCTCAGCAGCTTTGCACTGGCTCTTTGTTGGATACCCTTTGCCCAGATATCTACATGGGTAGCTCCCCCTCCTTCCACAAATATTCCTTCAATGTCACCTCCCTTAGCCACCCTATTTAAAAGGTCAATTCTTGTTCAGTTCCCTTCACCCCATCTGTATTACTTATCCACTTTTCTGCTTTACTTTTCCCTCTAACACTTAGCACCTTCTAATAAATAATTTACTTAATTGTTATTTAATTATTGTCCTCTAATCCTACTAGAATTTTCTTTTAATTTTTTTCTTTCACTGACCACATTTCTACTGTTCACGCCTAGCAGAATTTAAGGGAGTTCAGTGTATTTTCTTACTGTGATGTCCCAGAACCTGGAACAGTGCCTATAGATAATAGATATTCAATAAATATTTGGTTAATGAATGAATAAATGATAAGTGAAGTTAAAATGTTTTCTTATGTAGTGATCCATTTTGAAAATATTAAGTATTGAAGGATTTTTGCGTTTATCAAAAGCTTCACAAATGAAGATAGATGATGTAATTAAAACCCATAATAATATGGTGTAGGTATTATCCAAACTACTCTCATTGGATCATGTTATTTAGTCTTTACAAAATTATAAGGAGATCGATACTATTCTATCCTATTTTAATGTTAAGACTAGGCCAGGTGTAGTGACTCACACCTGTAATCTCAGCACTTTGGGAGGCCAAGGCAGGAGGATCACTTGAGCCCAGGAGTTCAAGACCAGCCTGGGCAATATAGCAAGACTTCATGTCTTAATAAAAAAAAATTTTTAAATAGGCTGGGTGCAGTGGCTCACACCTGTAATCCCAGCACTTTGGGAGGCTGAGGCAGGCAGATCACCTGAGGTCAGGACGACCCTGGCCAACATGGTGAAATCCCATCTCTACTAAAAATTTAAAAATTAGCCAAGTGTGGTGGCACACACCTGTAATCCCAGCTACTTGGGAGGCTAAGGCAGGAGAATCGCTTGAACCTGGGAGGCAGAGGTTGCAGTGAGCTGAGATCATGCAGTTGCACTCCAGCCTGGGCAACAGAGTGAGACTCCGTCTCAAAAAAAAAAAAAATAATAATAATTAGCCATGCGTAGTGGCACGTGCCTGTGGTCCCAACTACTTGGAAGGCTGAGGTGGAAGGATCACTTGGGCCCAAGAGGTTGAGGCTACAGTGAGCAGTGATTCCACCACTGCACTCCAGCCTAGGCAACAGAGCAAGACCTTGTCCCAAGAATAAAAATGTCCTGGAATACAGGAAAAGTCATTTGCCCTGGGGTTATATGTCTGGTAAGAGGAAGAGGGGGGATTTGAATCCATAAAATCTGACCCCAAAGTAAAGCAAACTAGATATCGAGATTGAAACATTTCTAATGTGTGTTTACAGGGAGTAAGACTTACTTTAAAGTGAATGTTAAGCCACTGATTAGCTGTGTGACCTTCAGCACATCTGAACCCCTTTGGATCTTAGGGGTTTTTTCATCTGTAGAGAGGATATTGATACAGATCACTGTAGAAGCCTCTTCTGGCTTAAAAATTAATGAATAAGTATCTTGCCGAGGGCCACACAAGCAGTAAATAGAAAAGCCACCCCTGAAAGCCACATCTTCTGAGCTCTCTCAGGGGCTTTTTCTACCATATCCTGTGGTATCTGCCATGAGGAATATCTCAGACAGGCAGAGGCACTGAGTGACTGAGTAGCACTCAAAGTGAGTAAATAAAAACAAAATCATGACACAAAAGAGGTGCAGACAATGGACGCTATAGCTGATTTTATCTTAAATGTGTTTCCTTTGCAATGACTAGCACATCAACACTTGATCCTGTGCCTCACTTTCCTTAATCGTAAAGTGGAGTTGATGAAAGGACTAGGTCCATGATGGTTGTAAATGGTAAGTGAACTTATACATGTGAGCACCTAAATCATGATAAAGTTATTAAAAGTCTCTTCTGCTCTAACATTTGCTAATCTTACTGCCTGAGCATAGTGCCTGGATCATCGTAAATATCTCATAAATGTAAATGTCAGCATCATCGGCATGTTTCATTCTACATTGGGATGGTATGTATTAGTTTCCGGGTTGCTTTGTTTTGTTTTATTTGAGATGGAGCCTTGCTCTGTTGTCCAGGCTGGAGTGCAATGGCATAATCTCCACCTCCTGGGTTCAAGTGATTCTTGCACTTCAGCCTCCCAAGTAGCTGGAATTACAGGCATGCACTATGACGCCTGGCTAATTTTTGTACTTTTAGTAGAGACAGGATTTCACCATATTGGCCAGGCTGGTCTTGAACTCCTGACCTCAAGTGATCTGCCCACCTTGGTATCCCAAAGTGCTGGGATTACAAGGGCTGTAGGTATTAGTTTCTTAGGGCTGCGGTTACAAATTACCACAAACTGGGTAGCTTAAAACAACAGAAATTTATCCTCTCACAATTCCGGAGGCTAGAAATCCAAAATCAGTATGTTGGCAAAGCCATGCTTCCTCTGAAAGCTGTAAGGGGGGACCCTTCCTTGCCTCTTCCTAGCTTCTAGGGGTTGCTAGAAATCCTCAGGATTCTTTGGCTTGTAGCAGCATCACTCCAACTTCTGCCTCTGTCTTCACATAGTGCTATTTTCTGTGTGTATGGCTGTGACATGGCTTACTTATAAGGAAAGCAGTCGTTTGATTTAGAGCCCACCTTGATCCAGTATGACCTCTTCTTAGCCAATTACATCTGAAAAGACTTATTTCCAGGTAAAGAGATGAGTTACATCCTCAAGTTCTAAATTGACATGAAATTTTGGGGGACTCTATTCAGTCCAGTATAGAAGATTCATAGTCTTGCCCTCACTTCATCTCCTTCCCCACCATGTCTCTACTCGGGTGTCCTATCACCCTAGAAACTTCCAATACTATTGAGAGTTTGAAACAGGCAGCATAGGCATCTGTCTACTAACCCTGGGTGCCTCATTTGATAAAGTTGAAGTAGTCTTCTAACTCCCTACAGGGTTTTTTTTTTTTTTTCTGTCCTGTAGGATGAAAGAGTTGAAACTAACCCTGAAACCCCTTCCAGCTAGGTAGCTGTAAAGTGATCTTTTTTGTGCTCCAATTATCCGTGAGTGTTCAGAGGGACACTAATTTGTGTAGTGTTGATCACATGTGAAAGGAACGATTGCAAATACTAAGTAAGCATTTTCAGTATTTTGATAAATGTGTGAAACTCCTATGGCAGGTGCAAGAGAAAGTGCCAATTAAAAATTAGCTGCCATGCACATTTATAGATTGTGTTGTTGACTCCAGCATTTCACTGTTGCCTATTAAAGCAGGAGTTTGACAGGTAAATTTCCTCTACTGGATTTTTCTATAGGTCAGAAAACAGTCTTGCACAGCTTTTGAAATCCATCCAAACTGTTTAATGAGTTTTCTCTTGGCTATAGATGCTGTAATTCAACCTGTTTGCTTTGTTAAAGAAGTGTAAATATGACATTAGATGGTGTTTAAGAATCCCACAAATACAAACTTTCTATGGAAAGAAAAGTTAAAGGTCACCTGTTCACTCTAATCACATTTAAATGTGTGTCCCTGTAACATCTTTGTCAATATGTCATTCATGTAAAGTGTACCCAGAAGCTCACTTCTCTAGGGAAAGCTCTGATCATCAGAAATTTTTTTCTGTTAACACTTAGGATAAATGGAAAGTGCGTGATTTGGTCATGTAAATAACAGAATCACTTTTAGGCATTTGAACACTATCTTTAAGAATCCTGGTCTCACCTGATGCAGCTCCAAGATAGTTGCCACTTACACATTCCTTCTCAAGGTGTAAAGTATAAGGTGTGCTGGGATTCCAGTTTGAGATAAGGATTTTTACCTGCACTCCTCGCCCTTTTCTCATACATTGTAAGATCCTCACCAGCCTGTTAATACAACACTTAACCCTACACCTTCAGATAACTGAGAAGCAGCTTCTCACCAAAAGGCTGCAGAGTCATTTAGAGTAGCGAACCTCAAATGTGAAAGTGTATATGGAGTACCTGGGATCTTGTTAAATTGCAAATTCTGATTCTGAAGATGGGGCCAGAGATTCTGCATTTCTAACAAACTGTCATGCAGTAATAAAAAGTTGTCATAAGAATTTATGGAACATATCTGGATTTGGGTTCCAATCTGAATAAAAATAAAATTCTATATTTGTATTAGTTTCCTGCGGCCGCTGTAACAGATTATGACAAACTTGTTGGCTTAAAACAACAGAAATTTATGCTTTTACAGTCCTGGAGGCCAGAAGTACAAAATCAGCTTCAATGGGCCAAAATCAAGGCATTCGCAGGGCCAGGCTCCCTTCAAGGGAACCAGGGGAGAATTTGTTCTTGCCTCTTCCTGTTTCTCAGGGCTGCTGCTCTTTCTCAGCTTGTGGCCACACCACTTTAATTGCCGCCCCCAAAGTTATATTAGTTTCTCCTCTTCTGCCTGTCTGAAATCTCTCTTCCTTCCTTTTATGGGGATTCTTGTGATTATATTTAGGGGTTACTCAGATTATTCAGGATAATCTTCCTATTTCAAGATCCTTAATTTAATCTCATCTGTGAAGACCCTTTCTCCATATGTTAATATTTATAGGTTGCAGGGATTAGGACCTGATATCTTTGGGGGTCATTATTTAACCTACCATGATATTCCTCTTGCAGATTGCAAACTTCTTGGGTGGGTTCCAAATAATGGTACCAGAACCTCAGGTTCAAGTCAGACCTGGAACTCTGTTTCATTGCAGGTAATGGAGGATGTTTTTCTTTCCTGTACTTTCTTGTGCGTTCACACACAGTGCTTCAAAGCAACTTGCTTGTAGATATTCTTTCTTTTACTGTTTTAACAGGGCATTTAGGGACAACATCTCCCAATCTGTTTTGTTTTAATCCGCGTAAAGGTATAGAAAGACAATACCAGTAAAATGGATCCTGACATGAAGCCAGGGGGTGCACATTCCAAGTATATTTTAAGCCCTCAGTAGCCAGCTTCGTAACTGAAGATTGTTGAACAGAAAATTTGAGGAAGGAGGAAACATATTTCTACATCGACTTTAGAGACAAAACTCCTAAGGGATTAATGTTGGCTCTTATATTGAGTAGCATGCTGTTGAATTTACATCATTGCATGATGTTTATTTGTTCATTCATTTATTCATCCATGTATTATTAATTTAGCCAGCTTTAGTTTAGTGCTAGGCTAAATTAATAATTTTTAATTATTAATTTAATTATTAATTTAATTAATTAAATTATTTAATAAGTTATTATTAAATTATTGTGCTGGGGCAACAGAAACTAGAGAAATGTCAAGATATCATGCTTGCCCCCAGGATGCACATGCAGTATGTACTTAAACCAAGGCCAAACAAAAGAAGCCGTGTAAAAATATTGAGACATTTTTAAATATTTGCTTAAAAATGTTGCTTTAGGCCGGGTGCAGTGGCTCATGCCTGTAATCCCAGCACTTTGGGAGGCTGAGGCAGGCAGATCACAAGATCAGGAGATCGAGACCATCCTGGCTAACACGGTGAAACCCCCTCTCTACTAAAAACTACAAAAAATTAGCCGGGCGTGGTGGTGGGCACCTGTAGTCTCAGTTACTCGGAAGGCTGAGGCAGGAGAACGGTGTGAACCTGGGAGGCAGAGATTGCAGTGAGCCAAGATCGCACCACTGCACTCCAACCTGGGCGACACAGCAAGACTCCTTCTCAAAAAAAAAAAAAAAAAAAAAACTGTTGCTTTAATCTGGTGCTGCAATTGCTGCCTACTCTGGAAAGTCTGTAAAACCATAATGAGCCCTTCAAAGAGGGTCATGCTAATGAAAAACAATCATCAAAACATATTACCATGCAGCATTAATATTAAAATTATATCTGTAGTTTTATAGTTCATGTCTACTTCTGAAATGGCATTGATTTTCTCATCTTTATCAATTGTTTGGAATAGGAATAAGTTATGGTCTAATAAAGCATATGGTATCATATATATCTTGGAAAGTAAGGACTAACAGAAATAGTTTGCAAACAAGTTCTGAGTTTATGCTCATGTGTATATGTTTTCATCAAACTCTGAGGACATCTTTTCTGCCCTTTACTTTGACTCAGATAATTCTTTAAGGTCTGCTAAACTCAAGTTCATTTTGAAAACATAGAGAGTGTAATCTAATCGCCATTTAGCAGCAATTAGCAATCCATCCTTTAAGGGATTCTCAGTCCAAGTCCACTCAGTGGATAATTGCAACAATTAACTCCTCATACCTTTCTGTAGTTTTGGACAAGCGAGTCTTGCTTTCATTAGCAGAAGTCTCGGTTTGATGAAGACCAACCAGTGCTGAATGTTGAAGCAGAGATTTTTTTAAAAATAGATTTTAAGATGACTGTTTTCAACTAACCAGCATCCACAGGATCACTTTTTATTTTCCTCATGTTATGTAAAATTTCTATGATGACATAGTAGCTCAGAATTCATTCTTCCTACCGAGAGAGCTGTCCAGGAGTGGGTGCATGTTTGTGCATATAAGCCAAGGACAATTACATGGTGAGAAACAGAAAACATGAGAAATCTCTCTCTGATGATTTAGTTTGTTTATCCTGGTGTCTACGCAGAATAAAGTGATATTAGAGGTCTCGAGCATAGTGTAAGCAAAGACAAAGAAATGGGTGTAAAACATTTAGTGGGATTATCTCTGATATGAATTTATTCATTCAAGAGATGAGAATAAATTGAATGATGATGATGATTGATAGATAGTAGATAAGTAGGATAGATTACAATAGATATAAAAATGGTAGATGATAAATAGTTGTTATATGGATGGTTGGATAGATAGATATTGCTCATATGCTTACTATGTGGCAGGCACCATACTTAGCTATTCTCATTTTATACTTACAACAACATCATGAATTTGGTGATGTGCATTTTACACATTAAAAAAGGCTTAACAAGTAAATTTCCTAAGAGTTTAGGAAGTGGGGTTCTGGAATTTAAATGTAGGCAATGTGACTCAGGAAGCCAACTTTTTGTTCATTTATTCAGCAGATATTTATTGAGTACCTGCTGTGTGTTAGGAGCTATGCTAGACGGCCGATCCAAAAATCAAACCCATGAGTAGATAAGGAGTTGCAAATCATAACAGTGTTGGGAAGGGAAAGGACCAGTACTAACATGCAGAAAGAAGGTGGGTGTCTGTGTCATCGGAGTGGTCAGAGAAAGCTTCTCTGAGGATGTGACATTAAAGCTGAGTCCTATGTCACAAGGAATGAGCCACAAAGAAGACCATTGCAAGCAGAGGGAATAGTTTATACAAAAACTCATGGGCCTGAGGAAGCTTCATGGAGGAGAAGGAGATAATTTATTAATTATCCAAGCCTGGAGAGACTTTTACCAGCAGGGAGGGTTTTGCAGGTGAGCAGAGCTATTGAACTAAGATGTGGTAGGGCAGAGGGAAAGAAGCAGAATATTTCTATTTACAGCACTATGTCTGGGGCCCTTATTTTATTTTATTTTTATTGATACCCACATTACACAGATGTAAGGGGGCCCTTCTCTTGAGCATACAATTCAATTACAGAAGATGCTAAAGGATTTAAAACCCCTTTTAATATTATCAAGTTGCATTGATTTTGAACTTTTTTCCTGCTGGGTGTGGTGGAGGACAAAGAGTGCATCATGTAACTTATACCCGACTGATATGGTTTGGCTGTGTCCCCACCCAAAGCTCATCTTGCATTCCCACGTGTTATAGGAGGGACCCAGCGGGATGTAACTGAATCATGGGGGCAGGTCTTTCCCCTGCTGTTCTCGTGATAGTGAATAAGTCTCACAAGATCCGATGGTTTTAAAAAGGGGCGTTTCCCTGCCCAGGCTCTCTTCTCTTGTCTGCCGCCATGTGAGACATGTCTTTCACCTTCTGCCATGGTTGTGAGGCCTCCCCAGTCACATGGAACTGTAAGTTCATTAAACCTCTTTCTTTTGTAAATTGTCCAGTCTCAAGTATGTCTTTATCAGCAGCATGAAAATGGACTAATACAGTAAATTGGTACCAGTAGAGTGGGGTGCTGCTGAAGAGATAACCAAAATGTGGAAGCAGCTTTGGAACTGGGTAACAGGCAGAGTTTGGGACAGTTTGGAGGGCTCCACGAATACAGGAAAATGTGGAAAGTTTGGAACTTCCTAGACACTTGTTTAATAGTTTTGCCCAAAATGTTGATAGTGATATGGACAATAAAGTCCAGGCCGAGGTGATCTCATATGGAAATGAGGAACTTGTTGGGAAATGGAGCAAAGCAAAGATGACTCTTGTTATGTTTTAGCAAAGAGATTGGTGGCATTTTGCTCCTACCCTAGAGATTTGCGGAACCTTGAACTTGAGAGAGATGATTTAGGGTATCTGGCAGAAGAATTTCTAAGCAGCAAAGTAGTCAAGAGGTGACTTGGGTGCTATTAAAGGCATTGAGTTGTATAAGGGAAGCAGAGCATAAAAGTTTGGAAAATTTGCAAACTGACAATGCGATAGAAAAGAAAATCTCATTCTCTGAGGAAAATCCAAGCAAGCCACCTGTAGAAATTTGAATAAGTAATGAAGAGCCAAACGTTAATCCCCAAGACAATGGGGAAAATGTCTCCAGGGCATGTCAGAGGTCTTCATGGCAGCCCCTCCCATCACAGGTTTGGAGGCCTAAGAGGAAAAAGTGGTTTCATTAGCCAGACCCAGGGTCCCTGTGCTGTGTACAGCCTGGGGACTTGGTGCCCTGCACCCTAGCCACTCCAGCCATCAGTGAAAGGGGCCAACATAGAGGTCAGGATGTGGCTTCAGAGGTGCAAGCCTCAAACCTTGGCAGCTTCCATGTGGTATTCAGCCTGCCAGTGCATAGAAGTCAAGAATTGGGGTTTGGGAATCTCCATCTAGATTTCAGAGGATGTATGGAAATGCCTGGATGTTGAGGCAGAAGTTTGCTGCAGGAGTGGGGCTCTCATGGAGAATCTCTGCTAGGGAAGTGCAGAAGGGAAATGTGGAGTTGGAGCCCCACACAGAGTCCCTACAGGTGCACTGCCTAGTGGAGCTGTGAGAAGAGGACCACCAACCTCCAGACTTCAGAATGGTATAGATCCACCTACAGCTTGCACTGTGTGCCTGGAAAAGCCACAGACACTCAATGCCAGCCTGTGAAAGCAGCTGGGAGGGCTGTGCCCTGCAAAGCCACAGGGGAGGAGCTGCCCAAGACCATGGGAAGCCACCTCTTGCATCAGTGTGACCTGGATGTGAGACATAGACTCAAAAGAGATCATTTGGAGCTTTAAGATTTGACTGCCCTGCTGGATTTCGGACTTGCATGGGGCCTGTTGCCCCTTTATGTTGGCCAATTTCTCCCATTTGGAATGGCTGTATTTACCCAATGCCTGTACCCTCATGGTATCTAGGAAGTAACTAATTTGCTTTTGATTTTACAGGCTCATAGGCAGAAGGGATTTGCCTTGTCTTGGATAAGACTTTGGACTGTGCACTTTTGAGTTAATGCCGAAATGAGTTAAGACTTTGGGGGCTGTTGGGAAGGCATGATTGGTTTTGAAATGTGAGGGCATGAGATTCAAGAGGGGCCACAGAATGATACAGTTTGACTGTGTCCCCACCCAAATCTCAATTTGAATTCTCACATGTTGTGGGAGGGACCTGGTGGGATATAATTGAATCATGAGGGCAGTCTTTCCCCTGCTGTCTCGTGATAGGTAATAAGTCTCACCAGATCTGATAGCTTTCAAAAGGGGTTTCCCTGCACAATCTCTCTTCTCTTGTCTGCCGCCATGTGAGACATGCCTTTCACCATCCCCCATGATTGTGAGGCCTCCCCAAGCCACATGGAACTATAAGTCCATCAACCCTCTTTCTTTTGTGAATTGCCCAGTCTTGGGTATGTCTTTGTCAGCAGTGGGAAAATGGACTAATTCACCAACTAAAGCATTTTCTCATTAAACATTTGAGTCATCCATCCCACTGGCCCACATGAAGACTATGGTGGGCAGGACAGGTGATTACTCATGCAGTCTGAGGTGCGTAGAGATCAACCTCCAGCACACAAGCCAGGCACCCTGCTATGTCCTAGATGTGCTAAGATGGGAGGTCCTCAAGGGGAGCTTTTACTGTGTTGAGTTTAAAAAGTCAAGTTGGCCGGGCGCGGTGGGTCAAGCCTGTAATCCCAGCACTTTGGGAGGCCGAGACGGGTGGATCACGAGGTCAGGAGATCGAGACCATCCTGGCTAACACAGTGAAACCCCGTCTCTACTAAAAAATACAAAAAACTAGCCGGGCGAAGTGGCGGGCGCCTGTGGTCCCAGCTACTCGGGAGGCTGAGGCAGGAGAATGGCGTAAACCCGGGAGGCGGAGCTTGCAGTGAGCTGAGATCCGGCCACTGCACTCCAGCCTGGGCGACAGAGCCAGACTCAGTCTCAAAAAAAATAAAAAAATAAAAAAAATAAAAAGTCAAGTAAACAAACAAGAGCTTAGATCAGAGATCAGCAAACCATGGCAAAGTCCAAAGACCAAATCCAGTCCACATCCCTTTTTGTACAACTGGGAGCTAAGTATGGTTTTTACATTTTTTAAATGGTCAGAAACAATTTTAAAAAAGAGTAATATTTCCCGGTCCATGAAAATGATATGAAATTCCAATTTCAGTGTCCATCAATAAAGTTTTGTTGAAACACAGCCACACGCATGGTTGCTTTTGAGCTACAGTGACACAGTTGAGTAGTTGTGATAGAGACTTTATATGGCCTGCATAATTAGAAATATTTACTTGCTGACCTTTTATAGAAAACGTTGTCTGAGCCCTGGTGTTGGTAGTTGAAGGGGCCATGAACATATCACAGAGGGCACATAACTCAGATGCAAGGATAAGGGACATCTTCCTGCAACTCAAATTGCAGTTGGCTGTTTAGCATAAGAAGTGAGTTAGGTAAGAAGGAGCAGGAAGAACACTCCAGGGATGAGAGAGTAAATGTGTTCCCTTGTTTATGATATAAAGATAGTGGCTCTTGAAAACAGTTTGCCAACCCCAAAGACATGAAGACAAGCAAAGATAAATAAAGATAAGGACTTTCAGTCCTAATATACTTTCAGTATATAGCAGTGTTGTAACCTAACTATATACCAGTGCCCTTTCACCCACCACACATACACACAATGTTGGTGACATCCTATTGCCGGGTTCAGTTCATTACCAAAGAAATGACACAGGGAACAAAAGCTATAAATTCAGAGTTCAACTCTGGATGCTGGTGAGATCTGGGAAGGCTCCATGAAGGAGGAGGAGGAGGAAGAGATAGGATCTGTCCAGACTTTGTAAAATCTGAACCGGAAAGAGGGCCTGCCAGATCATCAGTACTACCTGAACAAAGACTCATCTTCCAAGTAAGTAAATCTGTTTCCATTTAATTGTCTGGGGTCCCTTCCCTCAAGCATATGATTCAATAGAAAAGGATTTCAAAGGATTTAAGACATTCTTAATGTTCTGCAGTTTGCACTGAAATTGCGCTTCTCTGTGTGTGAATTTGAGGGGAGGCGGCCTTCAAGTAAATTAAACCTAGTCTTGGCATTTTCTCATTAAATACCTGAGCAGCTCAATCCCACAGGCCTACACAAGGACCACGGTAGACAGAGCGGGTGATTAGCAGTTTCAGAACCAGCAAAAAGATGCCCACAGTACCTGACTTTTAATTAATAACTATTCTGCATCTAGCCATTTATCTCAAGCATCTGGGGGATGTTGAAAAGTGTTTCTCTCCATATAGCTCTGGTATATCAAGGTTGGGGCTGAGCAAAGCTGATATAAAAATTATGACTGGCAGGAAGTTACTGAAAACCCTACACCTCATTTTCTACTTCTTAAACTTCAAATCACAATTGTAAGTTTGACTTTAAGAACATTCTGGAATTATAAACAAATATCTTAAAGAGAAAACTACATTTAAGTATTTCTATTTTTCCAACGGACAGGATTAGGAGCCTCCCAAGCTGAGACAGATCTCAGCTTCTGGCTGTATGCAGTTGGATGAGCTTCTTACCTGACCCCTGGGCTTCAGTTTTTTATCTGCAAGATGAAGTTTACCAGAGAATGGGACAAGCAGGAGGAAAGTTCCTCTGCTTGTATGCCAGATAATCTTAGTTGAATGTGCGATGATTTTACAAGGAGCATGGAAAGGACTTTAAATGGTATTGAATTACATCATGAGAAAGTTATTCCTTTCTGATCAGCTCTCTTTTCCCAGTTTCTACATTGAAGCAAAGTCTCAGTTTAATGCTGGAATATTGTAACATAGCTAATCTCTCCTTAAAAATAAAAAGAAAACAGCAGGCTTAGACTAAAACATTTCTACATAGAATTGCTAGATTAAGCAAATGAAAGTACACAAGGCAATGAATGACTCTTAAGAGAAGTATGTCCAAATATTGTATGGATCATACTTATTCTAAAAATGATTTGTTGTTTATCTGAAATTAAACTTTAACTGAGTATCCAATATTTTATTTGGAAACCCCATTTCTGCAGGCAGTGGTGGCTAACTAAAATTTTAAAGTATTGTTTTGTTTTCATCATGTTGACTATTTCTTTTTCACATGTGGTGGATAAAGGTTCATCAGATATTCACCCCGTTCTCTGTGAGCAAATTATCTTTCCCTGCCTTATTGATGTTGGGATTGGTGTGTGACTTGCTTTGGCCAATGAAATATGAGTAGACATGATAGGGTGCCAGTTTCAAACCACAGACAGCCTCTGTTCTTTAATTCTGGGCTCCAGAATAAGATATGTGAGGCAGACCTACAACTTGGAGCCTGGCCAACTAAGCCCAGCTAGATCAAACTAAGCCAACCTGCAGACCTGTGCATGTGAGAATAAGCACACCTTGTTATAAGGCACTGAGTTTGAGGTTGGCTTAGCTACGAGAATATTTTGAAAATAGTTCAGCCATATACTTCTTGTTTATGGCAAATGACACTAGTTTTTCCATTGTCAGTAATGACAGAAAGCTTTTATAAAAATATTTTATTAAAAATTATAAATCTATTTAAATAAAAATATTGTCATATTAGTTTAGGTGTTACATAGATAGTTTAAAATGTGTGGAGATTTGAATGATAGACTGACTTCTGGGAACTGTTTCACTTGATGACATCCAGGGTCCCTTCTAGCCTAATATTTTAGGAATGGGGCATAGAAGGAATATGAGATTTGCAGTGTGATACAGATCTTAGCTTTCATTCTGGCTCTGACACCATCTGCGTGACCTAGGAAGTCACTAAGTGACTGGTTTATAATGAGCCTGGGCAAGTCACCTAACTTTTCTCAGTTGCTTCATTTCTAAAATTAGATTGATAATTGTACCAATCTCAAAGGGCCAGGCATTTTGGAAAACAGTACAGAGGTTTCTCAAAAAATTTAAAATAGGACTACCATATGATCTGGCCATCACATTCCTGGGTTTACTCTATCCAAAGGAAATGAAATCAGTATGTCAGAGGGATGTCTGCACTCTTGCTGTGAATATACACAAAGAAAATTCCATAAAGTGCCTGGTAAACATAAAGTCCCTGATATTAGCTCCCTTCCCTTTCTCAGTGATTGGCAATGGTACAGACTACAAAGAAGATCAGAGAAATTTCTATAAGGCCCAATCAATAGTTAACATATGTAGAGGAAAAGTGAGGAAGTCATGGGCACATGACAAAGACATGTTTGCTGAGAAAGACAAAAGGACACAGGACTTTAAACTCCTCTTCTAGTCCTTTAAATATCCTGTTTCTTTTTTACTTCAGGGATGATGCTAGGAGTCTTCTAATTCCTTAGCAAATAGAAGTTGGTTGGGCCAGTTTCTGTCCTAACCAGCCACTTCACAGACCAGCCAGTTCCTATTCTTTCTGTCTGTTTTCTTTCTAAGCACATGACTCACAATGGCGTAAATTTAAATTTAGGGGTCCCAGATAGAGGCTTGGATGTCTAAGCCAGAAACTGGGACCCTTTGTCCTCCAAGTGCTTTAGGGTTGACCTTCATAGAAGCTGGAACTCCAACATCTAGAGGAAACCAGCATTTGGGGCAAGCCACCCAGGAAATGTTAAAGTCTCTGTTGACAAATGAGCACAGGCACCAAAGAGAGGGGGCTGAGCAGACACTGTGCCCAACCGAAGCCTGAGGGATTATCAAAGGAAGTACAGGCCCATGTCCTGCTCTTGTCATCGGGGATGGACTGAGAAGAACTCTTTCAAAATTGAAGAAATAAAGAAAAAAGAGAAGATTAACAAAATTAAAAGCCAATTCTTTGAAAGTATTAATGCAAATAAACAAAATACAGAATGAAATCTAAAAAAGACAAATCTGTGGAAACAAAAAGTTGATTAGTGGCTGTCTGGGGCTAGGAGTGAGAACAGGAGTGACCAGCTGACCCCATCCCCACATGGGATCTTCTGACAGTAGATTGGATTAATGGTTGCGTAGCTCTGGAAATTTACTAAAAATTATTGAATGTACACTTAAAACAAGTGAATTTTAGGCTATGCAAATTATATCTCAAAGCCATTAAAATATATACAATACAAAATGAACTAACCATAGATATAATGGACAATTATAAAAATACTAAGGATCATTAACAACTATACAGAAATGATTCTGTAAGCATAATTGGATAAATTCCTGAAAAATTGGCACAAGAAGAAGATGTCTTGCATAGTACAATAGTTATTTTTAAATGTAGACAAAGACTAGCCTCTAAAACAGTTCCAGGTCCAGATGTCTTTACAGGCACTTCGTTCAAATTTTCAAGAAGCAGTTGATTCCTGACTTACACAAGTTGTTTAAGGAAAAATACAAAAAAACCCCCAAAATCTACCTAGCTTGTTCTATGGTGCTAGTGTATTCTTAACTCCAAATATAGATAATAACAAAAGCAGAAAAATATATAGAAATAATGGGCACATTTCATTTATGAACATAGGTGTAAAAATACACTCACTAACTGAATTGAAGAGTGTATAAAAATATAAATCAGGACCTTGCATGGTAGTACACACCTGTGCGCTCAGCTACTTAGGAGGTCAAAGTAGGAAGATAGCTAGAGCCCAGGAGTTTTAGGCTACAGTGAGCTATGATTGCACCACTGTACTTCAGCCTGGGCAACAGAGAGAAACTCTGTCTGTAAAAATAACATATATATATGTGTGTGTGTGTGTGTGTGTGTGTATGTGTATGTATATGTATGTATTTATATATGTGTCAAAATCAAGTGGAATATATTTCAGAAATATAAAATATAGTTAAACAGCAGAAAAGTCATATGATTATGGCAACTGAAGTGAAAACATTTTTCAAAATGGCTCCTGCAACTTCAGGATTAGGCAGGGAAGTCCCAGGGACTCTCACCCAGATCCATAAGACATGTATGTGAAGGTTCATTGCCAAGATAGCTGGGTAACTGAGGAGCTGGAGACAATGTGGATGTTATTTCTGCAATAGCGCTGAATATGTCATGGCAGATGCACACCCAGGTGGATGATGCAGCGGAAGAAGCATCAGGGCAACACAGATCTCAAAAACAGAGCAAAAATAGAGTCAGAAACAATAGGGTAGATAACACTGCCATGTATATAAATTAAAACACGTGCACACAGAACAACAATGCAATAATCACAAATTTTATTTATACAAAATAATATATAAAATCAACAGAATGCACTTTTTTGGGGTTTTTGTTGTTGTTGTTCTGAGGCAGGGTCTCACTCTGTCACCCAGGCTGGAGTGCAGTGTTACACTCTTGGCTCACTGCAACCTCTGCCTCCCGAGCTCAGATGATCCTCCCACCTCAACCTCCTGAATATCTGGGACAACAGGTGGCCACCACCACACCTAGCTAATTTTTGTATTTTTTGCAGAGACAGGGTTTCACCATGTTGCCAAGGCTGGTCTTGAACTCCTGGGGTCAAGCAATCCATCTCCTTGGCCTCCCAAAGTGCTGGGATTACAGGCGTGAGCCACTGTGCTCGGCCAACAGAATGCACATTTAACACACTGAAATGTTGGAGGAGAGGCGTGGGAGCAGAGTGTGGATAGACAGTGAATCAATGAATCAAGCAAACAGCTCAGACAATTGGAGACTATTTACCATGAATTGAAGAGTGCAATTAACTCCTGCACTGGGTCTTACAGAAAAGTGTTCTCTTTCTGAAGTTCTTACTGGGACTGAAGTAGTATTCTCCTATGCTCTAATACTAGTCATATTGTTTAATATTTGACAAGACTAATTTTGCACATAGATTGAGTTGCCCATATTTCAAAATAGTGAGTCTCAGACTGGGATTTTAATAACCAGAAGAATTTTTTTAACCTGGATACCAGCAGAGTTGTCTAATGTTTACTATTCTAAGAAAGGAAAATCTCAAAATCAAAATGCGGAATTCTCCCAAGAAGCCCTGTTAGCAAAATCACATGGATTGTCTATCTGATCTATCTACTCTATGCAGAGGGGTGTGTGTGTGTGTGTGTGTGTGTGTGTGTGTGTGTGTGTATAACACAACCTATTTTTCTTTGGGCTTGGAAAAATATTCTTGTAAACCAGTGCTTCTCAATCTTTCTTCCCACTATCATCCCCCTTTCCCCAAAGGATCTTATAAGATTTTTTTCGAATCACCCACACCCCATGCAATGTTAATACTGCAGACATACTGTACATTTGTCTCTGTGTCATGGCCCTTTGGGGAGGGGCACAAACCATTGTAATATCTGACAATGTTTTCATCCCTCCCCAAGCACCAATTTTTACCCTCTTAGGGGACAATATGACCCCAAATGAGAATGCATGCTATACACCAAATGAGAATGCATGCTATACACCAAAGCCAGTCTGTGAACCAGGACTTGAAACCCCTATTTATGCAGTAAGATTCAAAGGACTATTTCCCCTACCTTTGCATGAAATCCCTCCTTCAGCAGTTCATTCTTATTTGTTCATCCTTTTCTATTCTTATCCCATTTCTCTTCTAAGTAGCAAATATTTCTGAGACACAACACGTTAAGAATATAAAACATTAATTTTTAAATTAAAATATACGGAACACCTGCTAAGAACAATATGCTTTGTTCAGCAGTTGGGGAAGGACTGAAAGTTGACTTAGCTGCGGGCTGATGCCTCAGAAGAGTTCAGAACTGGTGGGTCAGGGAATTGGGTACAAGAGAGTGAATGAAGGAACGGAAAGGGAGGTGATTAGTGTGAGTTGGAGGTAGAGGGACCTCGGCTCAAAGTGTCGAACTGAAATACTATGGTATCATCATGTGCTTAGTTTATTCAGTCTGTCTTCTGGCAAGTGGAGGTAAAAAAGAAGGAAGTAATAAGGTTGGGTGGGAGAGATGTTTATTCAATCATTCATCCATTCAGCAAATATTTCTTGAGAACATGCCATGTGCTAGGCACTGTGTTAGGGATTATGCAGAGGGCCAGTGCAGAGCATTGGGGCTTTGCCCTCAAGCCAACATTTCTCCCAGGAAGCAAAGCCAGATCCCAGGAGAGCTAAGGTTCTAGCAATAAGGAGAGTTCCTCTATTTTGTCAGTCACTACCGTACTGGCCCTTGTAACTCCACTGATGAAACAAGTTTTGGTTTTTTTCTCAGCCTGGGCTGTCAGCAACACAGTAATGAGATGGGCACATTGTGTAGCAACCCAGTCTCCCCTGCGACTGCCTGACAGGGCTTAGAATCATTTGTCACACCGCTAAACAATAAGCTCGCAGCCTTAGCAAGGTGGCAATTAAGAAAATTCAAGCATATCTTCATTTACCCCAGTGGAATTCTTCATTCTTGACAGTTTGTGAAATTACGATGTTAAGTAAAGACATCACCAGAATGTTCTTAGCTTATTTGAAAACTCGTTAACTAGAAAATAATGAAGGAAATTTATATACCTAATTGGTGTTTACAATCATGTGAAATGTCTGGAGATTTTTTTTTGTTTTTTCCTTTCTCTTATTTTGCTGTTGTTTGTTTGATGCCCTCTAAATTTCAGGAGTTTTTGTTTAGTTTTTATCTTTGATTCTTAACAAACATTAGATTTGGTACCATGTAAGATGAGATTTACTTTCTACAGAGTGTGAAATGCATGTTTATGGAAAGTCTAAACTGTTGGACTAGGCTTTGCTGAGGAATTGTGCCCTGAATTATTTGCACAATGCAACTGATGTATAGTGTGAATAATCCCCTGCGAGCCACGAGACCAAAATAGATGCTCTTTCATCAATTAAGATGGGCCCTAAGATTCAGAACACAAAGTTAACCATGGGGTTGAGGAGTGCAGACCTGGCTGCCGTGGCAAATTTTAAATTTCTGCTCTAAAAGAAAAACATACCCTTGCTAAACTCCCTAACAATAGGAGTGATCAGGCTGACTTACTACCCAGACCACTACAACTCTGACTGGACAGGGGACCAAGGACCAGGCTTACAAACATTCTTTTCTGATAAGTTATTGCAGAACTTAGACCAGTTTCAACAGCTTATAGAGGTTGCACACAAACTGTCCTGTGTCCTATAGTTCGCCTTTTGACATAAGGGGCCAAATTCTACTTCATTTTAATGCTAAAATCCCACCCCAAAGTGAACACGGAATGTATATTACATGCAAGTTTACTCAGTCTGAGTGCTCTCAGCTTCCCCTCATAAATATGTATAGTTTTTCCCTCAAACCTGCTGAATATGTATGATACAGGCCCTGTGAGTCATAAAATTCAACCTGTCCTTCCCCTTTTAAAGATAGAATACGTTCAGTCCAAGCTGGAGACTTTCTCTTCCTGGCCTGCAAGCTGATGTCACCAGAAAAGGTCTCCTTTCTAGTATTTAGCCATCCTGATGGTGTTTGGGATAATACCCAAAATCCTATTTAATTAGTTTTTTAATACAAGCTGATTAAAAATACTAAAAACGAAATCCACTCGGCTCAAGTGTTGGATGTTATTCTCTCTGTCCCTCATTATAGCTGAAATATGTTTTTTTCAGTGTGGTATGTTGGAAAAAAGCCTGTCTAGGAATCAGGACTGAGGCTTAAAGCAATTCTGTTATTTATTTGTTGGATAACAGTACCAGTCAGTATAGGCTGTATGATGCTGCAGTAACAAATGACCTCAAGTCAACAATACCAACACAGGTAGCTTGCAACAACAAAGGTTTATTTCTCATTTACATTGCTGAGAGCAAACTGTGGCTCTCCATCCCTTCATCTGTGATCTATCTCAGACATTGCTTGTCACATAGAAAGAGATACAGAACATGGTAGTACCATGTGATGGGTTTTAAAGTCCCTGCCTGAAAGTAACACACATCATTTCTGCTTATATTTCACTGGTTAAAGCAAATAATATGGCCAAATCCAATGGCAGAGGAGTAAAGAAAATCATTCCACAAAGAGGGGGGAGCGATATCTTGAAGAGTAACAATCTGCCAAAGTGGCCTTGCATGAGGCACTGAACTTCAGTTTCTTCTTCAGTAAAATGAGAGGATAGAACTGAGCATCTCTGAAAATCCTATGCTTCTAATGAAGTGTACAGTATTTGTGTAGCTGGGGAGGGCATATAATGGGAAATTCAGGCTGAGATTAAATACTGACTCTGGAAAAAATGTATGAAATGGGTGCCTCTTCTGGATAATAAAATAAAATGCCTATATCACATGGGGTGAAGGAATAGCAATAGTTGTAAGCCATTCAAATGCCATTATTTGAGACATGCTAAAGTCCTCCTCTGCTGAGATACTTTGGATATTTGACCCCTCCAAATATAATGTTGTAATTTGATGCTCAGTGTTAAAGGTGAGGTCTAGTGGGAGATGTCTGGGTTATGGGGGCAGATCCTGCATGAATGGCTGGGTACCATCTTCATGGTATTGAGTGAATTCTTGCTCTATTAGTTCCCACAAGATCTGGCTGTTAAAAAGAGTCTGGAACCTTTCCCCTTCTCTCTTTCTTCTTCTCTCACCATGGGACACACCTGCTCCCCCTTCACCTGCTACATGATTGGAAGCTTCCTGAGTCCCTCACCAGAAGCAGATGCTTTCTGTACAGCCTGCAGAACCATTAATCAAATAAATTAATTTTCTCAATAAATTATCCAGTCTCAGGCATTCCTTTATGGCAACGTAAAATGGAATAAGACACCTGCCACACTGGCTGCAGGGCCAGAGATCCCTGTGATTAGAGACACACTGCATCCTCTGCTTCACCAGAAAGCCCCCAAAATGACAGATGTTGAGACAACCTCGTGCTCATGTCACCTTTGCAAACAGTAGGTCCAGATTATCAAAAGTGATAAAGGAACGGGAAAGATCTCAGACATTTTGAGGAAGACCCACCCCAGATGCGCAGTAGGATATACTCTGGGCATCCAGGTGCTATAGAATACTAGAATAAAGAAACAGCTGTGATTGAGAGTAAAGGAGAGGAGGTACCCACATTACAAATTAAACTCTGTTTACTTTGTGATTATTCCTAAAGCAGCTGAATTGAATAGTTTTCTTTAACCCCAATTTGACTTGTTCCTATTATGATAAAAATGAAGTTTTCTAGCCCTGTGAAATGTGGCCATGTGTTTAACAGAGATAGAACTGAGGTAGCAGAGAAAAGCCACACTACTTCAAGGTCTTGTGGACCTGAGGTGGGTTTGGTAGGAAATTTGCTGTATTATTTTGATTCTACCACAAACTAGTCACTGTCTGCCTGCACAACATAAGGCAAATTGTAGGTAGAATGACTTGAGGCATAAACAAGCAATATTTGGACATGGAAAGCAGATGTTTTAAGCACATTTGTTCAATAATCTCATGCTTTCTTATTCCCTTACACCTTTTGTCACCTGGAAGCTGGCTCAGTAAATATTTTAAGTTGTAAAGGTCAAGGCATTTCCAAACAACCAAGGGCTAGGGACTGGGAGAAAACAGCCAGATGGAATTTCCCAGTTGAGCATCACTTTGGCCAGCTGTGGCCAGCCTGGCCTTTTCTCTGATGCACTAAGCTGTCTGTTTCTGTAGAGGTGTCTCACAGCCAGCGGACAGGTGGCTGTGATATATGCCCCTGCGCTGGAGAGCAGATAGAGCTACAAGAAAAATGAAGGGATTTGCCAAGGCCTTTGTGCAGAATAGAGACCTCAACCAAAGAAAGTGGGAGATGAGCCATTCATCTCAGACCTATCATTGCTGCTCCTTTTCTGGGTGTTCTCATGACCTGCCTTCTGAGCTCTGTGTCAGGGCAGTTTATGACTCTGAGGCACCGTCTAGGGCCAGGGCTTCTCAGCCTTGCCACTATTGACATTTGGAGCTAGATAATTCTGTGTTGTTGAGGGCTCTCTTATGCCTCACAGAATGCATAGTTGCCTCCCTAGTTTCTACCCTCTAGATGCCAGTAGCAACCACTCCACAGGTTCAGACAAGTGAAAATGTCTCTTGCCATTGCCAAATGTCTCCTTGAGGACAAAGTCACCTCTAGTTGAGAACCACTCATCTAGAGGATGTGATGTTTGAACCACCTGAGCCAGTCTCTTCTTGGCCACAGCACAACGGCTTGTGGCTTGAAATGATGCACTTCCGCATAATTCATGTTTAAAAGTATAAAAGAATGATCAAGAGTCTGGCTCTCCCAGGTTAGTAATTACCTCTGTCGTTATTAATTTTCTCAAGCAACCCAGTCAAATGAGTCATTATTATCTCAATCCCTCTGCCATGGCTGATTGATTTTGCTCCCCTATTGTTTCTAATTTCATGTAATGTCTGATTACATAGAGAAGCATTGAATACAATTCTTATGTAAGAGTCATTACAAATAGGCTTATTCCTCAGTTGTAAGTAGGAACGGATAGGGGATTTTCTATCACTTTATTGCCATAAGTGCCTTTATAGAAGTAAAATGCTCGAACACTCCACAAATTGATAGCATAGTACAAAAAGTCAAAACGAGTCAATACAGGTACCTACTGATTTTTAAATATGTTTAAGATGCGTATTTATGATATGCTCTCATTTACATTGTATAATTAGAGCATCGGTTCAATGAAAAACGTCCATAAATCATCAACATACTTCTTCTCACTGGAATTCCAGGGATGTGTCTGTTGGATTTGTATGGTGTTTGCTCCTATCTGAAAATTGATCAAGAGCTTTCTGCCTGTCTTGGGGACAAGCTTTGACAGATATAAAATAGTGTTAAAGACATGGGCTTTTAGCCCAGTGAAGGTCTAGTCCCTGGCAGTAAATGAGGCATGTGGGTGGCATATACCCTTGCTCAGTTCCCTGGAGGCCCCGCCACTTAACCCATTGCTAGGAAAGCACCTGGCCATGGCGAGTCTTTGAGCAGATGTTGGTCTGGGGTATTGCAATGCTGACTTTTCACCAAGCACTACGACTATATGATGACTAATACTGGCCAATTCGGGAGGGACAGTGGTGACAGACAAAAAGGGGATTTGATGGAGGTGGGTAGGAGGCACAGGAAGAGAAGTAGCCCATCAACTGAAGCTGGCTACCAGATGATATCAAGCCTTAGGGAGATATATCTGGGCCTTTCTTCAGGATTAAGGGTGATTTTCCAGGGACTGTGCTTTTGGTTTTAAGGGTTGAACCAACAGTTGAGCACTAAGATTTACTATGTTAAAAGAGCTATGGTGAAACATTTCCTCAATCTATGTGGCCACAGACCTCACCTGGCATAATTATATCATAATAAGGAGCACAGATTCTGCAGTCAGACTGCCTGGGTTCAAATTCCTCGCTCTGCCCTTTATTAGCTTGCCTTGGGCAAGTTACCTAGGCTCTCTGTGTCTCAGTTTCTTCCTCTGGAAAAAAGATATTGTAATAGTACCTACCTCGTAAGATTTTGTAAGGATTAAATGAATCAAAATATATAAAGTGCCCAGAACAGAGTCCAGCATATAACACATGATATATAATATTGATGGGACTATCTTTAACGTGTGCTCAACTCTTTTTTGTAAGTAAGTTTAGACTAAAATCCTTCTCCATTGGGTTTTCAGGTTTAGCAAGTGAAATACAGAATGTTCTGTTCAATTTTAACTTCAGGTTTACAAACATTTTTTATAAATATTCTCCATGCAATATTTGGGAATTCTTTCACCAAAACAATAAACAGTTAGTACTTCTGTGGTTACCAGATACTACTCCTTAAAAGAGATAAATGTGTTATATTCCACTTCATTGACATTTTAGATACTGTATAATGACATATTCTTCAATCACACCACATGATAACTGTTTTCTGACCCTCATTTATAAACTCCCTCCCTCCACCACCCATAACCAACATGCAACTCATCAAATACTCCAAAAGATATACATATTCCCTTTCTTCTAGAAAAGCTCAACCCTTCCAGTAAACTTTTGGTCATTAATTCCATCTAACACTCTTGCATGCTTTCTCTCTCTCTGCAATTTTTATTCTATTTGTTATATTAATTAGCAGGAAGTTAAATGTCTCCTTGAAATGTTTTCTTGATGTCTCCAATGGACTTCCAATGAGTACTTTGTGATTTGAAGCAAGAACTGTGTTTTGTATTTTCCCATAAGGTCTGCTTCTCAACTCTTCACACAGTAAGTGTTCTAAAAAGGCTAATTAATATAATACATGCATATGTTGACACCAATTCCCTATCAGTTCAATGCACGTTTATTTGTTCACATTTAGGTTGCATTGGCCTGAAGGGCTTTGAAAAATGTGGCAGGATGCAGATTAGCAGTTGATTTATAGCCCTTTAAAAAGAAATAATTTAGCTGTATTCTTTGGCAAGTGTGGATCACATAAACTGTCTTTCTCAAAGCCAGGTTTACTTTGGGAAATCCTGAGAACATCTGTAATTCACAGTTTAACTCTTGAGCACATTATACTAGCTTATGCCCAAGGTTTATGATGAAATGACAGTATTATTTCCCTAGAGAAGTTGGTAGTAAAATAAAGTGGATCTCTTAAAGTTCTTTCAGTACAACTTGTACTCCTTTTATATAAAAGATCTCTTTGGGAAGCATAAAAGTAATTTTCCCATGCTGTTTCTGGGTGACAAGGATTCTGATGTGACCCAGAACGTATTTTCTCAGACTTTACTTATGGACAACAGCGTTCAACACCAACGTTTTGTTTTGCAAAGTCCTTGCAGCCAGGATGCTAATTAACTCACATAATGCATCACAGTCTTATTAAATGTCAGAGCTGAAATTCTTGTCTTACCTCCTCCCCCTCTTTTAAAATTTTAAAAATCTGAAACTCAGAGAGGGGATATAAATTCCAAGGGTCACACAGCTTGGGAGTATCTGTGTCCCTTTTCCCTTTACAGGAATAAAGTGAAGAGAAGAGAAATATATATTAGGGTTGTTTTTTTTTTAACCTCTTTAGAAGAAAACACCACAGAAATGGGAGCATCGTTATAACATTTTCCATACTGTCTTTGCAATGGTGTGTGGGCTCTCAAGATTCACAGTAGCTTCAGTGCAATGTTGTGGGTGGTTCCAACTGCCTTTGAACTAGGTGTTGACAGAAAAATAACATAGCACAGCAGGACTCTTCAGGGAGGAGTCTCATGAGGACATGTAGGACATGTTTCCTCAGCACTCGTTCAATTGTAAGTGACAGGATCTAACTCAAATTAGCTCAAGAACAAATGGAAAATGTGTTCCCTTAAGTAGGAAATCCAGTATTTGGTTTAGACACTTCTGGGTCCAGTGGTTAAAATGATGTCACCCAGACTCCACCTCTCTGTATCTGGATTTAGCTTTGTATTAATCCATTCTCGTGCTGCTACAAGGACATACCCGAGACTGGGTAATTTATAAAGAAAAGAGGTTTAATTGACTCACAGTTTCACATGGCTGGGGTGGCCTCAGGAAATCTATAATCATGGTGGAAGGGACCTCTTCACAGGGCAGCACGAGAGAGAAGAAGGGAAGAGTGAAGGGGGAAGCCTCTTATGAAACCATCAGATCTCACGAGAACCCACTCACTATCACGAGAACAGTATGGGAGAAACCACGCCCATGGTCCAATCACCTTCCTCCAGATCTCACCCTACACACATAGGGATTATAATTCAAGATGAGATTTGGGTGGGGACACAAAGCTAAACCATATCAAGCTTAATTCTCAAATAGACTCTCCCCATGCCATGATGAGGAGGTCATCAGAGTTCTCAAGCTTATATTTTTCTCATGATTCCAGAGAGAGAGAGTATATTTCCTGATAGCAACAGGAGAATTTGTAGGAGGTATTCTCATTGCCCCAGAGTGATGCAGTTACATATCTCTTGACCAACAGCTAACCAGAGTAATGGAGTAATCTGATTGGCCAGGCTTGAGGCATGTGTCCAGCATGGAGCTGAGGGGAAGGAAATTCTCCATCCCAGCCACATAGACACTAAGAATTTCCCCAAAAGAATGGAAGTTAGAGGCCAGGCCTGGTGGCTCACACCTGTAATCTCAGCATTTTGGGACACTGAGGCAGGAAGATCACTTGAGGCTAGGAATTTGAGACCAGCCTGCACAATGTTATGAGACCTCATCACTACACAATTTTTTTTTAATTAGCTGGGTGTGCTGGCATGCACCTTTAGTCCCAACTACTTGGGAGGCTGAGCCAGAAAGATCCCTTGAGCCCAGGAGTTTGAGGCTGCAGTAAGCTAGGATCGCACCACTGCACTCCGGCCCGGGTGACAGAGCAAGAGCAAGATTCTGTCTCCGAAAAAAAAAAAAAAAAGAATGGAACTTACACAAGCTACAGACTACAGATGTTCTCTCTGTGGTCTATATGTACATTTATTTATATACACACACATCTATAGCTGCTGCACCTATTCCTGAGGGTAAGTTTATTCAATCCTTGGGATCCACAGCAGAGATAAAGATACTTATGGATACTGTATAGAGTCATTCCTCATGTCTTTCAAAAGTCCTTAGCTCCTTAAGGATCTCTATTTCTACTTTAACCAAATAGTGAGAAAAATTGGCTCTGTGTCTCTACTTTTTGCCATATTTATGACCTACAGTTTTTTTTTCCACTCAGACAGCTGCAAGGTGCACAGGATCATATATAGTTGTTTCCTTCATGGTAAAGAAGGTTGCAGAGTGCTTGGAACTGACCGCTGACCCTCAGAGCTTCAGAAAGCATGAGACCTGGGATTCTGGAGGGATTACTAATCTTCAGGAGACTGCGGATCTTAAGAGAGTTTTAGAGGCTCAATCATTCATTTATCATTCATTTACTGAGTCAAACTATGTGCCAGGCATGGTTTTAGGTATAGAGCTCAGGTATAAACCGTGAAGACAATGGCCCTATTCTCATGGAGTTTGCACTCACAGTATGGGCAGAAAATAAGTAAAACCAATACGAAAAATATGAAAGAGGTGACAGAGTTACTGAGAGGGCAACTGTAACAAGAAAGGAAAGAGCTCTCTGGGGAGACCAACCTTGAACTGACACCTAGATCATAAAGGGGATCCATTCATTTAAAGATTTAGGAAAGGAATATTCCTGGCAGAGGGATGGTCAAAGGCTCTAAGGTAGGATAAAGTTTGAATGACAAGAAATGGAAAGGAGGCTCAGTGAACAAGGAGGAAATGAGGTTAGTGCGGTCATCAGGAGCATATCAAAAAGGGCTTCATGGCTTGCTGGGCACAGTGGCTCACATCTGTAATCTGAGTGCTTTGGAAGGCCAAGGAAGGAGGATCACTTGAGGTCAGGAGTAAGCTATGATTATGCCATTCCACTCCAGCCTGGGAGACACAGCAAGAATCAGCTAGATTTTTGTAATGGGTATAAATGAGAGGGTATCAAAAAGAAGCTTGTGTATAAAGGACTCACTTAATCTTATTTGAGGTTAGGAGAGATCACTCGGGCTATTATATGGCAAATAGATTGTGTCAAGCAGCAGTTTTCAGATCATGGTCCCTAGACTAGCAGCAGTGGCATCACCTAGGAATTATTTAGATGTGCAGATTCTCGGGCACAATCCAGACCTACTGAATCAGAGACTCTGACACGGGATCCAGCAATCTGTGTTTTAATAAGGCCCCCAGGAGATTCTGATGCATACTCAAATTGAGAACCGTGGATGATAAAGCATGACAGGAGAGAGCCCCCTTGGGAAGCTACTGCACTCATCCAAATGAGGATAATGGTAGTATAGACTCAGGTGCAGATGTGGGATCAAACCAGATGAATCTAGTATCTATTTGGTAGGAAAAATTGAGAGGACCTGCTAATGGATTGGATGTGAAGATGAGAAAGAAAGAGAAGTTACCTCCTGGGTTGTGGTTGGAGATGCTGCTTTTACATAATCTTTGCTTTCCACATGCCGTGAAGTATAGACACAACAGCAAAGGCAGGGAAGCCCAAGTTAGAAAGAGGAGAAGGAGCCAGATGACTCAGTTATGTGTTGGTTCTGCACTTAGTTCTGTTTCCTTGGTAATAGTCACCTTCATTTTCTAGGCCTTAGTTTTCTCAACTCTAAAATGGGATTATATATAACCTATCTCAAAAGATAAGTATTAAGACTCAGCATTGACTTTGTGAATAATTAACTATCACATACATGGAAAACATTGTCATTAACATTGTTTATCCTGGGAGGGCTGGGCAGGGACATAAATCTACACACGAATTTTGTGGAACTCCACTGCACAACCCCGCTTCGGTGACATCCATGAATACTTAGACTGAATTCCAATTTATAGATAGCTTTAGTTCCAACAAAATCATATTTTTTTTTTACATTGAGAGCTATGTCCACTTAATTTCTATACTTAGAAAACTCCCACAATGGAAAAAAATACTCATTTGTAAGATCCCTTTGTAGGATATGAAGATGACTAAAACTGATGCACTTTTCTTGAAGAGTTTACATTCTAATAAGAGATAGAATGTATATGGGGTGTTTGGGTATAACTACATTCTATAGAAGTTCAGAAAAAACAAATATGTCCAAAGACCACTTCATCCTCCTTAAAACCTGCTTGTAACTTGTTATGTATGACTAACACTCTGGGACTCTTGGTTACATTCCTTACTTCTGTGAAAGATCCCAAGTCTCAAAAGGGCATAAACAATGTGGAACCTCTTCAGAAGCCCAAAGATTAGCAAGTCTAGTTCTGATTTTAAAGAGAAGGAGAAAAGCAGATTCAGTACACCACTGACAAGTGTATTTATAATAATCTCTGGCAATTTTTCCAGCATACAATATCAAAAGAAACCCAAAGTAAATCTGAAAGTTGGCCATTGGCAGAAGGGGGCTATGCCTTAGAAATTTATCATAGATTCACCTAAATCTGATGGTAAACACTCAGAAATATGCTGGGGTTGTTTTCTACTCATTAATTGCACCTGGTGAGTAGTGGTTCATAGCCAAAATCTAAAGAGCAGTTGGAAGGCAAGGAGGATATAAAGACCTTTGAGAATAGGATAGTGCCGTCTTTTTTGCTTATTGAGGATTCAATACTACATGAAGCGGGTACCAGGTGTGGATCTCCATGGGAAATTTTGGGAGACCTGGAAAGTCAAGAACATACTATCTCCTGCTTTGAGTAGTCACCTCTAAAAAGATAAATGTCCTTATCTTTTGCAATTACAGAAATCTCACAACTTTTTCCTGTGTCTATCAATGTCTTTTCATGAATCACAGACATTGCAACAAGCAGGTAGATGGTTTTGGAGCTGTTTAAAAAGGTAGGAGTAATCACAGGAACCAACCACCATGCCAGACCAATTGCATTTCCCTTTTTGAAAGGATTTTCAGAACAAAGCATAAGAAATGTAGGAGACATAGTATGTTGAAGTTTCAGTAAGGCATAGTTATTTTATATGATTATAGATAGATACAGAATATGTAGTAGAGGACAGTAACAATTGAAAGGGTCTGGTTTAAAAGTCAGTCTCTAAGGTTGTAGATTGATAGATTTTCACTTGCTTCCAAGCCTGTGCCTTGTGACTTGGTGCAGGCTGATGTATCCATTCTCATAAGGCAAGATGGAGGTTGACTCCCAGGGAGATTCCAAGTCAGTACCAGGCAAGCACAAGTGAATATCTGTCCAATTCCATCTGTGATAATGGAAGATAGATAAGGAAGGGGTCAAATAAGATTTGTAAGGAGACACTCAAAGCCAATCCAGAAAAAGTCCAAATCTGAAGATCAAGGGCATAGTATTAAAGGTACCAGATAGTTATCATAGAAGAAGCAAGATGTAGTCAGAAAGTAAGCCAGACAATAGCCCCAACACAGCTCTCGGCACTCCAGAAAGTTTTTAATGGGACTGTATTATGTGGCAGGGTTTGCAGGGGTGTCTTAAAGGTACTGTAATTGGGGCAGAAAAATCCCAAAGTCAGTAACCAATACATAAACAGTAGGTAGGTTGGCCAGTTGATCCAGTTTTCCTGGGACTCAGGGAGAGTTCCAGGATATGGGACTTTTCACTCATAAAACCAGGACATGCTGGTCACCCTGATAGTGGAGGGTTTCAGAACTATGTCATATGAGGACATATTGGAATTTGTTTCATCAGAAACGTAGTCATAATATGAATAGTAATAAATAGTGTTTACTGACACCATTTTACAGGCTACAAAGGACTTTAGATGGATATCCTCATTTAATCTTCACAACCAACCAGTAACTAGGCATAATTATTTTCTCCATTTTTCATGAAGAGGAAACCAAGATCTTCCACGGCTAAATAACTGCCCAGTGACACATCTAGTAAGTAGTAGAATCCCAGATTGAACCTAAGTGGTTGGATCCCAGATCCCACAATCCTAAACCCTTCAGAAGACTTAAGGGAACTCAACAGATGCTTCAATAATTGAAGGGCTACCATGGAAGAAAGATGGGTTTAATTTATGAAATGATGGCAGAGAGGATGTTATGGAGAGACAGGATTCTGAGTTTCTAAAGTTTCCAGAATGGAATAGGCTGCTCCAGAACAAAAGACATTCTCTGTACTTCGTAGGAATGCTTAGAGAAAGACAAACAGTGTGTAATTAGCCTAATGTTAAAATCCCTCCTCACAATAACATGGTTTTGCAAAATTTATTTTTCTAGCAAGGTCAAAATTAGGAAAGCACTCCATACCCACTCTCAAAATTAATATTAAAAACACAGTGGAAAATCAACTTATTTTACAACTAAACTTATGATTTATCATAAATTTCCATGCTTTCTAAATAAATGTTGATATACCACATGCCTCCTGCAGTTCAAATTTGAGTATAAATTATAAAAAGTCCATAATCCAGAATGCTTTATGTGTTTTTACGATCACAGAAGGCTGCCCTGCCTTCCATTCATGATTAATTTTTTTGGATGGCTCCCTCTAGATCTTAGAAAATAATTAAAACTAATGAACAATCCTAAATGGCAGTAAAGCAAGGAGCATATTGTTTCCTGCCTGCGCTCTGAGCTTGATCAAAGGGAAGACTCCCTGAGATGCAGACATTGATGTTTTACACTTCACTTCCTGACCACCCACTGAGACCACATGACAGCTTCAGGGGAAATCATGAATTAACATTTTTTAGTACTTCATAGAATACTTAGAGTTTGCAAAAATACAATTAGTCAGTATAACTGCTGATTCCTCAACAGAGAAGGATTCTAAGACGTGCGCTTTTCATTTTCTCTTAGCTCTGTCCTGTCATGAGTGGGGTAACGTTTTCATTGAAGCAGGTCCCCTCTTCACACATATCACAAAAACCAGTGTGACTGCTGCAAAGAAGAGTAGAAAAAAAAAGGCATTCGCATAGTGCCCGTTTATCATATTTTCCCAGTTTGGTGATATGTTTTCAGCAGATATTTTAAAGAATATTTTATTCAGAGGTTTACCCAGTCAAATACAAGAAGAAAAGCAAAGTTTCAAGTTAAGTCAATTGTTTTGGGCACAGGAAGTTTGGTTTGTGAAGTGTTTCTACAGAAGTTTAGAGGGAAGTAGAAATTTGGGGGAGGATTGATTACTTCCATCTACTTTCTATTGTATATCCTGTAACTTCATCTACAGAAAAACATTCGACTTTTTTGCTTGACCTGGCATTCGATTCAATTTCACTCGACTGGTTAGGCAATTAAATCGTGGTCAATCAAAATAGAAGCATTATCTTCTTTCATTTTTCTTCTGCAAATGACTTTAAAAAAATAAATCCTACACATTAAAGATACAGCCAAAGCAAATTAGCTTTTAACATTGGCCACAAAGGGGGTTTAGATGGTAATAATAAAAATATAGTCAAGTCTTTTTTTAAATCTCAACTTTTATTTTAGATATGGGGGTACATCCGCAACTTTGTTACATTGGTATACTGCACCCTGGAAGTGAGCATAGTACTCAGTAGATAATTTTTCAACCTATGCCTCCTCCATCCCCTATCTAGTAGTTCACAGTGTCTCCTGTTCTCATGTTTAAGTCCATGTGTATGCAACGTTTAGCTCCCACTTATAAGTGAGAGCACGTGGTATTTGGTTTTCTGTTCCTGCATTTTGTTTACTTAGGATTATGGCTTCTAGCTCCATTCATGTAGCTGCAAAGGACATGATTTTATTCTTTTTTATGGCTGTATAGTTTTCCATGGTGTATATGTACCACATTTTCTTTATCGAATCCACTGTGAATGGGCACCTAGGTCGATTCCTTGTCTTTGCTATTATGAACAGGGTGGCAATGAACATACAAGTCCATGTGTCTTTTTGGTATAACATTCTATTTTCCTTTGGGCATATACCCAGTAATAGGATTGCTAGGTCAAATGGTAGCTGTTTTAAGTTCTTTGAGAAATCACCAAACTGTCTTCCACAATGGTCACACTAATATACACTCCCACCATCAGTGTATTCCTTTTTCTCCACAACCTTGCCAGCATCTGTTGTTTTCTGATTTTTAATAAGAAACATTCTGACTGGTGTGAGACAATATCTCATTGTGGTTTTGACTTGTATTTCACTGATGATTCATGATGAGCATTTTTTCATATGTTTGTAGGCCACTTGCATATCTTCTTTTGAGAAGTGTCTGTTTATGTCCTTTGCCCATTTCTTAATGAGGTTATTTGTTTTCTGCTTTTTGGTAAGTTCCCTATAGTTTCTGGATATTGGACCTTTGTCAAATACATAATTTGCTAATATATTCTCACATTCTGTAAGTTGTCTGTTTACTATGTTAGTAGTTTATTTTGCTGTGCAAAAACTCTTTAGTTGAATTAGGTCCCACTTGTGAATTTTTGTTTTGTTGCAATTGCTTTTGGGAACTTAGCCAAAAATTATTTGCCAAGGCCAATGTCGACAAGGATATTTCCTAGTTTTTCTTCTAGGATTTTCATAGTTTGTAATCTTACATTTAAATCTTTAATCCATCTTGAGTTCATTTTTGTATATGATGAGAGGTAAGGGTCCAGTTTCCTCCTTCTGCATATGGGTAACCAGTTATCCTACTACTGTTTATTGTATAGGGTGTCCTTTCCCCATTGCTTGTTTTTGGCCTCGTTGAAGATCAGATGGTTGTAAATGTGTGGCTTTATTTCTGAGTTTTCTACTCTGTTCCTTTAGTCAATGTATCTGTTTTTGTATCAGTGCCATGCTATTTTGGTTATTGTAGCTTTATGGTATGGTTTGGAGTAGTTTGATGTCTCCAACTTCGTTCTTTTTGATTAGAATTGCTTTGGCAATTCAGGTTCTTTTTTGTTTTCATATGCATTTTAGAATAGTTTTTTCTAATTCTGTGAAGAATAACATTGGTAGTTTGATATGAATAGCATTGAATCTGTAAATTGCTTTGGACAGTATGGCCATTTTAACAATATTGATTCTTCTAATCCATGAGCATAGAATGTTTTTCCATTTATTTTTGTCATCACTTATTTCTTTTAGCAATGTTTTGTAATTCCCCTGTAAAGATCTTCTACCCTCTTGGTTAGCTGTATTCTTAGGCATTTCATTTTCTTTGTGGTTTTTGTAATGAGATTGTGTTCTTGATTTGACTGTCAGCCTGGACAATTATTGATGTATAGAAATGCTACTGATTTTTGTACATTGATTTTTGTATCCTGAGACCTCACTAAAATCATGCATCAGTTCTAGTAGAATTTTGGCAGAGCCTTCAGGGTTTTCTAGTTACAGAATCATATTGTCAGCAAATAGAGATAGTCAGACTTCTTCTTTTCTCATTTGGATGCCTTTTCTTTCTTTCTGTTGTCTGATTGCTCTGCCTAGGACTTGCAGTATTCTGTGGAACAGGAGTAGTGAGCGTGGGAATCCTTATCTTGTTTCAGTTCTCACAGGAAATGATTCCAGCTTTTGCCTGTTCAGTATGATGTTGGATGTGGGTTTGTCATAAATGGTTCTTAATTATTTTGAGGTATGTTCCTTCGATGTCTAATCTGTTGAGGGCTTTTATTATGAAGGGATATTGGGTTTCATCAAAAGCTTTTTCTGCATCTATTGAGATAATTTTATGGTTTTTGCTTTTAATTCTGTTTATGTGTTGAATCACATTTATTGGTTTACACATGTTGAAACAGCTTTGCATCCCAGGAATAAAGCGTACTTTATTGTGATATATTAACATTTCAATGTGCTACTGGATTTGGTTTGCTAGTATTTTGTTGAGAATATTTGCGTCTGTGTTCATCATAGATATTAGCCTGAAACTTTGTTTTTTGGTGTGTCTCTGCTAGATTTTGGTATTAAGCTGATGTTGGCTTTATGGAATGAATTAGGAAGGAGCCCCTGCTCCTCAATTTTTGGAATAGTTTTAGTAGTATTAGCACCAGTTTTTCTTTGTATATCTAGTAGAATTCAGCTGTGAATCCATCTGGTCCAGGACTTTTTTTGGCTGATAGATTTTTTATTACTGTTTCCATTTCAGAGCTCAATATTGATCTATTCAGGGTTTCAATCTCTTCCTGATTATATCTTGGAAGATTGTGTGTTTCCAGGAATTTGTCCATTTCCTCTATATATTCTAGTTTGTGTGCATAGAGTTGTTCAGAGTATTCTCTGAGGATCTTTTCTTTTTCTGTTAGACCAGTTGTAATGTCATTTTTGTCATTTTTGAGTATCCTTACTTGGATTTTTTTTTTTTTTTTTTTTTTTTTTGCTTTGTTAATCTAGCTAGTGGTCTGTCAATCTTATTTTTTCAAAGAACCAACTCTTGGTTTCATTGATCTTTTGTATAGATTTTTGCATCTCAGCTTCATTCAGTTCTTCTTTAATTTTTTAATTATTTCTTTTCTTCTAGCTTTTGGTTGCGTAGTTCTTTTTTCCTACTTCCTTTGGGTGCAAAGTTAGACTATTAATTTGAGATCTTTCTAACTTCTTGATAAAAACATTTAGCACTATAAACTTTCCTCCTAACACTGCTCTAGCAGCATCTCAGAGATTTTAGTATGTTGTGTCCCTGTTTTCATTAATTTCAAAGAATTTTTCTGTTTTTGCCTTAATTTCAATGTTCTCGCAGGAGTTATTCAGGAGTAAGTTGTTTAATTTCCATGTATTTGGGTATTTTGAGACATCTTCTTGGTATTATTTTCTATTTTTATTGCACTGTGGTCTGAGAGTATCCTTGGTATGATTTCCATTTTTTTAAGTTACTGAGATTTTCCTTATGACTAAGCATGGGGTCTATCTTAAAATATGTTTCACGTGCAGATGAGAAGAATGTACATTCTGTGGTTGTTGGGTGGAGTGCTCTGTAGATGTCTTTTAGGTCCAATTGGTTAAGTGTTGAGTTTCTTTGTTAATTTCTTTGTTAATTTTCCTCCTCGATGATCTAACATTGTCTGTTGCATATTAAAGTCTCCCACTATTATTATGTTGTTGTCTAAATCTCTTCATAGGTCAACAAGAACTTGTTTTATGAATCTGGGTGTTCCAATGTTAGGTGCATATATATTTAGAATAGTTGAGTATTCTTGTTGGATTGTACCCTTTATGATTATGTAATGTCCTTTATCCTTCTTCACTTTTATTGGTTTAAACTCTGTTTTATCTGATGTAAGAATGGCAACTCCTACTCTTTTTTGTTTTCCTTTTGCATAGTAAATCTGTCTCCATTCTTTTACTTTGAGATCGTGAGTGTCATTATGTGAGATGGGTCTCTTTACAGTCAATTCTTAATTGCTCTGAAGCTGATTACATTTGGGGCCTACTTGGGATCTTGAATTTCTTCCTTCTTTCATTTTCTGTCTATGTTTATTGGCTCCAAATGGGTAGGACGAACCCACAGATGCTCCAATAGCACCTGACATACACAAAAGGATTGGCATAGAAGAGTTGCTGGGAGTTGTTAGATTTCCATCGTCCCAGCTTGCTCCATTTGCTTGTTGGCACACCAAATTGAAAGTTGACAATACAGTTCCAGAACCCTAAGTCAAGATGCTTCTGTAGATTTACAAGCAGTATTGTCTCTAGGCAAGGAAGTGAAGTGCTGCCTTCAGAATGCTCTCTGTGTCTCCACCTTCTTCTGTCTCTATTCTAGAATCTTAAAACCTCAAGAATGGAAAACCTTAGCTATTTCTTTCTTCTCCCCTCAGGTCAAAGCCTGCTTTCAGTAAAGGATCTGACACCTATAGAATTTCAGATGGGTTTTTTAAATCTCCTTATTTATTGTGGAATAAAAGATGTCATTGGTTGAAAAGGACAACAAATAGCTGTGAGTTGATGGAGCAAAAATCTTCAGGAATAGAGACATCCAGAGCTTGAAACCACCTCAAGAGTTGAAGTCATATTCTGTACACTACACACCAACTTAGCCTGCATCTAAGATTGTCCCTGACCCTTATGTATGAGAAAGGGCAGAGTTCTTCCCCAGGGTCCCTTAATAAAGACTAAATCAGGGTTCAGCAATCTGTTGTTCAGAGGCCAAATTCAGCCACAGCCTGTTTCCATTTGGCCTGTGAACTAAAGATGGTTTTTACATTTTAAAATGGTTGGAAAAAATCAAGAAAATAATAATATTTTGTGACATCCAAAAATGGTATGAATAAATAAAGTTTTATTGAAACACAGCCATGTACACTCATTTAAGGAATGTCTATGATGCTTTTGCACTGCAATAGCAACAGACTAAAGAGCCTAAAAGACCTAAAATATTTACTATCTTGCTCTTTGAGAGACCATTTACTGAGGTCTAGGTCGATATTTTTTAAACAGTGTGCTAAAGATCCTGATGGTTCAACAGAGCTCACTTCAATGCAGGGAAGGGGAAGGATGGCCCTGAGAAAGGGGCCACATAGAAGATGTACCATCTTCATGAAACCAGAATGGTTCTGCTTTTACCTCTTTTATACTTTGGAAATCAAAGGTTGATTTTGTAAGAGATTATAAAAAGTTTATAAATGTGGCAAGCCATGAGTCTTCAAACTGTAAAGTATTATAGATCTCTATTTCTAGCACTTTTCCAAATTAAATACTCAGTAACACACAATATACTTTCGAGGAAATGGGGAACTGCTATCATTATTTCACCATGAAAGCAGAGGTTTCTAGAGAAGGAAGTTAGCACTGGAGACTTGTCAGGGCCAGGCTAGAGCTAGGGATTCCTTTACCTTTTCTCCCCACTTCCCATCTCAAATCCTCATCTTCACTTCTTCCAAAATCTATTTTTATTTTTCTCTTCTCTGTTTATACTACCTTTCTCAATCACTGTATGTATTTTTTCATTTCTTTTTTTTAAGACAAGATATCTCCATGTTGTCACAGTTGAGGTGAAGTGGGATGATCATAGCTCACTGCAGCCTTGAACTCCTGGGTTCAAGTGATCCTTCTGCCTCAGCCTGCCAAGTAGCTGGGACTACAGGCATGAGACACCATGCCTGACCCCTTATTCCTTCTTAAACAAAGCTTACCTGTGGCTTTGGTTTGCCTTGGCATCCTTATAATTTCTGTTCCACTACTACTTTTCAGATTTATTTCTGTTTCTCTCTAAGAGAGAAAAATCTAGTGGGTGAAAGGCATGAGTTTTGTAGCCAGACTGCCCAGGCTTGAATCTTGGCTTCTATTTACCAACTGAGCAAGTTATTTAACTTTCTGTACTTCATGAGTCTAATGGGGATAATAACAGTACCTATCTCCTGAGGTTATTGTGAAAATTAGGGGTGTGTGTGTGTGTGTGTGTGTGTGTGTGTGTGTGTGTGTATAACACATATATAACACATATAATTTTCACAAAACAATATATAATGATCTTATATATATATCGTATATATATGCAATCTTATATATATGTACACACACACACATATAAAATTATTAGAATAATACCTGGAATATGGTAAGCATGATGTAGGTGTTGGTTCTTATTAATATCTGAATGGCTCACTCAAAACATGCCATGGACCCCTCATCAACCAAAAAGAGTTTTAGGAATTATCTCTTGTCAGCTACCACCCATAGATCTGATCAGCATAGTCTACGTTATGGAACATGGTAGATTGCATTAAAGGTCACAATTCTTTATTTCTCCCTGTATCTACTCACTTTTTTGTGTAATTTTTCAGTATCTTCCTATTTGAATAGGACACATTTCCCATGTCTTGATGCTATGCTTGGCATGTAACTTGCTCTGGCCAATGGAAAGTTTGCTGACATAATAGAAACAGAGGCTTAAAAAGGGCTTATACAATTGAGTTTACCCTCTTGATCCTCTGCCATCATCATGAGAAGGTCATGCCCAAGTTGATCTGTTGATTCGAGGAGGAGGATGAGAAACACGTGAAGCAGAATCGTCCTGAGCCTAGATGAGCCAACTCCCAGTCAGCCTACAGACTGATGAGAAATAAGATGTGATTATTGTTTAATGCCATTGGGTTTTGGGTAGTTTGTTACACAGAATAAATAGGAAAAAAAATACTGGGTTGAACCCAGTAGCATATTGTATTAGGCCATTTGCACTGCTACAAAGAAATACCTGAGGTTGGGTAATTCATAAGGAAAAGAGGTTTAATTGGCTCTTGGTTCTGCAGGCTGTACAAGCACGGAACTGGCATCAGCTTGGGTTCTTGGGAGAACTCAAGGAGCTTTTACTTATGGCAGAAAACAAAGCGGGAGCAGATGTGTCACATGACCAGAGCAGGAGCAAGAGAGAGAGAGTGGTGGGGGAGGTGCCACACTTTACAACAACCAAACCTCCTGAGAGCTCCTTTATTATCATGAGGACAGCACCTAGCCATGAGGCATATCAACTTATTCAATTTTTTAAAATCACACTCAAGCACTATTATGAAATGCTTTTTACTGAATTCATCAAGCTATTCTTTTTCTTTCAAACTGAGTTACTCAGAGATCCTAACTCCAAAATTCCTGTTTTTCTCTTCCCATTGACTCCCCTGACCTTGAAAGATTTTAAGCCTATTTTTTCCATAAACTCCACAAATATCTGTAAATGACTGAAAGAAGATGTTTTGCCTTGCCAGTGCAAATTCTCTTTGGGATTCCCTTAAAATTCATCTGCTGTGAAAGGGCACTGTAGGTGGTTTGCATAGCTGTGGACAGTGAAATTGATTTCCAGACTTCCAACTCAGTGAGTTCCCGTGGGGGTTGTGGAGAAAAGGAATAACGTTTATCAGAATAAAGGAGCAAGCTGACTTATACATATCTGTAAACTTTAGATTTTTGTTCAAGAGAGAGTGGAAAGAACAATACAGATACAGACATACCTATATAAACAAGGGTAAACTTCAAACCTAAGCCTTCTTTGTAGAAATCCATCTGTTGAGGCTGAGAGTAGAGAAATAGGACCAAAATAGTGTTTATAAATTGAAAGATAAGATTTTTAGCCTTTGATCCTGGATGTATGCATTTTCCAAATGGTCCAGGCAGTCTGAGATCAGGATGCAATTTACAGGCTATAGAAGAGCATAGGAAAAAACAACTTCCTAGAAGAGATATTGACCACTAGTTTCAAATCCTGGTTCCACTGCTTCTCAGCTTGTAACTTTTGGTAAGTCATACAACCCGTCTTCTCCTGAGGTTGTGGTGAGGATTAAATTACTTAAACCATTTAAGATGCACAGAAGAGTGCTGGGCACATAATAAGCACTCTATAAATGTCTGTTGTTATCACCTTCCCTGTTGTTACAGCTATTACTACTATTTTGGGTAACACAACTCTGAGTTTATTCTGGGAAACCATCCCTTCCTTTAGTTTAGATCCTGTTCTATAAATGCTGGCTCCACCCTCCCAGCCTGGCCAATTATAGCCATCATCCTCAGGCCACAGTTTGAGGTTTGAGCATGTGACCCAGTCTGATGAGGTGCAATCTTTAGATTTGATGGCTTTATGAGAGTGATATGTAATTCCTCTTCTACTGGACATCAATTCATACGGAAGTAGGTGAGAATGAAACCCATTACAAAGAGCAAAGCCAAGAGATGGAAGAGTAGGTCCTGATAACAAAATATAAAACCAGAGATTGAAGTCTTGAAACCCATGGGTTTTTTGTTTAATGAGGCTATAAAATGTTTCTTTTTGCTTAAACTAGTTCAAATTGGGTTTCACAGGAGAACTTACATACCTTCTAATAGCTTTTACAGAAACTTTCATTGAAACTTTAGTTCCCTTTCTTAAATTTTTCATGGAGATTTAAACTACTTCAGGTCAAACTTGAATGAGCAAATGTTAATTAATTTTTTAAAAAATAACAATCTCATTCAGGTTGAGCTGCCAGGAATTGTCACGTGTGGGGATTTTTCCTTTTATTTTGTGGGGGTTTGGAGTGCAGGAGCTTACAGCAGAAATCACCACCTTGCTCTTCTGTCCAGAGCTATGCATTAAGCCAAGTTGAATCTAAGCTTTCATGGAATCTAAAAATGGCAAATAAAAGAAAGCAGCTTTGATTTCCCCCCCTCATGAGATTTATTCTGACAGTTTGCAACTCGATGAAATAGATAACGGAACTCCCTTGTCACAATAACTCAGTTCAAATGCATTGTCAGATTAATAGACTCAGTTATCCACTTCACTAAGGACTGTAAGAGGCAAGGTTTGAAATCATCCCTTCTCATAAACATCCCAAAGGACTAAAAGATGTTTCTAAGCAGAAGAAATTGTGAAGTGGGCATATTTTGCCTTGAGTTAGTTATTCCCCAGATCCCCCTTCTGTTCGTGTGTTTGGCTTCCTTATCTTTCCTATACTTCCCCTTCTAAAAAGGCCTCCTTCCCCCTCTTACACTCTCTCTCTTTATGCCTAGTAAGAATCCCCATTAGTTTATGGAGATGGTACTGGAGTTAGTTAACGGCGTTCTGGAAATTGTCACATTTCCCTGGCACCAAGGGAATGCATGTGGTTCAGACTGGACCAATCAGAGTCTCACCTCTCCATAGCCACAGTGACTGGACCAAGCTGTGGGTGTGTGAAACAAGGTGAGCCGATCACAATCCTCCTGCAGGATTTTTTTTCTTTTTGAAGCTGAAGGGGAAGATCTTTTGGTTATGTGGCAACAGCTCTTAGGGTGTGAGTCCATAGGTTCCTGCAGACAGAGAGAAAACATGCTGACAGCAATAGTAAACAGTAACATTGTCACAGGGAGAATTCAAAATGTGGAGAATGAGTCTCTTGGCAGTATTCAAGGCCTTAGTCCTGGTGATTCCTGAAGCCAGCTCTGCCTCCCTTCCCATGAATTTGTTATATAGGTAAATAATGTATCTTCATTTCTTGAGAAAGAGACTTCCAGTATCAACTCTGACATGTGAAGAGCTTGGGAGACAGCATTCCCATCCTCAAAATAACAAAAAGATAGAAAAACAAAATCAGTTTTTTTGGACTTTCCTTGAAATTCCAGAGGACTACAATTTTGGGGGGCCCTCACTTCCATGAGCATTACCTCCAGGAACACCACCAGGTTTTCATGCTGAAGATCCCAGAAAGATGCTCTTATAGCTCTGGCAGGGGTAAGGAAAGAGTAGCCATTGTAAAATTTAACCGGAGCTTTCTCCATTACAAAGACCTACTACCCATGGGAAAAGACTTTGCCAGAGCCTTACTCAGTAGATGAAAGAACATTCATTCAATTCATAGCCTCCTCCAGCTTTCCTGCCTCACCTACTAGAGAGGGAACAAAACAACAACAACAATGAGGGATAGGACTTCAAGGAAATAAATTGGGCATGGTGCTGCCAGGGAAGGGAGCAGGAGGCAGAAGAAAAAAAGCTTTACCACTGGAGAAACACTTGTGAATGTCACAACTCCAGGACTCAGGCCCGCTATAACACTGAAAAGTCCCTAGAATGCTTCCCTTTCCCTACCCTTAACACCACACCAACAGGACCCCAGTATGATAACATTAGGTTACAGCTGAAAGCTGCAAAATGCAGATTCTATCTGAGGCAGAATACTTGGGGAAGCCCAAAACCTAGAGGGGAGACAAAAACTTGAACACTGGAGAAATTTGGAACCTCTGGCACCTATAGTTATAGCAAATATGAAACGGAGTCTGGGTAAGCATAGGCACAGAATACATTTAAAGAAGAAGGAGGAGAAGGAGGAGGAGGAGGAGGAGGAGAAGAGGAAGAGGAAGAAGAGGAAGAAGAAGAACAAGAAGAACAAGAAGAAAAAGAAAAGAGTCCAACTCCTAGGCTTATAACCATAAATCCTCACACTAAAGGCCTATTTACCTCAAGTTCTACTGTCTGATACATGTCTTGATTTCAACAAAAAATTACAAAACATGCCAAAGGCAAGAAAAAGGAAAGTCTGAAGAGACAAAGCAATAAGCAGAAACAGGTGCAGATATGACATAAATGTAGAAATTATCTGACAGGGTATTTAAAGTAACTATGATTAATATGAAATGGGCTTTAATGGAAGAAGTAGACAATGTGCAAGAGCAGATGGTAATGTAGATAGAAACTCTAAGAAATAGCAAAAAGGAAATTCTAGAAAAACATTGTACCAGAAATGTAAAAATGCCTTCAGATAGGCTCATCAGTGGATTTGATACAATTCAGGAAATAATCTGTGAGCTTGAAGTGAGATCAGTAGAAACTTCCCAAACTGAAAAGCAAAAAGTAAAAAGAAAAACAAGCAACATCCAACAACTGGGGGATAATTTCAAAAGGTGTAACATACATGTAATTGGAATATTGGAAGGAAAAGAGAGAATAGAAAGGAAGAAATATGTGAATAATGGCTAAGAATGTACCAAAATTAATGACAGACACCAGACCACAGATCCACACAGGATAAATTCCAAAACCTCACTCAGTTATGCAGAAAGTCAAAGGCAAAGAAAAAATCTTGAAAGATTTTCTTAAACAAAATAGCTTACCTATAGAGGAATAAATAAGAATTACAGCATGCTTCTCATCAGAAATCATGCAACCAAGAGTGTAGAGTGCAATATCTAAAGTGAAAGCAAAAGAAGGAACAAAAGATTTCCACCAACCTAGAGTTTTATATACAGCAAAATTAATTCTTCAAAAATGAAGGAAATATCAAGACTTTCTCAGACAAACAAAAGCTGAGGGAATTTATCACCAGCAGACCTACTCTGCAATAAATATTAAAGTAAATTCTTCAGAAAGAAGGAAAATGATGTGTCAAAAATATGTATCTTGATACAGAAAAGCTCCAGAAAAGAAACAAAAATATTTTATTTTTCTTTCTCTTAATTGATGCAAAAGACAACTTTTTAAAAAGATATAATAGTAATTAAAAACAGAATTACCATATAACCCAGCAATTCGTCTTCTGAGTATATATCCAAAAGAAATGAAATCACCATCTTGTAAGGATCTTTGTTCTCCCATGTTCATTGCAGCATTATTCACATTAGCCAAGATATGAAAACAACCTAGATGTCCATCCACAGACAAATGGTTAAAGAAACTGTGATTGTTTATCCATTTGTCAGAGGATGGACATCTAGGTTGTTTCCATATGTTTCCATTGTATATTTCCATGTACAATCTGTTGTGTGTATTTGTATGTATGTATGCAACAGATTTTTATCCAGCCTTTAAAAAAAGGAGATCCTGTCATTTGCCAAAAATGGATGAACTTGAAGAACATAATGATAAGTGAATGCCAGATACAGAAAAAATATTGCATAATCTCACTTATATATGTAATATTTTAAAAAATCAAATATAGAGAGAAAATGAAACAGTGGTTACCAGGGGAAAGGTGGTAGGAAGGAAATGAGGAAATGTAGATCAAAGGATACAAAGTAGCAGATATGAGGGATGAATGAGTCTGAAGATCTGATGTATAACCTGAAGACTGTAATTCATAATGCTGTAATATACTCAGAATTGTTACTAAAGGAGCAGATTGTAGCTGCTTTTGCCACAGGAAGGAGAAATGGGTAACTATGTGAGATGATGGTTGTAGCAATTTCTTTCACCGTAGTAACCACTTTAATATATATACATATATATATATCTCATAACCTTATATATGTGTATACCTTCAATATACACTGTATATATACGGTTTATTTTTGAAAAATGAATAAAAGTAACAGTCTACTAGTTATTATAGCATGTGGATCAGGGAAATGAATGACAGCACTGTCACAAAGGACAGGAAGAACTAATTGGGAGTACTCTATTACAAATTGCCTGCACTACACAAGAAGAGTATAGTGTTATTTGGAGGTGAATTTAGATTTAAAATGCATATTGCATAATGGTATACTGCTTCACTTTGAAAAAAAATGAAAAAATTCTATATGGTTACACAGCAATGTGAATGTACTTATTGCTGCTGAATTGTACACCTAAAAATGGTTAAAATTATAAATTTTATGTTATATATATTTTACCAAAAATATTTAAAACTTTTTAAAAGGTACATTGTAAACTCTAGGGCAACCACTAAGAAATGCTTTTTAAAAATTAGAATTTACAGCCGGGTGCAGTGGCTCACGCCTGTAATCCCAGCACTTTGGGAGGCCGAGGGGGGCGGATCACAAAGTCAAGAGATTGAGACCATCCTGGCCAACATGGTGAAACTCCATCTCTACTAAAAATACAAAAATTAGCTGAGTGTGGTGGCACATGCCTGTAATCCCAGCTACTCAGGAAGCTGAGGCAGGAGAATTGCTTGAACCTGGGAGGCAGAGGTTGCAGTGAGCCCAGATCATGCCACTGCACTCCAGCCCTGTGACAAAGCAAGACTCCATCTCAAAAAACAAAAACAAACAAACAAACAAAAATAGAATTTACTTGCTAAGAGATTGATAAAATTGAGTCACATTAAATGTTCAATTATAACCAGAGAAGGCAGAAAATGGGGTTTGGAGTAATAAAGAACAAATACAATGTATAGAACACACTTACAAACATGGTAGAAAACCGTAAACACTTTTAAATACGAATGGTCTAAATATACCAAATAAAAGGCAGAGATTGATAAAGTGGATTAAAAAACAAAAATAAAATTAAAACAAGACCCAACTATATGTTGTCTATAAGAAACCCACTTTAACTATAAAGACACAAATAGTTTAGAAGTAAAGGGATAGATAAAGAGATACCATGCTAACACTAATTAAAAGAAAGCTACCATCATAGTATTAATTTCAAACAAAGCAGACTTCAGAACAAGAAAGATTATGAAAGACAAGCCAATTATGTAATGATAAAGAGGTCAATTGTCCAAGACATAACCATCCTTACTATATATACACCTAACAAGAGACTGTCAAAATACATGAGGCAAAAACTGACAGAACTGAAAGGAGAAATGGACAAATTTAGTATAGTTAGAAATATCAGCACCCATCTGTCAATAATGCATAGATCAAACAGGCAGAAAATCAGTAAGGATATATATGACCTGAACAGCACTATCAATCAACTTTATCTAATTGACATTTATAGATTACTCCATTCAACAACAGTAAAATATACTTTCTTCTCAAGCTCACATGGAACTTTAACCAAGATAGACCACAATCTGTACTATAAAATTCACCTTAACAAATTTATACAAATCATACAAAGCATGTTCTCGCACCACAATGAAAATAAACTAGAAATCAGTAACAGAAACATGACTAGAGAATCCCCAAATAGCTTAAAATTAAACACATTGCTAAGTAACATGTGAATCAAAGAAGTGTCAAGAGAAATGTTAAAATACTTTGAACTAAGTGAAAAAGACAATATAACTTACCTAATTTATACAATGCAGCATAGCAGTGCATAAGTGGAACTCTGTAACATTAGATACATGTATTACAAAAGAGGAAAATCTGTAATTTATAACCTAAGCTTCCACCTTAGCAAACTAGAGAAAGAAGAGCAATGTATGCCTAAAACAAGCAGAAGAAAAAATAATTAAAATTAGAGTAGAAACCCATAAAATTAAACACAAAAATGTAATAGAGCAAATCACCAAAACCAAAAGCCGGTTTTTTGAACAAGGTAATTTTTTGAGATAGTTCAGATTGCATTCTGTAACTTAAAACCAAAAGTTCTGTTTAATCTATTCATTCTTATCTCCATCTTCTAAAGTTTCTAGGTTTTCTCTTTTCCACTTGCTCCTCTCAGTCTCTACAGAGGGAACTTTTCTGATAAATGGGTTCATACTAAGGCATCAGTGAGATAATATGTTAATCATTCCAGGATCATTGCGCACTGCTGTATCAGCAGTGCCTGATATAATGCAGGTGCTCAATAAATATTTCTTTAAAGGACAAATGAATTACTTACACTTTAAACAGGAACCACTGGAATTGATCAGATCATCTTCAATGCTAGAAATTTGGAAGTTATAGAATTTACGTTGAGGAAGTTGCATGTTACAAGTGTCCTTAGATTCTTTCAGGTTGCATAAATTGGGCCAAGTCCTAAGACCAGCTCGCCTCCAAAATTATATTCCCAGGCTCATCTTTGTGATTAATATTTACTCTTTCTCCCTAATTTCAGGCTGGGGTGACATTTAATATTATCTGCATTGAGAAGATGATAAATACACTCACAACTAAACCTATTCAAGTCCAGGGTGCTTATGTATGACAGCAAGAGGGAATGGTTAGCCTTGATCCATCTAAAGCATTACTACAAACAGAAAAAAATAGCTTCACCTCGTGTTCAAGGAGAGTGCTACCATTTTTATTAACTTTATTTATTTATTTATTTATTTATTTATTTAATTTTGAGACAGAGTATCACTCTTGTTGCCCAGGGTGGAGTGCAATGGCACCATCTGGGCTCACTTCAACCTCCTGGGTTCAAGCGATTCTCCTGACTCAGCCTCCCAACTAGCTGGGATTACAGGCACCCAGCACCACACCCAGCTAATTTTTGTATTTTTAGTAGAGATGGGGTTTCGCCATTTTGGCCAGGCTGGTCTCGAACTCCTGACCTCAGGTGATCCTCCCACCTCAGCCTCCCAAAGTGCTGGAATTACAGGCATAAGCCACCATGCCCAGCCTACCATTTTTATTATCTTAAGACCCATCCAAATTCTGAAATTTAGCTCTGAGTGAATGCCCCAATGGTTTCTGTTCCCTTATGATGCCTAAAGGTATGACCTTGTTAAGAATTTCATATACCTTTATTTCATTTCCTTTGATATGTAAATGGTAAATCAATGGTTCCATTGTAGAAATAGTTCACAGTAGTTCTTTTTATAGAAAAATCAACCTAGAAAACTGACTGTCAAACCCAGGGCCCATTGGTTTTGCTTAAATGATAATCATAGAGAATCTAGTGGTGTTAATTAATGAAGTCTGCATCAATACAGGAGGGCAAAAAGTGATTTCCATTAAAATAGTGCATTTCATGAACTTTTTGCTCATTCTGTAACCTAATAATTTTTAGTTTCTTTGACAAAGTTCTTTGAGTTTTTTGTTTTTTTTGTTGTTGTTGTTGTTGTTTTTATTTTTGAGAAACAATGTCTTGCTCTGTCACCCAGGCTGTAGTGCAGCAGTCTAATCATAGCTCATTGTAACCTCAAACTCCTGGGCTCAAGAGATTCTTCCACTTCAGATTCCCAAGTAGCTAGGACTGGCTACAAGCACAGGCTACCATACCCAGCTAATTGTTTTATTTTTATTTTTTGTAGCAATAGGGGTACTTTCTATGTTGCCCAGCCTGGTCTCGAACTCCTGGCCTCAAATGATCCTCCTGCCTCCCAAAGGACTGAGTTTATATGCGTAAGCCACCATACCCAGCCATTTTTAACTTTTAACAAGAGAGGATTAAATTAGATGTAAGAAATTTGTTCTCACTCTGTGGACTGGTAATAGTTAAAATGTGTTAATAAGGAAATTTACATAGTTTTTAAAAACATGAAACACTAAATTGTCAAAATTTTATTGTAATAAAATAAATCCACACTGCTTTATTATCATGCAATTTGGTAAGTATATAAAATTGCAAGACATATCACTTACAGTCTGGATAACAATAACTTCCATTTATTAATTAAATCCTATGTGCAAGTCATGATATTAATGTTCTACTTAGAGTAATTCTCGATCCTCATGACAATGCTATAAAAGCTAAGTACAGTTGTCTCAGTTTAACAGATGTGTAAATAAATTTTGAGACATTACGTTTATTGCCTAAGACAGTAAGCTGAGATCAAATCCAAGTATGTCTTACACCAAAAGTCATACCATCCTAAATACAATGCTTCTATGAGAACTTCAGATTCAGTGAAGCGTATTAAGCATGTACTATGCTCTGGTCCCATTGTAGATGCTGGAGGCACAGCAGTTAATAATACAGAGACCTGCCCCAATGCTTATATTCCCTTTTTTTTTTTTTTTTTTTTGAGGCAGAGTCTTGCTCTGTCGCCCAGGCTAGAGTGCACTGGTGCAATCTCGGCTCATTACAACCTCCGCCTCCTGGGTTCAAGTGATTCTCCTGCCTCAGGCTCCCGAGTAGCTGGGATTACAGTTGTGTGCCACCACGCCCAGTTATTTGATATTTTTAGTAGAGACGAGGTTTCACCATGTTGGCCAGGCTGGTCTCGAACTTCTGACCTCAAGAGATCCACCCGCCTCGGCCTCCCAAAGTGCTGGGATTACAGTTGTGAGCCACCATGCCCGGCCCCAATGCTTATATTACAATGGGGATAGGAAATTTATGCCATGAACAATTTAGGAGAAAGTAATAGTCAGAAGCTCTCAGAAGAGAGACTACTCACACTTTATCACTCTTACCTCTTCTCTGGATAGATACCATTTTGTATACGGCACAAACATTTTGGAAAGTTAATGTGAGAAAGGAAAAAGAGTTGAATAGTTCATTTGCATTTGGTAACAGGAAATGGAAAGTGCAAACAGCTGAACTGTAGCCTCTCAGCCCACTACCAAAGCAAAAATGAGCTCTTAATATAGTATCTGTTAAGAGACAAGTCACAGCCTTTCTGGTACGGGACAACTTGTAGTATTAAATTTTTAGAACTAGTTTAGAGATTCTCAGTCTGCAAAACGGATATGTTCCATCACTAAATTGGAATAATTGCAGGGGTGTTGCAAGTTCCAGAAAATATAACTTAATGGATAAAATTTTCACAATTTTAAGCTTTTCTTTGCCAAAATTTTTGAGCCGTTTTTGCACCTGCTACTGCTTGTCTGCTGGTGAGTGCTAGCTGATAACAAATGCAACGAATAAGTATCAAGCAAAAGTTAATGCAAACAGCCAATCACTCTTAATTCAGCAGCATGATTTTTTTATGGATATGTGAGTTTGTGGTTATGATTTTATATTGTGACATATAATAGAGCCACATTTTCTCCTTAAAATTATTCCTAAAATTAAATGTATCAATATTTCATGGTGTTCTATGAAGAGTATAACTTCCAAGTGTTCTATGATTATAAGCTTCTTAAAAGATCAACAAAATATTGTTTTTGTGAATCACATGTTAAATGTGGAAATCACATCCTCTGACATATATACCCTGGTAACCCCCAACTTCTGCTCAGTCAAACTGCCCAAGGAGGGAGGAAGTTGGTCCCCTCATGTCAGATTTCTGGAATGACTCCAAAAGTTGGATCGTGAAGGAATATTTGGCCCTCCCAACAGAAGAAGGGCTGTTTGTGCAGATGCTTATTGGCCCATATTTTGTAAGTGAGTGGAATGCTTGTGCCTTGTCAGGAATGCAACCATATCTCATTTCCTTCTTCATGTCCTGCCCCCACTCTGTGAAGGCACTCTTCCCACCACTTCTTGCTTCAATATGACAAGGGTAAGAAGCTTAAGTCCAAGTGCCAGGCTACATGTTCAGATTCATGCTCCAATTTGATTTTACCAGAAAAGTCCCCCATTGGAACTGAGTACTTGCCAAGCCCTGACCTTATTTCCCATTCTGCCAATGATTCTTCCTTAGACATAAGCTTCTTGTGTTGACAGCCTGAAAGGAAAGAAGTACCCATGCGGGACTCAGGTCTTTGAATTGTTAACACTACCCAATTACTTTCTTCCCTACCAGAGAAAACCACATGATTATGAGCCAAGTCATGGCCTCCAGATTCAATGTAGTCATTGGCTAAGTGAAAGAGACCCCCTTCTCTGAAAATGCTCCACTAAATGCTACCAGCAAGGTCTTTATTACTCAATTCAATAGGCTCACTAGTCCCCTGTATTATCTGAACTTTATAGAGTATTTAATATTATAGACCACCCCATTTATTAAAATTCTCCTCCTTTAATTTCCTACATAGCACCATCACTAGAGTTTTCCTACTTTATAACCACCAGCTTTGGTTACTGGCTCCTCATCCACTTAACTGCTAGATGTCTCTAACTGAATGTCCACAGGTACTCCAATGAGCATGCCCAAAATGGAATGTATCAACAGATTACGTACCTTCTCTTAAATTCCTCTTCCTCCTGCATTGTCAATTATGATGATGATGATGATATCAAAGAAGATGATGGAGAGGAAGAAGTAGAAAGCAAATAATGATAAACCCACACAGTTCTAAGTGTTTTATGTGTGTTAAATTATTTACTTTTTACATTAATTGTATGAGATAGGCACTATTACTAGCCTCAATTTACAGATATTGAAATGGAGGCAAAGAGAAATTAATTTGTCCGAAGTTACATAGCTAGTAGTGGCAGCATCAGGATTAGAACCTATAGTTCTAAATTCTACCTTGCATATTATTCTCCATCTCTAAATATAACACCACTACCCATCCAGTTACCTGAGAATGAACCTAGATGCACCCCTCTTCCTTAATGCCCAATCAGCTACTAACAGGGATCTTTACTTACATTCCTAGAATGGGGGATTGTGAAGAAGGGAGAGAAAGTCCTTTCACCAATGTACTCTTGTGACTGCTATCAAAGTGATCAGACTCAATTTTAAAATGAGCAAATGATCTGAATAGACATTCCTCCAAAGGAAATATATAAATGGCCACAAAGCACACGAAAAGAGGTCAGCTTCATTAGCCATCAGGGAAATACATATCAAAACCACAGTGAGATATCACTTCATACCTCCTAGGAGAGCAATAATCAAAATGACATAAGTACTGACAAGAATGGAGAAAAAATGGAAGCTTCATACAGTTCAGGTGGGAATAAAAAATGGTGTAGCTTTGGAAAACAGGATAGAATTTTCTCAAAAAGTTAAAAAAAAAAAAGGAGTTACCATATGACCCAGCATTTCCATTTCTAGGTATATACCCAAGGGTAATGCAACACATGTCCATACAAACATTATACTGAACATTCATAACAAAATAGCCAAAAGGTAGAAACAATCCAAGTCTATGAGTGAATGAATTGATAAACAAAATGTGGTATGCCCATAGAATAGAATATTATTCTGCTGTAAAACCGCATGGCTACTGATACTAAATAGATGAACCTTGAAAATATGACATCAAGCAAAAGAAGCCAGTCACAAAAGAACATACATTACATGATTCTGCAACTCAGAAAGTATTTGAGACAGGTCTCAATTAATTTAGAAGTTTCTTTTGCATAGGTTGAGGATGCCCTGGGGAAAAAGGAACACAAAACCACGATAACATCTGTGGTCCATGCTTTTTCCAAAGAGAGACTGTGGACTTCAATATTTAAAGGGGAAAGAGCAGGCAGTAGGAAAACATGAAAGGGGAAAAAAGGGGAGGGTAGATAAAAGGGGCAAGCAGTTGCATTCTTTTGAGTCTTTGATCAGCATTCAATGAGTCCACATTTTACTTTGAAAGGAGGAGGTATACAAATAATTACACATTTGTCTCATGCTCAGTGAATCTGCATTTTTACATAAGATAAAGTAAATTTTTACACAAGATAAAGTAGAGGAATCAAATATACATTTGTCTCAGATGAGCAGAGGGATGACTTCTAGTTCAGTCCTTTGTCCCATGCCTGTGAGGATAAGCTGTCAATTTACATCGTTGGGGGCAAAATTCAACAGAACTGTTTTTGTGTAAAGATCCTGGGGTCCACAAGAGGTTTTCTTGTGAGCAAATTGTGAGGGAGGTATACAGCCTTTTATCTTCATAGTTACCTATTTAGGAACAAAATGGGAGGTAGTTTGGTGTTACTGAGTTCTTGAGCTTGACTTTTCCCCTTAGCATATGAGTTTGGGGTCCCAAGGTTTTTATTTTCCTTTCAGTATTCCATTTATATGAAATTTCAGAATAAAGAAATTCATAGAGACAAAAGGCAGATTAGTGGTTGCCAGGGGTTGAAGGGAGGGGCTCCTGGAGAAGGATTGCCAAAGGGCACAGAGTTTCTTTTTGGGGTAGTGAAAATGCTCTAAAAACGGATTGTGTTAACCCTTGCACAATTCTATAAATATTATATATTAAACATCATTGAATCGTATGTACACTTTAAATAGGCGGATTATACAGTATGTGAAATATAACTCAGTAAAGCTGTTATTTTTTTAAAAATAGAAATGATAGGAAATTGAGACTTCAGATGAGGAGCAGGATACAAGTGTTGAGAAAGGGATAATTTTTCTCCATAATATCCCTTCACTTTGAAGATAACTTTTTACCTGTGTCGAAGAGGATGTTGCCATATACAACTGTGCCTGTTATGGCTATGGATGGTGGCATTCTCGCTCCAATATTTAAACACAATTTCCTTCTGCACATGGGGGGAAAAATGACCTCTTTGCTGACTTTACCCTAATGTGATTTTTATCACTCTCATAAAAAATGTATGCTATAAGTAATTATGTTATATATGCTAGCTACAAAAAGCTAGCATGAGTAGTTCCTAGACATGGGTCATGGTAGAATAAGTTATGGATAATTTTAGTTCATTTCTTCATTGTAATTGCATTTTTAATAATTGTATTCATCAGAACTCTTTTATTTCAACTGACAAAAACCCAAGTCAAAACAGCTACATCGAGAGATAGAAGAAATAGAATGTATGAGCTTATATACCTGGGGAGTCCAAGGGTAGATTTCTTTCCTGGATGCAGAGACTTAGAGAATGAGTGCTCTAGGACACTCTCTCTATATCTGTCTAGGTGCTGCTTTTTTATATACACTCATCTTGTCCCCTCCTGCCTCAGAGAGGCCCTTTCCACATTGTGAGAAAGATGGCTGTTGATATATGTTTACATCTTGTCAGCCAAAAACAAGCACAAGCCATCTCTGCAACTAGCTTGGTAAAGTCTGGGGACAGAATCTGATTGGTCTGACTTTGGTCACATGCCTGTTCCTGAGCCAATCATTGTTCTGAGAGGGAAAAGTATACTCAAACTGGTCTACCTGGCTTATATGCCCACTCCAGATGTGTTTGGAAGAGGGAGAGGATGCTACAATTGACAATTGACTGTTCCACAAAGACCACATGTACTGGTGGAGAAGTTTCCCAAGGGAAAGGAGGCAGTGTTACCAGAAAGGAGATGGGAATACATGCTGGACAGAAAAACCACAGCCCATTCCAGTGCCCCTTGTAGGTATTAATACATGCTTTACCACTGGCTTCTGGGGGAAAGCCAGGCAGAACCTGCCTCCAAGAGAGCCGTGCAGCCTGGACTCCAGTGTCATCTGCCTGGGGCCTACCATCTTGCATATGCCTGCAATGCTTTTTGACAGTCCACTACCTTTCACCCCGTATCTTATCTTTCCCTTCTGGAAACATTTCTCATTACAGGAGAATGGCAGGCACTTGACAAACTGCAAATGCAAATGGGGAACATCATCCATGCTGCCATTCAAGAATAGCTAAATCAGGCAGCACAATATACTCCATCAAACATTTAAAATGGTGCAATCAAATGGAAGGTTTATTGTTCCAAAAGCACTAATGATACATCTATACATGTTGCAAATTGTTTTTTATGCAAGGAGTTTATAATACCAGCTGCTGTGTTGTATGAACTGCTCTCTTTTTTATCTTTGACCCAGGTATTTCAATCAAAGATTCATTCTGCTATGAACTCCAATGACTTGACACCCGCCAAGTTGTCTAGCCAAGCCTCGGAAAGTACATTCAAGAAAAATTGTCTGCCTTGGAAAGTACATTTAAGAAAAATTGTTTAAATCGGGTTTCTTTAGGTCTAAAAAAAGGCTGTCAATCTGATTCAAGAGATATATTTGAATTCTCTCCAAGGTTCAGATGTGTAGGAAAATGGCGAGTGTTTATGCCTATCAGGCAGAGCTAAATATTAAATCTTACAAGTTATGCAGAGGTAGTTCTGTTTTTCAGAAATGAACTCAGTGTCTTTATCATTAACTGTGAAATATAGTACAGAGAACCCAGCTAGTATCAGGAATCAAGGAAAACTATTACACTATAGATATGTTATGTGACAGTGAGAACTGCATGGCAAGTGGTTTTTGAGAGTCTAGTGTTTCTACCCTGTGCTCACAAAGAAGCCATTTATGACTTAAAAAATGAGGAGTCATTCTGAACTGTCCAACTATCTAGAGGCTATAGTGCTTTTTTTAAGAAATGAGGAAACTTAAGAATACTGATCTCTATTACAGAGAACTTCTTACTACCCTTAGTAGCAAAAGACTGAGATGACTTGAGTGATTTGAGGAAGCTACAAATGCAGGGCTTCAGGGGCTATACCAGAAAGAAAGATGACTCCCAAAGACGTACAGACATATGATGTCTCCAAATGTGGTAGTGCTAAGGAAAGCTGAACCACTCTGAGGCCTCTATGACTCATTCTGAGGGAAGTAGTTGGCTCACTGGGGGAGATACCACCCTCCCCATACCTATGAGGTTGATCTACCAGAGTAGAAAGTAATTCTTCTCCATGTAGAACCTCTGAAACTCCACCTTTAAAGAGTCTTAAATATACTCCAGTGCTCAGATTCCTGGGGATGAGATATTTGGACAAGGGTTATGTAGACTTTATCTGTAGCCAAGAAACTTCCCTTTATAAAGCATTGCTGAGTTATGTAATACTTCCATATGCTGGGTCTTATTTTATCTTGACAAAAACCCTGCAAACTAGTTTGCCCATTTTATGGGTAAATAAACCTACTGAGATAAAACCCACGAACCAACCTAATAGCAAACAAAGATTGGCACCATCGTTTTCTATTCTGAGCCCTCTGCCCTTTCCTATCCTGGCATTTATCTCCGGCTCTAGTTCCACATACTTGGCCCTCTGGATCTGGGGGTTCCAGATCCATGAATTCAACCAACTACAGATTGAAAATATTTGGAACCAAAAAAATTCCACAAACTTACAAAAAGCAAAACTTGAATTTGCCACATGCCAAGTACTATGTTGAATCCATACAAATGACATGATGTGTAGGCATTGTATTAGGTGTTATAAGTAATCTAGAGACGACTAAAGTATACAGGAGGATGTGTATAGGTTATATGATATCAGGGACTTGAGTATTGGTCGGGGGTGAAGGATCAGGAGGGAAGGTCTTGAAACCAATCCCTTATGGATACTGAGGGATGACTGTGTATCCCTTTTCTCTCTTATCTAGTCATTTTCAAATCCTGTCAGTTCTCTCTGTTCCCATTACCTCTTCCTCAGTTTGTGCTGCTGGCTTTAATCACCAGGATTAAAATATTTCCTTTGCATTAAGCACCCTGCCTCTAGTCTAGTCTTGTCCCCTTCATCCTTTGCGAACAACTAGAGTTATCTTTCAAAAGCCCAAATCCAATTATGTAATTTTCCTTTATAGCTCATGACTCTTGTCCTTTGAGTCAAGTCTAAACTCCTTCACGATCTAAGAATACCTTGTGTATTTCTCTAACCTCCATCCCTATACCATTACTTACTCCAGCCATATTGAGCCATTCCACTCACTCACACTTCCAGGAGTTTGCCTGTGTTGTTCTCTCTGCTTGAAATGTTCACCTTCTGTCTCCCACTTTCTGCCACCCAGTAGGACCTACTGTGAGCCCTTTACTTTGGTATCTACTCTTCATGGAGACATTGCTTACACTTTGTCCCACTTTAGATGCTTTCCTTAATTTTCTCAGTCTTCATCTTCTACTGTCCCATTGCATTTAGCATCATCATAACACCACATTCTGTTGAACTTGCCTTTCGCATAAGGTAAGTAAACCTTAGTTTCTGTGACATAGAAACACAAAAATATTCATGATTACTACAGTATACATTTCTTTTTGGTTTAAACAATGATCCATTGAACCGGAACAGTATAGATGTTCAAGAAGCAGCCTTCCACTTGGGCATGGATAAACCCAGATTCCTTGCATCTTGTGACTGCCATCTTCGACACATAGCTCCCAAGGTCATTGCAGAAGAGAAAAAAAGCGTGAATAAATAAGACATATTTTTTATCCTGGTCAGATTGAAAGTGACACACTGTGCATCATTCATGTTCCATTGGCAAGATTTAGGCATGTGGCTATGCTTAGATGCAAGTGGGGTTGAAAAACATCCCTGGAACTACAGTGCTACTGTATGGAAAGAGAGTACATGCTTTGGTCAACTGGCCATCTCTGCAATCTTTATGTTTTTTTGTTGTCCCTGGTAACTTTAAGGTAGGAGCTGTGTCCCAATCTCTATCTCCTAGATTATATTTGTGAAATTAATGAATATATATATACATAATTTGTCAATACAGTTGACCCTTGAACAGCTTGAGTTTGAACTCTACAAGTCTAATTATACATAAGTTTTCTTCTGCCTCTGCTACCCCTGAGACAGCGAGACTGACACCTCTTCTTCTTCCTCCTCAGCCCACTCAATGTGAAGACAATGAGAATGATAACCTTTGTCATACTCTAATTCCATTTATTCAGTAGCAAATATATTTTCTCTGCCTTATGATTTTCTTAATAACATTTTTTAGCTTGCTTTATTGTAAGAATACGGTATATAATGCATATAACCTACAAAATACGTGTTAATCTACTGTCTATCTTATCAGCGAGGCTTCCAGTCAACAGTAGGCTATTAGTAATTCAATTCTGCAGGAGTCAAAAGTTATATATGGATTTAGACTGCACCAGGGTTCAGCGTGCCTCATCTCCATGTTGTTCAAGGGCCAACTATAGGAATCAGTAGTGTTGATATTTTGTGGGTCACAGACACCACTGGAAATATGCCACATCAATATAGATAAATCTATGTACCTTTTCTACAAAACAATGCAAATTCATAAAATTTGACCTATAATTTCATAACTTACATGGTCACAAGATTGATAAACTCATCACCTGTCCTCAAAGAGAATGAAGTAAGGCCCAGAAGACAATCAAGCCCAATTACAGAAGTGGTAGGGGAGGTCTTTGAACTCCATGTTAAGAACTGTGGCAGAGGGATACGTAGAAGGGTCTGAACAAATTATTCGCACCTTGGTTTGGTTGGGTGGTTTGAATATACTTTTTTTCCCTGGGAAATGCCACATCAAAGTGGCTACCTCAATTGCCCACTGATTAATTACTTCCTCCTCTGTACTCCCCCAGCATTCTCTACATTCCTCTATTTGTTTTCAATATATTTAGAAGTTGGTTCCGAAATGAAGCCACTTAACTCATCTCCATCACCTCAAAGTGCCTAGCACACAGTGGGGCACACTAAGCATCTCTTGCACAGAATGAACTAGACCAGTTGAGCACCAACACTCTACAACACGTGTCTCCAGGCAAGTCAGCTCCACGTCTATCCTAGAGAGAAAACCCAGCACAGCCCGGGAGTGACAAAGGGGATAGTTACACACCACAGTGACTAATTCCCAGCTAAAGGGGGAAAGCAGGCTCCATCTGGGAGACAGATGGAAAGCTCCCCTTTTAGCACTCAACATAAATTAAATCTCACTATCCACCAAAACTGAAGGTTTACATTGATTTCGTAAGATTTTTTTTCCCCTCCTTAAATAAAAAAGCCATTTGTTTATGAACTCCAATTTCATGACAAATTTTGCTCCATATTGTGATTATAACACCTAATTTGCTAATTAAACATGCTAATTGCAAGTAGTTACCTCACATAACTATAAGACGCAGAAGTATAATTATGTAATAAAGAGCTTTTATGAAACTTTTGTGGGAAAGCGCTGGCTGAGGAGGCAGCTGCTTCACAAGACCAGGAGTGGTACTCCCTAGGGCCCACTGCATCTGAATTGCCCCTGGGTAACAATTATAACCTGGCTCCATGCTCCAGTTTTACTGTTCATAAGTCTGAGAAAAGCTCCTTCTGCAACCAAGGGCATGAGGACAGAGGCTGTTGGAGGAGGAAGAGGAACCTCTTTACGAACCGAAGGGATTCTGCTGACTTCCAGCTTGAGACTGGAGTGAGCCGAGGCCTTCCATGGGGGCTTTCCTTACAGGAGTTTGTTTCTAATATCCACCCCCGTCAGCTCCCCATCATCATCCACCCACTGAAAGCAAGTCCTGACAACTCTAGTTTCCTTATCTTTTATGAAACAGAATTGCAAGCAAGAAGCAGATCCAAGAGGCAAATGAGAGATTAGTAGAATGAACTTGCCTAATAAAGAACTGGAGGCCAGGCACAGTGTCTCACGCCTGTAATCCCAGCACTTTGGGAGGCCGAGGTGGGTGGATCATTTGAGGTCAGGAGTTCGAGAGCAGCCTGGACAACATGCTGAAACCTCGTCTCTACTAAAAATACGAAAATTAGCTGGGTGTGGCAGCATGCGCCTGTAATCCCAGCTACTCGGGTGGCTGAAGCAGGAGAATCGCTTGAACCCCAGAGGTGGAGGTTGCAGTGAGCCGAGATTGTTCCACTGTACCCCAGCCTGGGTGACAGAGTGAGACTCAGTCTCAAAAAGAAAAGAAAAGAAAAAAGAAAAAGAATAAAAGTAGTGGAAGAAAAGCCATGAAGCTTGGACTTAAGAGTTTGATGATTTGGTATTCAGGCAAATGTAGGAAGGAACTTGGGATAAGTGTTGCTGAACAATATGGATGGAGTTCCTTTAATGTCTTCAGGAGGCACAAGTGAGGATGGGGATTTCTTTTCAGTACCTCTCTATGCTGAAACTGTGCTTCTTAGAATGTGACTTTGCATAAACTCCAGACCACATGAGGTCCCCACATGTATTTGGGCTATACACAATTGTCTTATCTATACTCATTCCTATAAAGCAAATATCTTTTATTTTTCCATTCTTTTTCTCTTCGTACATAATCTAATCACCTTTAGTACATTTATCTAAATATATGAGTGTGGGAGGGTGCATATAAATTCTAGCTGCTTTTTTCTTTTTCTTTCTTTTCTTTTTTTTTTTGAGACAGAGTTTCGCTCTTGTTGAGGAGTGCAGTGGCACGATCTTAGCTCACTGCAACCTCCACCTTCCGGTTTCAAGCGATTCTCCTGCTTCAGCCTCCTGAGTAGCTGGGATTACAGGTGCCTGCCACCACACTCAGTTAATTTTTGTATTTTTAATAGAGACAGGGTTTCACCATGTTGGCCAAGCTGGTCTCAAACTCCCGACCTCATGATCCACCCGCCGCCTCTAGCTGCTTTTACTATAAATCTTCATTATTATCCCAATTGTTACTTCCACAATTGTTCTTATATTCTGTAAGACCTCAGATTCAAACATTCCTTTCCTGTTCTCTTGCCTTTTATTCCTTCCACTCACCATCATCACATCTATATAAGCAGATTAAGTGGGTCTTTATATTTCTAATCAGTAGACCAAAGTTAAAGATAAGTAAACACTTAAGCTGAAGCATATGAAAGAAACCCATAGAAAAGTTGAAACTATGTCATGTGAACTAACTGAAGTTCAGCCACTGTAATGTCCTGTTATTTTGTTCCCATTACTCTCTGCAAGATGCTATATAATCCTCTCATCAGTTTGTGCATTTAAAATATTATCTGTGCGCAAAACTACCAGGTTAGATTGTTTTTTCCATCTCTTGTTACATACATAATTGAAGCTACACCCCAGCAGCCATGAATTAAGTTGTATCACATTAAAGTGACAGTAGAATTCACAGTGGGAAATGGGAGAGACACTTAGATAGCACCTTGTCAAGACTTTGTTCCTATTTCCTTACTGCTGTGGAGCAACAGACCAGCTAAGCCTGATGGCTCCCAAGCACACTGGCACGACAGCACATTCTCATTTATTTACAACTGGAACTCACAAGCTCAGTCTTTTGTGTATTTTGTGTTTTCGTTATTATTATTATTATTTTGGAGTCAAACACAGCAAAAGCTTCCCGAACCTTCCCATAACCAAGAGCACCCAAAGTAACTCAAGGAAACAAAACCACCAACAGCCAGCCTGGGCATTGGTGGTGGTACAACCTGACCAGCAACAATTTCCTGAGAGAAATTAACGTATGTTTGGAAACTTCATTTCACTTCATATGACAGAAAGAGTTTGAAATGAAGGTTATACAAAATCGAAGAAAAGATATTCACAATAGCACAGTTCTTAGCTCACAGAAGGAGATCCATAAAGATTTGGTGAATGAATATTTTTTAAGAAAGCAAGCATTGCAATTGGTGGTCCACAGCTTAAATTTTTCCCTCAAACATTGTGCTTATTGTGATAAATATAAATTCCATGTATAATTCCACATGTTATATTTTCTATGTTATATTTTCTTTTCTTTTCTTTTTTTTTTTTTTATTTGTAACAGAGTCTTTATCACCCAGGCTGGAGTGCAACGGCACCATCTCAGCTCACTGCAACCTCCACCTCCCAGGCTCAAGCGATTTTCCCAGCTCAGCCTCCCTCCCGAGTAGTTGGGACTACAGGCACACAACAACACACCTGGCTAATTTCTGTGGTTTTTGTAGAGACAAGGGTTTTGCCATGTTGCCCAGGCTTGTCTCAAACTCCTTAAGCTCAGATGATCCATCTGCCTCGGCCTCCCAAAGTGCTGGGATTACAGGCATGAGCCACCATGCCCAACCTTAATTCCATATATTTCATGAAAGAGGGAAAATACTTTCTTCAGAGGCCACAATGTAGAAAACTCTCCTGGGTTTTGATTCTTAAATTCCTTTTTAAAAACTCTTTATTTTGGCCAGGCATGATGGTTCATGCCTGTAATCCCAGCATTTTGGGAGGTAGAGGCAGGAAGATTGCTTGAGCTCAAGAGTTTGAGACTAGCCTGGAGTTTGATTGAGTTTGAGACCCTATCTCTATAAAAAATAAAAATTAAAAGTTAAAAAAAAGACATTATTTTAAGATAATCTTAGACTTAGAGAAAAGTTACAAAAAATAGTACAGAGTTCCCCTACACCCTTCACTCTGTTTCTCTTTATATTGACCCTTACATAACCATAGAGCAATGATCAAACCTGAGAACTACTGTTAACTAAATGCAGAATTATTCCGATTTCACTAGTTTTCCATTAATGTCCTTTTACTGTTTCAGAATCCAATCTAGGATTTCAATTTGCATTTGGTTGTCATGTCTCCTAAGGCTCCTCCCACCTATGACAATTTCTTCTCTCCTTGTCTTTATGACCTTGGCACTTTTAAAGAGTACTGTTTAGTTATTCTGTAGAAAGTCCCTCATTTGTGTTTGTCTGATGTTTTCTCATTGCTTTATTGAGGAAATGGATTATTGGAGTGTATACCATGGAGGTGATGTGGCTTCTCATTTGTCAAATCAGGGATTATACGATCTCTACAGGTATTGCTGGTGATATTAACCTCCACCACTTCTCTAACGTGGTGTCTGCCATGTTTCTCCACTGTAAAGTTACTATTTTCCCTTTGTCATTACCAAATATTTGGGGAATATCCTTTGAAACTATGAAAATACTATGTTTCTGTTTAAACTTTTACCTACCAACTATAGCATCCATCAGGAGAGATTGTTGGTGGTAATTATTAGTGTGTGTTGTAATGATGATTTTCTATTTCTTCCATTTCTTTTACATGTATTAATTGGAATTTATCTGCAAAGAAGAGTTGTCACTTCTCCCCCATTTATTTGTTCAGTTCATTATTTATATCAGAATGGGCTGGTGAATGTTTTTATTTTATTCTTTAGGTTGTAAGCTAATACGTCGTCATTAGGTTTGTAGGTCAAGCTGTTCTCACTTTAGCCAGTCAGAGCTCTTCCAGGTATCTCTTGTGCCCTTTCAGCATGCCCCTATCTTTTTGTTTTGTGTTGATTTGTTTAGCATTTCCTTAGTATTTGGCATTCCCAGATACTCCAGGCTCATTCTGTATTTTCCCCACCCCAGCTGGGGGATCAACCAATTCACCAAAGAGCCCTTGGTTGCTTTTATTTAGAGAATGGGGTTTAGAATGGTGCTACTGAAATGTCACAAATTTATTGTTTTGAATATTGTCCTAGGCAAGTCAGTGCTTCAGGAAGTCTCCCATTCCAACCACCCCGACCTACCCATAGAACAGAAAGCACAACCCTTTGTCCCAATTGTAAGCAGCATATTGATACTCAGCCCTGCTTACCAAGAGCAGTATTGTTTTTAATTCACAATCATTATGACAGGGATAACAAAGGTCACATTGGATGCCAGTCTTAATCCTGGGGCAGGATCCTGGACTCCCCAGCTGTGGCTGATATCACAGTCCTTTGTTGCTAGGTTATGAAGAAATACTGGAAGAGTACAAGATGCAAGCAGGTCCCATAAAAGAGGTCACAGTAGTTGGAGGCTATGGGGCAGGCACTCGGAGTCAGAGCAGCAGCAGTTTCCAACCAGTTATTTCTATATCTTAAGTAGCAGTAGAACCATACGTGCACATAGCAGCTGATTATCAGCCTTGCTCTTACAATCTTATAGTGCCAGTCTTGTGCAAACGGGGTCCTAATTCTCATTAATGACACTACAGTCCTGTCATTTTTCACCTTCCACCTGACAGCCAGGACTGAGACTCGGAAGTCAGCTCCAGCTGCCTTTGAATCCCCATTTCTTCCACACATCATTCTAGTCAAGTCATTTGAGCTCTCTGAGCCTCTGTTACCTCAAAAGGGATAATGAGATTACCTACCTCACAGTACTGACTATGTGATAGAATCCATATAAAGCATTCAGAACAGTGCCTGACACATGGTAAATGTTCAACAAACATTAGCACTATTGCTGTTATTAGTAAGGGGTTTCAATGCAGACCCCAAGAGAGGGTTCTTGGATTGCGCACAAGAAAGAATTTGAGGCAAATCCATAGAGTAAAGTGAAAGCAAGTATATTAGGAAAGTAAAGGAATAAAAGAATGGCTGTTCCATAGGCAGTGCAGTGGCTTGAGCTGCTGGCCTAAGGGTACTTAATAGTTACTTATTGCTTATGTGCTAAAAAAAAAAAAAAAAAAAAAAAGGTGTATTATTCATAAGTTTTACAGGAAAGGCATGGGCAATTCCCAGAACTGAGGGTTCCTCTCCCTTTTCGACTGTATAGGATGAGGTTCCCATGGTATTTGTAAACTGTCATAGTGCTGGTAGGAGTGTCTTTTGGCATGCTAATGCATTATAATTAGTGTATAATGAGCAGTGAGGATGACCAGAGGTGGCTCTTGTCACCATCTTGGTTTTTGTGGGTTATGACCAACTTCTTTATTGCAACCTGTTTTATCAGAAAGGTCTTTATAAACTGTATCTTGTGCCAACCTCCTATCCTGTGACTTAGAATGCCTAATCTCCTGGGAATGCAGCCCAGTAGGTCTCAGCCTTAGGTTACCCAGCCCCTATTCAAGACGGAGTCGTTCTGGTTCAAACACCTCTGACCTTTCTGCTACTACTACTACTACAAATAATAAATATTATAATAAATGTTAGCCATTATTTGATCTATCATTGAGTTTTTTTTCTATCCTCCACAGAACCAGAAAACATTACAGAATTCACTATATTCCCCACAAAAGAAACTTTTGTATTTTGTCAAGATGATACTATAACAATGAGATGGAGAGTTCTACTTCCAGTTATTAATTACCCAAGCATATTTCATATAACTAATCAACTTTAAATGGAATGGTAAGTTAATGAAATTTTTCTCTGCTCTATCTTTATGAAACCAGGAACAGTAATTGCACAGGAGAAATCTGATCTCTGTTGGCATGATTACGTACGTTATTAATTAGTTTTAATGCAAATACCTTGGGCACATTTTTAAAGTTTGTACCATGTGTAATTATACTCCAGGATACTGGAAGCAAAAGTAATCTTAATGATAATTTAGTTTGATAAATTTGTTTTGCATAAAAGATCATTGAATCCCAGAAAAGTTAAGTGACTTTCCCAGGGTTACATAGCCAGGTAGTGTGTGTCTACCTCAGGACCTCCATGCTTTTTTTTTTTTTTCAGACATGAAATATCATCCTGCAGATAATTAATTGGTACTTCTCAATCAGAGGTAAATTTTGTCCTGATGACTCTAAACTTTAGCCAACTTCTGTGTTGTATCCCATGTCTTCCAACTCGTAGCATCCCAACAGGTGATTTAAGAAAAACTCGTAACAGTGATAACAATACCCTTTCAGCTTCCAGAAGTGTTAACTCACCATAGCCCTGGGATCACCATACTGCAAATGAGAAAGCTTAAGCTCTGAGATCTGGAATTTGGAATAACAAACTCCTCTCTTGGTAATCAAAGAAGACTTCATGGAAGAGGTGGTATTTGAACTATGACTTAAAGAATAAGTAGAATATTACCCACTGGGCCAGAGCAAAAAAGAGGAAGGCAATCCAGGTTAAAAAAAAAACAACAACAACAGCATCAGCAAAAACAAGTAGGATATTAGAATGTTCATTAAGAAACTTCCTCTCCTGCTTTGATTTAATGTATTAAACACTGCACAGGAGGCATCAAATGATAGAGATATTTTTATTGGTCATGGAATTTCAAGGGCTTATCAAATGGTTAATGAGCAAGGATTGTGTACATTTTGTGGTTACAACTTTAACTAATAGACAGAAGAGGAATTCGAATTTTATCATCCAGTGTCCATAAAACAGAATCATGGTACTGTAATTATTAACATAATCATTAAAAAACAGTTTAGTTAAATTTAAGAAAACCTAGACACATCAAGACATAGTGTCTTCATCAAAGCAGCTCAAGTCCAGATAAAACAACCCTCCTGAATTGACTGTGATACTTTGAAATAAAATCCTTGGAGCGCCAATTACAGCAGTCTCTGAAAAGCAATTATTATCAGCCTCCACTGCTTTTCACCAAGCATTCTAATTGAATTACATTTTCTCTGTTTAAAAGGTAGTAGTGTACTGAAAGATATGGCAGTAGAAAAAAAGAGTTCATGTTAATAAAAAAGTGTTTTTTATATTGAGGATAATTAGTCTTGGTCTTACTGTTTCCAAGAGAGACATGGGATTATGAACTCATTAATTTCAAGTGGTCATTGCTGCAAAATAATTTCTTTAGTGTTGGGGGAATTGTTATCCCTGGGTGGAGAGGATCTAGGAGAGAAGAGACAGAGCTTGATCATCTTCAGCATCCGCCCTGCCCAGGCTGCTCAATACCTTCCAGGGATCTCCTCCAGTCCAACTTCCTCATTCCAAGCTAAAACAGGTTTACAGATTTGTTTTATTGATTGTGAATATTTAACAATTGCATTTGGCTTCCAACTCCTGTAGATGAAACAGCCATTTACACAACTTATGAATTCTCTTTTCACATCTATAATGCTGGGGAACAAAGTGGATGTGTGCTTCCCTGGCAGAAAACCAAGCCACATTGACCTTTTACAGAAAAGGCTTTTTCCCATCATTCTCACAGTTCATCGTTTATCTGGAGGCTCTAAAATTCCTCTTGTTTCTAAATGTACCATCTCTCTGGATGGTGGTGAAGAATCATTGCATTTTCTGGGTGGAAAGAGTCATTTTGATCATATGCCCACTGATTTATTTTATAGATGAGGAGATCCAGAGGTATAGTTCTTAAGAGGATTCCTCAAGGTCACCAAGATATTAGGCAAAACAGGGACTAGGCTGTAGGTCACCTGCGTTCCAGTTCCACTAAGGCAGGGAATATTCTATGACAATGAAGCCTATTTGATTCTGAAGTCAACATTTGGTATTGACTTAGAGAATGAGGTTAATCTCCACCCTATATCACTTTTTTTTAACCTTGGATAGTCACTGCTTCTTAGAATCTTCATAACACTGTTTCAAATCCACTGTGTGAATATTCCTTTAAAAAATTTCAATTGCACATCTCTACACCCTATGTGAGACCTTCTAGATCAGAATGTACCATATACATTAAAGTTTAAAACAGTTGATCCTTAAATAAGATAGCTTTGATTGCATGGGTCCATCTATAAGTAATTTTTTAATAAAACTTATGTCAAGTGTGCCTGCCTCCTCTTCTACTTCCTTCACCTCTCCCACCTCTGTAGACCGTGAGAAAGCAAGACTAACCTCTCCCCGTCCTCCTATTCCTCAGCCTGCTCAACCTAAAGACAACAAGGATGAAAATGTTTTTGATGATCTACTTCCACTTAATGAATAGTAAATATATTTTCTCTTCCTTATGATTTTCTAAATAACATTTTCTTTAGCTTACTTTATTGTAAGAATACAGTATATACTGTATATAACATGCAAAATATGTGATAATGGACTCTTTTTGTTATTAGTAAGTCTTCTAATTCTGCTTCTGTTTAGTAAGGCTTTTGTAATTAGTAAGACTGAAGCTTGAGACCTAGTCTCTCCCCTCCTACCTGCACTTTGGCCCCTGTTTATTTAGCTGTTGGAGTGGTGCTACCTTCAAGCTTGATGGCATGATAGGCATGATATATTGACCACTACCAAACCCTGAAATGGTGTTGGTTCATAATGGAAATCTACATGTCAGCTACATAAATTGCAGAGCCCAGCGCAAAATTAAAATGCATATCCTCTTGTGCAAAAATAATTAAGAATTTCTAGATGGTGATCGCAAAGCATTAAACCAAGAGCTGAATACTTGCAGTCAACAGTAGGCTATATGAGTAGTCAAGTTTGGAAGGAGTCAAAAGTTATATACAGATTTTTGTATGTACAGTGTGGGGTTGGTGCCCCTAATTCCCATATTGTTCACGAGTCAACTGTATTGCTCTTCCCCTATAGCTTTCAGCCTGGGGTGAATAGGTTGAAGGATTACATAGATATCATCAAGGTATCTTTTCTGAACCATGCATATCTAGCACTTGTCAAACAGGGAGGGAAGGTAGTAGCTAGGGTAGTCTTAAAAAGAATATCCCCCAATATGCAAACTATTGCTCTAAAGAATATCAGGAACAAAGATACATCAGGTTAAATATTCTACAAGTAGAGTAAATGGGTTCTATGTATTTATTTCCAGCTGCTTATACTAAAAGCCACATATATGATAGAATGATTTAAAAAAGAGAGAAAATCAATGTAATAAAGATGGTCAGGGAGAAAAAAGCTGCACCAAAAACTGAGGTTAATGACATTTGCTAAGATAGAGCATGTAGCAACTTCTGAGCTTCCTGGCATCCAATGCAAAAAGGAAGTACAATATGCCACAGTGCTCTCACAGTCTAACTGCAGTATAAAAGAGTATTGGATTTTTTTCCCAAGCATAAAATTCTGAGATATTTTAATGAAAATTTATACATTGAACACCACTGGAGCTGTGTCTGTCCTCAGAGCCTTTAGAAAGATACAGAAAGAGGCCAGGAGCGGTGGTTCATGCCTGTAATCCCAGCACTTTGGGTGGCCGAGGTGGGTGGATCACCTGAGATCAGAAGTTGGAGACCAGCCTGGCCAACATGGTGAAACCCCGTCTCTACTAAAAATATAAAAATTAGCTGGGCATGGTCGTCCATCCCTGTAATCCCAGCTACTCTGGAGGTTGAGGCAGGAGAATCGCTTGAACCCAGGAGGCAGAGGTTGCAGTGAGCCAAACTCATGCCACTGCACTCCAGACTGAGTGACACAGTGAGACTCTGTCTCCAGAAAAAAAAAAAAAAAAAAAAAAAAAGATACAGAAAGATTGTCTGCAGGGTTGTTCCAGCACACGTCCAGTACATAGGTCAAAGCAGTAGGATTCTGGCCCCTTCATATTTCTTGATCTCACATTATTGTGCATCATGAGGAAACGAGAAACAGAAAAAAGACACTTAAGAAGGGTAATACAGCATACCTGACTTTGCCTGTGTCATGTAGATAAAAATTCTCCACATAAAACAGTTGCCAGGCACAGGGAATATAGCAGCTCCCACAGCTGCCTCGATGCTAATGATTCCTGTAGGGATCCAATCCAATGCAAGGGTAGCTTTGCATTAGATGCATTGTGATTCACGAAGGTCTCACCCATGAACAGGGTCTTAAAGACACAGGCATCCAAGCAATCATACGCTTTAGAGAATTCTAGGGAAATTCAATCTTTACTGCAGTGGCTAACTGCAGCACCCCTTAAATTACCGTCTCAAATATGTCAGTGTAAAAACCAAGCTGCCGCTGCCTTTGGCTGAAAATTGTTTGACTTGTTTGTTATTCTGTCAAAATATTTTTTAGAACATTTCTTAAGGCTATAAAACAAAACAAAATAACTCCTCCAGGTCAGAAGCTCTCCAGAGATCCATAAAGATAATGTTTTGTTCACCTAAAGGGGGAAAATTATTCAAAACAAAAACTCATAACTTGGCCTATAGGTTTTACCTAACTCCTTTGGAACAGTGCAGTGGAACTCTAAAATACAGTAAGTTTGTCCTCCAAAGGAAGAGGCTATCAAAAGGAATGCAAAAAGTCTAATTTAGTAATGTTTTATTGAACAACCAGATTAAAACTCACATAATTTTACTCTTTTGCCAGTTGCTGTGTGTTTTTCAATTTTGTTTTTAAACCCTGGGCCTGTGACATAAACAGATATTATCAGGCATACCACTGTATCATCTCTCAGGGAGGAGGTGGCCTCAGGACCAGCAGGCAATTTTGTCTGAGCTGCCAAGTGCTCTGGGAAAGAGAAATGTCATTCCCTCACCAAGGGGATTTCACTGTGGACCTTCACTCATATTGCTAATTGCTCCTGTGCCTAATTCTCAGGCCATGCTTGAAATCATCCAGTTCAAAGCAGAAACTCCTAAGAGATTATTCCTCACTTGCAAATTTGGCATTCAAATTAAAGAATGAAAGTTACAGGTCCTCAGGCCTTTCCTTTCTTTATTGATCTTTACAAAGACTTTACTCCTCTGCTGTTCCATATGTCAGTCTCGACCTGATACACTGAAGACTTTCCATGAGAAATTCACAACTGAAAGCTAGCACTGAATTTGGCTACTTTACTCAGGGTTGGACTGAACTAAGAATTGGATGGTTAAATCCAGGAAACTGTCAGAGCCTTTGGGAGCCTGATAGAAGATGGTGTCTGCATAACATTGAAGACTGAAGCTTGAGACTTAGTCTCTTCGCCCTTACCTTCACTTTGGTCCCTGCGTATTTAGCTGTTGCAGCAGCACTACCTTCAAGCTTGATGGCATGATACAGTCACCACTACCAAGCCCTGAAATGGTGTTGGTTCATAATGGAAATCTGCATGTAGGACTAGCTATGTAAATTGCAGAACCCAGCACAAAATGAAAATGCATATCCTCCTGTGCAAAAATGATTAAGAATTTCTAAATGGTGATGGCAAAGCATTAAACCAAGTGCTGAACACTTCTAAGCACAGGACCCTGTGTGACCATGAAACCAGCCCTATCTGCATGGTTGCTCCCTAGAGACTGAGAAAGTTCTCAGCAGCTTTATCAACATAAGACCAGAGTTTTTCTCCCGATCTCATAGACTCTCAGGATGGAGGAGAGCTTGCAGTCAGCAGGTCCTATCTGAGGGTTTTTCTCATGACAAACCCTCTTCTGCTGCATCCTGCTTTCGCTCTGCCCATCATGATTCTAATTTGGAGTCAGGGTTGCAGTTTCTGTTTTAGAGCCTCTAGTTCCTTAGATATTCCTGGTCTCCATAGTTGAAGATCCTCTTTTCTTGAGTCAAACATCACTACTGTCTTCAACGATTCATTCTGTGATATGATTTTAAGTCCCTTTCCTGGGCAACAAGTATTCACCTATATTTCCTTTATCACATTGCACCCAGGTCAGAGGATAACATTCTTGGTGCTGTCCAGCTCATAGAATTGCCTACTACCTCAGTCATTGTCCCAGATATGAGGTTTGTACTCTTGAATAACTCATGTCACTCTCTGAGACCCAAGAGCTCTCCCTTAGAAATGAAAGCATTAATAAGGAGGATTCAGTTGACCATTACAGATCCTTCTGTCATTCTCTCACTCTCCTAAAACAATTTAAAGTTATGTAGATGGGTGTAAAATGTTTCCCCAAATCATACAAGAATGTGCAGATTCTCAGAGGCTAAGAGCTCCTAAGATGACACATTCCACAAAATCATTTTGATGGGACCACTTCTGGAAGAAGTGTAGCCTTGAGCATCTCCTGCCTCCAGTACTAGTGGAGGGGAGAGGGCTCCATCCAAGCACACTTCCCACTTTCTTCACATTGTCTCATAAGGCCAAAAATGCAACTTCCTCCTTTCATTTTGAAATGGCAGTAACTTCTACCTTATCCCTTCAGGAGAACAGCCTAGAGAGATAGAACACAGGACATCAGGGCCACAGAATGGAAAGGGCAGATCCACGAGTCACACAAAAATCAAAGGCAGTGTTTGTCCAAAGATAAAGCTCCTATTTTTAGTATTTTTCACAGGCCAGACTAGCTGGTTCCACTTAGACACCAAACAAAAAAACAAAAAACTCTGAAGTGCTAAATATGATTATCTTATTGAACATTTTATAAAAGAATTCCAAATACAATATTTTATTTAATCTTTATAATATTAAGACTGGTCAATATTATTATCTTCTTTTTATGATGAAGCCTGGCATCATTCTCACCTGTTGCTTTAAGGATATCATAAAATGTGTCTGACTAACCCAATAGTATTGTACTTGAAAACATTACATTTATAACAAGAAGAAAGAAAAATAAAATTCATTGAAGTTAGAGGACTGGGAGAAAATGCTAAGACACTCAGAGAAAGAGAGATAATAATGTAAATGGGATGACTACTAAGCACCTTTCTAGTTCTCAGCGTTCTAGCTCAACATTTCCCAAAGTGGTATCCCAAAGAGCGCTAGTCCACAGGCTATTCATAGATATGTTGAGAACATAAGTGTTTAATGCTCAAACAGGCTTGAGAGACTAATAAAGTAAAACCAGCCAGGTGCGATGGCTCACACCTGTAATCCTAACACTTTGAGAGGTCAAGGTAGGGGATCACTTGAGCTCAGGAGTTCGAGACCTGCCTGGGCAACATAGGAAGACCCCATCACTACAAAAAGTCAAAAAATTAGCCAGGCGTGGTGGCATGCACCTACGGTCCCAGCTACTTGGGAGGCTGAGGTGGGAGGATTGTTTGGGCCCAGGAGGTCAATGCTGCAGTAAGCTTTGATCACACTGCTGCACTCTAGCCTGGGGGAAAGAGTAAAACCCTATCTCCAAAAAAAAAGTAAAACCAGGTGCTTTGCTGTGTGACTCCTTAGGGTCATGGACATGTATTCTATATCTCCTAATGGCCGATATTAGGCATAATTTAGGAAACATTTTTCAAATTCTTGCAGGCCACTTGCCTGCTTCGTTTTACATCGGGAATCCAGGATCTGTGGTGTCATTGCTGATCCTATTTCCAGATAGCTTGATAAAGTATCTCAAAGCACTAACTCTGAGTCATTGCATCTTTGCTGCTCTCTGCTCTGAAGAACTTGGATAAGTAAAACCTGTAAATAATGCAGGAAGAAAAAAACAGCCAGTCACATCTCCATGGGCTAAATCAATGCTATACCCATCCCTATTAAAATGCAACTTCAGTCTGATTCAAGGACTTTGTGATCTCATATTTGAAACAAGAATCTGTTCTGGATAAGTAAATGATATTTGGATCTGAGGCAATCGTCATCAGTTCCTTATGGTAAAAGGCTATTTCCAATGATTTCCATATAATTCGATGTTTAAGGTCTTTTTCCTCCAACCACCCCCACATAAAACATGCTAAAACTGAATGTTCATGAAAAATAAATATCAAAAATATATTTGTATGCGATTTCAAGAATATCTGCTACATGGGCCTCTCATCCTTTTATTCTTGGTTTAAGTAACTTCTCCAAAGTCACTCAAAGCCATTTCTCAAAAACCATCATGGAACTCCAAGTCCTTTGTGTCAGTGAAGGTACTGGGATGGTGCAAAGTGGCAATGGAGCCAGGGGTGAAAGGGTGATTGAGAGCCCATTATGCTTTCTAGGTGAGGTTGAGTGATGGTCATTAATACAATGTTACTGGGAAAAATTAGATCAGACAGACCAGATGGAACAATCCTTTAAACAAGAAGAAATTGTTTGCAGGTGTAAACAAGCATGAAATAGGATTCTGCTAATGAGTTTTCATTACTAGCTAAATACATAATCAAACAATTTGAGCCCTATTCACAACAGTGAGAAATCAATTATTCATCAAAAATCTTAGGGTATGTATTGACTACCTTGGTATGTGTCTAACCTGGTCTATAATGAATGAATGTTTCAGTTTGATCAAGGGCATATTATTAGCACATAGGTAATGAAAAAATCAAAAACAGCTGAAAAGTTCTGAGTTTATGAAAACCCAAAGCAGTTGAAAATTTTTCTTCAAGACTTTTCTTAAATAAAAGAAATATTGATCAAGGTGAAAATTAAATGAACTGCTTTTGAGAAATTGCTAGAATAATTGGACATCTATGTTAGGAAAAATGAACCTGAACCCATATCGTATACCTATAAAATTTTAATATGAAATGGATCATAGACCCAAATGTAAAACTTCAAACATAAGATTTCCAAAAGAAAACACAGAAGAAAACCTTTGTAACCTTGGGTTAGGCAAAAATGTCTTAGAACACAAAAAGCATAAATCATAAAAGAAAAAAGTGATGAATTGGACTTCATCAAAATTTAAATATTCTAAAAATACTGTTAAGAAAATGAAAAGAAAAACAATAGGCTGGGAAAAATATTTTCAAAGTACATATCTGATAAACAACTATAGTCCAGATTACACAAAGAACTCTCAAACTCTATAATAAGAAAACAGCCTAATTTTTAAAATAGGTAATAGGCTGGGCATGGTGGCTTCTGCCAGCACTTTTGGAGGCTGAGGTGAGAGGATCACTTGAGGTCAGGAGTTCAAGCCAGCCTGACCAACATGGTGAAACCCTGTCTCTACTAAAAGTACAAAAATTACCTGGGCATGGTGGTGAGTCCCTGTAATCCCAGTTACTCTGGAGGCTGAGGCAGGAGAATAGCTTGAACCCTGGAGATGGAGGTTGCAGTGAGCCAATCACACCACTGCACTCCAGGCTGGGCGACAGAGTGAGACTCTGTCTCAAAAAATGATAATAAATAAAATAAAATAAAATAAAATAAAATAAAATAAAATGGGTAACAGATGTGAACACTTCACCAAAGAAGATATATGATGGCAAAGAAATAAATGAAAAGATGCTCAACATTATTAGTCATTAGAGAAATGCAAATTAAAATCACAATAGGCACAACCATTAAAATGACTTAAATATTTTAAATTGACAATGGTATGTGCTGGTGAGGTTTTGAACTGTGGTAGACAGAATAACGCCCCCCAAAAATGTCCATATCCTAATCCCAGGACCTTTGAGTATATTATATTACATGGCAAGGGAGGAATACAGCTGCAAAGGAAAGTAAATTTGTGAATCATTTGACTCTGTCTCAAAAAATAAATACCCAGGTTGTATACCCAGGCTGTATACCCTGTATACCCAGGCTGGAGTGCAGTGGCATGATAGCAGCTCACTGTAACCTCCTCCTCCTGGACTCAAGCAGTCCTCACACCCCAGCCTCCCAAGTAACTGTGAGTACAGGCCCGTGCCACCACACCCAACTAATTTCTTTTTTTTTCTTTTCCTGTAGAGATGGGATTTTCACCATGTTCCCCAGGCTGGCTGGTCTTGAACAACTCCCACCTCAGCCTCCCAAAGTACTGGGATTACATGTATGTGTCACCACACCCGGCCTCATCTGACTTTAAAAGAAGGAAATTCTCCTGGATTATGCAAGTATCTGATGTAGTCATAAAAGCCTTTAAATTTGGAAGCAGGCAGAAGAGTAAGTGTCAGGGTGATGCTATATAAAAAGACTCAACCAGCCATTGCTGAATTTGCAGATAGAAGGGACACAGAGCAAGGGACGCAGGTAGCCTAAAGAAGCTGGAGAGGCAAGGGAACAGATTCTCCCATAGGCTTTCTAGAAAGGAATGCAGACTGCCCCAACCTTAATTCTAGCTCAGTGAGACCCATTTTGGATATTTGACCTCCAGAGCTATAAGATAATAAATGTAGGCCACCAAGTTTGTGGCAATTTTTATAACTGTCATAGAAAACAAACACATAAACTAATGGAAACGCTCCAAAATTGCTGATAGGCATGCAAAAGGGTGCAGCTACTCTGGAAAAATCCTGACAGTGTCTAATGAAGTTAAAAATACATCCACCATATGACCCAGCAATCCCATTCCTAGATATTTAAACAGAAATTCACGGAAATGTTTTTTGTGGCTTTTTTTCATAATTCTTCAACTGGTGAATGAGTAAACTGTGGTACACTCACACAGTGGAATTCTACTCAGCAATACACAGGGTTGAATTACTGGTCCATGCAACAACATGGATGATGCTGAAGTGAAATGAAGTAAAGTGAAAAAAAGCCAGACTCAAAAGTCTATAGACTATATGACTCATTTACATGGTTTTCTGGAAAAGGCAAACCTATAGGGACAGAAACCATCAGTGGTTGCCAGGGCCTGGAGTCAGGTGAGAAGATTGACTGCAAAGGGGCATTGTGGAATTTTTTGAGGTGATGGAACCATATCTTGATTGTGATGGTGGTTCCTTGGTTGTATGCATTTGTCAGAACTGATAGAACTGTACACCAAAACAGGTGGACTAAATTTATGTGTGAGTTTTACCTTAGTATGCTCAATGATAGGTGATTGATTGATTGATAAATAGATAGATACATAGATAGACATCCATAAATAAAATTCTCAGCTAACTACTACTTAGAAGTCAGGCTGCATTTGAAGTCAGGGAATCAGAGAAGCCCCATCTATAAATGGCTCCTTTCTGCTGTTTTACAAGAGTTACTTTTCAGAAAAAAAGAATTTAGAACTGGAAGGAATTTAGGCCAGGAGCATTGGCTCATGCCTGTAATCCCAGCACTTTGGGAGGCCAAGGCGGGAGGATCACTTGAGCCTAGGAGTTCGAGATCAGCCTGGCCAACATGGTGAAATCCCTGTCTCTACTAAAGTTACAAAAATTAGCTGGGCATGGTGGCACATGATTGTAATCCCAGCTACTTGGGAGGCTGAAGACAGGAGGATTGATTGAACCCAAGAAGCAGTGGTTGCAGTGAGCCAAAATCATGCCACTGCACTCCAGCCTGGGCCACAGAGTGAGACTCCATCTCTCAAAAAAAAAAAAAAAAGAACTGGAAAGAATTTAAAAGATAATTTAGCTCATTGATTTTCAAACCAATTTTAGGTTTCAGAATCCTGTGTCCAAATATAGTAATATTAAGTAGGTAGTGTGTGTGATATGGTTTGGCTATGTTCCTACCCAAATCTCATCTTGAATTACAATTTTCAAAACTGCCATGTGTGGTGGGAGGAACCCAATGGGAGGTGATTGTATTATAGGGACCTGTGTTTCCTGTGCTGTTCTCCTGACAGTGAGCAAATCTCATGAGATCTGATGATTTTAAAAATGGGAGTTTCCCTACACAAGCTCTCTTTGCCTGCTGCCATTCACGTAAGACTTGACTTGCTCTTCCATGCCTTTCACCTTTGCCATGATTGTGAGGCCTCCTCAGACATGTGGAACTGTGAGTCCCTTAAACCTCTTTCTTTTGTAAACTGCCCAGTCTTGAGTATTTATCAGCAGAGTAAAAACAGACTAATATAGTAAATTGGTACCAGTAGAGTGGGGAGCTGCTAAAGATACCTGAAAATGTGGCAGTGACTTTGGAACTGGGAAACAGGCAGAGGTTGGAACAGTTTGGAGGGCTCAGAAGAAGACAGGAAAATTTGGGAAAGTTTGGGACTCCCTAGAGACTTGTTGAATGGCTTTGACCAAAATGCTGATAATGATATGGACAATGAAATCGAGGCTGAGGTGGTCTCAGATGGAGATGAGTAACTTGTTGGGAACTGGAGCAAAGGTGACTCTTGTTATGTTTTAGTAAAGAGACTGCTGGCATTTTGCCCCTAACCTACAGGTTTGTGGAAGTTTTAACTTGACAGAGATGATTTAGGGTATCTGGTGGAAGAAATTTCTAAGCAGCAAAGCATTCAAGAGGTGACTTGGTTACTGTTAAAGGTATTCAGTTTTATAAGGGAAGCAGAGCATAAAAGTTTGGAAAATTTGCAGCCTAACTGCGATAAGAAAGAAGAATCCCATTTTCTGAGGAGAAATTCAAGCTGGCTACAAAAATTTACATAAGTTACAAGGAGCCAAATGTTAATCCCTAAGACAATGGGGAAAATATCTCCAGGGCATGTCAGAGGTCCTCACACCAGCCCCTCCCATCACAGTCCCAGAGGCCTAAGAAGAAAACATGGTTTTGTGATAATGAATGAGTCTCACGAGATTTGATGGTTTTAAAAAGAGCAGTTCCCCTGCACAAACTCTTTTTTCACCTGCCACCATCATGCAAGACATGACTTGTTCCTCCATGCCTTTCACCTTCCACCATGATTGTGAGGCCTCCCCAGCCATGTGGAACTGGAAGTCCAATAAACTTCTTGCTTTTGTAAATTGCCTAGTCTCAGGTATGTGTTTATCAGCAGCATGAAAATGAACTAATACAGCGTGGTAGACACTGTTGCAAGCCCTTTATATTACCTCTTTTAACCCCCAAAGACATCCCTATGACTATAGTTAATAATAAAAATATATATATTGTTAATAATAACAATAAGTTTGCAGATATGGAAACTGAGGCTTACATAACTCACACAGCTGGAGTTGTTGAATGAACATTTAAACTCTGTTGATTTGATTCTAAAGCACATTCTTGTAACCATTACATTTTACAGCCTCTTTTCTATGAAATCTCTATATGATATTCCTTTAAAACAAATATGTGTGGGGCTACTTGGGCTGTGAATGTGTGTGTTTGGGTGTGTGTAGTGGGGGTGTGGGTCTGGATCCTGTTGGTGGTTTCACAATAACAATATAACTTGAATACTATTGATCCAGTCCAAATGATGATTATATAAGGAAGAATTTGAAGCCCAGAGAGGTCAAGTGACTTGTTCTAGGTCACACATCTAGTTAGTGACTGAGGCACAACTCCTGACTCTAGGTCTAATGTTACTTCCTCAACGTAATGTCAACTTGCAATACAAAGCCCATTTAAAAATGTTAACACAAATAGTCCCTTAACCCATCCAAGACAAAAATCAGTAGGAAAATTAACCTGATAAGTTGGCTTTCCTCTCTCTGTGCTATACTTTATGATTTTTAAAATAAAGATTGTTATATTTAAAGAAACAATGTTGATCCCCCCCAAAAAAACTGGTTGTAGGCTGGGTGTAGTGGCTCATGACTCTTAATCCCAACACGTTGGGAGGCCAAAGCTGGAGGATTGCTTGAGCCCCAGAGTTTGAGACCAGCCTGGGCAGCATAGTGAGACCCTGTATCTACAAAAAATACAAATTAAAAAATTGGCCGGGTGTGACAGTGCGTGCCTATAGTCCTAGCTACCCAGGAGGCTGAAGTGGAAAGATTCCTTTGAGACAATCACATATAAAGGGAACCCTGGAGAACCTCCCACCAGCCTGTACACTGGGAGGAATGCGCACTGGGGTAGAGCCACGGAAGTTTGTGCTGTTTGCCGCGGGGAGGAGCCTGGCCTCTCCTGTTCCCGGGTGGTAACCTGGGATTCAATCTGTGAGACAGCACGCCTACCAGAAGGACTCTCGCTTTGCTGAGAGTTCCTGCTTCCCTTTTTCTTCTTTTTCACCCAATAAACTCTGCCCTTCTCATCCTTCAAAATGTCAGCAAGCCTAATCTTTCATAGTTGTGTGACAAAAACCTGGCTGTTAGCTGAACTAAGGAGAGTCCTACAACACCTCGAGCCCAAAAGATGAAGGCTGCAATGTGCTATGATTGTGCTACTACACTCCGGCCTGAGTGACAGAGCAAGATCCTGTCATTAATAACCAAATAATATAATAAAATCAAAATTTAAAATGTTATTGTAAAATTTTTTTTTTTAAAGGCCAAAGTCACCCAAAAGACTTGCTTGACCAGCTGATTCCAAAGTCTAGTCTTTGGCCATCTCATGATTATCTGATCCTTTCTAATAGTGTTTGTTACGTGTTTTACAATCCAAATAACTTGAATTGAGTTTTATAATGGAGAAATGAATTTAATTTGTATTTCATGGGCAATACTTCCTTGTACTCCTCACTCTATTCTCAGATACAAATTCTTTCTGTACCCTTGAAACTTGCACTGTACTGGAGTCCCATATGTATGTTATTTCCACTGAGAACTGCACAGTAAACCTAACTAGGAACAAAGGTTTGGCTGATCTTCCTACAAGGAAATTCCAAGAAAATATAGTAGTAGATAAAGTAAGGCAGACCAATTTAAAGCTCAATATAGGAAGTATGTGAATTTAACTGTGCCTATTCACACATAAGGCGAGAGTAAATGGATCTCTACTGATCTCATTATAGAGAACAGGGATTGTGGCCTTACATAGTTTTCAGTAGAAGGTAGGTGTGATCTGGTCTCAGTTCATTAATATGAGTCTGATTCTGTTAGTTCTGCTGACCTCTCTTAGATATTCTGGGATGTAGTCCAGGAGGCATGTCTTTCACTGGGCACTGGCTGTATAGTGGGGATAAACTCACTTCATTTGCTACATCATTTGTTGAGTGCCTACTATGAGCTGTATAGCTGTATTCAGTGTTTTACATCTGTTATATTACTGAACTCCATATAACGTTCCTGGGGTAATCATTGTTATTCATATTTTTATCCTTTTAACTTTATATTTTGATCTTTTATCCTGATTCTAAAGATGCTAAAGAGAGTAAGTAAATTGTTCAAGTTCACATGTCTACTAAGTGGTAGAGGGAATTTGAGCACAGCTCTGTCTGACTTTATATCACAGGCTCTTTTTTTTTTTTTTTTTTTTTTGGTAGATCACATTATCTTCAGAGGCAGAAGTGATGGCAGTATAGCACAATCAAACTAAGCTGGCCAAGAATTTATCCTTTACCCAAATCTGACTCTTTCTACTCCTTAGAGACCATCTGATATTTGTGTTTTGGCTGGGCTAAGATATTAAAGATTCATTAATATCCAAAGAATATTGGGATCAGAAAGAAGTTCAGAACCCATGTGGTCCAACTCCCCTATTTTACAAATTGATTCTTTATTCAACTCATGTTTACTGAGAACCTGTTATATGCTGTACAGTGCTGAGGATACAAATCCTCATGCCTTTCAGGAGATTTTGGTATAGTAGTAGCAAATGACAATAACAGAGATGCCTTAGAGCCCTGGCAATGTGAGGGTTGGGTGGCAGGGGGCTTAATGGAACACAATGAATAGGCATTCCATGCAGATTTTGGAAATTTAGAAAATGTCTTTGTTAAGTACTGGGAAAGATACAAAAGAAATAGAAGATAGCAACTCAAAAGGATTCGAGTTAAGGCCCTAGGGATAAATGGACTTGCATTAAATATCTAAGAACTAGACTGTTTGAATCTAACCTTTCCCTCTTCCTAGTTCCTTGATGGAGGCAAAAGGATGTTGTCATTAGACCCGTGCAGCCAGAACTCCTGGCCAGTGCTGTAAGAATCCATGTAGCTAGCACGAAGGACCAGATGAGAAGGAAAAACATGCAAGAAATTTTTGGTGGACGCTACTGTGGTTTGTGTAGTTTGTGTAGCCTATATGTGTTGTTGGAATTCAAGGAAATAAATAGACAAATGGGCAAGGACATGTAGTTGGCTCTTTAGGACTACTCAATATATTTATCACCCATTTAATTTCTTCTGACAACAGAACCCACCTTCTTCACACAGGGTTGGGCACTTGACCCAAGCGTGGGTAGTCACCATGTTACCAGAGCCCGGGGTTCTTGCAATCTCCCAGGAGAGAAATCGAGAGATCACCAAACATAGCAGCAAAGATGATTTGAAGTTTATTCCAGCTTGTGCACAAGGTAGCCAGCACCAAGAAATGACAAAGGAGTAGGCTGCTCCCTGAGGGCACTGTGGGTTAGTTTTATGGGGTCTTTGTATAGAGAAAGGTTACATTGGGGCATGTATAAGAGGAGTTTTCCTAGTGCCTGTGCAGTGGCTCAACATGCTTCTTCATATGTTGTATATAGCATTAATATTTTAAATCTCCACCCCTGGGCATTAATTTTAGCATTCAAATGAAGAAGTGGTAACTTTAAGTTGGAGTTCAAGTCTAGCTGCGCATGCAGGGCTCTGAGGAACCCTAGCCCCCTGAAATAGGAACTTGCAGTAAATGGCTTCTTGGATCTCTTATAACTGATTGGATGAGAGTTACAGAACATAGAGCTTGTGGAAGGGCATTTATCCTTTCCCTCCAGATCATCTTAAGATAGTAAATAAACCAGCCTGCCTGTCTCAACAGTACTTCATTTTCCTAGACACAACTGTTGTCCCATGCAAAGCCAACTACAGTGCTTCTCTGGGATTCACAAACAGAAATTGGAAAAGAGACATTTTCTTATCAGTGAGGTTGCTAAACTGGAAAGAAGAGAATCTGGGGTGCCAATAGCCACTTTCTTTGCCTTACCGAGAGCCTGACTGCTGCATGAATCCAAGCAGAGACCAGCAGAAATGAGAAATGAAGCCCTGTGACTTCGTCATCCAGTCCACAAGATAGGTTCCTGTAGTTCTTCTTTCAGTTTTGTGAGCAACTAAGATGTCCCCGACAGCTGGGTGAGCAAAGACATCCCATTTTTCCTAGTTGGTTGGTTGGTTGGTTGGTTGGTTGGTTGGTTGGTTTTGAACCGGTTTGAGATGGGTAACTGGTCATTACAAAACAGTCCTGACAAACAGGAAAATCACTCATAGAAAAAAAATCACAAAAGAAGAAATCTAAATAGTCTCTCTCTGTATATGAAAAGTTCTTCCTTGGCCAGGTGCAGTGGCTCATGCCTGTAATCCCAGCACTTTGGGAAGCTGAGGGGGGTGGATCACGAGGTCAGGAGATCGAGACCATCCTGGCTAACATGGTGAAACCCCGTCTCTACTAAAAATACAAAAAATTAGCCGGGCACAGTGGCGGGCGCCTGTAGTCCCAGCTACTTGGGAGGCTGAGGCAGGAGAATGGTGTGAACCCGGGAGGCAGAGCTTGCAGTGAGCCGAGATCCTGCCACTGCACTCCAGCCGGGGCGACAGAGTGAGACTCCATCTCAAAAAAAAAAGTTTTTCCGTTCTACTAATTAAAGGAATGGAAGTAAAACAGTAATATATTAGCTCCCTATCAGACTGAAAAAGCAAAAGGTATAATGATGCCCAGGGCTGGTTAGGGTACAGGAAAGGAATTTTCATATACTTTTGGTAGGAGTGTACCTTGAAAAGTAATCTGACCATAGGTATCGAAATGTGAAATGTGCATCCCCCTTAATGTAACAATTCCTACGCTAGCAAGTGATTCTAAGGAAATATTGCATAAGCCTATAAAGGTGTATGTACAAGAATGTTTATCACAGACTTGTTTCTAATAAGAAAAAAATGGAATAAACCTAAATGTCCTTATTTAGGAAACTATTGTTTTTTAATAATAGTATGGTGATAGAGTGGAATTTTCATCAGTTGTTGTTATAATGATTATGGCAGATCCTATGTGGTGATACAGGAAAATGTCTGTAATATACTGTCATGTGATCAAGATAGAATATAGAATAGCAAGTATAGTAGGATGTATTATTTTGTTTAAGATATATGTGTTTACACCTATGCATAAACTAATCTAGAAGTCTGATTATTTCATGGGGACCCAGAATAATGGAAGCAATTTTACTTCTCAAGTTGCTTAAATATTTCACAATATTTTTCCGTTATTCTAAATTCATTTTCTTTTGAGAGGTATTATGGATGGAATGCTTGTGTCCCCCCAAAATCCATGTTGAAACCCTGCCCCCTAATGTGCTGTCATTAAGTGAGGCTTGGGGGAAGTAATTAGGATGAGATGAGAGCCCTCATGAATGGGATTGATGTCCTATAAGAGTCCCACAAGAGCCTGCTTCATCTCTAAAACATGTGAGGACAAAATGAGAAGGTGCTGCCTATGAACCAGAAAGCAAGTCCTCACCAAACACAGAATCTTTCATAATGTTGATCTTGGACTTCCCAGCCTCCAGAATTGTGAAAAACAAATTTTTATTATTTATGAGTCACTCAGCCTATGAAATTTTATTATAGCAGCCTGTGCTGATTAATTCAGGGGGGGAAGGATATACGGGAAGCATCAGATCCATACCCCTGGGAATCATCACATTATGGAGGCAGTAGGCCAGTTAGACTTTGGGTAAGCCTTCCTGGAATGAAGAATAGATACCAATTGATGGGCATGATATGGAAGGAACATGTAAAATTTTCATATAGTCCAAAAAATTGGAGCTAACGTAGAAATGGCTTAAATCGCCATGCCTTTTCCTCCTTCTGTGCCAAGCCCACTATCATTAGAAGTAGACCTGTATTCCCAGATTCTACTACAGCTCTTGACATTTTGATTAATTCATTTTATTGACAGGACTCCGTTCTTGGGATTTCTAGAAAGCTGGTGATGTTTACTGGGCTACCAGAGAAGTTTCAGGTTGCCATACTTTTCAGGTGGAACCATTTTTGCTGCACTTTTTAGGTTGAACCATTTGAAATGGCTACCACAAACCACTTTGACCTACAGAAACAAAAACTATATATGGTTCATTATAACACACACTGATATATAAATTTATATTCCATATGATGTACGAGATGATATCTTCAGCAGCCCATTAGTTAAGAAGTGGCATGTATTTAACATGACCAGGTATTTGGCTCCCCAAGTTTGAGTGATATAAAAATGGGACTGTGTACTTTTGCTACCATTAGTTTGAAACTTTTAGTAGAAACTCAGTTGTTCTAGCTATGGGTCTCTCCTCCACTTTATTGCATCTATATTGCAGTGCTCATCCCTCACACTCACCACAAGAAGCTCTTACCATAGGCTTGTTGTTTTTACTTCCAAGAACTATTAAACACAAGGCATAACATAAAATCAAACTGTGACGGCTCTCTGAAGCTGAAGCATGCTCTGTCAAAGATGAGAGAGCAAAGCTAAATCAAACAATGACTTGGACCTTTTAGGTGGCCTAAGTTATAAATTGCAAGGCAGCAAAGATAATTGAGAATAATGTAGGAAAAGCTAGAATCAACATAAGTCATTTAAAAAGGATAACAAGATATATCAACTGGACTGATTTTGAGGCAGGTTTGAAGTCGGGTATGTTTGTAAGGCACCAAAATAGGTGATTAGATACAATATTAAGCATAATGTGCAGGAAAAGCAATCAGATGAAGCAAACAGTTTCCTGGACCCTAATGCAGGGAATGTGGAGGTTTTTATTAAATAACAAATTAAATTTAGATTTATGGCTGCTGTTGATCCACTAGATTTAAACTGACATTATCACACCATTATTTTTTAATTCCTTGCTGTAGATGCTTTATTAAACAAACAAAAAATAGACTGGAAGCAAAAGTCAGCACCAATTTCTAAATAATTTTTGCATTTTCTCATAATTATTTCAATCTGTGACCATTTATTCCCTGCGTTGATATCACACAGACTGCACTGCTAGTATAGAATATTATGTTACGGTGTAGATGAGACACAGGGGGAAAGACATTTTTTAACATTGACTTTTTTTAAAAATAAATGACCCAAATTATTAACATTTAAAAAAATATTTCCATGACCGATGATATTAGAAGCAATAGAATTTGCCCAGAGAAAGTAGCACTGGGGTGTTGATTTTCTAGGAGGTGGTTTTTAGGAAAGGTAAGATGCATTGAAGCAGTAATGTAGGAGCCAGAATGATAGATGTGAGAGTTTTCTGAGAGAAATTGTCATTCCCAAATATGGGGATGAATAGAACTCAGTTGCTTTGTTCCAGGAGACATGTCTGAGTCCTGAGTGGAACAAAGCAGTCTCCTCCATTCTTCTGCTTTGCTGAGGAGACCAGAACAGACACAACCAGTAGCAGAGTGCAAATGAAGCCAGTATAAGGTAGAACCACATAGAGGGAAGAAGCTGGGATTTTACCCCCAATAGAAGAAAAGACAGCAGCTAAAAGGAACCTGAAATGTGACTAGGTCATGATGTGCAGCTGTCTGAAGAAACTGGAGGAAAAAAAGTGGCACGTCTACCCAGGAATAAGCTGCCTTCACTGGCCCCACTGCTGTGTGAGTTTCCTTTCCAGAGCTATCTACCAGGACTCCATCCTCAGCTCATAACTGGCAGGAATTTCCAAGCATTGCATTCTCACCTCTGAAGGGGGCAGGCCTACCAGGACACCTTGGACCATTCCTACATCCTCCATTCCCAGGTGCAGATATAAAATGGGACAGGGCTCCAGTGATGCTGCTCTTATTGACTTGCAGATTGATTGATTGATTTCTTTTTTTTTTTTTTTTTTTTATCAGAGTCTCACTCTGTCACCCAGCCTGGAGTGCAGTGGTGCAATCTCAGCTCACTGCACCCTCCACCTCCCCAGTTCCAGCAATTCTCCTGCCTCAGCCTCCCAAGTAGCCTGGATTACGGGTGTGCACAACCACAACCACACCCGGCTAATTTTTGTGTTTTTAGTAGAGACGGGGTTTCACCATGTTGACCAGGCTGGTCTCAAACTCCTGACCTCAGGTGATCTGTCCACTTTGGCTTCCCAAAATGCTGGGATTATAGGCATGAGCCACCATGACTAGCCAGACTTTTGCAGATTTCTTGGGCAACCTGGTCCTACCAGGCTTACCTGCCTGGTGCTTCCACAGCTGAACCATCATGGCTTCATGTCTTGGTTCCCTGACCTGTAGTATCTACAAATCCCTTTTGGTTATTAGGACTTGTAGTCATTACCGTCTCAAGGCTATTTTTTCCTTTTGCCACCTATTGCTCATCAGGGAAATAATTCAATCCTCCTCTGTTCCAAGGGGTAGGAAAAGAGCACCTTCTACCCTGTAACATTGGAATAAGAAGAGTTTGGGGGGCAGAGGGGTGGAGATTGGTTTTTTTCTTGACCACCTGCTAATATTATTAGCATTTAGTAGAAAAGGAGCTTCCAGTCCCTTTCCTCACCCCGTAGCCCCAGCTCAGAAGACCCTAGTATGCCCCAGTGAGCCCAAAATCCCATATTCACAATGGCAGTGTTTGTTTCCCACAGTGCACATGAAATACAAAATGATAAGTTGACTGTTGATGGTACCCAAGGGAGTTTTCAATGGCATAAATACATGCATGGGACCATTTGAGTAACAGAACTATCCTCTTATATCAAACTCATGAATTTATGGGTTGTTTAGGACGAAGCTAAGGTAAAAGAAGTGAGTATATTTAAAGAACAATAATACAAGAGGTACAGAGATATAGAGAAAATACTGAAGGGCTGTGCAACTGCCTGGAGATTAAGATAACTCTGCTGGAAGATTTTGTGAACAAAGGTGAAACTACTGCAGCAGTTGACCTGGATGGTTTTATCAGGAGCCTTGTGCCGGACTAGGTCCTCAATTTCATACACTGCCCTAGAGACTGACATAATGCCAGGCTGAGCAATCCACAAGCCAGTGTCAGAATGCAAAACATAGATGAGCTCAGGTTGTGCCTGCCAACTTAGAACCCAGACCCCAGCCTTATCCCACCTGATTGGGTAGCTTCTCCTTTGGACCCCAAACATGAAGGTGTTGATGACTCTCCCAACCAGTGCCATGGCACTGCTGACCTATCCTTCTAGGGATGGCTCCACAGATTGCATCTGGAGAACCTGAGGGGCAGAAGAAGGAGTTCAAAGGTGAGTTCCACCACCCATCCCCAAGGGGAAATCAGTGTAGTCTGGGGATACCAAACTCCATAGAGTCAAAGTGGTGAGAATTATCTCTATTGGTCTCTATAATAATAAGGATCACAGTTACAGTGCCCCTCTGAGTGAGGATCTGTAGAGTAACGTGAAAATATATTCGTGGATAAACATTGACATGGATACTCAGAAATGTGACTTGCTTTCTTTCTGGTTGTGGTCTCTGTTACAACTGCTTGAGCTTTTTTGACTAATAAATGAATAGATACTGAATAATAACAGCAAATACCTATACAGTTAGCATATATCAGTCTCCTTGAGCTGCTGTAACAAATTACCACAAACTTGGAAGCTTATAATACTAGAAACACATTCCGTCACAGTTCTGGATGCCAGAAGTCCCACATCAACACATCAGCGGGGCCACACTCCCTCTGAAGGCTCTGTGGGAGAGGCCATTGTTTGCCTCTTCCAGCCTCTGGATGGCTTTTGGCGTTTCTAGGCATTCCTTGGCTTGTGGCTACATCTCTCCAAACTCTGCATCCATCTTCCCATCACTTTCCCTTCTGTGTGTCTATCTTGAAGTCTTCTGTCTGTCTACACATCCTCTGTCTGTCACTTGTAAGGACACATGAGTAGATTTAGGGCCCACCCTGACAATGCAAAGTTAACTCCCTGCCTCGAAATCCTTAATCACATCTGCAGAGACCCATTTTCCAAATAAGATAGCATTCATAGATTTCAGGGAGGATTAGTCAGGGTTCTCCAAAGAAACAGAACCAACAGGATGTGAAGAGATAGTATTGATTTTAAGGATTGGCTCACACAAGAGTGAAGGCTTATAGCAAAATCTGAAGGGGTAGGCCAGGAAACTGGAGCCAGACGCCTGGGACGAGGTGCAGTTTGAGTCCAAAGGCAGTCTGCTAGTGATACAGGAGCTAAAAAGAAATTATTTAGGTAGTTAGTGAGGTTAAGAGAGTCCTCAGTAAGTCCTCCCTTTTAACAAAAAGCAGCCCCCAAATCATTTCTCTAGTAACGAAAAGCCTGAAAACTCAAGCTGCAGACATAGAAAAGCAAACTAGAAGCTTGCACAGGTGAATGCCAGCAGCTGTGCCAATAGGAAAAGGCTATCTGTAGGCCAGGCATGTTCAACACGGCAGGTCCATCTTCCCTTTTCTTTGTCAACAACATGTATAGTTAGGAACAGACAACATGGCGCAAGCCAGGTAGAGAACCCATCTCCATAATAAAAGAGTAGAGTGGGATGGCCAGCTTCCTCATATGCTATGCAAATGTCACACCTGGTCTGACCAATCTCTTGGGCCCTAGGTAAATCAGACGCTACCTCCTCAGGCTCATCTATAAAAGCCCGTGCATTTCACTAGAAAACCAGAAGAACCACTCGGGCGCCCCTCTCTCTGCAGGAGAGAAAGCTATTCTCTTTTCTTTTACTTTCACCTATTAAGCCTCCACTCTGAAACTCACTTCTTGAGTGTCTGTGTCCTTAATTTCCCTGGTGTGAGACAATGAACCTCGGATACTTACCCCAGTCAACAATGCTGCTTCACTGGCAGCATTCGTTCTTATTCAAGGGAAGCCAGTCTTTGATCTATTAAGGCCTTCAGCTGATTGGCTGAGGTCCACCTACATTAAGGAAACAATTTAAGAGTTAATCTCACCCCAAAAACACCTTTACAGAAACATCCAGACTAATGTTTGACCAAATATCTGGGCGCCATGGGCCAGCCAAATTGACACACAACATTGACCATCATACAGGTACTAGATGTGGATGTATTTTTGGGAGCCATTATCAGCCTGCCACAGTCAGTTAATAAATTATAGGCAATGTTCTAAGCTTTTACATATATTGACTGGTTTAATATGTACAATGACTTTGAGAGTAGAATTGCTGTTGTTATCATCATCCCCATTTTACAAATGAGGAAGCTGAAACAGAGAAGATAAGGAATCGGACTTAAGTCACACTGCTTGTAAATGATCGAGCCAGGATTGGACCAAGCAGTCTAGCTTAATCCAATTAAGTTTGGAAAAAAGGGTCACATTTCTGGTAAACCTCCATCTTTATTGTCTCATGTACAATTACATTCAGTATTTGCTATAGCTGTCTGGATAGATTTTACTTGCTAATTCATTATGTGAGAGTGATCACTACTCTAAGGGTTGGGTAGTTTCTGTAGTCATTTCTTCTTTCTCTTCCTCCTACTGCAGTGATTACCTTACACCCTATTTTGACTTTGTGCAGGTACCTCAGATAATAGCCTCAGTCATCTGACATTTAATAAACATTCACTCAGTGCCTGTCTCATGCTAGACCCAGCTCCAGGCATTTTGGGTGCAGGGAAGAACTCCAAGCTCTATTTCAGTGTTTTCAGCTTCCTCCAAATCCGCATGTTCTATCATTATCTTCCCTTGAGCAGATGCTGAAAATTGGCCCAGAGCTGCTAAGAGGAAGCCTTTCCTCTGACTCAGTTCCAGGGGTTACCTGCAGGCATAGGTGAGACTTTGAATATATATATATCAATCTTGGGGGAAGATAGCAAGGTTGTTAAAGCAGATATAATCATCCAGGCTTTTCCTTATCTTAAAACCTAGCTATAGCCAAGATATCCAGCACATCACAAGGATAAGCCAGATGTAAATAAAGACCTGGGGAGGGCTTAAGTAGCTTTATATCACTTCCTTCCAGGTTCTCAGCAGAGCAAAAAGAATCTCCAGCTACTTATACAGAAATGTTATAAAATCAAAGCATTTTCATGTCTGTTTCCCTTTTCCTAACCACTTCACATCGCTGTTTCAGAAGATCCAGATTTTAATGGCTAAGTAGTTTTGTGTTGTCTATTATGATTAAAGTTTAACAACAACCCTTTTTTGTTTCAGTAGGACTTCAGTTTCCTAAGTGCATTCACATGTGTGGTCTGGTTCAGCCTCCCAACAACCTTGCTGGATAGGCCAGGAATGTTGCCTTCTTTTTTTTTTCTTTCTTTTTTTTTTTTTTTTTTTTTTTTGACAGAGACCTACTCTGTTGCCAGGCTGGAGTGCAGTGTACTGAAACCTCCACCTCCCAGGTTCAAGTCATTCTTCTGCCTCAGCCTCCCAATTAGCTGGGACTACAGGCCCGCGCCACCACACCAGGCTAATTTTTGTATTTTTAATAGAGACCGGGTTTCACCATGTTGACCAGGATGGTCTCGATTTCTTGACTTCATGACCCACCTGCCTCGGCCTCCCAAAGTGCTAGGATTACAGGCGTGAGCCACCGCGCCCGGCCATTGCCTTCTTTTATAGATGAAAAGGCTCAAACTCTGAGGAGGGAAGTCCCCAAAGCACACATGGGGTAAGTTGGGCTTTCTCCCTTTAGTCTTTAAATGTCCCTGCATGAAATGAGCACAGTATTTAACACCAGAAAATAGGAGGGAGCCACCTTCTACCTTCTTCTGAACAGTAACAGCAGTCATCTCTATTATAGAAATGTAAACATTCCTGTGGTCCTTTAGAATATCTCCACAGTCTAAATGATTTTCAAGCTGAGTAAGTTTTAAGTTCCTTAAATAAAGTTATTGAAAATGACCTAATAAGTTGCATGCAAAAATTTAAGTACTCTACCCATTACAACCTACTATGCTATAACAAGGGAAACATATATTAGGAATATTTCTTTATTGCACTTATTTTACATAGTGCAGACCTGATGACAGAAACTAAGCTCCTTGGATTAAACTGCTTCAACCTGACCTGATTTATTGGTCCATTTTTAAGTTATAGCTAGCTGCACATGAGTATGAAACGTACCTTTTTGGCCTGAGAAAGTGTGAATGCATGTTCTAAATGCAGTGTTTCAAAGTAGTGTTTTACTATTATTTTATTTATGCTAAAAGTTTTCTAAGTCAAGTTTTATCAGGGTTTCTGGAGCATAGTTCATGATATATGTGAGTATATCCATCTGTACCCCCACATGTAGATACTGTTGATAGCTGTTGTGATACCTCGGTTGTTGCCTTCTTAGTTTAAAAGAATTTAAGCAAGAGACACACAGTGAAGGAGATGCAGCATAGAGCAGTTTATTGCAAAGGAGAAAGAATGCTCTGAAAGTTAGGTGCAGAATAGATATTACACCCTGAGAGAGGATTTGGGACAGGCTGCTCCTATGGATGAGACAGCAAAGACAGGCACTAGGGAGACCCCCTTTGTGGGAGTCTTACATGATAACTCATAAGTGGTTGGGAAGAGGTGTTACTGGTAAGCATGTTCTGGGTGATCCTCTGAGTGTACATGCGCAGTAGCTATACATACTTGTTCACATGTCACATGTCTCATTATCATCTTAAACCTCCACCCTGGGTGTGTTTTTTTCTATTATAATGAGCAAAGCGTCAGTGTGAGGACTGGACAAATCAAAATGTGCATGCTCTCTACAGGGGAAGTTTCCTACTGAAGATAGCCTTGCTTGACCGAACTTGAGTACAGTGCAAATGCTGAAGCTTATTGTGCTGACTGTAGGGTTGCCACATCCCAGGAATATGGTCATCACTTTTTTGACTTCCTATCCTGCTTCAATACCTACATACATATGCTATACGCAGTTAAAAGAATGTCTATGGTGCCCAGCTGCTTTATGTGTATCAATCTTAAGCTGTGTGACCTTAGACAAGTTACTTAATCTTTCTAAGAATTAGAGATAAGATGAATAATCGCATCTATCTCATGAAGTTATTTTGAAGAATAAATTAAATAACCACTGGAAAATGATAGATATAATAGCCTGCCCACAGTGAGCACTTACTACACATTATCTATTGTTATTCACAGGACAATCTCATTTATGCAAAGTGCCTTAGCAATATAAAGGAGAATATAAAAGAGAGTCAGGGGAAAAAATGGTCTCTGTATTACTTTCCTGCTTCTGCTATAACAAATTACCACACATATGATGGCTTAAAACAACATGAATTTACTATCCTACTGTTCTATAGATCAGAAATCAGTTTCAATAGGCTAATATCAAGGTGTCGGCAGGCTTGCATTCTTTATGGAAGCTCTATGGGAAAATCCATTTCCTTGCCTTTTCAAGCTTCTAGAGTGACCCCTTCTTTGAGCTTCAAAGCCAGCAATAAATGGATGATCAAGTTTTCTACGGTATCACCTTGATATTCCTCTTCTATCCCTCTGCCTTTCTCTTATAACAGCAGTCCCCAACCTTTTGGGAACGAGAGACAAGTTTCATGGAAAACAATTTTTCCATGGAGTGGGATTGAGGCAATGATTTCAGGATGATTGAAGCACATTACATTTATTGTGCACTTTATTTCTATTATTATTACATTGTAATATATAATGAAATAATTATATAACTCACTATAATGTAGAATCAGTGGGAGCCCTGAGCTTGTTTTCCTGCAACTAGATGATCCCATCTGGGGATGATGGGAGACAGTGACAGATCAGGCATTAGATTCTTACGAGGAGCACGCAACCTAGATCCCTTACTTGGCACAGTTTATAGTAGAGTTTACACTCCTATGAGAATCTAATGCCACTGCTTATCTGACAGGAGACGGAGCTCAGATGGTAATGTGAGCAATGAGGAGTGGCCGTAAATACAGATGAAGCTTCACTAGCTCGTGTGCCACTCACCTCCTGCTGTGCGGCCCAGATCCTAACAGGCCACAGACCAGTACCTCTCTGTGACCCAGGGGTTGGAGACCCCTGTCTTATAAGGATTCTTGTAATTATGTTGGTGTTACCCAGATAATTAGGACAAACCTTAACATTCTTAACTTAATCATATTTACAAAACCCACATATTCACAGATCATGGGGATTCACAGGTCATTCCTTTTGTCATGCAAGTGCACATATTCACAGGTTCTGGGGATTAGAATGTGGACATCTTTGTGGGAGAGAAATTATTCAGACTACCACAGTTTATGCCAAATATATGCCATAATAACCACATATTAAGGTTCATGGAGTCTGCTCATTAGAGAGTTCTAACTCAGAGCTTTTTGTCTTATTTTGAGGCTATTCTCATAAACTTGATACTTTATTTCTTTGTAGCCTAGTACCAATTGGAAATAGTCAATTATTTGGTGTTTCAGGATAACATAAATTTAAAAAATAAGAAGAAGAAATAGTCAATTGTGTGTGCCTGGGAAAGGCTGGGAAATTAGGAAATTAGGAAAGGCTGGGAAATTCTGCCCACGTCCCATTGTCCCTTCCTTGGTCACATGCCTGCCCACTCCCCAACTCAAGGAAGAATAGAAAATATCAGCTGATGCTCAAGAAAAAAAAAAAATAGTAAACTCCCCCAAACCAGTGTCTGTCAATCTGTCACATTTTCTGCCTGTCATAATAATCCAGTTGGAAAGGAAAGCAGAGGAGAGGCTAAGAGGGTAGAAGTGACTGAAAGGGAATACAGAAGCAACTAAGAAAAGCTTTCACATTATAGTTTGCTAAAAGCCCATGAGGAAGAAAGCAAGGGTCTTTAGATGACCTTCGATGCATCTGGCATCAATGACTTAGTCTGGTTTGGTTTGCAGAGCCTTGGACACTGGGCATACTGTTTCCTAAAAGAGCTCAGAACTACTGTACAATATCCCAGGCTAGATTAGGAGACCAGTGAATAGACTCATGTTCAATGCAAATAGAAGTATTCTTCTACTGAAAATAATGTAATATCCAGAAGATATCAAATTTATCTTTTCAAACAAGTAAAAGGAATATCCAGCAATACTTTTCAAATAAAGGAAAATATTTTCCCTTTTTGCTTTCTATAGCTAATTAAAAGCAGAAAGACACTAGAGGACTGAAAATTGGCCCGAAAGCACAGGCTAAGTCCAGTGATTGAAATGATCGAGATGAGTTTTCTAGTATATTTCTTTCCTTATCACAAAACCTCCCTATTACTTCTAGAAGCAATAACTTTTTTTCCATTCTTTTGTAATTTGTTTTAGATAGCATTTTGAGTATCAGGTCAACTTTTCTCTGGGTTTGAGGAATTGGGAAACAAAGTTTGAATGCAAAGTTGCCTCCAACTTACTTGGAGTGTTTTGGTAGAGTAAAACAGTTGGAGAAGAAGGGAACAAACTGGGCACTCCTAAGGAAAATAAAAACATCAGGCAAGGTTATGAATTTTAAGCCTTGTGTAACCTTTGCAGCATGTCAGAACTTAGAGATCATCATCATCATCTTCCGCACTTTCAAAATGACCATGACAATATATACTAGCCCACAAGTCCAGTGCTAGGAGAAATGAAGGTACTTGACTGAAGTAGGTTTAAAAAATATTGTTCACATAAGAGGCATCTGATATCCTAACTTCTGTGTTTTAAAACTTTTTTATTTGGCTTTCATGGGACTTTGAGATTAGAAGAGCCTGCACCTGTCAAAACCCAAGAATAAATCAGTACTGAATGAAACACTTGGTCATACAAATAAAAACATTTTCCAGCCCTAATTAGAGTAAGTTGATTAGATGAGATTAATATTTGTAAAACTACAGGTGAGCCACTTCTTGGTTCAAAAAATTGCTTTTCTGCAAAATGGATTGTGAAGTACAAATGATATATTAGATAAGAAAGTATAAAGTAACCTAAAATACTACACAAATGCACACCGTAAATGTTTTCAATGAATTTGTTCATACACGAAAGAGGTATCCTTACTATTGTCTAAAGGTGGGCAGGCCTATGCAAACCTATCCTCAAAGTCCAAGGAAGCTGAGAGGCCAAAGAAAGAGACTGACAAATCCAGTTTCTCAGAAAGAATCATTGAATAGGGACTTACAAACAGAAGCCATGTCTGGGTCTTATGCAGTAGCAAGACAAGATGGTAGATCCCCATACCATTAGCCCCAGACTTGGGGCTTATATGCCATAGGGAAAGACCATATGTGCTTCAGAAGGGATGCATAGAACAATTGCTTAAGGGTAGGATTTATGATATGTACACTCTCTTATACAAGGAACAACAGATAAACTAGAAATCTTGAAGATTTCCAGAACTGGAGTTAATCAGAAATCAACATGGCAGATTAGCATTCAAGATGAAGTTGCTATAGCCTCCACACTCCACCTCCATAATCTAGCTCTGACAACTTCACATGCCCTCCTCTTCCATGATGGTCCCTGAGGCTTTAGGGAGGATGATTTACATCGTATAGCTTTAGCAGCAGTGAGTTGGCATTGGAAAACAGATTGGGCCCAGTGGGATTCCAAATGAGGAAGGTTCACAAGCTCTGTGGAATCATTTCTTGGTCTTCAGAGTACTATGGCTTTGGTTTTCTCAGGAGAAGTAAAACAGTGAGAGATACATAACATTAATAGTTTGAATAGTAGAAATATAATGCACACAAGGATTACAATCAAAAGAGAATTGGTATGCCTGAATGAGAGCAACAAAAAAGAACCTGGTACATTAGGGACCCAACTAAAAGCATCATCAAGAAAATTAAAACCCAGTAGTTCTTTAGAGACTTCTTATAGCCAGGAAATTATCCAGGATTTAAAAACTCAAAAACAATGGCTAGGGCTAGAATCTAATAATTAATGGGTCTACTATAGTTTTCTTCTAAAACATATTTTTTTCTCTTTAGTTTCCCCATTTCTCCTAAGGATAAATTGTAGTAGGACTAATTTATTTGGAAAACAAATTTTAGTCTCATTTTACTTGGCCTGGTTATTTGCATAAGGTGCACAAGAATAGTGATTAGCCATATAGGCTTCCTTTAAGTTGACTTTGCTGGAACTTTCATGAGGAATTGCAGATTAAACTTTTTAAAAGCCTTAAGACTAGGAAGCCAAGCTAAAGATTCACCATTAGACTGTGCTTGCAATACCTGCATGAACTGGGTGAGTTCCCCTCTTCTTGAGTTCCCCAAATATCTTGATGTTCTTGGGCCTATCAAAAAATGGCATTCGTTACTTACCACAGTTCAGGAACCTTGCAAGGGAAACATATAGACAAGGTACTAGGCCAGTCTTTCCAAAAGGCTTTTTATTGGCTCTGTAGCATCAACATTAATTCCTCAAAGCAGTCTGGTCCTATATGAAAATATGGCATTCCAGTCAAAGCCTTGGTAAAATGACCAGTGTCTCCAATTGTGTCCTGTTACAAAAAAAAACCTGATTCTTATTAAACTTATATAAATAATTATATTGCCATAAAATAAGAATACTTATAAATAGTTTCCAAGTTCTGGAGAAATCAGGTAGAGAGAAAAGCAAATTTTGCTCACAAAAGTATGCTTTACCCAATCTATAAGCTATTAATTGCTCAAAAGAAAAAGGTTTTCTTGACTCTTCTTCAATCAGAGTAGCAGCCTTGCAAACAAGATGTTGTCTGTTCACATTGGAACTGCCATCAGCAAACAAAGCAGCTCTTTGTCAGTCAGGTGAGAGCTATTTATTGGGCACTGTAGAATCCAGCATCTCCATAGAATCCAACATCTCCTCACATAGTCTAGAGTCAGTCATAGGGAAAAGGAGGCTGTCTGCTCATATTTCGTTCTTGCGCTGCCCACTAGCATGATCCTACATAAACTATTTATATTTTATTATGGAATTCTTTGGGGTACTTGTATTAGTGAGGGTTCTCTTAGAGGGACAGAACAAATAAGAAAATATATATATATATATCTGAGTCCCAAAACTAAAGAACTTCGAGTTTCATGTTCGAGGGCAGGAAGCATCCAGCATGGGAGAAAGATGTAGGCTGGGAGGCTAGGCCATCTTTCCTTTTCATGTTTTTCTGCCTGCTTTATATTTGCTGGCAGCTGATAAGATGGTGCCCACCCAGTTAAGGGTGGGTCTGCCTTTCCCAGCCCACTGACTCCAATGTTAATCTCCTTTGGCAGCACCCTCACAGACACACCCAGATTAATACTTTGTATCCTTCAATCTAGTCAAGTTGACACTCAGTATTAACTATCACAGCACTGCTATCACCATCAGAGTATTTCTCTGACATCACTCTAGACAGCATGGGTATTTCAGGTGCCAAGCTCATGTTATGTCCTCTAGTCATAGGGGTGGCTTCAGTTAATGTCCCATAGCGAGGTAGTAAATGCCCCTCAACTGGAAATTCTCTAGTCCAAAGTCCCATTAGTTGTCATGAGGAGGTGGCTCACAGGCCTTTGCCATAAACCCCAGTGAATGATCCATGAAGGTCTATCAAATAGAGAACTTGTCCCTACCAGCACTCCAGCATCTATTCTACACTCTGAGGACTCAGGCAGTCTTACTGGTTCCCATTTAGCGTGTTCAAGTAACATTTCTCAAATGGCACATTTACATGCCTTCAGTTCTGCAATACTAGGTAAGGGAAACATTTCCCAGTCAGACACAATGCCTATTCCCATAAAACATTTAGGTGAAAAAGACACAACTACTTTACATAAAGCTTAAACATTTTAACTTTTATAATCCTATCAGTCTTTGCATTCTTATGTGCTAGTCCCAGAAATTTTTCTCTCTACCTCCAGACCATTTTATCCTCTATGGTGAAAAAGGCTGTGGGTTCCCAGCAGAAGGTTGAACCCAGGCCCCTTTTATCAATCTTTATCTTGATTGACCTGCCTCAGCATTGCCCTAGGCATTTGTGACTCAGCTTTCTCATTGTAACTCTGCCTTCTGAATTTTTTAATTTCTCTAATCTGGAGTAAATACAGAAAACTGATTTGGGGCTCTTTAACAATGGGGGACCAGCAGGGGCTCCCTTTGGCCCACTCAGCCTTCAATAGTACTGTATTAAGACCTTTGTTTTAACACCATCAGCTTCCATTTTATTCATTTCATGTCTTAATAACCATCTAAAGATTTCCACCCTGCTGAGACTAGTCCCATGACTCTCCCTTTCTTTTTGTGTCCTAGTTTCACCCCACCTGTGTTTTTAAATTTACCCACTTTTTTTTTTTTTTTTGAGCATGCTGATAGGAGCTTTTTATTCCTTTTCTTTTCTTTTCTTTTCTTTCAGACAGGGCAAAACTATGCTGCCCAGGCTGGTCTTGAACTTCTGGACTCAAGTGATCCTCCCGCTTCAGCCTCCCAAAGTGCTGGGATTACAGGCATGACCCACTGTGCCTGCCCTAATTTATCTTATTTTTAAATAACTGTTTAAAATGTTTTACCTTCCTAGGATGAGTTATTTGATTATCCCTCTGCCTTTCCCCATTTAAGATTCAGAGGGGAAAGCTGAGACAGCAAATTCAATAAGACTTCTTGAACTGTTGTTTGATTCTGTAAGCATTTATCATGACTTGGGTAATGGGCATATTCAGCAGGTGAATATCTCTGTTATCATAAAGCCAGTCCCCCATGGTGTGCATACAAAGCATATCAGCCACCTCTAACACTAGCTCTCACCTGTGACTGTCAGCCATTACACATACCAAGGTACTGTCAGCCATTACACATACCAAGGTCAAGTCCTCTCACAATACAAAGTAATCTTTGGTACTCCCAAAGCCAAAGAGATCAGTAACATCACACAAAAGGCAGCAGGGTTTAGACATGAGAGGAATCTGTCTGCTTGTAACACTTAGGGTTCCATGAGAAAAAAACAGAGTTTTCCCCAAAAAAGAGGAGTCTGGCACTGTTTCTGTTTTCCCCAAGTCATCCTAGGGTGTCAGAAATTCCTTTTAAGTCCCTCATGTGGCATTGATGTTACTGGGAAGGGGTCCTGATGCAGACTTCAAGAAAGGGTCTTGGATCTCACACAAGGAAGAATGCAGGGCAAGTCCATAAAGTGAAAGCAAGTTTATTAAGAAAGTAAAGAAATAAAGAATGGCTTCTTCATAGGCAGAGCAGCCCCAAGGGCTGCTGGTTGGCTATTTTTATGGTTATTTCTTGATTTTATGCTAAACAAGGGCTGGATTATTCATGAGTTTTCCAGGAAAGGGGTGGGCAATTCCTGGAACTGAGCATTAATCCCCTTTTTATACCATACAGGGTAACTTCCTGACGTTGCCATGGCATTTATAAACTGTCATGGTGTTGGTGATAAGGCTTCTTGAACTGTTGTTTGATTCTGTAAGCATTTATCATGACTTGGATAATGGGCATATTTAGTGGGTGAATATCTCTGTTATCATAAAGCCATCATTTTAGCATCCTAATGCATTATAACTAATGTATAAAGACCTATGGGTACAACTAGAGGTCACTTTCATTGCCATCTTGGTTTTGGTGGGATTTGGCCGCCTCGTTTACCACATGCTGTTTTATCAGCAAGGTCTTTGCGACCTATATCTTGCGCTGACCTCCTAGCTCATCCTGTGATTTAGAATGCCTAACCTTATGGGAATGCAGCCTAGTGGGTCTCAGCCTTATTTCACCCAGCCCCCATTCATAATGGAGTCACTCTGGTACGAACGCCTCTGACGTTGAGAGTGGCAAGAGAAAGGATAGACAAGGAAAAAGAGAAACAAAAAGAATTCAATTGACTGAGATGTTTTACAGAGAGAGCAGAGGCCTTAGAACAAAACATATCTATACATATATAGCCCAAATATTATTTTTAACTAAGTTGACTTTTGACTCTAAACTCTTTAACAAACATTTTTTCTAATTGTAATTCCTACTGAAGTCATTTTACTTTGCTTTTGCTGCTGGCTGGGCTCCGGCCAACAAATGGACAGCCTAGAGAAGCAGCCATCTTACTGTAGCAGCAGTTCACCGCCTCTCCTTACCACCCTGTGATAGACAGCTCTCCAGTAACCAATCACTCTAAACATGCTGGCATTTTCAGCATGTCTCTGTACTTGTGCACAGTCTTCTAAAAAGTGAGCCCCAGCACTTTGGGAGGCCAAGACGGGTGGATCACAAGGTCAGGAGATCAGACCATCCTGGCTAACATAGTAAAACCCCGTCTCTACTAAAAATACAAAAAATTAGCCAGGCGTGGTGGCAGGGGCCTGTAGTCCCAGCTACTCGGGAGGCTGAGGCAGGAGAATGGAGTGAACCTGGGAGGTGGAGCTTGCAGTGAGCTGAGATCACGCCACTGCACTCCAGCCTGGGCAACTGAGTGAGACTCCATCTCAAAAAAAGAAAAGTGAGCCTCACCACTCCACATACAAAGGGCTGCCACCCTAGGATTTCCCCTGCTTCACTCTGTTTGCCCACTTCTTAGTCTCTCAGCTCCTGGCTAACTTGCCACATGTTTTGTGGTGGACAAGTAACATGGTGTGAATTTAGATCCCCACCCAAATCTAATGTCAAATTATAAACCCCAGTGTTGGAAAAGGGGCCTGGTGGGAGGTGATTGGCTCATAGGGATGGACATCCCCTTGCTGTTCAAATTATGGACGGTGAATTCTTATAAGACCTCATTATTTAAAGGTGTCTGGCACCTTCCCCTTCACTCTCTTCCTCCTGCTCTGGCCATGTAAGACCTGTCAGCTTCCCCTTCGCCTTCCACTATGATTGTTTCCTGAGCCCTTGCCAGAAGTAGAAGCCTGTACAGCCTACACAATTGTGAGCCAGTTAAACCTCTTTTCTTTATAAATTACCCAGTTTCAGGTAGCTTGTGTGAGAACAGACTAACACAGCACCTTCCCCTAAAAGTCTGAGGAAGCCGAGAGGCCAAATAAAGACGCTGACAAATCCAGTTTCTCAAAAACATTTGATGGTGACTTAGATACAGAAACCATATCTGTGTCTCAGGCTACAGTGAGACAAGATGGTGGATCCTCATGCCATTACCCCCCAGACCTAGGGCTTATACACCACAGGGAAAGGTCATATGTGTTTCAGAAAGGATGCATAGGACAATTGCTTAAGGGCAGGATTTACATTTCCTCTTCTACAAGCAACAATTGATAAATGAAATCTTAGAGGCCTTCCCAGAACTAGAGTTAATCAAAAATCAACATGGCAGATTAGCATCCAAGATGGAGCTGCTTTAGTTTCCACAGCTATAGATCCGGTATAGCATGGACTTTGGAATCAGCCCTGGATTCAAATCCACTACTCAATGGACATGAAAACTTGAGCAAGTTATATAACTTCCCTGAGCCTTAATTTCCTGTTCTTTTATTGGGAATAATAGGAACCTCACAGAACTACCAGGGAGATTCAATAACAAGGGTCTGGAACAGCACCCAGCACATGGTAGTGCCTTCAGTAAATGTTCATTTCATTCACTCGTTGCCTCAACACAAGGGATGATGGCTATCATTGAGAAATGTGTGTGCCCTTGATGTAAGATGTTTGCATGCAACTACCAAAAATCTGAACCCATAAATAGAAGTCACCATGTGATCCAGTCTTTGCCTAGCTGAAGCAGGACACCACAATATACCTCCAAATAATCAAAAGTTTTAGTGACCCAGCAGGGATTTTGCCAACTTTTGTTGGAGATGATGAACCCTATTAAATAGATTGTTTACCTACCTGACAAGTCTTTGTAGCTGAACTTCATAAACTTCTTGGTCTAAGAAATGAAATTAGAAATGTCAAGGGAAGAAATGGCCTGTGAATTTTCTACATGGTGATAATTTGAAATAATGCATCATTTTATAAAAACACAGAGTTCACTTTTATGAAAAATTGCTAACTAGCCTAGAGACTCAGTCTCAAAGAAAGCCAGACCTTGTTTTTGAAAATTGGCACTTAAAAATATATATATATTTTTTGACCAGACATAGTGGCTCATGCCTGTAATCCCAGCATTTTGGGAGGCCAAGGTGGGCAGATCACTTGAGGCCAGCAGTCCAAGATCAGCCTGGTCAACATGGCGAAATCCCATCTCTACTAAAAATACAAAAATTAGCTGGGTGTTGAAAGTGGCACACACCTGTAGTCCCAGCTACTCAGGAGGCTGACACAGTAGAATCACTTGACCCCAGGAGGTGGAGGTTGCAGTAAGCCTAGATCATGCCGCTGCACTCCAGCATGGGTGACACTGCAAGACTCCGTCTCAAAAACAAAAAACACACACACAGACACACACACACACACACAAACAATTTTTGTTTTCAAAAGCATTGTTGTGCCAAGTACGTTCCAAGCATGCGAACTACTTTACATAAGTTATCTCATGTCATCCATACTGGACAGCTTTATGAAAAGGTACAGCCACTGTCAGAGGGACTAGGCTGCAAAGCAGGACTGTTCTGTTCTAGAGGCCATGCCAGCAATAACTATGTAGCAGAAACTACTCAACACACAAGATGTTAACAAACACTCTTTTTGATCAAAAAACCATGAGATAATTCTGATTATACTCTGACTTCAACATAATAACATGTGCATGGTGCCTAACTCTTCCCACCCAAACCAGACAAATTCTCAGATAAAGTAGGAAAGTATCTCCCAGAATGGAGGATTGCACCACTGGTTGTTTGAAAATGTTTTTAAGTGGTACATGACATTAAATAACATTGACTAACATGTAACCTCTTGATGGGTTCTTCCTGCCTGCTGCACAAATACAGACCATGGCATTGCAGTAAGGAAAGTTTAATTGACACAAGGCCAGCCACACCACACAGGAGACTGTTATTACTCAAATCAATCTCATTGAAGGTTTGTAGGTTTCGGTTTTTTCAAAGGCAGTTTAGGGGAAGGGGTAGGGGTGGCTAAGCAGTGGGTGCTTGCTGCTGATTGATTGGTGGTGCAATCATAGAGGTGTGGAAAATGGTCCTCCTGCATGCTAAATTGCTTCTGGGTGGGGCCACAGGAGCAATGGGTGGGTCCAGTTGGAGCCATCATTGTAGGTGTCAGACATGTAAAAACCTGAAAAGATATCTCAAAAGGCCAATCTAGAATAGTGATATTATCTGCAGGAGTAACTGGGAAAGTTGCATATCTTGTTACCAGTCTACACCTTAGCAGAATTTAGGCTCCTCTCCTCCCCCTGGCCTGGTGGTCTCTCACCTTCACAAAGGTGGGTGATTTTTGAGAAGGGCTATTATTTAAAGTATAACCTAAACGTCTTCCAAAGTTAGCTCTGCTTAAGGCCAAGAAAAATTAAGGCAGCTTGAAAACTAAAGGCAGGAGGCGGGTTGGCTAGATCAGATCTCTCCCACTGCCATGATTTTCTCACTGTTACAATTTTTGCAAAAGCAGTTTCAACATAATGAGAAAATCACTCCCTTACATTTTTTATACCCCCATCCTTTGAATACCACAAGGAGAACCTGTCATCCTCATGTTAGCATGTCTTCAACACATTGAATACTTCTCAGTCTCTCCAGTTTGATAAATAGAGCACAGACCTTAGGCTATGATGAGATTTCTGCAGCCAATACTATGGAGTTAGAATTTAATACTTTTGCTGTCTGTATATGTATATTTTTAATTATCTTCTAGTTAATGCTGAGCTTCCATTTATGAGAGTAGATTAAATGTTTCCTTTTTAAATAAATTTATTTCCACTGATAAAGGGAAATAGCTTTAAGAAATATTAAATAATAGAGCAGGTAGTATATAAATTATCAAAGTTCTTAAAATTAGTACACAATGATGGGAAAACACATTAACAGGGTACTGGAATGACTAAAAATTTGGGAAGTTCTCAATTGAAATACATTAGAAGAGTCCTTCTAGAAGCCACAAAAAAATGGTGAATATTACTCTTAAGTAAAAGTCCCAGCCCCAGCAGTACTCAGCAGGAGGAGCAATTTTATATACCTGGGAGACACTTGATGATGTCTGGAACACATTGATTGTCACTTTCTGGTGTGGGGAGGCAGGATGGAGGTAGGAGTTGTGCTGCCTGCATTTAGTGGTAGAGGCCAGGGATGATGCTAAATATACCACAGTGTACAGGACAACCCCCACAAGAAAGAATTTTCAGCCTATGATGCCAATAGTGGCAAGCTGGAGAAACCCTGCTGTCTCCTGACTGTAAGTGCTGGAAGTGATCCAGAGGCTGACACTCGTCTTCTCTGAAGGCCAAGTTCCTATCTGACAAAGTTCATACATCACATTATAATTGGCAATTCTTGTTGGGCAATTTGCCCTTTGGTTGCAATTCCTACTTGTTTTAGACAAATGATTAGATTGTAAAGTAGCTTCTATTTTAATTTATAATTCAGAGAGTATCCCCGCAGTGATTCGCAGTCCCGCCCCAGTCCTATTATTACCAGATGTGAGGGCCTTTTGCTAACCTTTTTAAATCATTTCATCTTTAAAAAGTGAACCTCATGTGGGTGGATCTGATCCAAAGATTTTGAGGGTTTTCATTTTAACTGTTTAAAACATTTCATTGCAGATTTTCTACAATTTTTTTTCTTTTAGTTTATTCTATGTTTTTATTTTTAATCTATATTTTACTTTAAAAGTTATTCCTAGGCCAGGCGTGGTGGCTCATGCCTATAATCCCAGCATTTTGGGAGGCCAAGTTGGGAGGACTTCTTGAGCCCAGTAGTTCAAGATCAGCCTGGGAACACAGTAAACCCAATTTCTCCAAAAAATGCAAAAATTAGCCAAACATGGTGTACGCCTACAGTTCCAGCTATTCCAGAGGCTGAGGTGGGAGGATAGCTTGCACCTGGGAGGCAGATGTTCCAGTGAACCAAGATCACACCATTGCACTCCAGTGTGGGCAACAGAGCCAGACTTTGTCTCAAAAATATATATATATATATATATATATATATATATATATATACACACACACACACACACACACACACATATATATTTCTATAATGACATGCAATTTACCACATGCAATTAAACAGATGCGATGTCTGGATTCTGAGCCTCAATTCTTATTATTGGAGAATGCACAGGCAGTTTGGTCTGAAATTGTACAAATTTTGGTCCATACACAAAAACTAAATGTTCAGACTAACACGTGAGTTTATTTTCTTGACTTTTTCTCCCAAATATAAACTATAGAAAGAAAATAGTAGTTTATTGAATACATCTATCACTGAAAAAAGAAAATTAGAATTTTACTATAATAAGCTTATCCTGTGTGTGGTAAGTTTAACTCACTCAGTGGAGAAGAATCGCATAACACTCACTCAAACAGAGAAGAATCAGGTAATTAAAGAGTATTTGTTTGTTTTTTTATCCTAGAATTATTTAAGTAAGAGAGGGAAAAGTCTTGGAAGCACAAAAATATTTACTAACAATTTACTGCTTACAAAATTAGCCCCTATCCACAAACAGAGACCACTGTCTATGTTAGGTAGCACCTTATTGATTATTTGTCAATTCTGTGCTGCAACAATGCAAAGCAATTGTAGACTGAATAAATCTTGCCCCAAAAATGCAGAATTTTGTAACACCGATGAAAGAGAGAGAAAGCTGCTCTAATTGAACACAAAGCCATTTGACACATAAGGATCTAGTAAAGTTAGATGGTTAACAATTAAAAGAAAAATAGACAAGAATGATTGCAAGATAAATGCTTCAGAGGAGGACAATTTAAGAACGGCCACTGCACTCCAGCCCGGGCGACAGAGCGAGACTCCGTCTCAAAAAAAAAAAAAAAAAAAAAAAAACGAAAGATGAAAGAGAGGCTCTTGGGAAAATTGATGAAGCCTTCAAACACTTGCACGTAAGTGCCCCCTCTTGATTACCACACTGTGAAAATCAAACATGAAATAAAAGATATTGTGTCTTCTACCACTGAAATTAGTCAGAAGAAATATTATGCTTGTCCAGAATCAATCACTGCTTGATTCATGCTGTGTTCATTCTGACATCTTATGCATAGTTGCATTTATAATCTAAATGATGGTAACTTTGGAATCAAATTTTGTAATTTTCTTCTCATTTTTTGAGATAAAATTCCAATCAAACATTTCACAATTTGGCATACATTTTTGGTCCCCATTTTAATTGCGTTTCTTTTAAATGGTCTTTTTCCAGTGGAGCATCACTTCCTGTAATGGGCCAACTATCACTTCCGGGAATAGAAGCTCATAAAATGATAGAGTTGAATTTTCAGAAGCCATCGTGTTTACCACTCTTTTCCAAACAAAGAAATTAAGACTGAATGAGATCATTACCTGTCCTAAGATTATAAACAAACTCTATGAATCATTTTCATCATAAATATCACAATTTGGCTTATAATAAATAAAATAATTTCTAGACAACAAGGATGATTCTTTTGAAGACAGTGCTTCTAAATTTGAAATCATTTCTTTTTGTAAGAAGCACTACTACTTTGCCATATTTTTGCCAGTCCCCTTCATGTTTTCAGTAAAAGGGTGAGAGACTAGGAGTTGTGAATTCTGTATCTACCACTTCCTCTGGAATTGTCATTCTCTGCTCATCCTACAAACCTGTTCCAGCTCAGTGTTTATTTTTATTTTCTCGTTCACTTACTGTAATCTGTGGTGGATCATTATGCAACTAATTCAAATTACCAACATATCATTCTAATAATCTTTTTAACTACACTAAAGTGAATATGGTTCTGATTTAGCAGACACTTACTGTCTGGTATAGGAAACCATGTAAATGTACCTGCTTTGCTCATGCTCCGAGGATGATGACAATATCATGTTCTAACTGTGCTTTTTTCTCCCCATTTCCACCCCACTCAGCATGCCTACCTCTCCAGTTGCCCCAGACTTCTCAAAATGGTGATCCATGACTCAGAAATGGCCTATAACATGTTTTCTTCCCAAACCTATGTGATTTTTAAAAATTTGAATTAGTGGCCAGCTTCAAAAATTGGATTATTTACATAGAAATCCAGATTTCTGGCTTCTCTTGGAAAACAAAGAAGAGCAGATCTTGCAATAATTATTTGCCATCTGTATCAGTCAGCTAAGGCTTGGTAACAACCAAACCATTTTTGCCCAGCACCCACTTTGAAGTTTGCCTAAGTCCCATCAAGCTCTGTTGTTCCCTGAAAAGATAAAATGTTAATTGTTATTTTGTATTTGTGCTAGTTGCTAGTCTTTTTTCTTACAGTGTAATTAAGGTGAAATATTTCTTGTATTCATGTCCCTGGAGAAGTAGAGAATCAAAAAGACAGGGAGGTCTGTGTGTTTCACAGAAAATGGGAGATAGCCCTCTTACACTCGTTTGTTTCACCCAAGGATACTGTGAGTACTACAGTTGGCGGTATCTGATTCAGCCTATTGCTTCAATGACATTTAGTGTTTGTATTAGTCAGGGTTCTTCAGAAAAACAGAACCAATACAACAAATCTGTGTATATGTATATATGTGTGTGTATGTATACATATATATATATACCTATATCTCCATCCATATCTATCTATATACATATGGAGAGGGGTAAGATTTATTATAAGTGATTGGCTCATATGATTATGGAGGCTAAGAAATCCCAAGAGCTGCTGTCTGCGAGCTGTAAGCTGAGGAAAGCCAGTGGTATAGTTCTAGTCCTGACTCTGAAGACTTGAGAATTGGAGAGCTGATGGTATAAGTTCAAGTTCAATTTGAAGGCCTGAGAACCAGGAGTGTTGAGAGCAGGAAAAGATTTGTATCCCTCTAACAGTAAGAGATTCAGAATGAGTCCTCCTTTCCTCCATGTATTTGTTCTATTTAGGCCCCCAACGGATTGGATGAGGCCTACCCACATTGGAGAGGGCTATCTACTGAGTCCACTGTTCAAATGCCAATCTCTTCTAGAAATGCCCTCACAGACACATCAAAAAATAATATCTGATCAGCTATCTGGGCATCTCATGACCCAGTCAGTCAACATGCAAAATTAACCATCCCAGTGATCTTGTAGCAGGGATGAAGAATATGAATCAATACATGAATTAATGCAGAAAAAAAAAGGTAGATATGTTTCACATACCAAGGTGGTATGTCATCAGGGATATTCCACCAGTGTTGGGAAGTGCACACCACAAATCTTAAAACTAGAAGATTTTCCTACTGGACTACTGTGTATATAATTGTCAGACTGTTTATTTGTAGTCTCATGCCCTTTAAACCCAGAGAATTTGGGGACCTGCAAGAAATGAAAAGAAGGCAAGGCAAGGCAACACAGGTAACTCTCTTGTATTTGGAGCTTAAGAATCATCCTGGATATATTCACTTATTTTCAGCTTCCTTCCCTCCTCCTTTTATATGCTCATCATGAGGAGGCTTCATGCTATCTTAACCTAATTTAAGCTTAAATGGAAACATTTGCCTGTTTTATCATAATAAGAACAAACTAGTACCTTTTCCTCTTTCCAAGTAAAGAAATATTTAGAATGTGTGAAACTGTTGATAGCAAGTCCCAATTCCCTGAAGACAGACTGATCATTTACTTAGCATTCTGCCTTGGGGGCTACACTGAAGATCTCAGAGGTCAAGTCCCAAATCAAAGCTTGAGTGGAATATTTTAAAATACAGCCAGTAACCAAGAGAGTTAAAAGCTCTTTGGCATGTTTATGTCTGACCTTCATCTATTAACCTCAAGGAAAGGTAATGAAACTTGCATTCACGAGAGATGGTATTATCTACTTCAGGATAAATCTATTTAATGAATAAGTAATAAGCAAATTTTTAAAGAAAATGAAATTCCTGGGGACTCTTAGAAAATTTAACATCGCCATTTGGGAATGTGTTTACCATATAACTATGAAAATGATAATGAGCCCACAATTTCTGAGCAAGAAAATTTCTTCGTTACTAAATAATGCACTAGAAAGAAAACAAACCACCACCACAGGAATCTGCAACAGCCAATATGGATTGAATATGGATTTTTAGAACCTTGTTTTAACTAGCTGTATTAAAACGCCCTTGTCACAGTATCAAACAGTAATCAAGACACTAGGAAGGAGATGTGAAATAGACAAGAAACAGCTCGGATAGAACTGTCCTCATCATCAGTGATGTGTAAGATGATGCAAGGGACAGGAGAAAGTTAACCTTGGTGAGGGAGTTTAATCTGTGTGTATTTGCCTATTTATACTCAGGTAAGACAAAGATTAAGCGAAAGCATGTATTCGTGCCTTGCTTCAACATTTTACGAACCCCACTCTACCCATAGCCATCACTTACTGAGGAAACTGGGAACTCCACAGGCATCCAAGACCCTTCACTATCTGGCTGTCACTTCTTGGCTGTAAACAGATTTCCTGCTATTCCCCTCAAGAGGTAGTAAAGCCTAGTGGTTAAGAATCTGTGTTTAAATTCTAATTCTACCACTAACTAGTTGTGGGATAAGGTGACACAATTTATTTTAGCCTCCATTTCTCTATCTGTAAAAGAGGATTACTCACCATAGGCTTAAACAAGGATTAAGTGAGATTGTCTATGTCACATGCCTAAGCACATGCCTGACATAGAGTAGGTATACCAGAAATGTTAGCTATTGTGAAGTTACATTCAGCTTCTCTCTATTCTCTGGTAGTTACCCAGCTTCAGGCTTTTGTGGGTTTTTAGCCCTTCCTGTTCAAAGGCTCTGCCCATCTCATCTCTTCAAGTCCAAATTCATCCTTCAAATGCCTCTCCAGATAGCTCCCTAACTCCCCACCTCCCCTGAAAATCACAGTTCACCTCTCCTGCCTCCTCTTCTGTTCCCTGGAAGACACACACTCAGCAACTGACCATCAGCTCCAGAAGCACAGGAAGCGTGCTCCTGCCATCTTCATTATAACCACAGGGGCAACCCCAGCATCTAACAAGCATTAGGTGCTGGGTAAATACTAGGTGATGAGAGAGGCAGAGAGAAGGAAAGGTGAAATGAGGGAAGAGAAAGGGAGTCTGAGAAAGGAGAGGCAAATGCAGGGTGGTAACACAAATGCATGCAAAAGCAGCCACCCAGAGAAGGCCAGGAAAGGAAGGACCGAGTGTGAGAGAGTAGGAAGCAGATTAGAGGTGGCTATGATTTTCCCCTTCGTGGTTGCTGCTGCCAGCATGTAAATGGCTCCTGCAGCTCTTCAGTGGGATCTCTGCTAGAATAAAGCAGCTCTGTGTAAACTATATCCCTGTGTGGTCATCAAAGAATGTGCAATAGGCTCTCTGTGTGAGGGAATACATAATAGACTCTGACGAGATCGCCACTTTGCCCCTTGCTATTTCTGAGTGCTGCTCTGATGAAATCTCAGAATATATTACAACTAGGACCACTAGAATTTTAGTGTTGATGGGGATGAAGGGGAGAAGGAGAAGGCTTTCTGAAGCTCACAGATTCTAAATGATGATGACCACCACCACCACCCCTGGCCTGCAGTCAGCCCCAGCCTCAGTCTGTGCAAATCATTCTCACTGTGATGCTTGTTCACAATTCTGGCTCTTTCCTCACCTATGCTCTGTAGTGCCTGCTGCCTGTTATCTCTAAAGGATAGATTTGGGGGATTTTTGTCTATTTTCAGCCATCCTGTTAGAATTCAGTAATCCTCTTTCAGGGGTGTCTCTACCTGATATTTTTCATTACTTACTGTCTGAACAAGCCACTGGAGAGGTCCTGATAAGAAAGGTCAAGCTGGGCATTGCTGGGGACAAGAGGTTGTCACATCTGGATGCTTCTCTATAGAACCCTGCTCTCCAGTGCTCAGGGTAAACTTACAGGTTACATGCACAGCTGCTTGTGATATGTGGCTTCAGGGATATAGGAAGGACCCTTACTCCCAAATTCTCCCAGATTGGCCTCTGTTTTGTGAATGATCATGAATGGAGGTAAGGCACAGCCTACATATACCTTGCAATAATAAGTAGAGTTACATCTGCTATGCCCCTAGTCTAGCATTATGCATTTTACAGACATTATGTGGTTTGAATTAATCCCTGTATCAATTGTATGCATTCATATATTCATTTTTACAACAAATATATACTAAGCATCTACCATGTTCCAAAAAAGGTGGATAAAGGAGTTTACAAAACCAAGTCCCCATTCTTATTCCTTTACAGAAACAAACAATAAATATACAACATGTCAGGGGTTACAAATGCTCTGACAAAAATAAGCAGAGCACAGTCATGGAATAGAGATGTGATTGGGATGGGAAGAAGTTATTTTATATAATGGGGTCAGGGAAGGTCTCTCTGATAAGGGCAGTCTTGAACAAAGATCACAAGGAAAAAAAAGAAGTAAATGCTCTTGGGAAAGACAGGTACAAGCATGGGGGCCAGAAGTGCAAAGGCTCTGAGGTGTGAGTGCGTCACGTATTTCTCAGAAATATCATGAAGGCTAGTGTGGCAGGAGTGGAGTGAACAAGAGAAGTAGTAAGGGCAAGATTAGGAGTACATGGCATCCCAGTTGATACAGATAGGCTTTGTTTCCCCACCCATATCTCATCTTGAGTTGTAATCCCCCATCTTGAAATGTAATCATATATTGTTGAGGGAGAGACCTGATGGGAGGTGACTGGATCATGGGGGTGGTTCCCCCCTGCCGTTCTTGTGATAGTGAGTGAGTTCTCATGAGATCTGATGGTTTATAAGGGGCTCTTCCCCCTTCACTTCCCACACATGCTGTCTTCTGCCACCATGTGAGGAAGGTCCTTACTTCCTCTTTGCTTTCTGCCATGATTGTAAGTTTCCTGAGGTCTCTCCAGTCATCCGGAACTGTAAGTCAATTAAACCTCCTTTGTTTATAAATTATCCATTCTTGGGTAGTATCTTTATAGCAGGGTGAGAATAGACTAATACACCAGTATTCCACCAGTCCTCTAGCTTTTCTCCTCTGCCACAAGACCAGGCAGGTGTCTTATAGGGGTTGTTCCACTGGCCTGGCCCCCAGAATAAAAAGATAAATGCAGCTATGGCAGCAACATAAAGCTGCTGATATGTAACATGAAAGAAAAGTACATGTTTATCATTTTGATCCCACCAAATTATTAAGATTGTTTGTTACTACAACAAAGCTGTGTGGTACTACAAAGAAGGATTCTGCCTGGCTGTCTTTATATTATATGCCCACCCTTGGAATGAGCACTGTTCCCAGGAGAGTAGGGCACTATGTTACCATAACCCTGGCTAGACTGTTGTAACAGCCCCCCCAAATCTCTATGGTTTAGAAGATCAAACTTTATTTCAAATCACACAAACACCAGTGCCTACAGTGCCTAACAGAAAGGGGTCTCCTCCATTAAGTGGATCTAGAGTCCCTTATTCTATGACACTTGGTCTAAGAATCTGGCCTGCAAGGTCCCAGGATGTGAGAAAAAAGTTGAAAGTATATAAAGGATGTTTTAAAGGGCATGCCTGGAAGTTGCATATACCATTTCTATCCATATCCCACCAAATAACATGGCCCCACCTAACAGTGAGAGAAGCTAGAAAATAATGCAGTTATTCTATGCCCAGGAAGAGGGGAAAATTAAATTTGTTTATTCTAGGACACAGTCCCCAAAATAAGCACTAATTTGATCGAGCCTAAGCCATGTACCCTCCTCTGTGGTCAAGAGTTTGGCTTTATTCCAAAAGGAGAATGAGAAAAATGCATAATCCTAAGAAATTATAACCCCTGTTTACTCTGCGAGGTGGAATTGCAGTGGATCACTAAGGGAGGCACAGTGGCCTAGGAATCAGGAGACTTGAGCTCTGGTCCTATATGTTATTCTCTTACAGAGAGTAATTTACAATAGACCCCCTTGCTTCAGGAATCTATTTCTTTATGTGTAAAGTGTCAAAACCAACTTTAAAGGTTGTTATTTTGGGTAGACTAGAAGGCCCAGAAATAAACTGTCCATATATAGTCAACTTATTTTGACAAGGGTGTCAAGACCATTCAATGGGGGAAAGGACACTCTTTTCAAAAAAAGGCACTGGGAAGTATGGGTATCCATATGCAAAAGAATGAAATTGGACCCTTACATAATGTACAAAAATAACTGAAAACAGCTCAAAGACATGAATGTAAGAGCTAAAACTGTACAACTCTTAGACAAAAACATAAGGGAAAAGCTTCTTGTTACTGAATTTGGAAATTATTTCTTGGATATGAAATACAAATATGAAATATAAAATATTTCATTTGTCAATTTTGACTTTTGTTGCCATTGCTTTTGGTGTTTTAGACATGAAGTCCTTGCCCATGCCTATGTCCTCAATGGTATTGCCTAGGTTTTCTTCTAGGGTTTTTATGGTTTTAGGTCTAACATTTAAGTCTTTAATCCATCTTGAATTAATTTTTGTGTAAGGTGTAAGGAAGGGATCCAGTTTCAGCTTTCTACATATGGCTAGCCAGTTTTCCCAGCACCATTTATTAAATAGGGAATCCTTTCCCCATTTCTTGTTTTTGTCAGGTTTGTCAAAGATCAGTTGGTTGTAGATGTGTGGTATTATTTCTGAGGTCTCTGTTCTGTTCCACTGGTCGATATTTCTGTTTTGGTACCAGTACCATGTTGTTTGGGTTACTGTAGCCTTGTAATATAGTTTGAAGTCAGGTAGCATGATGCCTCCAGCTTTGTTCTTTTGGCTTGGGATCATCTTGGTAAATGGGATCTAATTAAACTAAAGAGCTTCTGCACAGCTAAACAAACTACCATCAGAATGGACAGTCAACCTACAGAATGGGAGAAAAATTTTGCAATCTACTCATCTGACAAAGGGCTAATATCCAGAATCTACAAAGAACTCAAACAAATTTACAAGAAAAGAACAACCCAATCAAAAAGTGGGCAAAGGATATAAACAGACACTTCTCAAAAGAAGACATTTATACAGCCAACAGACACATGAAAAAATGCTCATCATCACTGGCCATCAGAGAAATGCAAATCAAGACCACAATGGCGTACCATCTCACACCAGTTAGAATGGTGATCATTAAAAAGTCAGGAAACAACAGGTGCTGGAGAGGATGTGGAGAAATAGGAACACTTTTACACTGCTGGTGGGATTGTAAACTATTTCAACCATTGTGGAAGACAGTGTCGCGATTCCTCAAGGATCTAGAACTAGAAATACCATTTGACCCAGCCATCCCATTACTGAGTATATACCCAAAGGATTATAAATCATGCTGCTAAAAAGACACATGCACACGTATGTTCTTTGTGGCACTATTCACGATAATAAAGACTTGGAACCAACCCAAATGTCCATCAATGATAGACTGGATTAAGAAAATATAGCAATATACACCATGGAATACTATGCAGCCATAAAAATGGATGAGTTCATGTCCTTTGTAGGGACATGGATGAAGCTGGAAACCATCATTCTGAGCAAACTATCGCAAGGACAGAAAACCAAACACCGCATGTTCTCACTCATAGGTGGGAACTGAACAATGAGAACACTTGGACACAGGAAGGGGAACATCACACACCAGGGCAGGACCTGTAGTGGGGTGGGAGGAAGGGGGAGGGATAGCATTAGGGGATATACCTAATGTAAATGATGAGTTAATGGGTGCAGCACACCAACATGGCACATGTATACATATGTAACAAACCTGCACATTGTGCACATGTACCCTAGAACTTAAAGTATAATAAAAAATAAAAAATATTTCGTATAAATATGAAATATAAAAGTACAGGCAACAAAGGTAAAAATAGATAAATTGAACTACATCAAAATTTAAAAGCTGTGCATCAAAAGGCAAAGTCAACAGAAGGAAAAGACAACCTAGCAGAATGGGAGAAAAATATTTGCAAATCATATATCTAATATGGGGTTAATATACAGAGTACATAAAAGAAGTTCTAAAGTTCAACAAAAAATAAATAACATGATTGAAAAATGGACAAAAGACTTAAATAGATATTTCTCTAAAGAAGATATACAAATGGCCAACAAGCACATGAAAAGATGCTCAATACTATTAATCATTTGAGAAATGCAAATCAAAACCACAATGCAATACCAACCACCTTGTGCCTATTAGGATAGCTACTATCATTTAAAATAAAAGAAAAACAGCAAAAAAAAAAAAAAAAAAACCAGTGTTGGTGAGGATATGTAGAAATTGGAACACTTGCGCACTGTTGGTAGAAATGAAAATTGTGCAGTCACTATGAAAAAAAAGCATTTCTTTTAAAAAGTTAAAATTACCATATGATCCAGTAATTCCACTTCTGTGTGAGTGTACCCAAAAAAATTGAAACCAGGTCCTCAAATAAGTATCTGCATACCCATGTTCACAGCAGAATTATTCATAATATTTAAAAGCTAGAAGCAATCCAAGTGTCCATAAAAAGGTAAATGGATAAACAAAATGTGGTATATGCATACAATGGAATATTAGTCACAAAAAGGAAGGAAATTCTGACACATACTACAACATGGATAAACCTTGATGATATTATGCTAAGTGAAATAAGCCATTCACAAAAAGACGAGATATTATTCCACATATATGAGGTACCTAGAAGAGGCAACATCATAGAGACACAAAGTACAATAGTAGGTGCCATGGGCTAACAGAAGGGGGAAATGGGGAGTTATTTTTTAATGAGTACAGAGTTTCAGTTTTGCAAGATGAAAATAGTTCTGGAGATGGGTGGTGGTAATGGTTGCACAGCAATGTGAATGTACTTAACACTCTGAACTATACACTTAAAAATGGCTAAGATGGTGCATTTTAGGTTATGGGTATTTACAACAGTTTAAACTTTGTGTGTGTGTGTGTGTGTGTGTGTGTGTGTTTGTGTGGGTGTGGATGTGGGTGGGTGCATGCATGCACATGCTTTTGAGTGATTTGGGGGCTCAGGACCTCTTTGAAAGTCTTTATAGAAGCTTTTAGACAAAGAAATATTGAAGAAACTTTTAGAGGCTTCAAGATCTATAAAGTTTGTGGATTTCAGGCTCAAAACCTTGGAAAAGGATATGATAGACCCCTTCAACTCTAACACTCTATGATTCAACTGAATATATCAGAGGGTAAAAAACAGAGAGGTATTTACAGTGGAGAGGAGACATAACCTTTGGGCTATGTGTTCTGCAAACCTGCCCCATAGGCTCTCATCCTTTGCTTTCCATCAGCAATAAGATTTACCCAGAGACATTTTTATCATGTCCCACTGGAACAGATAAAAAATATGTATATATCAGGTGGATTTATTTTCATATATTTTCAATGAGTTGACAATCTCTTATTCTTAACTGAAATATGGCTTGGGTGATTTCATCCCATTTGCAATACAGCCCACTTTGTGCATCCAAATGACAAATGGCTGATCCACAGGTTGGTAAATAAGAGAACAGCCATCAGCTGTGCCATGTTCTCCATCATTAACATGAATCAGTTTTACGTGATGCATCGTACCTCTTAGAGCAGAGAAAAACAGCACCTCTGGAATGCAGCTATTGCAGTCTGTCTTGATTAGACCACCAACTCCTTTAGGTATTTTGGCACTTATGTTATCTGTAACTGGTATATCTGTCAGGAAAATGGGTGTCAGCCCTTTTTATTAATGTATTATTCTCAGGAAATAAAGACAACTAGTTACCCCTCACAGGGAGGCAGTTGGGGGGAAAGGAGGGGAGTTAGTCTCACTCTACTCGGTGGCCATGGCTGAGATCCTAGTCTTGGACTAACCATTTTACAAATATCTCAGGTGGATTTTGTGTAACAGAGTATGGATGGTCAGTTTCAAGATATTGTTATTCCTGGCATTTGAAATTTCAAAAAGATCAAAGGGTATGTACCTAACTGTAGCATCTTCACAACTCAGGGTTTGTTCATTCCTTCATTTAGTAGATACCTATTAAGTGTCCAAAGTGCACTGGGTATTGTTTTGAGATGACAGAGGCATGATTCCAAAATTTAAGAGTGACATTCCAGTTGAGGAGATAAAACACGTATTCTGAAGTTACCTAGTTTACAGAGACTACATTCCAAAGCCAGCATTCTTCTTGAGATTTCCCAGAAAGGTCTTGTCCATGTTAAAAAACAAGATATCTTGTTCAAAAAGCCCAACAGAGCCAGTTTTTCCAGTGATTGGAAAGGATCATCAGTTCTTTGAGCACTATATGAAGGAGTTAACTTGCTTGCCATTTTTCTATTTGCCCAGGAAGAGGAAAATGAAATTGAATTAGGTGACCTTCAGTGCTGTCTCTGTGGTAGGAACTACCTTTGGTCCAGCCTAAGCCATATGCCTGCCTCTATAGTCAAGGTTCACTATGGGAAGTTCTCAGTCAACCATGGGGAACTAGTGTTTACAGATACATGTTTATATTATGACATGTTGTATTAGTCTGTTTTCACACTGCTGATAAAGACATACCTGAGACTAGGTAATTTATAAAGAAAAAGAGGGTAATTTATAAAGAAAAAGAGGGTTGGGCATGGTGGCTCAAGACTGTAATCTCAGTACTTTTGGAGGCCAAGGCGGGTGGATCATTTGAGGTCAGGAGTTCGAGACCAGCCTGGCCAACATATTGAAACCCCATCTCTACTAAAAAATACAAAAATTAGCCGCCGGGCGTTGGGATACATGGTTGTAATCCCACCTACTTAGGAGGCTGAGGCAGGAGAAATGCTTGAACCCAGGAGGTAGAGGTTGCAGTGAGCCAAAATAGTGCCACTGCACTCCAGCCTGGGCAGTGGAGTGGGACTCCATCTCAAAAAAAAAAAAAAAAAAAAAGATGTTTAATGGACTCACAGTTCCACATGACTAGGGAGACCTCACAATCATAGCAGAAGATGAAAGGCACATCTTACATGGCAGTACACAAGAGAGAATGAGAACCAAGTGAAAGGGGTTCCCCCTTATAAAACCATCAGATCTCATGAAATTTATTCACTACCACAAGAACAGTATGGAGAAAACTGTCCCCTTGATTCAATTATCTCCCACTGTGTTCCTCCCACGACATGTGGAAATTATGGGAGCTATAATTCAAGATGAGATTTGGGTGGGGATACAGTCAAACCTATCACATGTCCTAAAAGCAAGACCCTAGGGACTGGCACTAATTAAGGGTATAACAGATTACTTTTATCTCCCACCTTGGGCTTGTTCCAGAGCACATACCCATTGAATGGAATGGCAAGTAAAATAATCTGCTCTATCCAAATTTTAAAAAAGATCACTTGTGTTTTTTCTTTTATTGTTTGCTAAATGCAGTTTTAAAGTTCAAACAACTTGTCTTTTGATTTTACTCTACAAATAAATACATTTCAAGCTACATTGTGAAAATGCGGTAAGAAGCAATCAAGTGCTGCTGGTCATTGATAACATGGGAGTGGGTGCTTCCAGGTGAGAGAGCTGAGATCATCCTCTTGGAGAAAATGGAATTTGAACTGGACATGAAAGATAGTGAGCCAGAGGATTCAGCCAGGGGAAACAATCAGCAAAGACTGGGAGATGGCCACGTGTTGCATGTATCCAAATAATATCACAGAGTGCATCCATAGGTGATGGTAGAAAAAAAAAATTGAAGCAGATAATTGCAAGGCTTGAATGCCATGCTTAGGGTTTTGCATGATTTTGAGAAGGATGTCGGAAATTAGAATACGTTTTGCAGTGTAGGAAACATGATGAGAGTAGTGGCAGCAGAGTGTTAAAAGTATTAGAAATGGAAAGTTTGGAGATTTGAAGGCCACGTGGGAGACAGTTGGCTCAGAGGTACAAATTTGCAAGGAGGAGGCAAAGCTGAATAATTAGAGATGATTTCACTTCCTGTGTGTTTGTCTATCTCCTCAAGTAGACTATTGTGTCCTAGAGGCTAGGGATCTACATTCTTCTGTTTATCTCCTGAAGTTTCTAGTATAGTCCTTGACACAAAGTGAAGCTGAATAAATGCTTGCTGAATCTCATGCTGCCCCCCAACATTTTTCGTCTGTTCCCAGAAACTCTGCTCTCTAGAGGGTAGGTGATTAGTTCTTACTATAAAGCAATCCCAGTCTTCTTTCTGGGTTATGTTATCACAGATGTTTCTCTAAGGATTAGAGAGACAGATGGAACTGGCCATTGGCATTAGACTGGAAAATTGGTTTACTATATGGGTGGCAGCTATAGGGACTCCTACACTTTCTGTGTTTTTTGTTGTTGTTGTTGCTGTTATCATTTGAGACATGGCCTCACTCTGTTGCCCAGGCTGCAGTGCAGTGGCATAGTCATGAATCACTGCAGCCTCGACCTCTCAGGCTCAAGTTTTGACCTCCTGCTTCAGCCCTCCAAGTAGCTGGGACTACAGGCACGCACTACCTACACCCAGCTAATTTTTTTATTTTTTGTAGAGATGGAGTTTCTCCATGTTGGCCAGGCTGGTCTCAAACTCCTAAGCTCAAGTGATCCACTCGCCTTGGCTTCTCAAAGTGCTGGGATTCTAGGTGTGTGAGCCACCATGCTGGGCCACTTTCTGTGTTTTGATCAATTGATTATTGCTTGTTAGTGATTTGGACTAATAGGAAATCGAGAAACAGTTCAGTAGTCCAACGTTCCTTACATTATGAGACTCCTCACTGCTATGGCTAGCCTTTCAAGCCCTTTGCTTGAAGATTTCCAGGGTCGGGAGAACACTACCCTGACGTTATTGGACTATTCTAATTGTTCAGAAGTTCTAAAACCATTAGCTTTCTCCTATGAGTCTTTTGTGTTACAGCTATAGATACCTCCATACACATACATACCAGCCTTCCCACATCCATCTTCTTCTGGTTGTGGCCCTTTGAACACCTAGATTACTTAAAAATAAGATAACAAATATTTGGAAGTTATCTTGAGAGACTTTATTAACACATGGCATTCTCAAGCAATAAGAATCATCCCTAGCTCAAATCCAATCCCATTGAGGAGGGAAAGCTTTGTTAAAAATCTTGTTAAAAATCACAAATATTTTTAATCGGAAATTTTACCATATTACTATAGCTTTCCCCATTCACCATAACAATCCACATAGAAAAGGGCATGAAGGGAGAGTCATATAAGGAGCCTCATCTCATTCTTTGGTGTTCCTAGATATACAGTATCTCTGATTAATCTGGCTTGTGGTGATTTGACCGTCCAAATTTTGCTTATCATTGGAGTTGTTTGCAGATAGAAGAGGAGAGATATGTAGGAAATAATAAGAGATATTCCACAACATTTAGTTGAAGCAACAGGAAGAGGAAGAAATCTTGAAAGCCACTTTAAATCTACATCAATTCATGAAAATCCATTTAAAGTCTTTTAGCCTTGAAAAACATCACAGACTTTGGCAGACAATAGGGCAAAAATGAAAGAGTGGAAAATTTTAGTCAAGTCTGAGTTTGCATCTAACACTGGATATTATTATTTAAAGCATAGTATTTCGGCTGGGCACAGTGGCTCATGACTGTAATCTCAGCACTCTGTGAGGCCAAAGCAGCCCAATTGCTTGAGCCCAGGAGTTCAAGACCAGTCTGGCAACACAGTGAAACCCCATCTCTAAAACAAAATACAAAATTAACTGGGCGTGCTGACACATGCCTGTAATCCCAGCTACTTAGGAAGCCGAGGTTGGGAGGATTACAAAGCCCAGGAGGTCGAGGCTGCAGTGAACCATGATTGTGCCACTGCACTCCTACCTGGGTGACAGAGTGAGACTTTGTCTCAAAAAATAAAAACAAAAATAAAACATAATATTTGACCAGGTGCAGTGGCTCACACCTGTAATCCCAACTACTTGGGAGGCTTAGGTGGGAGAATCACTTGAGGCCAGGAGTTTGAGACCAGCCTGAGCAGTATAGCAAGACTTCAGCTTCACAGTAAAAACAAAAACAAAAACAAAAATACAAAAAGTAGCTGGGCATGGTGGTTCATACCTGTAATCCCAGCTTCTCGGGTGGCTGAGGTGGGAAGATCACTTGAGCCCAGGAGGTCAAGGCTGTAGTAAGTCAAGATCATGCTACTGCACTCCAGCCTGGGTAACAGATTGAGACCCCCATATCAGGGAAAAAAAAAGTAATATTCTATAGCATCACATAGTAATAATCTGCAACTATCAGCCCTTTTTTTTCTAAAGTGAGAAAGTCACCTTCTTTCACATAGCAGCCAGCTGTTACTTCTCTCTTAATCCTTTTCTTTTTGGGTCCATACACTCTCAGTTCTTCCAAGCAACCAGCTAGTGGGTAGAGAAAGATAATAAAGTCCCAATCTCTGCCTTAGAGGGTTCACACTCTCCAAATCAACCCACACTCACCCCATCAACCTTGATATGGTTTGGCTCTTTGTCCCCACCCAAATCTTATCTTGTAGCTCCCATAATTCCCATGTGTTGTGGGAGGTTCCCAGTGGGAAATGATTGAATTATGAGGTGGGCCTTTCCCATGATGTTCTCATGGTAGTGAATGGGTCTCACAAGATCTGATGGTTTTAAAAATGGGAATTTCCCTGCACAAGCTCTCTCTTTGCCTGCTGCCATCCATGTAAGATGTGACTTGCTCCTCCTCGCCTTCTGCCATGATTGTGAGGCCTCCCCAGCCATGTGGAACTATAAGTCCAATAAACATCTTTCTTTTGTAAAGTGCTCAGTCTCGGGTATGTCTTTATCAGCAGTGTGAAAACAGACTAATACAAACCTCTTCTATATACTCTTGGATTTATCACTGTTCCCTTGAAAATATGGCACTTGGGATTAAATTAGTAGTCTAGATCTGGACTGACCAGTCTAGATGGTAATGGGATAGAAACCTCCCATACTGTGTTAAATGTTGTGTTTTTATTAATAAAACCTAACAATTTGCTGGCTTGCAATGAGCATGTGATTAACTGAAATTCCCTGGTCCAGATACCCATCACGCATTTGTGCAATTTACTTCTCTGAGCTTTAGTAAAAGACTGTATGCATCCCCATCAAATTTTATCTTAATGGTCTGGACTCCCGATTTTTGGATTGTTAGTATCAAAATCCTTTTTAAATGCTAGACTCAAGTCTCTTTCTAAGCAGACAGTAATACTCTGTTCTGCCGAAAGTGAGCTAAAGCACTGTAAGAAGTCATTTGCTATCAATCCCAAATCCCTTGCCATTGAGCCCTTTAAAAATGGCAACAAGGAGAGTTGAGTTCAACACTGAAAAGAATACCTGCAGTAACCTCTGCCTTTGTTGGAAAAAAAATAGTGCTCTATATGGAGAATTTGAATGTTCCCATTCAGACTGTTTGAAGATATAAATCTATATTCATCCTTATAACGCTGAATGGTTAGCTTAATGTGTGGTGAAATAGGCTCACAGGCTAATTCCTTTATGCCTGTGTGCGTTGTTGCATCATCTGGAAGGAAACAGCATTTTCATCAGCTCTTTCAAGGAATTTAGTGCTCCAGAAGGAGCTATATTTTTCAGGGCTCCCAAACTCACCCCGAGGTACCATAAAAGATTAAACTTGGCTTATTCATGAAAAGTAGATTTTTTTTTAATCTTGATTTATTTCAACTTTGTGTAATAAAGCTTTCTGATCAGCCTCATGTGTATAAGAAAAATAAAGAGGAAAGAAATTATGACACAGAAAATATTTTCTGAAAATTGTTTCTTCTCTGGTCAAGATGCATTTCAACAATATGCAAATTAGGCAGTGCCATTGTACAGTAATTATGTTTTCTTAATGTTTCCACAACAGCTCTGCTTTTGCCAGACTTAAAAATTTTAGCAGCATAATGGTCACTTTGGAAGGGATTAGCACCCATTATATCTAGAGAAGGAAGGAAAACCTTGGAAAATCAAATTCAGATAATGCAGAGAGAATATACTTTCCAGTGCTAATTTGTTTTGTAGTTATCTTAAGGGAGAAAAACAGACTTCTATCTCCAGGGGGAAAAAAATGGATAAAATGCAAAAGAATTAATTATAAACATCCTAAAATGCAGAATCCTGAAGTTCTAAAACTATACTTAAAAATCTTCACAGGACCATTGGATCCTCAGGCTGAATGGATTTCAGGGTAGCTGCAACTCATCAAAGTGTGTGCCACAGGATGTAAGTTCTGAGCCATGTTAATAGATGCTGTCTTTCAGAAATATGCTCTTTTTGTCAAGTAAATTTGTAAACTGCACTAGAGTAAACAAAGTTAACCAAGTTTCAGTCCCTATAGGACCTCTCCTAAATATGCCAATGTTCAAGGATTGTCCTCCAAAACCAGATAAATAAAGGACACAGCATTCCCAAATGGAATCCTATTTTCACAGTGATTTTTTTAAGATATGGGTATTTTAAGAAAAACTTGTTAGAGAACATTGGCTACATCAATCCCTAGTGTTATAATAATAATAAAACTGTAGCCCAAGAAATTAAAGAGAATCTTCTGAAGTCACCCAGATGACTAAAGGTTGAACTAGAAATCAAATTTCAGCCCTCTAATTCCCGGTACAGCTCTCTGCTACCTCTTGCATATTCACTGGCTGGTCATTCAGTAGAAGCTCATGTGATAATGACACATCTATAAATTTCTACTTTTTTTTTTTTTTTTTTTTTTTTTTTGAGACGGAGTCTCGCTCTGTCACCCAGGCTGGAGTGCAGTGGCCGGATCTCAGCTCACTGCAAGCTCCGCCTCCCGGGTTCACGCCATTCTCCTGCCTCAGCCTCCCGAGTAGCTGGGACTACAGGCGCCTGCCTCCACGCCCGGCTAAGTTTTTGTATTTTTAGTAGAGACGGGGTTTCACCGTGTTAGCCAGGATGGTCTCGATCTCCTGACCTCGTGATCCGCCCGTCTCGGCCTCCCAAAGTGCTGGGATTACAGGCTTGAGCCACCGCGCCCGGCCTAAATTTCTACTTTTTAGAAAATTCCGTAATTTTTCTACAGGGAACAACAGATCTGTCATATACTAGCTTATGCTTTTCTTATTCTAAGTGAATTTCACAGTTTAGAAAATTCCAAGTAATCTTGATACATCATTATTACCCAAAAAATTACTTCCAAGTCATTGTTTAAATAGATGAAACCCATTGCAACAGGGGTCTCAGATCTTATTGCCTCAGGGGCCTGAGAGATGATGTAAGTGAACTAGCTCAGCTGTAGCCAGCAATTGCTTGATGGAAATTTGGGATCTTTGTTGCTAGCTCTGAAGAAAAGAAAGAAAGGAGGAGAGAGAGAGAGAGAGAGAGAGAGAGAGAGAGAGAGAGAAAGGGAGGAAGGGAGGAAGGAAAGAAAAGAGACAGAGAGACGGAGAGAGGGCGGGAAGGACGGAGGGAGGGAGGGAGGGAAGACAGGGCCAGGCGAGGTGGCTCATGAGGCCGGGCGAGGTGGCTCATGCCTGTAATCCCAGCACTTTGGGAGGCCAAGGCAGATCACCTGAGGTCAGGAGTTTGAGACCAGCCTGGCCAACATGGCAAAATCCCGTCTCTACTAAAAATATAAAAATTAGCCGGGCATGGTGGCATGTGCCTGTAATCCCAGCTACTCGGGAGGCTAAGACAGGAGAATCGCTTGAAGCCAGGAGGCAGAGGGAGGTTGCAGTGAGCCGAGATCGTGCCACTGCACTTCAGCCTGGGCAACAGAGCAAGACTCTATCTCAAAAAAAAGAAACAAAAGAATGCCAGAAATGTATGTTTTTATGTGATACTTACAATTTTACATGTTGTCAAGTAGTTTATATTTAAAAATATAGTAAATTTCTGACCAACAAAACATACCTGCAGGCAGAATTCAACCTGTAGGCTGCCAGTTTCCAGCTTCTTCTTTACATTTTGGAATCAGTCCAATTCTCTCCCTTGACTGTGCTTATGCAGTGGTATGGTAAAGACTCTGGGTATCCCCTGGACAGAGTCAGACAATGAACAGACCACCTGTTTCCAGCACCCAGCTTCCATTTTCCATTAAAACCAAATGATGCAAAAGAAAGCAGAAAGCCAGAGATAGGTCAGAGATAAAGAGAGGGAGATATCTCAGTTAAGATCCTGGCTGCCTCCCACTCAACTTGTATCTCTTTTTCTAGTTAATTTTATTTTTTAATAGACTTTATTTTTTGGAGCAGTTTTAGGTTCCCCCGCAAAACTGAGTGGTAAGTACAGGAAGTTCTCATAAGCCCCCAAAACACAACCTCCCCGACTGTCAACATCCCCACCAGAGAGGTACATTTGTTATAATCAACAAACCTACTTTGGTATATCGTTATCAACCAAAGTCCGTAAGTTTGCATTAGGGTTCATTCTTGGTGTCGTACATTCTTTGGGTTTTGACACACATAGAATCACATGTATCCACCATTGTAGTATTATACAGGGTATTTTTGCTGCCCAAAAAGCCCTCTGTGCTCTACCTATTCATTCCTCCCTCCCCTCAAACACTGACACCACTGATCTTTTTACTGTATCCACAGTTTTATCTTTTGCAGAATGTCATATAGTTGGAACCACATAGTATTTAGCTTTTTCAAATTGGCTTCTTTTACTTAGTAATATTTACAGTTTCTCCACGTCTTTTCATGGCTTGATAGCTCATTTCTTTTTAGCAATGAATAATATTCCATTAACTGAATATACTTTACAGTTTATTTATCCACTTACCTACTAAAGGAAATCTTGGTTTCTTCTAAGTTACAGCAATTATGACTGTAGCTGCCATAAACATTTGTGTGCGGGTTTTCGTGTAGACATAAATTTTCAGCTCATTTGGGTAAATTTCAAGGAACAAATTGCTGGATCGTATGGTAAGAGTATATTTAGTTTTGTGAGGAAATGACAAACTGCCTTCCAAACTGGCTGTACCATTTTGCATTCCCACTAACAATGAATGAGAGTTCCTGTTGCTCCACAACTTTTATCTCTTTTAATGCCTGATACTTACACTCAGCTTACTGATGGATATGCATTACTCACCAAACACATTGGTACATGAAGATTCTGCTTCAGGGACCTGGGTCTCAGAATACCTGAGTTCTGTTCTTTGTGTATTTGATTAATTTTCAAAGTTGGACATCTCAAGGCAAAGCAGCTTCTCTCACAACTCTGGCCATGAGGCTAGGCTTCTCCTGACCCATCTCTCCAAATTTTGGTTGTGAGAAATCATTTTCTTGTTACGCTTCTGGGAGGAAGTTGGGCAGCATATATTATTAAATATTTTCCCCTTGGACTTTTAAAATAGCCCAACCTGTAGTCTGAGAGCTGATAAATTGAGCCGAATAGAGATCTGGATAAAATTAGAAGTCCCTAAAACCTAGACGGTGGCAAACTTCACTTTTTAATTTCTATAACCGTTTTCTTACACTGCTGAGCTCAATATGAGGGCAGAAGACAACTTTATTTTTCTCTGTTACTTGTTCAAATTTATGTCATGAATGAAATCTTGGTCAAATCTTAGAACTTTCAGGGGTCACTTTCAGATAATTACAAAAACTCCCCATCATTTTCTGTTCCCGAAACAGTCTCAATTCAAGGAATTTGCAATAATCCAAACTCTTATCTGACTGTAGAGATTTTCAGCCTCCAGCATAGTGGTGCTTTTAGTTCTTTTTAGCTTTGCTGAAGTCTATAAAGAGGGTAGGGAGCTTTGGGGTCTCCTGGTCCACATTAGCTGGGTTCACCCCTCCAAGCTGGAACCAGAAGGCGATGGGCAGGTAAAAAGGGCATAGTTTTATGTGACTAGTGATGCCATGATTTGGAGGATGTTTTAAAACTGCCTCTTTCCCTTTGGGGCATTCGTTTCCCTCTGGTTGTGGGGCTTTTGTGTGTTTCTCGGAGATTTCCCTCCTATGAACCTTCAGCTGAACTTCGGAGACATCTCTCTTGGACCAGTTGCATAGGGGTCCCTCCCTTAGGCTCTGGAGTCAGATCTCAGGGGTTTGTACTGTCAATTATGAATAAATTACCCATACCTCAGTTTCCCCACCCAGGAAATAAGGATGATAATAATTATTTCTAATTCATAGGGCTCTGAGGATTTAAGGAAATGATCAATGTAAATTGTTTACAATAGAGCTTGGTATGTAGTAAGACCTCATAATATATGTTGTTATTATTAGGCCATGTATCAATATTTTGAAGGGAGTTTCTGGAAGATTAAGTTACCAAAGGCACAATTTTAGAGTCAGATAAGGAGGGAAAGATGGGAAATAACTACAAAAAATTATGGCTTTAAAAAAATAAGAAATATGTTCCAAAGTTATATGTGATGCCATAGTAAAATAGACACTGGGTTCGCCTTCAGAAGACCTGGGTTCTAGTCCTGACTCTGCCTCCCACTGCTTCATGTTCTTGAAAATGTAACAGAACCTCTCTGTTCTTAATTCATGGTTTTAAGCCCATCTCTTAATTTTGCTGGTTTAATATTGGCTAAATCACTTAAATTCTCTAAACCTTAGTTTCTTCATCTTTAAAATGGAATGATCAGTCCAGCCCCCATGGGATTCCGATAGTGATCAAGTGGGAGAGTATATAAATGAGCATAAACTCTAAATCATTAATTCGTTCATTCAGCAAACATTTCTTGACATTTATTGACCAATCACATGTTCCAGACACTATCAAACTGTAAACTATTGCTAACATTACCATTAAGGAAGTGGACAAACTCTAATATTTCTTCCAGTTTTAAAATTATTGAAATCAAATAATAAAGGAGGACTCCTTCCTCCCCTTGTCCATGAATGGTTTGTACCCACCAGCTAAAGAAACAGCTAAGGCAGCTCTGTGCAATAGGACTTTCTGTGGTGATGAAAATACTCCAAATTCGCGCCAAAACAGCAGCCACCAGGCACACATGGCTATCGAGTGCTTGAAGTGTAGCTAGTGTCACTGGGGAACTGGATATTTTATTTTATTTTGAATGTTTTATATGTAAGCACACTCATCTAGTGGCTACCATATTGGACAGTGCAGGATTCTAAGACCCTAAGCAAAGGGTGGTGCAGGCAGAAAAGAGAAATGCAGACCATGAAGTCTAATTCAAGAGATATATTTGCCACTGGGTAGAAGCATATGTTTGACTGTAGATATTTGGTATTACTGTTTGTCATTATTGAACCCTGGAACTTAGATCATAGTGATTCTTCTGGAAGAGACTTCCAGCTTAAGTTGCAAAGAGACTTGCCGACTGCCTTTACCTAAAATGGGGTGGGGAAAATCCTCAAGACCTCTGTTCTTACAGAGTATAATTTTTGTTTCATGAACAATGAAGAATCAAGGATTTATTAGAAATTTTCTATTCGTTGGTTTTTAAAACAGGCATGGTTAACAGGCATTAAATGCAAACAAATGCATTTCCTCCTAAGTGCTCCACTGATGGAAATATAAGAGTGAATGATTTAGAGAGCATATATTCAGAGCCTCTAATTCTGTAATTTCTATAAATCAGACATTGCTAAATGGTGTTGGGAATTCACACACTGAGAAGAACATTGGCATGACTTTATGAAAACATAACTAAGGCCGGGCGTGGTGGCACATGCCTGTCATCCCAGAACTTTGGGAGGCCGAGGTGGGTGGATCACCTGAGGTCAGGAGTTTTAGCCCAGCCTGGCTAACATGGTGAAACCCCGTCTCTACTAAAAATACAAAAATTAGCAGGGCAAAGTGGCAGGCACCTGCAATCCCAGCTACTTGGGAGGCTGAGACAGAAGAATCACTTGAATCCAGGAGGTGGAGGTTGCAGTGAGCAGAGATTGTGCCACTGCACTCCAACCTGGGCAACAGAGCGAGACTCCACCTCAAAAAACAAAAAGAGAGAAAGAGAAAAGAAAGATGAAAAGAGAGAAAAGAAAAGGAAGGAAGGAAGGAAGGAAGGAAAGAAGGAAGGAAGGAAGGAAGGAAGGAAGGAAGGAAGGAAGGAAGGAAGGAAGGAAGGAAGGAAGGAAAAGAGAGATAAAGAAAAGAAAAGAAAAGAAATAACTATGGAAGGCCTGGTATGGCTGAAGGGGCAATGGACTCCAAGTTCATTCTCATGCCAGGTCTGGGTTTTTGTTTTTCCTTTTACCATTTCTACAAAATGGGTGCAATTTCCCAAATCTATCAAAATGAGATAGCTCAAAGAGACAAATCTCCTTAACAGAACTTTAAAAGTCTGCTTCGATTTGACACCTGGTTTTACCATTTAGTGCCTGTGTGACTTTGGGAGAATTCCTTAACTTTTCCGTGCCTCAGTTTCTTAATCTTTCTAAAGTAGGGTACCTGACTCACAGGGTTATGGCAGGGATTTAAATAGTAAATTCACATAAAGCACTGAAGTCACTGCATAAAATGGAAGACTCGAGGAATGCTAGCTAATTTACTATGATTAAGAGCTCTTCCAGGCTAAAATAATAACAATAAAAGAAAAATACAATTTAGTGAGAGATTATAGATTCTGTACATTCTGTCAGTTCAGAATGACAGAAAAACTTGGCAGGGGCAGAATCATAGAAGTTGGGTTTCCGTTACTCTTGGAAATTGGTGTAGGAGCTGTGCATCTTCACATGTTCTGTAAAACGGGGAATCCACCAACAGGTGAGCAGACAATGAACAGAGCCAAGAGCAGGGCAATTTGACTATATCTCCCGTATTCCCGGGTGAGCAGAGGAAAAGTAAGACCAAATACAACAGAACCAGAAAACAGAACATCATATTGAATACAGGCATATTTCTGAAAATGATCAATTCTAGGAAACAAAAGAAATACTTGGCATCTTCAAAAGGATGCAAGAAGAGTTTCTGTGATGTGAGAAATCTCATATATATATATATATAAAACAGACTGCTGTAGAAGACTACAGGGCAGATGCAAAGTTAGCAGGCTGGCCATGGAAACAGACCTGGGCCTGTCACAGAAGAACAGTGGTAGGATTGGCATGATATAGAACAACTTCAGAAGCCCTTCCAGAGTGCAGAAGAACAGCACACAAGGGGTGAGATGATGAGAGGCCATCAGCACAACAATTAAGAAGGACAAAGGGTGAATTCTCATCTAGGGTATTCACAATGAGGGAAACAGAACATTTAAAGCAAAAGTAATCAACAAAGACACAACTAGAAAAAATAAATGCTCTCGAAGAGGTCGAGGAAATGGGCAAAGTTACTGAGTCTGCAGATGGAGAGACTACCCACTTCCAATACTCAATGGGAAAAAGCTGAAAAAGGCAAGGAGACATCCTCCCCTATAGTCTCTTCCAGCTTCTTGAGGCTGCCTTCATTCCTTGGTTCATGGCCCCTTCCTCACATCACTCCAACCTCTACTTCTGTTCTCACATCTCCTTTTTCTCACATTGACGGTCTTACCTCCCTCTTATAAAGACCCTTCTGATTATATTCAGCCCACCCAGTTAATCATGGATAATCTCTCATTTTCAAGATGCTTAACTGCCATCTGAAAAATCTCTTTTGCCACCTGTTTACATATTCACAGGTTCTGAGAACTCACATATTTGGGGGAACATTATTCTATTAATACTAGAACCATAAGCAAGTAACAAGCAGCCTAAACAATGAGAAGTGTAAAGTCAGGTCCACCTGCTTTTTACTTAGAGCAGTTGTTCCCTGGGTGTAGTTCCTGGACCAGTAACATCAGTATCACGTGGAAATTTGTTAGAAAGGTAAATTCTTAAGCCTCACCTCAGACCTATAGAATGGGAAGCTCTAGGGAGGTGAGGCTTAGCAATGAGCATGTTAATAAGCCTTCAAAATAATACTGATGCATGGCCGAAGTTTGAGAATCCATGGCCTAGGGGAGGTATGAGAAGCAAGGACCAATATTCTGTTCATGCTGTCAGCAGCTGTCTTCCATTTCTGTTTTGTCAAGGAGAAATGCCACTAAAAGGCCTATAAGAGCTTTGAAGGTTAAATTACAATAATCTATAACTATTTTGTTTATTCCTTTTATTGTTCCAAATAGAATTTAAAAAGATAACTTGCAAAAGTCAGTCACCTTAATAGGTAAAGTGTTATTCCTGATTTTGTAATCCCTGGGGAACTTTTGCAGGGAAGACAGAATTTGGATTGAGAGGATGATGGAGGGCTTGTAACCATAATAGGTCTGTTGCCCGATGTGCACAGTAAGTCAATATGCCTAGACACTGACAGCAAAAAAAAGACATTTAATTGTAGGGCCACCAAACAAGGAGACAGGAGGAAACCTCAAATCCATCTCCCTAAGGAGTTTGGTGCTAGGGCTTTTAAGGGTTTTGGAGTTGGCCAAAATGTGGAGATTGTTGATCGGTAAAAGACTGTAGGGTGAAGTCATAGGACAGGGAGATGAAGAAATAATATTCCCATCCATGCTGATTTGGTTTGGTTTCTCTGGAGGGGTCTTTAAACTGGCATCAGCTGTTTTGCTGGAATTCAAGAATTCCAGATCTGCTTAAGCAGGTTTTTTTTGGCAGTGGTTGGGGGGTGGGTAGGGTAGGGGGCGGTCATCTCTAGGCTGCGGTACAGTGGAGCAATCACAGCTCACTGCTGCCTCGACCTCCCTGACTCAAGCAATCCTCCCACCTCAGCCTCAGGAGTAGCTCGGACTACAGGTGCACATCACCACATCTGGCTAATTTATTATTTGTGGAGACAGGGCCTCACTATTGCTCAGGCTGGTTTTGAACTCCTGGCCTCAAGTGATCCTCCTGCCTCAGCCTTCCAAAGTGCTAGGATTATAGGCATAAGTCACCATACCCAGCCTGCTCAAGCAATTCTTAAACAAAAACTTTATTAATCTAATATGACAGATCCCATCTATAGAAATAACGGGGATGCAAATGGTTAGTATCTAGTGTTATGTGACTTTTGGTTACAAGGGAGTAGGTCAAAGTTCAGCCTGATTAATGCTTAATGGTAACTATATTTCTGTCCATAATTCCTGTTAATCCGGTGAGGATGGCTGTAAGCTGAGCCCCTCCTTTCTTCCAGCCTCTCTCCTCCTGTCCCTCCCCACCCTTCCCTTTACCCCTTCCCCTGACCCCCAACAAAGCAGCCCTGCTTGTATTAGTTAGGAGTCAATAAAAACCACATTGGAGGAGGTTGGGCAAAGTAAGTAACCACTGATTTACAGAATTATAAAATGTTAGAATGAGAAAGAGTCTCTGAGAGCATGTTTTGAAGGCCCTCATTTTACAGAGGACTCTGAGGCCCGAGGAGGTCATGCCCAAGGTCACACAGTTAATGTGTAGAAGCCAGGACTAGCTGCCCAGATTCCTGACTTTATGCTAGTCGGGTAGACTCTGACATGCCAAATAAAAAAGCATGAACTGTTTTCACCCGAAACCAAGAATCCTAACTAAAACAGAGTAAATCTGCCCTGCTCTTATTTTCATTATGGTTCCACACTGTAAGGAGAATCAGTTAGCAAAATGTGAGAATCAGGCTCTTTGCTCTATTGCCAGGGCAAAATGAAATTGAAATTTATCTGAGGTGTGGCCAGAGCAAGAGCAGCCCTGTGAAATCTTTGTAGTACCCTAAGAAAGAAATCCCCTGAGGGCCCAAATAAGAATTTTAGAAAATAAGATCACCAAGGGTAGACAGGGGTAATGAAGCCAGTTGCTGGGATGGGGATGGGTGAGGAGTGAGGCAGGGTTGCCTGTGCAAAGTGAAAGGAGACAGAGTCTTGTTCTGTCCCCCAGGCTGGAGTGCAGTGGCACAATCTCAGCTCACTGCAACTGCTGCCTCCCAGGTTCAAGCGATTCTCATGCCTCGGCCTCCCAAGCAGCTGGGATTACAGGCCTGAGCCATCACGCCCGGCCCCAGGGAGTTCTTGAAATTTATTTACAGAAACGGAAAGAAGAAAAGGATTCACGTTAGTGAAAAGAACTAGAAGAATGAGGAGCAATGCTTTTGTTTCCTTTAACTGGGAGGATGAAAATTAATATGATTTGAACAGGAAAGGGTTTAGAAGTATAGTAGGCAGGGCCAAAAGGAGGCTGGGGAGCCAATGAAGAGGCAGGAGAGGATGTAGAAGCTTGTCCCCAAGGTGAGACACATGAAAAATGTTGTGCCAAAAAAAGGTGGGGCTCTTAAAATAACCCAAGCTCAAGGTATTTCCCTTATTTTTTAATTTTTAAAATTTAAGTTCACTTTTTAGTTGTCTTGGTGAGGGGAAAAAAGTTTGTGCTGGTGGCAAATATGTGTTAGGGATTGGTGAATTCCAAGCACTGGCATCACATAAAGTGAGACTTTCTAGTGAGGTCGCAAACCCAGATAACATTAGTTATTTTGGGAACATTTTTCTGTTTTTGAAATCTTACTTGAGCATTTATTTAAATGCCTTTCTTTTCTTATCTGCTTTCATTTTCTTCTTCATTAAGTGCAAAGAGATAGAGAATGTGTGCGTCTGTTTCTGCGTGTGAGCAATTCTCTCAAGTCCAGTATTTCCTCTCCAGCCACTCTCTGTTAAATGCCAACCGCGCCATCTTGTGGCTAATAGATACTTGTGCACCTGTCTTAAAGTTCACTTGGAAAATGAACAAGTCTGAAAAACACCAATATCATGATTTCGCATTAGCTTCAATCATTAAATAAACTATGAATTCTGATTCTGCGTATATTGACTATACTGCAATGCATTAATGAGCTGGATGCTTGTTGTAAAATATATATGATGAAATGAAGGGCAATTAAAATATAATCAATACAAAAAAACCCTCACTAGAATTTTGTGCATAAACATGGGTTTGAGAATTTAGAAGGGTCTATGGGATTAAAACAACTGTGAAAGCTTCTGTTTTCCACTCAAACTAAACTAAAGTTATCCTCCTCTACTTCAGCCACTCATCGTGTACTTCAGATTGTTTGTTACAACTTACTGTTACTTTTCTCCCCCCAACCCCCCGCTTTGCATGTAGAATGCAGTGAATTCGACAAGATTAGGGATTGCCTTTGCATTTTTCAGCGTTGCATCCCCAATGCTTAGCATTGTTCCTAGCACACAGTAGACACTCGACAAATATTGGTCAAATGGATTTAACTGATTAAAAACAATAAATAAAATAAGCTCTTAAAAATAAGCACTTATAGGACTACATATAAATTAGAGAAATCCAATTGGGTGAATAAAGAAACTGTGGTATATATATGATGGAACACCACTTAACCATAAAAAGGAATGAATTAATGGCATTTGCAGCAACCTGGATGGGATTGGAGACTACTATTCTAAGTGAAGTAACTCAAGAATGGAAAATCAAACATTGTATGCTCTCATTCAAAGGGGCAGCTAAGCTATGAGGATGGAAAGGGCATGAGAATGACACAATGGACTTTGGAGACTCAGGAGGAGAGGGTGGGAAGAGAATGAGGGATAAAAGACTACAAATTGGGTTCAGTGTATACTGCTCAGGTGATAGGTGCACCGAAATCTCACAAATCACCACTAAAGGACTTACTCATGTAACCAAATACCACCACCTGTTCCCCAAAAAAACTATGGAAATAAAAAAGTAAAATAGATAAATAACAATAAAATAGAGAAATTCCTCAAGAAATTCCTCTAACCAAAGTGAAATGACATTTTTTCAAGGAATTTGGTGACACTGGTTTAGGTATGTACGTCTGGTACTTTCAGAAGCTGCAGTGTTTCTGGTCATGCTGCTGAAAGTAAAACTGGTAGGAGAATGCTTCCATTATTCAGTGATATGTCATTAGTAATGAAAAGCCCTCTTTAGAAGGCTGGGGTCTATTAGCAGTAAACTGGTGCCTTTTCAAAATCAACAGTCAACTCAGAACAGCTGGGAAATTCATATGTTTTGCCAGATTTCACTGGGTTATTAGGTAACATTTAGACAATGGATTTAAGCCCCACCATCGGGAGCTTCGTAACTCGCTAAGCTTGTGGATTTCAATGCATGGAAGCAAAGTGCTGGGGCTCTTGCCTTCTTGGGTATGAACTTAATCATGTCACATCAAGCATTCATTTTAAATTATAGCACCACATCTGTATTTTGACTTCTGACAAATGCTAAGTGTGTCTTGACACATATTTTTGTCATGGTAAGAGCCTATGTGAAAACCAGAAGAGACGGTGAAAGAAAACCGAATTGTACACGGGTTTGAATTTGAGTTTGTAACAATTTTGAGTTCTTGTTGTCTTCATTCAATTCAGAGAGCAAGTTGGTGAGTTCCTAAATGTTCTCCAAGGGGGACCATTTACTTCACTAAAAATCTGAGAACCTCCCAAAATAAAATGAGGTGCAGAGGAGCCCTGGCTATAATTAGAGAAGGGGAGGTGCTCTGATTGGCTCTTCTTCCTCCCCCACCTCCACGGTTGCTACAGGTCCCAGTGAACTAAGGAGGAGAGTGTGGAAATCAGAAGCTACCAGCTGAATTGTTTTATTTTTGGCAGTGAGGGACAAAATTTAATGTGCATTAAAATCACCTAGGAAGCTTGCTAAGATGTGGACTTTCAGACCCACCCCCTTGTGGCTCTATATATGTATAGGAACCAGGAATCTGGTAATTCTGATAGAGAAGAGCCATAGAACACACTTTGGGAAACGTTGATCTACTACTTTCAACCAAACAAGTGCAGGGACTCTGCTTTGTTCACGAATACATCCCAAGTGCCCCTAGCACAGGATCTGGATGCAATGAGTAACTTGTAGGTGTAGACGATGGACACGTGGATGGATGAATGAGTGGATGGATATGTACATTTAGGGATTTAAAGAGAGGATGAACAAGAGTTAAAAAGAGAATTGTAAAGTTTCCAGGGTTTCAAAGATTCTTCAAACTTATTCTTAAATATTTGATAGATACGTTGCATTTGCCCTTGATTATGTGCGACCTTTATTTAAATACCATCTCCCCTTGGTGACAGAGTAGTTTTGTCACTTGAGATTAAAAGTGATTTTGTTTGTAAAATGGCAAACCATCTTGACATTTCATCTGCAAACCATTTAACAAATTTCTGTTCTCATCCAAAACTACTCTTCCAAGTAGAATAGAGACTTCTACCAGTGGTTTTATAAAACAAAATACTTCTTTGTAGTGAGAGTCCAATCAGAGGTACTCCAGGAGATGTGGAAAGAGAACTAAGCTATGTGCCAGGAGACCTAGATGCCAAGTGTATTCCTTTGCTAACAAGTTGAGTGACCTTGATCAAGCCATGTGCCTGGGTGAGCACCAGATTCCCCATGTGTAAAGTAAGAGATTTAACAAAATGGTCCCCAAGGCCCTTGGAGCACCACATATTACTTAGCATCGTTTTGAGGCTTTGGGTTTCCTCACATGTCTCATTTTTGGGTGTAAAAATTAGGCTTTCCTGAAGACCTCCCTGAATTATATCATGATTGGTAGAATAATGGTTCCCCCAAAGATGCCCACATTTAAATCTCCAGAACCTATGCATATGTTACCTTACATGGCAAGAGGGAGTTTGCAGATGTGATTAGGTTAAGAACCTTGAAATGGGGAGAGTAGCCTGGATCATACAGGTGGGCCCAATCTATTCACAAATGCTTAAAACCTGGATTATACAGATGGGCCCAATCTAAGCACAACACCTTAATATCAGAGGACGTTTCCCAGCTGGGGTCAGAGAGAGAAAGGGAGCTGCGAGGATGGAAGAAGGGTCAGAGAGATGTGATATTGCTGCTTTGAAAACTGAGAAGAAGGCCATGAACCAAGGAATGCAGGCAGCTTCAAGCCACTGGAAGAGCAAGGTAAGTGTTTCTTCCCTGGAATTTCCAGAAAGGAATGCAGACCTACCAACACCTTGGTTATAGCCCAGTGAGAGGTGAATTGGACTTCTGTCTTACAGAACCATGAGACTTTTGCATTGTTTAAACTTCCAAGTTTGTGGTAATTTATGATAACAGCAATAGAAAACTTATAAATACATTCTAAGGATACAGGAAATATTCAGGAGTCTAGCACTTTGCACAAGCCAACCCACTGTGCAAACCAGGGCTTCCTCCGCAGTGGTCCACAAGGGTCATTTAACCTGGACCTTATACTCATCACAGTCCTCAAATTTAGATTTTGACACTTAGCTCCAAACAATTCCTTTGAAAACTTTGTGTGTGTATAAAATGCATGTGTGCGTATATGCATATGTGTGTGCCTATATATGCATACATACACATATATTCAGTCAGATATAGTCAGTGAGATTATTTCTTCAGCATCCCTAGAAACCCATAGAATGATCTGAAAACGCAATTGATAACTTGTAACAAACACCACTCAAGTGAAGCCAGTTGCATTGGGTAAGCCCAGGATAAACAGTGAAAGAACACTCTGAGGCAAGTAGCCTTTATCATGAAGCTCTGGATCAGAAAGCTAATTAGTCTGGGTTTGATGAACTCAGAGGCTAAAAGGAGCACCTGGATACATGTAAAATTATAATGCAGAAGGGAACGGTGGAAATTTCCCAGGCCTCCTCCTTCATGCCACAGACTGAGACTCAGACAGTCGAGAACTATTCCAAAATCACACCTGAAATATTCTCTCGGCTATAGTGGAAGTTCTTATAATCAAAAGGAAAACAGAACTGGAAAGTGAACTGGTATCACCATGTCCTAGAACCTGTATCGCGTGAGCCTATCTCGAAAGCCAGCTGGTGTGTCATGTTTCGATGGCTTGCTAAAGCAACTGGGAAGATGAGCGTGGTTTAAGGAGGCAGCGGGTGGAAGAGGGGCAGCTGGGATACAAGAACCGATTCTCATCTAGGCAGTCAGCACACCCTGGCTAGCAATACGCAGCTTAGTCATAAGCATAAACTCTACTTTAAAGTGGGCTACAATCCACATTGGCCCAAATTATCTGGATAAATTCCCTATCATCAAACGTTAATCGAGCACCATCTAGAATATTAGAGCTGGAAGAAACCTTGGGAGCATCTAGTTTATCCCAGTTATACAAATGCAAACAGGCCTAATAGGTTAAGGGTTCCTCCTAGTGGCAGAGCCAGGATTTCAGCCCCATTGATTAATTTCCAGACACTTGCTTTTTCTCCTCTGCTCACTAGAACTTGGATGATCCCTTCTTATGAAGATCCTCAAAACGTCATGAAATGAGTTCAGTCTCAGTTCCATGTACTAGCATTGCCTAACTGTTAGTCTAAAAGTATGCCCCCTGGAGTCAGGGTTCATGTCCTCTGGTAGAAGGGAAAATGGACTCAGAATGTAATCCCAACTCTTTGGTGAATAAATAAAAAGCATTCCACTTCTAGGCTGAAGACACAACTTCTGTAAGGAGATTTGAATAAAAAGCACTAATTATTTGCCAGCAGTCTGATATTTGAATCACCCACAGTGTTTCCAATGCCACAGACTTCTCAGTTTTCTTTCATCCATCAAGTAATGCTGCCTTAAAAGGCTGTCAGTGATCAGCACAATATATTTTAACATTAGATAAAGAAGTCCATCCAGAGCCTTTAGAAAAAACTCAAATTTGCTGTTAAACCTAATATGAAGATATTATTCAAATACTTCCAATCTCAGACCTTTGCTAAGGCAATTTCTTAGATCTTTGCTCCTGATTTTTCTAAATTCACTTTCCGAATGAAGAGACCCACTAAATGTCTCCCTGTCAAGTTTTAGGAAAACTGACTTGACTGTTAAGGGACAGAGGGATTTCAGATTTGAGACATCTGCATTCTATGGGGATACTTGATGTGTGTCTCTGTGCTAATTTTAAATATCATCATAGAAATGAAATACATAGAGTTGTGTTAAATGAGCACTGTACATGGATTATCCATTGCAAAGACTGATAGTGCAATAAAATACTCTTACCATTGAAAATGTGAGTAATAAAATGTAATCTTTCTTTGATTCTGAATGCACTTTAAGATTGTGCAGTGCCTTGGACTTATCACAGGGAATATTACTTTTTATGGATCATAGGACCATAGAACTTTGGAATTGAATGGAACATTTTGGATCATCCAGTTAAGGGTTGACAACTAGGTTTTGCCTAGTTATGAACAACAATTGATAGTTATGGTTCTGGTGTGCTATGCTGAGAATTCTAAGGCTGTGTTTGGATTCAGTGAAAAAGTATAATGAGATTGATTAGCAATGTCTGCCTAGGGTGGGAGGAAGAAATAGTGGCTGGTTTGGCACATATTTGGTGTCCTTAACAAGTCCAACCTCTTCATTTAACAATGAATAGCCTAATGTCAAACATAGTAAAAGGATTTGCCAGAGTCAACCAGCTGGCAAAGTTGTGGTCAAGCAGAACTAACCACCACTATTGCTACCACAGGATGTTAGCGCTACAATTTCAACTGGCATCTTCTAGAAAATAGAAAATAAAATAACAATTTCTTGGATGTCTAAAAACTTTGGCAGAAAAAAATAACCAACTAAGCAGAAAATATATTTGGATGGTGATATAGTTTACCTAGGAAATTGATGATAATTCATTGAATAGTTTAAAAGAATTTGAAGTCAATTTTTTTGTGAAGCACCATGTAGTTTAAACTATAATTATGCTTTTAGAATTCATTTTTATACTCTGAAATATGTTTGTTTTCTCTATGCAAGTTACTGTATTAGAGTTGTGAGAATAGTAATGAAATATTTTAGGCAAAAATCCCCTAGCATTTAACAGATACTTAAATCTAGCACTTGCTGGATTCAGACAATGTACTCAGTCCTGGAGATTCAATACCAAATAGAACCCTATGTTAAAGGAGTTATCAGCATGGTTGGCAATATCTGGCACCATAACCAATGGTTAAAGCAACTTTGTTTTGTTTTGTGTTTTAAATCTGTAGAGAAATCCAAGAAAAGAGATAGAAGTCATGTCCTAAAGAAAGTTAATAGTAAGTGATGGCTGGGCACTGTGGCTCACACCTATAATCCCAGCACTCTGGGAGGCTGACGTGGGAGGATCGCTTGAGGTCAGGAGTTCAAGACCAGCCTGGTCAACATGGTGAAACCCCATCTCTACTAAAAATGCAAAAATTAGCCAGGCATGATTTCAGGCACCTGTAGTCCCAGCTACTCAGGAGACTGAAGCAGGAGAATCTCTTGAACCCAGGAGGCGGAGGTTGCAGTGAGCTGAGATCATATCACTGCACTCCACACTGGGCACTAGGGCAAGACTCCGTCTCAAAGAAAAAAAAAAAAAAAGGAATAGTAAGGGAGAAGCTGAAAAGTTGACAATTTTTTTCAAATAAATGCTCAATGATGATTTGAAACATCAAGCTTTTAAGTATTTTAAATCTTTTCACTAAAATATAGCACATGTACAATAAATGAAAATATACAGCTCAATGAATTGTCACACAATGAACAGAGTGATCACAACCATGAAACCATTCAGAGCAAGAGATAGAACACAACCAACTCAGAAACCCCTTTCATCTTCCTTCCAATCTTTACGCCTTACATTAGCCCAAGGGTAATTACCTTCCTGACTTCTAACACCAGATTCATTTCTCCAATTTTTGACCTTTCTGTTGATGAATCACATTATATTCATTATTTTATATCCGGCTTCTTTTGCTTGATAGTGTTTTGTCAGAGTTATCTATGCTCTGAGGAGCTATAATTTATTTTTATTACTGTATAATATCACACTGTATAAATATATTTTAGTTTGCTTATCCATTCTGTCATTGAAGGATAAATATCTATGTTACTTCCAAACCGGAATTACTACAGATGACGTTTGTTTTTTTCTTTCTTTTTTTTTTTTTGTTTTTGTTTTTGTTTTTTAGTGGAAGCAAGTTCATTAGGAAAGTAAAGGAATAAAGAATGGCTACTCCATAGATAAAGCAGCCTACAGATGATGTTTCTACAAACATCCTTGTACATGCTTTTAAATGCATGCATTTCAACTAGGGATATACTTAAGATTATAATTGCTGGGTCATTGGTATAGATATGACTAACATAAATACTTCCAAGCAGTTTTCCAAAGTGGATGTAACCAATTTATACTCATACTTGTAGCATAGGAGAGTTTGCATTGTTCTACATCCTCATTCTCTTTGGTTATTTTCATTATTTTTAATATTAACTTGTCTAGTAGGTATTTCATTAGAGTTTAAATTTGCATTTTCCTAATTACGAAGAAAGCTGAACATACTCTCATGTTTGGGCATTTGGAGACCCTTTTATGAAGTACATGTGAAAGCCTCTTGCTCAATTTTCTTTCAGATTGTCTATTTTTTTAATTTGTAGAGTTTTTTCTTTTAAGAAATTGAACTATATTCAAAGTAAGAACTACAGTTCATCAAAAAGCACCACAAGAATGTGTGTCAGTCAGGGATAAGTCAGGTTTCATAAACCACCCCGGTTATATGAAGAGAGAGCTTAATACAAAGAATTGCTAACTAGATATAGAATTGTAACCAGGTAACTGAAAAGGCAAAAAGAGAACATTAAGGTAATGTGGAGGTAACAGTTGCAGGTCTAGAGTACAAAAGGAAAGGTTGGCATTATTAAACTCAGAAGCTGGAAGCAGCAGCCTATTGAGCTGAAATTCAGTCCTCTGAGAAGGTGCTGGTCAGGTACAGCCAGGATCTCTGACAGGTTGAAAGGCTGGTTCTGCAAATGTTGGAAAAACTGCATACTGGATGTGACTGCTACTACGGGAACACACTGACATTGGAGAAGTAGGATGAGCACTATGCTCCCAGGAGCAAGAAGCAGACAGGAAGGAGTGAATCCCTTCTTTCTCCAGCCCTGTGGTTTCCCTCTAGTACCTCCTAGCGGGGCAAAAAGCCAAATAGCTCCCGGGTAGGTTGGAGCAAAGAGACAGTAGGTTAATTACTGTCTAGAGAACAAAAAGGCAAACCAATGAGTGGGAGAAGATATACAACAAACAATGGACTTGGCTCTAGATTTGAGTGATATATAGCAGATAATAATAGTGTAACTAAAATGTGGGTTAGTTGCTCATCACTGGCAGAGTTTAATTAACAAGAGTGAGGTCTGGCATAAAGAAAGTGATTTATTTCCAAAGCTAGCTTAGAGGAAGAAGCACAGGCATCCCACCGTTAAAGGTACCGCTTCCCTTTTGGAGCAGAAAGTGAGCACTTTTAAAAGACAGGGGAGAAAGTGAGCAAGGACAAAAGTCCTCATACTAGCTTATCTACCAGGCAGTAGAGCTGGTGACTGCTGGCGTTTTCCTGGGCAAGCTGTTATCTCTCGAGGCAACTTCCTGGACGGTGAGAGTTCCCTAGCAAACATGCTGCGGTTTGTAAATTAACTGTTAAGAGTTCTGTCTTAGAGCACACAGTTACATGAACTTACCCAGTAGGAAAATGTCTGAAGGGGAGGTAAAAATCCATATAGTTCCATTTCTGAAGGGCTAACTAGGATGTGGGGAACCAGGAGAACAATAAAAGAAGAGAGAGAGAAAAACCACCTCTTAGAAAAATGGGGTTATTCGGTTACAATTGCTAAGCTTTGAGATAGTGCTTACCACGTGCCAGCCCTGTTCTGAGGCTTCACCACGTTATTATAATCCATCTCACAAAGACCCTTTAAGATGTAAACTATTATCATTCCCACTTGAAAGATGAGGAAACAGAGGTAAGAGAGTTTGAGTAATCTGCCCAAGGTCATACAGCCTGTAAGTGCCAGATAGAATAACAATTCAGATAGATTTAATTCATTTTTAACTTCATACTCAAATTCAAAAATAGGATTTACTATTAAAACAGCTATAAAAAATTATAGTAAATGAGACATAAAAAGTAATAGCAGGTCTCCTGACTTAAGGGAACTTTTACAGTAATCAATAATTTCCAGTCATAAAGATGTGGCTCATAAAAATTATTGCCGATGGCGTCCATATCTTTTATCCTTTACCTTCTGGAAAATTCTTGTCTGCTTTTACTTGGTCTTTCAATAATTCTTGTCACTATATTAAAAAAACAGATTTATTGATGTGGGTTGTTTATGTTTACTGGCTGTTGCTTTGCTTTCTGCACTTTGTTCTCGCAGATGATAATTGTCTGGGTGAGAATAGTTCTTCTTTGCCTTCTCTGGAATCAAAATTTAGGCTTAAACTGGTCCCAAAGCAGTAACCCATAGGAAAACTCTAGATTACTCATTGCCTGTGCATGATTGTATGAATGTAACTGAACTGCCTACAGGCCCAGTAGTTTCACTTTTCTCACCTGTGGATGCTGCCTACCCTTGCTGATCAGTCAGAGATCTGGAGAAAATAGACTTCATTGATTTATTTATGCTCGCTCTCAAGTGTAGGGTAAGCTGAAAACCTGACTTTCTTTAAAAGACAAATCAGTGTTGGCAGTCTTCTAGAATGAGAGTGGGGAACTAAGGCTTATTGGGCCCCCTCTGGGTCTCAAGCACTGTGTGGTGAGTAATGCCACTGCCTCCTTATTGGTGTCTCCTAGTCCACACTTGTCCTGATTCTTCTGTTCCCCCACCTCGCAGCCAAATACTGATTTCCAAATGCAAACCTAGTCATAAGATTCTGCTTTTGGGAGGGTGAAAATTCTTAATATGGCCCACAAGGAGCTAATTTTCTTGTCATCTGCAACCTCAACCTCCTGGGCTCAAGCGATCCTCCTGCCTCCGGCTCCCAAGTAGTTGGTACTACCGGTGCATGCCATCATACCTGGCTAATTTTTTTTTTTTTTTTTTTAATAAAGACAAGGTCTCACTGTGTTGCCTAAGCTGGTCTTAAAACCCCAAACCCAATTGATTTTCCTGCCTCAGTCTCCCAAAGTGGTGTGATTGCAGATGTGAGCCTCAGCTACTTTTACCTTTTCTCCCTGAGCCCTGGCCTCAGTGAGTCTCTCCAGCCTCAGGTTTCTTGCATATGCCTTTCCTGCTATGCTGTCCCTCCCTCACCCACACCCTCTTCCCTAGTTACCTCTTGCTAATGTTTCAGACATTACTTCCCAAGGGAAGGTCCTGTGCCTTTCTTCCCCAGACAGGTCAGGTCCTCCAATTAGAGGCTCATAGCACCATGGACTTTCTCTTTATAACATTCATCATTTATGTTATAAACATCATTTATGTTTATGTAATCAATGTCTGCTTTCCCCATTACAACTGTAGGTTCTGGGAGAGGGTGGGGCACATCTGTTTTGTTCACCACTGTCTGTCCTCAATACCTAATGCTGCACTTCAATATGGCAACCATTTGAAAGAGATGCAATGAAGGGTAAATTAACTTACATTACATCTCCATGATCACAGCTGGTGGGGAGAAGTGAGCAACCCACCTGTTCAATTTCTGGTCTAAATTTTTCCATCAACAAGGGCCAGTGCAAATCAATATTCTGATGTCAGCTTTTGATTTATTTGTCTATCTGGAGAGGCTATAACTTCATCACTGTCGTCACAGCAGTGCACACACAGTCATGAGGGTCACTGTAGGAGCAGTCTGATTGGAAAGTTCTAAGGTAGGGCCTGGGGTCTATCTGCATGTGAACAGGCACTCAGATGTCCTAGGCCCACTTTGAAGAACAACGCCCTGGTGCTCATCCTATTCCATCCTCACCCCAAAACAAACTCTGGCTGCAAAAACATTTTCTGCACTTCAAGATCTCTGTATAGTCACATTCCACGCTGCATTAGTTTTCTTGTGCTACTATAACAACCACAAGCTTGGTGGCTTCATACAACACAAATTTATATTTATAGTTCTGGATATCAGAAGTCTAAATTTAGTCTCAGTCAGCTAAAATCAAGGTGTTGGCAAGGCTGCATCCCTTCTGGAGGCTCTTGAGAGAATCCTTTCCTTGCCTTTCTCAGCTTCTGGAGGCTGGTTCATTCCTTGGCTCATGGTGGTCCCACATCACTGGACCTCTGTTTCTCCTGTCAAATCTGTCTCTGACCCTCCTGCATCCTTTTTTTTTTTTTTTTTTTTTTTTTTCCCTGAAGAAGAGTCTCATTCTGTCACCCAGGCTGGCATGCAGTGGTATAATCATGGCTCACTGCAGTCTCAGCCTCCTGGGTTCAAGCGATCCTCCTGCCTCAGCCTCCAAAGTAGCTGGTACTATGGGTGCATGCCACCATACCTGGCTAATTTTTTAAATAGAGACAAAGTCTCAGTGTGTTGCCTAAGCTGGTCCCAAACCCCTAAACTCAAGCGATTTTCCTGCCTCGGTCTCCCAAAGTGCTGGGATTGCAGATGTGAGCCACTGTGCCCAGCCCTGCATCCTTCTAATAGGGACCCCTGAGATTAGATTGAGTCCACCTAGATATTTCAGGAAAAATTCTCCATCTCAAAATCCTCAATTTAACACATACGCAAAGCCTATTTTGCCATGCAAGGTGATGTATTCACAGGGATGTAGAGTTCTTCAGGGGACCATTATTCAGGTTGCCCAAACCCTACCCCATCATTCATTCTTTCCTTCTATTTCTAGGGAAGAAATGCCCCTTGCATTTGCCAAGGCTTACATCATAACTTTCCCATGTTCTGTCCTTTACCTGCTCCCACACAGTCTGCTCTTCCTCTCAGCAACTAATTCCCCTCATTGTCTTTAAATGGAGTTTTCAAGTTCTGAGTTTGCATTCCCAGCTCTGCTACTTTGATGCTGTTAAGTAGTCACAGAGCTTTGACTCCCTAGTTCCCTTTAAGTTGCCTTACAGATATCAACCTTTGGGACTATCTGGAGGATTAACTCAAATAATGAATGAAAATCTCTCTCCCAGAATATGGCTGGTGGAAAGCATTCCACACATGTAGGTTGTTGTATTCATTACCTTCAATATCTCCCTCTTTCTTCTGTCCTATCCTGGGGACCCGGAGGTCTATACTACTTTAAGTGATGACTGGGTTCTCGCTCTAAGCCATCATTCGATAGCACATACCATGACTAGACATAAGCTGGACTTTCTCCTCTGAGTTGAATTCAGTCCAACAATTGTTTGTCAACATTTCACTCTGTGCTATCACTGAGCGTACAAAGATGAGTGAGGCGTGGTTCCTAACCTCAATCAACATTCTGCAGAGCTGTGGAACTGGATATGGAAAAATAAAACTTCAAAATAAAGTGCCTGGAAGAAAAGACATTTGAGCTGAGTGACACAGGAAATACTTTTGCAAGAAAAAGGTTAAACTATAAGCATTATTGCTATTTGTAATCATTGATTATATCTCTGCTCGAGGCATTGGGCCAATCTCTGTCATCAGCAAGATTCACGCTCAAGTGTTTCAGAACAGTGAGAGCCTCACCACTCTCTTCTTTCTGGCCCAAACCTGGTAAAGAGAGCTTGTTAGAGGGGCCTGGATAATCCCCAGATTCCCTACTTTTTCAGCAACAGGCATGATATAAATTTAAAGCAGCACAGTCAATTTGCTTTATCGGAATATGGTGGCTGCCCAAGGGTCATCAGCCAGCACAGAGACTCCTGCCAACAGGAAAATGGCCATGTAATGCAGCTCAAAAGACATCCAGCTGGGCTGTAAATCAGCAGCACTCAGACTTTCTAGATGCTGACTCATTATAGCAGAGCAGAAGACCTAACCCTCCCCATCCCATGCATTCCTGCTTTGCAGAGCAAAAGACTTCTGTGAAGACCAAGAATTGGAGTAGGCACAGTAACAATAAAAATCGCTAAAAATGCATCAGTCAATCAACATAATGAACAACAAAAGCAAGTTCCAATACTTTTCTCAACTCAATTAATGCAATAAGAGCAACAACCCAAACCCAAACCGACTTAAGACAGTGCTGACACTGTGTAAGTAATATAGTACCCTTCCAGAAAGTTGTGGGAATGCCTTGATCTATGCCTGTACAGTCTCAGTAGAAGTTTTGCAATATTGTCAAAGCATTGGTTGGCTGCCAGACTTATTCACAGAATATAAAATGAAAGTGTATAGCAAAGTCTAATAATGCCCTAATTTTTGTTTATGAAAACCAAGTTTTAGTTATTCATATTTTAAATTTGTATTAATAAAAAAAATCTTTAGTTGCACATCAAAATGAAAGTCCACAGGCTTGTCTTCACTCCCCAAAGAAAAGATTTAACATTCAGGGATACATTTGTATCTATTCAGGAGGACCCCTTGTAGAGTACAATGGCCTCATAGCCCTACCCTGAGAAACACTGAGACCAACATCCACTCCTTATCTCTTAGATCCCTTGATGTCTCGTCCCTGGCATCTGTCTTGGGGGAAGCTGAGCAGTATCACATAGGACTGAAAGAAGTAAGAATAGAACCACAAATCTAAAGCAAGAGGAAGAATCTGGAGATTGACCCAGGCAATGGCGGAAGAAGGACCAAGTGAATAGTACAAAAGTTAAGGAACACACAGTGAGTTAAGATATGAAAAGGACTGAATTCACAAAGCTGTAGAAAAAGTGAAAGCTGATTGAGACCTAGAAAATCATTTATCCTGAGCCTGTGTTTTCAGAGGGAGAAAGTGACTTGTGATCACAAAAAATAGGGATAGTAGCACCAACCTCTCAAGATGGCTGTAAAGTTCAATGAAGGAACACGTGCAAAACACAGATATCGATTTTGGATCAGAGTAAGTGTTTAACAAATGTTTGCTCATTCATGAGTGACAGAACCTGAACTAAGTCTTCTAATTTAGAAGCAAGTACTGTCAGGCTGACAGAAATCCCAAGTATGTAGGAGATTCATAATAAAACAATGGTAACCTTTAGAGCCTGATCCTGGGCCCAAGCTGTAGTCTGTTCACAGGGATCCTGTTCAGACAGGAATGGATCTCAGGTCCGGGATGTGCCTCCATCCAGTAAAGTTAAAGTCATTTGCTATGTGGTATACTCTTATAACATAAAGTTCTTATAGACAGCACTTGTCACGTTGGGATGTATACTATTATTTGTATATGTGTGTCTTAGCTACTAGTGTGACCTTTGGAAGAAAACATACTTCCTTTTAATTTTTTTATAATGAAAGTAATTTGTTATAATTATGTTTATGTATAATTTCTTATAATTATGGCATCTTAGAAAAATAGGAAGCTTTTAGAAGCCAGTAGAGAGAAAACTCCTGGTATCCAGAAGTACCCACTGTTTCAAAGTATTTATTTTGGTGTGCATTGTTTTGTCTGTGCATTTCTTTTTACCTATATATATACACATGCAAGAAGCATACAACTTGCTGAGAAAAAACAGTTTCTGTCTAAGCATGCACCGCTGTGGACTAAGTTGGATCTAAGCCCCAGTAACAAGTGGACAGGGAAGACGTGTGTTTGTGTGTGTGTGTGTGTGTCTGTAATGAACAACAGAAACTGACTCTGTTTAAACTTTTCAGTAATGAACAACAGAAACTGACTCTGGCTTACCAAAGCAGAGAAATCATTTATTGGAAAGATATCAGATAACTCACAATTTGTTATTTAGCTCATTTCCATCTTGCATGTTTCACATAATGCTGATACAAACATCTTTGTGGATCAATTTTGTCTGCTTTTTGCATTATTTCCATGGGATAGATTTCTAGAAGTAAAGAATAAAGGTTAATCCTTCTAGATCATGAGAGTCCCTATTTTGGATCTTTAATTTTGATTAATATCTTAGATGGCTAATTAAAGTCTACAAGTAATTTTTATGAAGGAAAATGAGTGGTAAATCCTTTCAGTGTATGTATATCTAAGATGCATACACTATAAGGCCTACCAACTGCTCATTGCTCCGATTGTGGCTGTTGCTATGGGTACACACAGAGAACTGATGACATACCTGAAATTTAGTTGGTAGAGAAGCCTCCATGTGCTGCTACTGCTGCCACCACATTAACTAGCCTGGTGTTCATGCTGAATCCAGCAGCTGAAGCAATGTAGCTGAAACAAACCCTCTACTTAATCTTTCTTCTCTGAGATGGTCCCTGCACTCCTTCTCCAGCAACCATCATGGTTCATACTGTTTCTCTGGAGAAAAAATATATAATAATGTATCCTACTTAACTAGATACCTGTTATGCCGTTTATGTGCCTGCTTCCCAACCTCTGCCCTCAAACTGTAATCCAGCCCAGGGCAGAGGTTACATTTTGGTCATCCTTCTTCTCTGCTAGCTCATTAGCCTCATTCACCCAGGGTAATGGACTCTTCTGTCTGTTTTCTTTTCTGCTGTACCCCTGGTTCCTGTAAAAAATACCGGGTGCATAGTAGACATATAGTGACTATGTTTATTAATTTGAGTTGAAGAATAGACAAGTAATTCAGAGTCTAGAGTATTAGCATGATTTTTGTCTCTGAACACATTGGGGTTCTGTTCTCATCTTGGTGTTGCAAGTCACTTTAGCCTTTTTCTGCCTTATGGCTTTTCAGTTAGCTCCTTTACCGAAACACATTATTGGACTCTTATATCCATCTTTCTATTTTTCATTAATTAAAAGCTATGTTACTCATGCATCCATTAGTAACTTCATATTCAATATCTTCCCCAATTAACACCTAGGTTCTAAAATTTTCTGTTTCCTTATATACAAACAGTAAGCTAATGTCAGTTGCAGCAAACGATATATTTACTAGGATTTGGGGACCCAAATCCTCTTCATGCTATTGGGAATGATATTTATTTAGACTGTGATTTGACCTGTTTTTTGTCTCTCTTCTCAGTTTCTTTGTGAGTTGGTTAACTTTTTCATACAGTATAGGTCTTCTCAGTTACATGATTCTACTTACATCTGATTTTAGTAATTATGCTGGTCTGTTATTTTTAAGCTAGTTTCTTAAGAAGTTATTCTGTTTCTGACCACTGAATAGCATGATAGCATTTTACAACTGTCCAGGGATTGTGAAAAGCTGGTCTTCCTGAAGTACAGAAGGGTGATGAAAGCCAAGAACATCATCCTCAATGTAGTTCTACTTTCATTTGCTATACTTACATTTCCATGTAAGATTTCCTCTGAGCAAATAATTTTGAAGCTTATATATGTGAATATATATGTGTATGCACACATTTGTATGTATGTATGCATATATCAATGTATGTACACAGATATGAGAATCACTAAGTTAGCACCACCCTGTGGCAGAGATTACAAATGTAACCAAGTTCCACTTCTCCTACACAGAGTATTAGACTACTCTGCTCCCTTGAAGTTAGACTGAGCCCTGGGATTCACCTTGGCCAGTGAAATACGAGTGAAGGTAATATGTTTCTCTTCCAGGCAGAAGCATTTAAGAGACAGTGTTCAATTCTCCGAGCTTTTTCCTTCAGCCATGGGCAATCTGCAATTATAGAAGCACATACTGATGTGAAGTTTCCACAAGACCAAAGCAGCCTTCGCTGGTGATCTGTCAATAGAGAACATGGTGCCCTGGAGAGTCACCAAATCCATAGAACATTTGATTTCAGCAAAAAATACACCTCTATTGGTTAAGCTGCTGAAATTTTTGTTACTGTAGCAAAACCTCACGTATCCTGGCCTTTGTAAACCCTTATGTGCAAGACCAAGAATACAAGTGCAAGGAGGAAGACATTGAAATACCCCAACAAAAGTTACAGGTAGAACCAAGGCAATGACTAGAACCAAGGTCTCCTCTCTCCCTGCTTTGTGTTCGTTCCTCTGCAATATTCTGTACACCTTTGCTTCCAGTGGAAATAGCATGTAGTGTCAGGACAAGCTATTGGGTGAGTCATGAACAAAGTTTTGCACACAAGTTGAAAAACCATAAATTGTCCAAAATTTTACTATCTTACAAAAATCTTCCCTACTTTACCTGTCAAGTCAGAGATGGATGTAGTGGCAGGAAGTCTCAGTAAATTGCAACATTAAGTATCATCACAAATAATCATTTTTGGCAAATAATCCAACATGCCTGGGACTTGTATAGGCTCTAGTGTACCTGAAAATATTACTGTAGCAGGGAAAGTTGCATATAAACGTATTTTTTTCAAATCCCAAATTACTCACCATATTACTGAAATACGAAACTGCGTCATTAATAAAATTGTCAACATTTTGAAGGGGCTATGAAATACCCTTACTACCTCTGGTTTTCTGCCTGCTAACTGAGCAGGCTTCCCTGTTTTTCTTCTCTCTAGGTCTGCATAAAGCTGACAAGATCTATCTTTCATTCCCTCATAACTCTGGGATTTACAGGATCAGATGCTACCATACACATTCCACAGCCATGACTTCCAGCACCTGCGCTTGATGGTAAGAAGTAGACTTAAAAAAAAAAATGCATTCCTGAATACGTTACTATTTTTCCTGATATATAGGTTGCCAAAAAGTTTAAAAGATTTTTCCACTGGGGCAAGTTTAGGAAACTGTTTGTAGCCTCTGTGGACTGGGAACTTGAGAATTACCCTGATTTAACTCTAAAGACTCTTTATTTTAAGTTAGCGACAGCACAACTAGCATAGTTCTAAGAAAATTCATGAACATGATTCTCTATGACTGAATCAGAGAGCTACAAAGGATTTAAAGATCCATAGTTATGATCCTTCCTTGTCAAGGGAGGCTGAATATGAATGGGACTCCCCAGGCAGATAACGATGTCCACATAGCCCCATCACGGTGCTGCAAGCACCTCTACTGCTCTATATGTAGGACAATTTATTGTACAAACTGGCACACTTTGAAGAGTGGAATGGGGCAAGGGGTGAGGCTGCTCTGGTAGTTATGCTGATACACCAAACACAAACCAAGGCTGTCCTGGCCAAATCCCAATGTAGGGTTGCTCTATCAATTGCTACACACTCATATAAGTGGTTGCACACACAAATGCAGGCCAGACCAAGGCAGGTAACACACACACACACACACACACACACACACACACACTGGCTGGTTGGCTTCTGTGACCAACAGGGGTTGCCCCAACTAAACCAGGCATTGTTATTTAGTCAGAGATAATTGTTCCCATGCATGAATCTGACTTATGGTGGCCAAATCTTCCCAGTTTTAAAGAGAAGCAGGAAATCAATATTGGTATGTGTATTCTTCAATTGCCAAATGCTGGCTGGCAATCATATAACTCAAAAACTCAAAATACCGCACAGGGCAAGAAAGCCTCTAGCTTGAGAGGTCACCTGTTTGTGACCTGCGTCTCACAGAGTGGCCGAGGGAACTGTGGCACTGTGAGAGGAACATGTCCGTGGGGCTGCTTGTCTCACCTGTGCTTTTGCCCCAAGGGAGAAAGCATTGGAAGATTTATGCACTTCCAAAATTAATGAATTCATCTATTCAAAAAACGATAACCAAATACGCCTACAAGTTAATCTAGCTTTGCTTTTTCTAAAGTCCACAATTACCTTTAAAAACAATTTTGGATCTTTGGACTAGGTTGGCTGGTTTTATCCATCAAACCAATATGGGTCTTAATCTTCATCCCAGCAGGAAGTGGGGAGGAATGACATCTTTGCCTTTCATCATGGAGGAAAATCTCTTCTTAAAGTTGTCTTCCCTCTTCATCATCCTTAGAGGTTACCAAGCTGACTTTCTCTAGGTGCCAGGACCAGGTCAGGTGATATCATCAGCCATAGAGGAGCTTGGGGGAATAGAGTGGGCTCATTATTATAGGCTTACAGCAAAACATGACCCCATAGCAGAGTACACTATTGCCCCAAACAAAATTAGAGTTCTTGGCAGGGAAGGAAAGAGGAATTGCTCTTGAGTCAGTAGGAAATCGGTGTCTGCCAGAACTGTGCAATTTATCTTTCATTTAATGAACATTTTTTGAGCAGCTTTTAAATGCCAGAACCTGTTCTTGGGAGCAGAAATCCCCCATCCAGACTTTATACTTTTGAGTGGGGAGAAGTGAGACTGTCTTTAAAAGTAAGCCTCATAGTATTTTATTATTATATTATTATTATTTTGGAAACAGGGTCTCACTATCTTATCCAGGTCTCATAGTATTTTAAAAGTTGAGAAATGCTTAGATGAAGGCAAATGAAGCAGAGAAGAAGGGTAGAAAATGGTGGGAAGTCGGGGAAAAGGGTCACAATCTGACACTGGGTAGTGTAGGAAGGACTCCCCAAGGAAGGGGTATTTGACCCAAGATGTGGAAGTTACAAGGGGGAAAGTCATGCATCTATGCAGGAGGAGAGCATTCCAGCCAAAGGAAAAGGCAATTGCAAATGCCCTGAGGTGGCCATGGGTCCATGTGGTTGTGGAAGAAGAAGGTCAGTGTTGATGGAGGGGAGGGAAAGCCCACAGAGCAGTAGTGAAGTAACATCAGGGAAGGATACAGGGGGCCCACTGTGCACTATAAGGGCCACTGCAAGGGAGATGGGGAGCCAAGGAAGGGTACTGAGTGGGGAGTCACATAATCTGACTTGTGCTTTAACAGGATCGCTCAGACTTTGTTGAGAAAGCACTGTAAGAACTAAGGGTAGAAGCCGAGAAACCGGGATTGATGCTATTGCCATACTCCAGACAAGAGATAATCAACTGCTTAGACAAGAGTAGTAGCATTCTTTAACACATTAAAAAATATGTAGAGGCTGGGCGTGGTGGCTCATGCCTTAATCCCTTAATCCCAGCACTTTGGGAGGTGGAGGTGGGCAGATTACTTAAGCTTAGGAGTTCCAGATCAGCCTGGGCAACATGACAAAACCCCATCTCTACAAAAAATACAAAAATTAGCTGGCTGTGGTGGCTGGTGCCTACGGTCCCAGCTACTCTGGAGGCTGAGGCAGGAAGATCACTTGAGCCCAGGAGGTGGCAGGTGCAGTGAGCCAAGATTGCACTACTGCACTACAGCCTGGGACAGAGCAAGACCCTGTTGCGAGAAAAAAAAAAAAAAATTATCTATCTATCTATCTATCTCTCTATCTATATGGGGGGGGGAGAGAGAGAGAGAAAATACAAAAAAAAACAGGGGGGTGGGGAGACAGAAATGTCTTCTCCCAGTATACATATCCGTTGCTGCTAATATTGCGTAGAAGCCAGAAATCGAAAGAACGATAGTCTCTTTCATTTATGTTTTCTCCCATCCTCTACCACCCTTAATTCTGCACTATTAAAGTTAATTCTTGAGCTGTAAGACAGTGATCTATGAACCTATATATTTCTTTTCCCTCTGGTTTGCAGAGTTCCTTATCCATTGATACTTCATGCAAGCAAGAGGAAATGTGAGGAACAACTCAGTATGATATCTTCTTTCAGGATAAAGTTACCAAATTAAACATAAATGGTAAATGATCATGTTTTCCTTTTGGTTTTAATAACCGGTGCTTAATCCAAGAAACCTGCTTGCTTAGATATTTTTGTTCAATGATCATCTGTTGTTATCCCTATTGAAAGGTGTAGCTATGGATGACTGGGTAGACTCTGGAGGGATAAAATGAAGGAGGGAGCAGATGGTGAATGTGAAGAGAGGGGAGAAAAGGAGGAGAATGGGGGAGTAAAAGATACGCAGATGTGAGCTCTGGTGATCTGCAGCAATGCACAAAAGACGAAAGAAAAACAGTGCTTCTCCAGCCACATCTGTGGACTCCACCAGGCTTACAGCTGTGCTTTCTTGTCCAGAGAATTCTTGATTGACCCAGGGTTCAGACAATTCTGATATCACCTCTGGGGAGAACGACTGGAAAGTCAGAGCTTACTTGTTTAGAAGCCAGATGCTTGCATAAAGAAAATTCTGCTGCAGGTAAGCACAGGTTATTGAAATTCTACAAACTATAATGAGACTGATAATGCTACAGCATCAAACACACACACATATTACTTAGTGCATGCTCCCTGCTTGCCCGCGTTCTCTTTCACGTGTGCACACACACGCACACCCATACACCGGCCATTCCCTCATCGTTCTGTTCTGGTATTGTGGCATATAATCATCCTTCAATTGACTGGAGTGATCACCTTAACTCTGTTAACTCATTATGTAGTATATGTAATTGTTATTAACCTAATCGTATATTGCAGACATTATTAACTGGAACAAATAGGAGACACTATTTGGTTTATTCTTATTTTGCAAACAGGTGAATTGAGGCCTGAGGCCATAAGTGATTTGACCAAGACCACAGACTGATTCGGAGACAGGAGGCAAAATGACACAGGAATGATTCACAAACCTCTGTCACAAGGGAGTTTTCCGCTTGTAACTTATCAGGGAGGCAAATTTTCTGAAATCATTTTTTCAAATCTCAGATTCATGACTTTTCTGTTGAGCAATGCTGCTGCTGCCTCTCAGCCTCCACCCACCACCACCTCTACCGTGTTCAGCTGTTGTATCTCATTTAAGGATTTTTCAGTTTTCCTTCCTCGCCGAAAAAATGATATTGAAAGTACACTACGAAAACTTTTGTCCACCCTCCAAAACAAATATCTTGCCAGTCACAACTCCACCGTTATAACAGAATTATCTTCATTTTTTACATAGTCTTTATTTCTTTTTTGCCACAGTGACTTGTTTTTACATAGCTGAAGTCATAATGAGTAGGTTGGTTTATATTTAGACAGTTTTATTTACCAATTATAGGCGTTTTCCATGCTGTGCAATCATCATTTCAAGTATGTTTCTGATTAATACTTGTTAATTTTGTAATGTAATGTACATATATGGAAACTACTGAAGTTACTGAAGTTACATGTACATATATTGAAACTACTGAAGAAAATCAGCAATAATTTAACCACCCTCGGAAGAACTGATGGATTTCCCCAGCCTTCACATATATGCTTATTTTATATATGCTTCATATTTTAAGAATTGAAACTATTGCTGCATGAACAGGTTTCTATTTACTCCCTACCCTCTTCGTTTAAAAACAAGGTGGAGACTAAAGGCTCTCAGCCTCAGTTTCTCCATATGCAAAATAGTACGATTAAATAAGTCATGCTAAAGGCTGGAACAAGGTGAGGACTCTGCAGCGTGTACGCCGGGCACTCAGCCCTGGATGGCGGGGGACGGCGTTCTGTCCCTGGTGCGGAGCGCAGGCCTGTAATTGTCCCTTCCGCCTAGGGCATCACTCCCAGGCCTGGGTACGCGCCGCCGTCTGCTCCTCTGGGGCTGCCAGGGGGCGCTGTGGCCCCGGTGCGCGGCAGCGGCGAGACGCGGACCCTCCCCCGGAGTCTCCGGCACCGCCCTGTCCCAGCCTCCTTTGCGGGTAAACAGACATGGCCGGCGAAGGAGATCAGCAGGACGCTGCGCACAACATGGGCAATCACCTGCCGCTCTTGCCTGGTAACCGCCCGGAGTAGTTCCCTGTAGTCGGGAGTGCGGCGAGGCCCGGAGCCGCTAACGGTGCAGCTGGGCCTGGGAGGCGGGTGTGGGGGTGCCGAGACTGGCCAGCCAACCCAGCAGGGCCGCACCAGGAGGCTGCTTCACGTCGGCCCTTGGCCAGCGATGGAGTCGCGGCACCTTCTTCGCTGCTCTGCTGCCCCGAGCCGTGAGCCAGGGTGTCGGGGGACGTTTGCTCTTAAGAACAGGAAACTCATCCTCTCCATCCTCCCTGTGTCCTGAGTGTAGCTCCTAGGAAATGCTCTGGAACTAGAGGGCCGGGTCAGATTCACAGCTGTTGGTTTTGCTGGTTTCCTTCCTTTTAATAAGAGTGACAGCTAACATGTACTAAGCACTAACCGTGTTACGAGCCTTGCACTTAACGCTTTGCCTGCATTTCGCCTTTTAATCCTTTCCACATCACTTTTCAGTTTCCGATTTGATCAGCGAGTATTGGATTGCAGATTAGTTCAGTGACTTGCGCAAGGTCACACAGCAGAGTTAGGATTCCATCCCGGGTGTGTCTGTCATTATCTCTCTAAATCCCTTCTCTATTTTGTTTTTCTTACTGTTGGTCTGTTTTTCTCAGGCATGTACGATTATGCTTTATCAGAGATACTTAGTTTTTCTTTTTCCTGTATGTTGTGTGAAATGTTTAGACTTTGGCCTTGTGTTGAAATACTGAACAGAAAAAAAAAAAGGCATGGAATATTGTATAAACTTCTCATGTAATGCCTTTCAAGAGATGCTTTCCAAAAGGCGTATCATCCAAACTTGAGACTATTAACTGAGTCCCTTCGTTAATCAAGTATGTTAGGTGTTGTGGAGATGAAACGAGAGATAATACACAATCTGATACTTGAGGTTTACTGTCTAGGCGGGGCTGCTGAGAATATAACTAAACATAAATCAACTGCAGAGGCAGTTGATTTAGGGCCAGATAAATGAATGCTATTGTGGTTCTTCAGAGGCAGAAGTTGTTCAAGGGTCAGAGGAGCTGGGAAAAAGCCTTTCAAGGTAGATCAGGAGACATCCAAAAGCACATATTTAGGATATGGTTGTGGAACATAAGGCCTAGGAAGTAGATTGGGTTTAAGTTGCTGGGAAACTGGCATCTCTTGCCAGTGTGTTTGGGGTTTTTCCCGTGGATTGCCAAGAAACAGTTTTCGGTTTCAGGTAATTGCCTAAGGAAATCTATGCTTGGAAGATTAATTTGTCCACTAGTAGCAGCATGGAAGAGACTGAGTGCACGCCCATCATATAGGAGAGAACTTTTCTATAAAAATAAACCATAGTCAGTGGTTGTTCTTGAAGCCATCCTAGCTGAACTGACACAAGGGTAAGTGTGCCAGCCTTTGATGGAAAGCTGAGCTGTTTTTTCAGAGACATTAGCCCTACTCTCTGTGCCAAATCCGGTGTTTCAGGGAGAATGGTAAATAGAAGAGGAAGGATACTGATGTTCTGTCGGCATTCACATGGTGCTTCTGCATGAGATGAGTCATCAGACTTCACTGTGATAGCTCTGAACAGTCAGCGTGTTTTGTGTGTGTGTGTGTGTGTGTGTGTGTGTGTGTGTTTCAGAAAAACATCGGGAGAGGGCCCAGAGATGATGTAGATATAGCAATAATGCCTTTCCAAATTACGTAAATTTTATTTGTAGGAAAACATTGGACTTTCCATAATTCCATGTAGTACGAGTTGTTCTGAAGAATAATTCCTCTAAGTTGCAACAAAAAGCTTTATAGTTGAGATGTGAAGAATTTATCCTAGGCAAATGAAACAATAAACATAACTGAGTATGGGAAAGTGGGTTTTAGCCATATTTATGAAAAAAAAAGTTACTAAAGAAATTATTTAGAGACTAGGAGTCAGAAGAGTTAAAATGTAAATTTTTAACAATATTAATTCCAGCCTTTGAGCTAATAGTTTATCTTTTAAACTTTCTGTAGTAGAGCAATAAAGTGGATCGTGCTGCATGCCAAGTGATAGTCATGCTGTCAGCGTTGGAAATACAAAGAATTTGATACAGAATATTTTTCTCATCCATTTAGATTGCCCTTTTTTATCTTTTGGTGAAACTTACATGTTCCAAGGAAAATTTGTATGAAGTGTTAGACCATTGACTATTTACATATAAGTTGAAGTAATTCTGTTTTTGACAAAGTTTTGTATCTGGGAAATTGTAACAATGAATAGAAAGTCCAAGGCAGTTACCATATTGAAAAACATTTTTATTTTCTGTCAGGGACCTGGCTACAGGTGGTTTGACTTAAATAATGATATGTAAAGGAAAAAAATGATTATTTTGTATTGACATTTTATTGATTTAGAAGTTTATTTGGGGCGTTTAAAAATACAGGAACTGGGACGTGAGAAATGAGATTCAGTAATTCTTTATTGTTAGTCTAGGCCAGGGTTTCCCAACCTCAGCACTTGACTTTTGGGCTGGAGAATTCTTTGGGTGGGATTGTCTTTTGCATTGTAGGCTATTTAGCTGCATCCTTGGCCTCTACCCACTAGATGCCAGTCAGACTCCCTTAGTTATTACAACCAGTATCCCCTGAGGGGCAAAATCACCTGTGGTTGAGAATCACTGGTCTAGGATAGGAAATTTACTCATAGTTTGTATGAAATGGACAGACTCACAGTTAGTATAATAGCATTTGTATTGTGTAGCATTTTCTAATTTTCTTTGCTGTCATTGGTAACATCTAGTTTTCTAAGACGTTCTTCTAAAATGTTTTATGCTTCATGCAACTTTATTTTTAAATTTAAAATTACTAAGCAAAATAGTATGAAAATGATTGCAAAAATTTCTTTTTTTCTTTTGAGATGGAATCTTGCTCTGTCACCCAGACTGGAGTGTAGTAGCACAATCTCAGCTCACTGCAACCTCCGCCTCCTGGTTTCCAGCAATTCTCCTGCCTCAGCCTCCCCAGTAGCTGGGATTACAGGCACCTGCAACCACACCCGGCTAATTTTTGTGTTTTTAGTAGAGATGGGGTTTCAACATGTTGGCCAGGCTGGTCTTGAACTCCTGACCTCAAGTGATCTGCCTGCCTCGTCCTCCCAAAGTGCTGGGATTACAGGTGTGAGCCACCACACCTGGCCTTCACTTTAAAATAATGTAGTGACAGCCACGGAAATGTTATCATTATAAAAATGCTGTGAAATTCTTCCTGCCAGATTATCTTTCTCTGTTTTAATTAACAGATCTTGCCTGCTTTGGTTTCTTTTCTTACTTAGGTAGGAACTCTTTGAAGTTGAGAGTTTGAGAGAACGTTAGAGGTTGACGTGTTTAAGCCTATCATTTTGCAGATGAGGAAACTAAAATTTAATTGGGCAGAATGAGTTGTCTAAGGTGTTAAAATTAGTTTCTGGTGAGGGAGAAGAGAAAAATCTCCCATATAGAAGAATTTTAAATAACGTATATAGGTATTTCCCTTTCAAGGGAGTGGAGCATAACTTATCACCGCTTAAGTGGAGGCTACACCTAGTGATTTGCTTCCAAAGAGTATAATGTGAAAAGGAGGGGGAAAGGAACTTTATAGTGGGAAAACCTGACACATACTGCTTTAGCCAGGTGATCAAGGTTAATAGCAGGACTAGTTCATAATATGTAGGCTTGATATGTAATAAAAACAGCACATTGGCGACAGACCCCATTTCTAAAAAACAAAAGAATAACAACACTTCACTTTTTCCTCCCTGAAACACGTATCCTCAGTCTAATCGTGGGAATTACATCAACAAAACCCAGTTGTGGGATACTTTTCAAAATACCTGACCAGTACTCCTCAAAACTCAGAAACAAGCAAAGTCTGAAAACCACACTAGCCCAGAGGTGGGTAGGGAAACATGATAACTAAATGTAATGTGGGATCCTGGAACACAAAAAGATTAGATAAAAACTAAGGGGATCCAAATAAAATGTGAAGTTTAGTTATAGTAATGTACCAAGACTGATTCCTTCGTTGTGGCAAATGTATCATACTGATATAAATTAACTATAGGGGAAAAGGGTGTGTGACATACAGGAGCACTCTGTATTATCTTTGCAACTTCTCTATCAATGTTAAACTATTCTAAAATTCACAGTTGACTTAAAAAAAAAAAATAGCTACTGACAGAGCCCAGCATAGACCCCAGCCCTCTGACTGCCTCTTCACAGTACTGTAGAGTTTACCAAATGCATGTGGTTTTAGAAGTACCCCTTTTTTGAAGAAGGAATTATGTGTTTGAAAGGTTTTCATTCATTTTTTTTTTCTTACAATATTCTACTCTTACAGCGGAGAGTGAGGAAGAAGATGAAATGGAAGTTGAAGACCAGGATAGTAAAGAAGCCAAAAAACCAAACATCATAAATTTTGACACCAGTCTGCCAACATCACATACAGTATGTAATTTAGTGATAGATCTAATATAATAGATACACATTTAAATGTAGATAAAAGTTCATAAAAACAAGTGACTGATATTTGTATTACTAGATATCAGAAATTGTGGATGAGGACATGGGCTATTTGCCAGAGATAAACATTTAACTATAATTTTGAAGAAGCTTAATACTATGTTGTGGTGGAATTGTTTGAAGAATTGTTGCTCTTTATAGTCTTTCTAGTAATTGAGCTATTAAATACTTCTCTGTACTTCTAGGTACTAGAGTGTTACTGAACATACATTTTTTACTTGCTGTTTGTGATATTTGGACATAGAGATATTTCTTGGTAAAAATAAAATACTTTGTATTAAAAAAATTCTTGAATTTCTGTGTTTGTGAGATATTCTTCATAAAAGATTAGAAATTTTAAGAGTTAAAAGTTAGATTAAAAATTATATTTTCACATGGGATGCTTATATACCACATTTATTAAGTGTTTGTAACCCCATTTGTATTTTTTTTTTTTTTTTTGAGACAGAGCGTTGCTCTGTCACCCAAGCTCGAGTGACTGCAGTGGCACAATCTCGGCTCACTGCAGCCTCCACCTCCTGGGTTCAAGTGATTCCCCTGCCTCAGCCTCCTGAGTAGCTAGGATTACAGGCGTCCACCACCACACCCAACTAATTTTTGTAGTTTTAGTAGCGACAGGGTTTCACCATGTTGGCCAGGTTGGTCTTGAACTCCTGACCTCAGGTGATCCGCCCGTCTCGGCCTCCCAAAGTCCTGGGATTGCAGGTGTGAGCCACTGTGCCTGGCCTGTATTTCTTTTAATGTGATTTGCTCTTTAGTCTGTTGAGCTTATATTTTTATTACATATCGATCATGACGCTGTACCTATATATGTTCTTAAATAGTACCTAGGCGCTGATATGGAAGAATTTCATGGTAGGACTTTGCACGATGACGACAGCTGTCAGGTGATTCCAGTTCTGCCACAGGTGATGATGATCCTGATTCCCGGACAGACATTGCCTCTTCAGCTTTTTCACCCTCAAGAAGTCAGTATGGTGCGGAATTTAATTCAGAAAGATAGAACCTTTGCTGTTCTTGCATACAGGTAAAATATTAGAGTCCATTTGCTTAATACATTTCCTCTCGTGGGTAATTGCGGTGGTCATTGTTGAAGCCAAAGCAGGCTGTTATTATGCATGTACAGGAGAGGTTGGGTAAGAATGTGAGGTTAGGAGTTTGGTTAAGTAGAAGTTTCATAGTGCAAGTTGGAGTATTTTTGTTCATTTAATTACCATCTAACTCAGCTCTACACCTTCAAACACAATTTAACTTTCTGGTATTTGAAAAATTTTTAATCATTTATATTTGATGAAAAACATTTCTGGAATCTTGGTTTCAATAACTGTCTTTATTAAAGAGAAATGGTGCTTTTTAATTTTAACCTAAAGGATTACTTTTCCAAAAGAGTGGTCTTTTATTTCCTTGTCTCTCAAAATTCATAGGTTGTACCCTTTAAATTGAAGCTGAATGTTAAGTATCCCGTGGCAAATAAAGGAAATCTGCAGTAGAGGCAGGAAATACATACAGGAAGCTCCCACCCCAGTACAGTGCTGCCAGTAAGCAGCAGAAATGATAAGTCATTTGACAGAGTGAAAGAATGTTTGGTTTGGGAAATGAGTTTAAACCCCTGTAAGTTCTAAATTATTTTCAGTGACTAGAAATCTATTCTTTTCCTAAAGTTCTTTAATCGTACTTCCTGAATCCTCCTTCTATATCCCCCATGTGATTTAAAAATAAATAAAATTGGCCAGGCACGGTAGCTCACGCCTGTACTCCGAGCACTTTGGGAGGCCGCGGCGGCTGGATCACCTGACGTTGGAAGTTTGAGACCAGCCTGACAAACATGGTGAAACCCCGTCTCTACTAAAAATACAAAAATTAGCCAGGCGTGGTGGTGTGTGCCTGTAATCCCAGCTACTCAGGCGGCTGGGGCAGGAGAATCACTTGAACCTGGGAGGCAGAGGTTGCAGCAAGCTGAGATCATGCCACTGCACTCTAGTCTGGGTAACGCAGCCACACTGTGTCTCAAACAAATAAATAAATAAATAGAATTATACTAGCTTTGTAGTAAGGGTTGAGTCTATAAATTGTTTACCCATATGTATTGCTTTTGCATACTTTGCATATATTTAAAACTCAAATGTTCAAAATTCTTACCTTTTAAAATTGTCTTGGAAGCAATATACAGGAAAGGGAAGCACAGTTTGGAACAACAGCAGAGATATATGCCTATCGAGAAGAACAGGATTTTGGAATTGAGATAGTGAAAGTGAAAGCAATTGGAAGACAAAGGTTCAAAGTCCTTGAGCTAAGAACACAGTCAGATGGGTAAGAAATAACATATACCTTAATGCTCTGTGAATGTTTTATAATGAAATAGTTTTCTTGTACTTTTTTATTCTACTGACCTTTCAGATTTTGTAACTTTTAACTAGTTGTTCTCTTTCCCTTCTAAGGTATAGCCCAGTGGTTTCCAACCTTGCTATGCATCAGAATCACCTGGGAAGCTTTTAAAACTATAGAAGCTTGAGTTTCAACCTCATCTCCCATCTCCAGAGAGTGATGAGGCTGCAGCATCTTTTAAAAATGATTTTCAGGTGATTCTAATGTCTCTCCAGGTTTGAGAATAGTAATGTAAATCCAAAGGGAGGTGCTGTTTGGGACTTGGCTTCTTTAGGATTGAAGGCCTCTCAGAGCATAAGAGGATAGGGAGACCACAGGCTTGTGAGCTGTTTCTGTGCTCACCAGGACAGCTGTGGTTTTTGTAGCATTGCTATGATGTTTGAAAGCCACACGGGTTACATCTGCCAACTGCTCCATCTGAGCTATAAAAGCCATTTATATTTAGTGTCCTTCTCCAGTGTGAATTTTATATCACCCAGAAATGCTATTTACATAATAAGTGATCAATAAATACTTGTAGTCTATGTGCCTTGTGACATTTAGAAATTCCCTGAGTGTACTGTTTCAGCAGTTGCTCATTTTGACATAGCTCGAATGGCTGGGTTTTGCACAAATTCAAGGGATGCACATTAAAGCAGACACAGAAAAGTCCAGTTTATCTTATTTTATCCTCTTTTAAAAAGGAAACAAAGTAAAGCATTTGCCTTGATCATTGGATATTATCTCTTAAGGGAGTGCTTCTTAACTGTGGCACATCACCTCTGAGGTCTTACAGATACACAGTCCTGGTACACAATACAAGTACTAGTGAATTGGTTTCCAATTTATACCCAGAGTTGAAAATCTCATCAGACCTCTGTGTTGCCCAGGTAGTATCTTCTGAACACATGGAAGTTCTGAGTATTTTGGGGTTTTTATTTGGTGGGGTGAGGGATTAAGACTGAAAAAAGAATGTGAACAGCATGAGGGCAGGAACGTTTTGTCTGTTTTGTTCACATGGTGGGCATTCCTATATATTTTTGAATTATGGAAATGTTGACATGTCAGACAGCTCCTTGGAGCTAAAGAGAGCATAGAGGAATGTGAGATGGGATTGCCAGAGCTCTTAGGGTGTTTAGTTCTCTCCAGGTACTTCCTCAGAACATTCATTGTGCACACTTTGATAGCCTTACCACATTGCACTGTCCTGATGGGATAGATAACCTGCTTAAGAACAATGACCAAGACTTATTTATGTTTTACATTTAGGACCATAAATGTTATATAAATGAATGAAAGAATGATTTCCTGGGGGTGGTCTGCATTATGATAATTAGAAAACTGTTTTGTTACTGTGGATTTTGCTAACAGTTCCATTTTTAAAGTACTTCTTACTTCATACAATTTCAATTGTGAATACTATTCTAGAAACCATAAAGGAAAATTGACTTGGGGAAATGTATATTTCTCAGACTATCTTGACATTAGTGAGTTTTGATTGTGGAAAAACTATTGAACACAAGATGGCAGTATATTGTTAACTCTGAAAACAAGACAAGGAATGAATGCTTGACTCTAGTGAAGATTAACATCAGGCCACATGCAGTGGCTCATGCCTGTAATCCCAGCATTTTGGGAAGCCAAGGCAGGATGATCACCTGAGCTCAGGAGTTCGAGATCAGCCTGACCAACATGGAGGAACCCCATCTCTACTAAAAATACAAAGTTAGCCGGGCATGGTGGCACATGCCTATAATCCCAGCTACTTGGGAGGCTGAGGCAGGAGAATCGCTTGAACCCGGGGGGCAGAGGTTGCGGTGAGCCAAGATCGTGCCACTGTACTCCAGCCTGGGCAACAAGAGGGAAACTCCATCTCAAAGGAAAAAAAAAGATTACTATCAAACTGATACAGGCGGATAAGACTTGGAAAGGACACATTCTCTCTAGTATTCTGTAGACCCATTATTAAGGTCTCTCATAAGGGTATGTCTGTCTTCATTTAAAAGGCCTCTGTGGAATGAGATTTCTCTTGGCTCCACTACTTCCCTGGCCCTGTAACCACCTTCACTGGAAGTGGTGAAATGAAAGAAATTCTGGAGATGATTTAGTGCAGTCTCCTCTTTTTCTATATCAGAATGCCAAGTACTAGAGAGGTTAAGTAATTTGCCTAAACAGCAAATAAGTGACAGACCTGATTGGTTCTAGGTCCCCTGACTTCCAAACTGGTACTCCTTCCCTTATACCAGGATTTCTTCATAGCACATTTGAAACTCAAGCCACCTTCCCTTTCTCCAGTAAAATATTTAATATTCATTTGTTTTAAGCATATAGAAAACTAAAAAAAATTAAAAAATAAAAATATCCATTTGTCTTTTACCTAAATGACACTTCATTTATTGAAAGTACACTACAGAGGCCAGGTGTGGTGACTCATACCTGTAATCTCAGCACTCTGGAAGGCCAAGGTATGTGAATCACTTAAGGCCAGGAGTTCAAGACTAGCCTGACCAACATGGTGAAGCCCCATCACTACTAAAAATAAAAGAAATTAGCTGGGCATGGTGCCTGTAATTCCAGCTACTCAGGAGGCTGAGTCATGAGAATCACTTGAACCTGGGAGGCAGAAGTTAGAGTGAGCAGAGATTGTACCACTGCACTCCAGCCTGGCCAACAGAGTGAGACTCCATCTCAAAAAAAAAGTATGCAACAACCAGAGTCGTGGGGGCGGGGCGGCAGGAGGGGCATCTTCTGAACACAAAGAAATTTCTTTTTGGTAAAAACACAGGTCTCATTGACATAGGACTCTTCAGAAGTTCCTACTTCTTAGCATGTAGAGAGGAGGAGGGGATTGATATCCTGTTGGCATCACAAGAGAAGATCTCTTACCTGTCATGACTGAGACCAGTAATTGTTAGTCAGAAAGTTAGTTGAAGCTGGAAATCACAAAATGTTACACATATATAGCATAAACATTTTATTTTAACTTAAAATGTATAAATTCATTCATTTTTCATTTGGAGAGACCAACGTCTTTTAATTGAAGCAGGTCTGCACATTGGAGATGACTGTAGACTTTCTAGCACTTTCATTGTATATTATCCGCAGTTTATACTGCTAGTTTTTCTTTAAAGAGGGATTCTAAAGATAGTCACAAGGCAATTTGAGTGCAGAAATTTTCCAGATTTGTGCGGTTTTTTTCCTATTAAAGTTGCATATACCTAAGTTGAAAGCAGTTTTTTTTATGTCTCAACTTAATGTTCCTTGAAGCAATTTTATTGTTGTACTCATATTTCACTGGTTTTTATAACATTTATATAAATTATTTTGCTGTAATCACAAAACAACTCTGATAAACAGGTTGGAAAGAAAAAAAACTAGCTTATGTTAAAAACAAAACTCAGCTGCTGGGAGAACCAGCCACTGCGTATGCAGTGGATCCTGGCCGTGTTTAACCAGGTAAAGGAGAGCATTCTTTCATCCTTCAAGGCAATTCAAACAGCTTGTACTGCAGACTGTTAACATGATCTGTAAGCCACAGGATCAATAATGTTACTGTTTTTATCATAATCAAATCTTATACAATAGTTTGGTAAAGCAAAATTCTTAATTCAGTTTCCTATAACCTTAAAGAAGAATCAGATTTCTAAAAATTTCCATAGGATGGTATATACTCTTGTCTTCATAATATAAATAACAAGTTATTTGTGTTCATGAATCAGGTGAAGGAAATTGAGATTTTGTTTCTAATGAGCTCTAGTAACATAAGAACACTTGACTATAGTTTGACTATAGGAAAATGTTTTAACATTTTCCCAAATCATGTGGACAAATTTTTTGAGTATTTCTAATGAGTTTGCAGGAAGGAAATAAAGTTGGTAGAGTGAGTCTACTATTATCATTAAATTAAACCTAGATACTTTCTAACACACCCAGCTATTTTTCCTTTTAATAAATAAGTAAAATGTCAGAATTTCATCCATAATATTTTGTGGTCAAACAGGGGTTATTATGAAAGACTACTTTAGAAGTCTTAAGTATAACTAATAAAGCAGAGACTTTTAATATATTTGACTTTGTCAGTCTGACAGTGTTTTATACTAGCATTTGAATATAGTTACATATTCTACATTTCAAAAGCTACACTCTGAGAGATAGAGCGCCTCACAGGAAGATAGCTCATGCATACAACCTTCCTGTTTGCACTAGTTCATCAGATATTTGCAATTATGATATTCTCAAGTAGCATTTTGGAAAAGACTTTATTATGACATTTTAAATAACTTTTAAGAATCTAATGTATAGTTTGATCCTCTGTACAGATAAACTTTTAAGAATGTGAAAAGGAATGCATACAGAAAGATTGCATGTAATTCCCTAGTGTTATTTTAATTCATCCATGTAAATGCATTCTTGATTTTTCTCTTCCTTTCTCTACTCAGATGACTTATGGGAAAGGATAGATGTAAGAGTTAAGCAGCATAAGAAGTGGGGGGATAGAAGAGTTTGGGTGTCTAAAGAATGTTTAAGAAATTAGAAGTATCAAGCAGTAGTTTCATTTATAGACTCTGTATTTATCTGAAATGTGTAGATCTCCCTTTCCATTCCACAGTGACATTGAAAATCCATACCTTAGGCTATCTTTGGTTTTAACTTTGGTATGATTTATGAAATAAAATTATTTTCTGAAAATTTCTATATCTAAACATCAGTATTTGATGAATGTTTAAAAGATAAAACTTGGAAAATCATAGTATTTAAAATTATCACTGTTTAGAAACTTATAGTTTTAGTCGATTTTAGAAATGAATACCATGCTTGGTTCTCTTTATTTTAGAATCCAGCAAGCTAAAGTGCAAATTCTTCCCGAATGTGTGTTGCCTTCAACCATGTCTGCAGTTCAGTTAGAATCCCTCAATAAGTGCCAGATATTTCCTTCAAAACCTGTCTCAAGGGAAGACCAGTGTTCATATAAATGGTGGCAGAAATACCAGAAGGTGAGAAACTAATTTTTTATGCATCTTCAAAAAGTGAAGATAGATTGTTTTTTTCCTGTTTTAAGAAAGAAACACAACTCTCATGATTCATTCCCCAGACACCTTGTGTGGCAGTATTCCAGCTACATTTGATCATAGCTGGACCCTCTAAAAATTGCACAGGCAGCAATTTTATGTAAAAGCAGTTTACAAACACAATAAAATGTCACACAGCTGTAAGATATCCTTGTTATTATGCTTATTGGTTATATTAATCACTTATGATTTTTAATTCCGTGGGAATTGCTTATTAAACTATGATCAAATTAGATGTTTGGCTCTTGAATCATAAACATCCATTATCTTAAGGAAGGGAGGATTTATTTGGGGTAGAGTAGTAGTAGAAAAGTAGAGTCTGTTTCTTCTTCCAGATCAGAGAGAAAAGGTTTCTTTTGCTATGTGTTTTAATGAAACGCAGTTGACATCACAAAAATTGACTTGAGACTAGGTGCTCTTTAAAAATGTTGCTTGTTTGGGCACTAATTCCTATGTTATATCCTTTCACTAAATCATAATTGTCATGTGGAAAAAAAAATTGAGGGAACCTGTTTCTATTCATTTGTGAGATGTGCACTTTTAAGTATAGTTAATATTTATAATTGCTACCTAAAGAAAAAGATTACTAGTTTCTAAATTTAGAATAATTGGGCTTTTTGAGGTTTTTTTCTTTAATATGGAAAGACTGTTTCCATTGTAACCTTAAAAGTTCTGTATTAATCATCCCTTTGTTAAGTCATGAGGATTTAATATTTTAATGTAGATACAGATTTCCAATTTAACATAAATTATTATGGATAATTAATCAAGTGGACTTATACACTAGGTACTGTACCAAACTTTTATTGCTCTTACTGTAGAATTCCTCCAGTTTTCCACGAAAACTTGTGCAGAATGGGCACTTGATGAGCATCAGGGTTATAACAGGTATCTATAGGACTTCCTAGTCTTATCTTTATTTCAGTTAACTGATCTGTTTCATGATACAGTGTGTTTTGACTAGTGTTTCTAAGGAAGATTTTAATGAAGATATAATTAGACTGCTTTAAGACTCCCAAACAACCTTGAAACTAGTATTTTTTAATGTTTAATAATATTGATACTGCCTTAACAGGCAGCTTTTGTATAGCTGTGTGTATTAGTCCATTTTCATGCTGCCAATAAAGAGATAACCAAGACTAAGCAATTTACAAAAAAAGAGGTTTATTAGACTTAAAAGTTCCACATGGCTGGGGAGGCGTCACAATCACGGCAGAAGGTGAAAGTCGAGGAAGAGCGAGTCATGTCTTACATAGATGGTGGCAGGGAAAAAGAGCTTGTGCAGCAAAACTCCCATTTTTAAAACCATCAGATCTCGTGAGACTCATTCACTATCACAAGAATAGCACAGGAAAGACCCACCCCCATAATTCAGTCACCTCCCACTGGGTTCCTCCCATGACATGTGAGAATTGTGGGAGTTACAATTCAAGATAGGATTTGGGTGGGGACACAACCAGATCATATCACCGTGCAATACTTTCTTCCCTATACCAGATACAGACACTTTAAATACGCATTTGCCCTTGTTTCTTTGAACTGTGGGAAATTTTGCTTCCATAATCATTTTAAATGTTACTGTAGAAATAAGTATGTCAGTGATCACTGTCAGTATGTGGCCCCCCAAGGAGTAGATTGGAATATATTAAGTCATTTAGTGCCTAAAAGTATGTTTGGCACTGGTTTGCTACTGAAATATGTGGCAAGGTAACTGCATCAAGGTGTTCCCTATGTGTCATCTCAATATTCACATAGTTGTGTATTTCATATTAGATATTTTTTTTCAGGGGGTACAGGCATACCACGGAGATATTGCAGGTTCAGTTTCAAACCGCTGCAATAAAGCAAGTATCACAATAAAGTGAGTCTCATGAGTTTTTTTGGTTTTCCAGTGCATATAAAAGTTTTATTCACACAATACTGTAGTCTATCACATGTATAATAAGATTCTATCTAAAAAACAATGTACATACCTTAAATTAAAAAATGCTTTATTGCTAAAAAATTCAATCATCTGAGCCTTCAGTGAATCATAATCTTTTTTGCTGGTGGATAGTCTTGTTTTGCTATTGATGGCTGCTGACTAATCAGGGTAGTGGTTGCTGAAGGTTGGGGTGACTACAGCAGTTTCTTAAGACAGCAATGAAGTTTGTCCCACAGAGTGACTATTCCGTTCACAAAAGATCCCTATGCAGCGCTGTTTGATAGCATTTAAGCCACAATAGAACTTTCAAAATTGGAGTCAGTCCTGTCAAAACTTGCTGCTGCTTTATCAACTAAGTTTATGTAATATTCTGAATTCTTCATGTCATTTCAACATTCACAGCATCTTCAGCAGATTTCTTCTCAAGAAACCACTTTCTTTGCTCATCCATGAGAAGCAACTCCTAATCCGTGTTTGATCATGAGATTACAGCAATTCAGACCCATGTTTGGGTTCCACTTCTAACTTTAGTTCTCTTTTTATTTCTGTCACATCCACAGTTCCTTCCTTCAGTGAAGGCTTGAGACCTTCAAAATTGTCATCCATGAGGGTTGGAGTAAACTTCTTCTGAATTCCTGTTAATGTTGATGTTTTCACCACCTCCCATGAATCCTGATTATTCTTAATGGCACCTAGAATGGTGAATCTTTTTCAGAAGGTTTTCAATTTACTTTTTCCAGATCCATCAGAGGAATCACCATCTGTGGCAGCTATAGCCTTACAAAAAAAGTATTTCTTAGATAATAAGATTTGGAAGTCTAAATAACTCCTTGATCCATGGGTCACAGAATAGAAATTTTGTTACCAGGCATGAAAACAGCATTAATCTCCTTGTATATCTCCATCATAACTTCTGGGTGACCATGTACATTGTCAATGAGCAGTAATATTTTGAAGAGTCTTTTTTCTGAGCAGTAGGTCGCAACAGCAGGCTTAAAATATTCAGTAAACCATGCTCTAAACAGATGTTCTGTCATCCAGACTTTGTTTCATTTACAGAGCACAGGCAGAGTAGATTTAGCATCATTCTTAAGGGCCCTAAGATTTTTGAAATGGCCAGTGAGCATTGGCTTTAACTTAAAGTCACCAGCTATTAGCCCCTGAAAGGAGATTTAGCGACTTTCTCTGGATTAGGCTTTGGCTCAACGGAAATTTGTGGCTGGTTTGATCTTCTATCCAGACCATTAAAACTTTCTCCATATCAGTAATAAGGCTTTTCGGCTTTCACCAGAGTAGCACTTTGTATTCACAGCTTGGCTATTTGCCCCAGGGGCCTAGCGTTTGGCCTCTTTCAGCTTTGACATGCCTTTCTCACTAAGCTGTATCATTTTTAGCTTTTGATTTAAAGTGAGAGATGTGTGACTACTCTTCTTTTCACCTGAACACTTAGAAGCCATTGTAGAGTTACTAATTAGCCTAGTTTCAATATGGTTATGTCTCAAAGTAGGGAAGCCTGAGGAGAGGGAGAGAGATGGAGGGGCTGGTGAGTGGAGCAATCAAAACACATTTGTTAAGTTTACTGTCTTAAATGGGTGCAGTTCGTGGTGCCCCAAAACAGTTACAATAATAACATCAAAGTTCACTAATCACAAATCATCATAACATATAACAATGAAAAAGTGTGAAATATTGTGGGAATTACCAAAATATGGCACAGACAGGTAATTAGCACATGCTATTGGAAAAATGACTTGATAGACTTGCTTGAAACAGGGTTGCCAGAAATCTTCAATTTGTTTTAAAAAAAGAAGAAAAAAAGGCAGTATCTGAATCGCAGTATGCCTGTATTAAGTATTTGGGTATATAGAATAGTTCTTCCACACCAAGATGGGTTAAAAATTCTTAACTATTAAAAATCCTAAATTAACTCTTCTTTGCAAAGTTCTAAGTATAGGTTGAGAGCAGTGGTAGTTACTTCCTGACTTAAGTGTTCTGTGCAGCTAGTTCTGTGACCTGCCTGTAGGATCCTGCAATCTTAAACCTGAACTTGGGCTAAGCAAGTTAAGACTGCTATTTAAATTTGTTTTTTATGTGAGTTACTGCTTAAATTCTTCCTGTTCTATGGGTAAAGCACCTTGCTTACATTACATTCCAAATGTGTCCCATACAACTGGGTTGCCACTGGCTTAACAAGACAAGAAAACATAGAGCTGCGAAGACCAAAGAAGCATGTATTTGCCTGGGTTCAGATCCTCTGAGCTTTTCCTCTTGTCTTAATTAGCCCTTGGTTATTTTCATATTCAGAGTTGCCAAGGGCTAAAGAGAAGATGCTAAGGATTGAGAAGGCCTAAAAAGTTTTAGGTGATACAGATATCTCCATCCCATATATGTCAGGTTATCTAAAGGGTTCCCTTGTTTAAACCTTGATAGAATTTCTTAGGTTCTGAAATTTGGAATCTAGATCACTAGGCCAAGAGAAACTGCTAGCTGATCTATTTTGGACTCCAAGTGACCTACAAACTCTGTTCTGCTTTAGAGAAACCACTTAGAGCCATTCTGTGTGCATCAAAAAGGAATCTAACAGGGAAAGGGGATGGCAGATATCTTTGGTAGGAACTCCATATGCAGTGGGACCATCTGAGTGGTTTGGCATGCTGCACTTTTAGTGGGACGCTAGCTTACCATGGGGCTGGATTATGTAACAGTGCTTGTCTTTAGACAGATACAAGGTTCAATTCATTCCTTTCTTCATAGAGCTTGCTTGTATCTGACTTGTCCATCCCACCATAATCTGAAGCACAGCATATGTGTGTTCTGTCTCCATGTCTTAGTAATTAAAATGGTCAGAGTTGGGAGATGCTTACATAACTGTAAGCTCACTCAAGCTAATAAGGTTGGCACACACTTTTCCTGCAGAAAAGGAACTTAAAGGATCCAGGATTGTAGTCTTCCTGAGATGTATTCAGTTAACCTTGAAACGGCACACAGCATTTGCCATGGAAACCTAAACATCCCAAATGACATGAAATAAAATTATTTAAACTTCTGGAAGTGTTCCTGTGTTATCTACCATTCTGACAAGGAAGCATTAGAGAATATTCAGCACGTGTCTCTCATGATGAAGGAGTTAGGCCAGTGTAATTAGGAAACACTTTCAAAACCCATTCCATCTAGAGATCTTTCTTGTTCTGGAATTCGAGCTCTGAAACTGTTTGTTTCTTTTCCCATCACAGTGCCTTTCTCTATTCACTGGTTTACTGTAGGGCGATTTGAGAATCCCCCTACAGTAAAAATGTCCCTAAAAAAAGAGGAAATTTTGTTTAAACCTGTTTGGAGTATGACTTAAATGTTTCTAAGTATATTCCCTGCTTGCCCAGACCACCTGCTTATTCATGTATCAAGGCTTACTGTGTTAGTCAGAAAAGAGCTGAGTATGAAATGTTAAGTCAAATGAGAAACACATAGATATTAAGAAAGTAATTGGTGCTCATCTTTCTGGCCTCTGCTGAACTTAGCCATGGTTGTTCCTGTTTATGGCATAGAGCAGGGAGGAACTGAGCACGAATTTGGAAGGGCAGGGGCCTCACACATAATCTCTCAGATTAGTGTTTAAATCTCCTCCTAATTTTATCTAGATACAAATGTTCTTATTTCTTTCTTTTATAGAAGGATACATACCTTTTTATTAACAGTGTATCTTACAGGAGATTCTTTTGTATTAGTTTATAGAGCATTGCTCATTCTTAAAGCTGCACAGAATTATTTTGTATGGATACACTGTATAACCAGTCCCATACTGATGACAGATCTGTACTAAATAACATGTACAAATGATCCTACTCGGGAGGCTGAGGCAGGAGGATGGCGGGAACCCGGGAGGCAGAGCTTGCAGTGAGCTGAGATCCGGCCACTGTACTCCAGCCTGGGCGACAGAGCGAGACTCCGTCTCAAAAAAAAAAAAAAAAAAAAAAAAAAGTACAAATGATCTTTTATATAGGTAAATATTTATGATAACTTTTGAAGAGTGAGGTTATTGGCTTACAGGGTAAATGCATTTATAATTCTGTCAGTTTTAAAAATACTTTTGAGGCCGGGCACGGTGACTTATGCCTGTAATCCCAGCACTTTGGGAGGCTGAGGCAGGTGGATCATAAGGTCAGGAGGTCAAGACCAGCCTGGCCAAAATGGTGAAACCTAAATATACAAAAATTAGCCGGGCATGGTGGTGGACGCCTGTAATCCCAGCTACTCAGGAGGCTGAAGCAGGAGAATCACTTGAACCTGGGAGGTGGAAGTTGTGGTGAGCCAATATCGTGCCACTGCACTCCAGCCTGGGTGACAGGGTAAGACTCCATCTCAAATAATAATAATAATAATAATAATAGTAATAATAACAATAATAATAATGAGTTATTTTCAAAATACTTAAGGTGTTTGTACTTGTTTTTATTATCATTGTTTCATCATGGCCTCACAGGCAATGTAGTATCAAACCTGATGTCTGCTGATCTGATAAGTGAAATATATTACATTGAAGGTTCAATTTTAATTTCTGAGAGCAAGGGTAAGCATTTTGTTGTAAGAGCAGTTTGTGTTTCCTTTCTATAAAGTATTTGCCCATTTTTCTACTGGCTTGTTGATTTCTTGGAGCTCTTTGTAAGCTTTATAGTCTCTGTAATTAATGAGTTCCAAACATTTTTCCTAGTTTGTCTTTCATCTTTTAACTTTGTTTTTGGTGTGCTCTGTCATACAGAACTATTTTTGTTGTTCTTATATAGTTTAATTTTTAATGCTTCTATATTCTAAATCATAGCCAAAAATGACGTTCCCATGCAAAGGAATGTCTCATGTTTTCTTGTATACTTACTGTGGTTTCATTGCTTTTCCGTGGAAAGCTCTGATCCTTGTGTAGTTGATCCTGGTATAAATTCCACTTTACTTTTTTCCAGATGGCTCCCTGTTGTCCTACTACCACTTTTTGAATAGTCTATATTTTCCCCCATTGATTTGAGATCCCATCGTTGTCACAGACCAAATTCATGTTTATTTTACTTTTCTTCTCTTTTGGTCTACTTGTGTGCCATCATCATATTGTTGTAAATGTTGGCACTTTATAATCTGTGTAAATAAAAATAGGGCTGGTAAGCCCCTCACTGCTCTTTTGTCAAGCTTGTCAGTGACTACCATTGATGAACATGTCCTTGTGAACTTGAGAATCTGTTTGACCTTGTTCCAGGATAGAAATAGTAAGAACAGTAACATTTATTGACTATTTTTATATAAAGAAGAAAAGTCTTGAAATCTTAGGCTATGTATAGTCAGGTGCTTCCTCAGAAAGTCTGGTCATTTCCCAGGCATACATATTGTATGTGCACTTGTATATCTATCATTAGCGTATAAGCCTCAGGAGCAGGAAAAAGAGCTTATCATTCCATTCCAGTTCTTATTACCATGTAGGAATTTGGTTCATGAAAGGAAACAAAAACTGGTAACTTTTTAATTATTTGTATAAATTATTTCTCTCATTTACATTGCTGATTATAATAGGATTTAACACCGTAAGTGACCACTTTTAGTCACTATATAAAGGAAGTCAGTGGTAGTGATTTACTATTTATGTTTAGCTTTTCACATTACTCTTTCCATTTTCATTGCACTTCAAAGACTCACTTAAATGGAGTTTCACATTTTGTGAACATTCTACATTGTTGGGAGGCAAAGCTGAAGCCATAGTTATGAGGCTTAAAAATGGAGGACTGTGATAGATTACCTCCAGGTAACAGATTCATTTTAAGGGCTTTTATGCCTGCTTTCAGTAGTAAATCCTGTTCCCAGAGTGAATACTACTTTGCTGGAGAATCAGTCATTGGTCACTTTTAAGTGCCTAAACTTTTTGGCTAGTATTAAAATTTTCTTGAAGTACAACCATTTTATGACATCAATCATGGTGTTGATATATTTAAAGAATAACTATAAATTGCTAGAACTTATCATCCATTTTACCCAGATATAAGACAGGAGCCTTTCCTATTATGCCAGAAAGCTACATGGGACTCTTAAATTTGAGGATGTTGAAATGTCTTAAATTTTGGCAGTTGCTCTGTAAAAGCTAGCTAATGTTTTCTGGTATATGTCTCTTCCGTGTGTCTAACTAACATACATCACAAATATTAAGGATGGATTATGCATATTTGAATCTGTCAGGATCCTCCAGATAAAGAATTTTGGAGGTCTTCTGACCCTGAAAAGAAGCTACCTGAAACTGTAGCTTGCTCATGGGCATGGTGGCAGAGTGAATGCCTGATCCAGTGCATTGCTCTTAATATGCTAGTGTGCCGCATTTTATTCTCTTTATACTTGAAATTTATAATTATTTCAGATTCTTTTTCTTGACACGGGTGCCAAATGAAATTACACTTTTGTAGTACACTTTACATTTTTTTTTGTATTATAAAAGTAACCATTCTGATATGTGAAGTATATTTTAATAACTGAATGAGGAGTGTGTCAGTCAGCCAAACTGAAACTTTCAGTTGGGTCTTTGTCATTTTGTAATTCTAAGAATATATAAGTTAGTAAGCTTCTTCCCTCTAAAATATAAGCTCCACAGGGCAGTGAATTTTGTTGGTTTTTCTTTCATTCACTGGCATAGCCTAAATGTATAAAAATAGCCTGACACATGTTAGGCATTGTATTAGTCTGGTCTCACACTGCTAAGACATACCCAAGACTCAGTAATTTATAAAGAAAAGAGTTTTATTTGACTCACAGTTCAGCATAGCTAGGGAAGCCTTAGAAAACTTACCATGATGACAGAAGGGGAAGCAAGCATGTTCTTCTTCACATGATGGCAGGAAGAAGTGCCAAGCAGAAGGGGAAAAACCCTCTTAATAAAACCATCAGATCTCGTGAGAACTCACATGTATCATGAGGGAAACATGGAGGTGCCTGTCCCCGTGATTCAATTACCTCCCACCGGATCCCTCCCACGACACATGGGGATCATGGGAACTACCATTTAAGATGAGATTTGGGTGGGGACATGGCCAAACCCTATCAGGCACTCACAGTATTTGTTGAATGATGATTAGAGTCTCAGACTCCCTGTATACAAATCCTAGCTCCTTCCTATTTACTGAATCTATAACCTTGGGCAAGTTATAGCATCCTTGTGTGCCTGTTCCCTTACTTTAGAATGGAGATAATAAACTACTAACCTTAGAATAGTCTTATAAGAAATGTGAAGTTCTTGGCACAATACTAATGGTTGCCATTGCTGTTCCTGAAGATTCAGAGCTACTTGATGTGCTCTTGGTAGTATTTTTTTAAGTTCTGTAACTGGACTGTGACAATAATCTTACCATTAGATATTTAGTCTTAAAAGTGAAGGGCAACTTATTGGAGATTACCTGAAGGGTCTCATAGTCTGACTCCTCAGGCTTTAACCACTACCAGAGCACACAGTAGGAGGCCATCTCAAATCACCTTTGGCAGGGGTCCCCAAATCCTGGCCCACAGACCAGCACTGGTCTGTGGCCTGTTAGGAACCGGGCCATACAGCGGGTGGTGAGTGGTGAACAAGCAAGTGAAGCCAAGCTCCACCTCTTATCAGTGGCAGCACAGAGTCTTACAGGAGCACAAACCCTATTGTGAACCGCGCATGTGACGGATCTAGATTGCATGCTTCTTATGAGAATCTAATGATGAATGTAATGCACTTGAATCATTCCAAAACCATCCTCCACCCCATCTTTGGAAAAATTGTTTTCCACGAGACTGGTCCCTGGTGCCAAAAAGGTTGGGGACGGCTGATCTTTGTATAGTCTCAAATATAAGGATTATATTAAGCCAGAAATGTTTCTCATTAAGGAATCCTTTGTTTTGAGCTGTAGGTCGTGTTTTAGAACAAGTCTGTCCTCTTCCATGTTGCAACTCCTAAAATATTTGAAAACAGGTATGTCCACTTGAGAGATAGCTCTGAACTGAACATCCCTGGTAATAAGACATTCCCTTTGATAATGAAAGTTCCCATATTTGAACAGCATGGAATAGAATAACATTGTCTCTCAGATTCTAGTCTTCTATTAAAACCGCAGTTACTTTTGCACCAAACTAACATAGCTAGAATAGGATTGGGGTAGTGGGTAAGTATAGGGTGTGAGTGGTGTAGCACATCATACAGTTGTGTAGCACAATTCCAGCTATCAGCTCAGTTCCAAGTCCCTTTTATGTGTGCTGTGTTCCCACGTTTCCTGCAGATCTTACTCCTGCACTTGCAAGATCAAATGATTAGGTATGAAACATATGTAGGGTAAGTATTCAGCATATGAAAACATACCTAGTCATTTGATCTTGCAGGTGCAGGAGTAGGGTCTTCACTTGTTTTGTTAAATGTTACCTTGTTTTTCTTGTTCTGGTCTGTTTAAAGTGCCTTTTGATCTACCTTATTCCTTTTCTTTCACTTTCATGTGTCATGTCACATGTCAATTAACATTTTATTTACAGTGAAATTACAAAGATTTGTACATATGTAGGTTTTGTTTTGAGAAAAATGTGATAATTCTTTATATTCTGCTATACCTTGTTCTTTGATCACTTGCAGAGCATTCCTTGGTATAAACATATTCTAACGTATTTCACGCTATTTTTGATTGATGTTTAGGTTGTTTCCAATTTGTTGCTATTAGCACTGCTGCAGTGCACCTCTTCAGTAATATTTTTGTGTCCTATAGACCATTGCTTCTCTTTCAAAAATTGTGTGGTTATTTTTGCGGTTATTTTTCCAAACGAACTTTAAACTTATAAATTCCATTCTCACTGGTATTGCAATGAATATGTAATTTGAGGACTGACATCTTAACAATATTGAGTCTCCCCCTCAAATACTGAAATTCTACAGAAATTAAGTACAATTCACATTTGTATATGGACTTAGGCATGGTTCTGTTTGGATTTCAGTTACAATTGGAGGTCATATATAATCGGTTTCCCCTTTTCTTTGAGTTTTATGAAATGAGGAACTTCATCATGAAGTCTCAAGTGTATAAATATTTTATCCTTCTTGGGATTCTGTCACTTCTTATGTTTGCCCTTATAGTGATTCAGCTGGTTCTCATTTAAAGTTTTTACACAAAAACAGTTTGGATTATATTTTGAGGTTTTCACTTCAGATACTGGACAAGTAATTACTAGTATAAAGGCAACTAACATGGTCATAATAGAAGTATGGTGTTTACTCTTCACATTTATCTTCCCAAAGTTGTCTTCAGCATTGAAATTTTAATGTTTGACCTTTTTAAATAGGAATTAAGATTCTAGTTACTACTATATATTTGAAGGATATAGAAGCATGATTTCACACTTCATAGTCACATTATGGGATTATCTACAAAATTTTTTATCTTTTTAAAATTAGATGGTTTCCTAGGCCAAAATCATTTAGATGTTGCTCTTCCAGTATTAGAATCTTTATTCTGTGGGGTTTTTTAAGTGCCTTTTTTTGTTTTGTTTTCAGAGAAAGTTTCATTGTGCAAATCTAACTTCATGGCCTCGCTGGCTATATTCCTTATATGATGCTGTAAGTAACTTACCTTAAATTTACTTTATATATGGTAGGCCATGTCATAACTAAGGGTCATGAAAAAACAAAGGTTTAGTTTTTCCAGTTTCTCGTGCCTTATAACTTAAGAACAAAATATCCTAAGAGTGGTGGCTAACACCTGTAATCCCAGCACTTTGGAAGGCCAAGGCAGATGGATTGTCTGAAGCCAGGCATTCAAGACCAGCCTGGGCATCATGGTGAAACCCCATCTCTACAAATACAAAAATTAGCCGGGTGTGGTGGCATGCGGCTATAGTCCCAGCTGCTTGGGAGGCAGAGGTGGAAGGGTTGATTGAGCCTGGGAGGTCAAGGCTGCAGTGAGCTGAGATTGTGTCACTGTACTCCAGCCTGGACAACAGAGCAAAGACTCTGTCTTAAAAGAAAAAATTATCATAAGACTTTTTTAGAGTTTTACTAAGCACGTGAAATTTTGTTGGGTTGGGTGATAGTTACATTTAGAACATGAAAGCATCCATCTATTACAGTTTTGGTTTTTCTCTAAACAAGTATATTAACTTACATCTCTTGATCATTAGTCTATTAAGTAATGCATCCATGAGGGGTTTTGCTCCGTAAAATTTAACACTAGGCATTGCCACATTTTGCAAAACGAAGTAAGGGACAGTGCTGAAATGGTTTAAAGAATCTGGATTTCAGATCAGAGACTGACTTCAGAGTCTGATGTCTGTCATTTACTCTGGGCCTGGAGCAAATTACTTCTCCAAGGACCTGTAAAATGGATATAGTGGTAGCTATTGTAGTTGGTGTGCATAGCGGGCATTCAATAAATGCTAGCCATTTCCCTTAATGAATCACTGCCCACTAATCTGGAGTCCTGGGAAAACTCAGCAGCATGCACAATACTAAAGGAAACTGCAGTTGATCTCTGCTTTTTAGCAGCTTTTAAACAATTACAAAGACACAATATATGAGTGTTTTTGCATATGTTTTGCATATGCTTGTGAAAATTACGTAGTAAATAGGTGCCAAGTAAGGTATGTAGATAGCAGGTGCTAGTGCAATTTATAGGTGCCATAATCTCTATGGACTGAGTCAGAAATGGCCTAATAGAAGGCAGAAGAGAGGCCAGTTCCAAGCAGGGGCATAGAACAGAGCAATCCACAAGGGAGTTGGGAGCACATACCGCTGGGATAAGACAGTGAGTGAGAAAAGGCTGGAAGGCAGACTTAATGCTGGGCAAAGGAGCTGGAGCTTGATCATTGCTGCATAAGAAAATGGAGGCATTTTTTTTTTTTTTTTTTTTTTTGAGACTCGCGCTGTGTCACCCAGGCTGGAGTGCAGTGGCGCGATCTCGGCTCACTGCAAGCTCCGCCTCCCAGGTTCAGGCCATTCTCCTGCCTCAGCCTCCGAGTAGCTGGGACTACAGGCGCCCGCCACCACGCCCGGCTAGTTTTTTGTATTTTTAGTAGAGACGGGGTTTCACCATGTTAGCCAGGATGGTCTCGATCTCCTGACCTCGTGATCCGCCCGCCTCGGCCTCCCAAAGTGCTGGGATTACAGGCTTGAGCCACCGCGCCCGGCCAGAAAATGGAGGCATTTAAACTGGGACTGAGATGGGACTGATTACTTAAATTGCTGCCAATGTGTTAGTTTTAAGAGTTGAAAAGCTTAATGGTAGATTTTAGTAAGTCCATGAACTTGATTATTATACCTTTATACCTTTATTTTAAACAAGATTATACCTTTATTTTAAACAAGGAAACCTTAATGGACAGAATCAAGAAACAGCTACGTGAATGGGATGAAAATCTAAAAGATGATTCTCTTCCTTCAAATCCAATAGGTATGAAGTTAGTTTACTGCCTGGGGCCTGGGATGTCTTGCTGTAAAAAAAAATAGCTTTCTAATGGATGAAATCATATATTTTAGTTTTGGTTTTTTTTTTTTTTAGACTGATTAAAACATTTTAATTCTGAAAAGCATAACTTCCTTTGAGCAGTTGAAAAAAAAAAGTATTTCAAAATTAATTGCAATAAAATCCTTATATTCTGTGAACACTCCAATTTCAGACAATTTCAGACAAATTGCAGGAAGTGGCTGTCATCCAAAAACACTTCCTGAGTGTCAGGTATTCCTTTCTGTGTTCTTTAAGGTGCCTTTAAAACAAGTGACTCTAGTTCCAGGACTTGCCTTAATTACATAAACTCTCTTCATCTGTTTATAAGGTATAGTTTAGTTATTTTTCTAGTCTCTTGGCAAATAACTTCTAACATGGATTTGAGTTCACATTTAATGTAAAAGGATTTTACCAAAAAAAGTATAGGAAAAGAAGTTAAATTTAGAGCTTCTGAAAAGTATGTGTTTGACAGCTGGTATATTTTCATATTGTTTATACATGTATGAAATGTGTAACCTTATAGAGAAGGATTTATTTCAAAAGGACATTATCTGATTTGTAAGTTGTCTGATGCTTGTCTGACTCTTAAGTTTAAAACTTGAAAAACCATGTCTTGAAGATTTTTCTTACAGAGTAGCTGCTTGTCTTCCTATTGATGATGTATTGAGAATTCAGCTCCTTAAAATTGGCAGTGCTATCCAACGACTTCGCTGTGAATTAGACATTATGAATAAAGTGAGTAAAGTGAATATGTTTTGATGACCATGTTTTATTCAGGCTGGAGAACTAGGATGCTCTGTTGGGTCCAGTGGAGCTATATATAAGTCCAGTAATGTAGTCATGCAATTCAGATTTCAATTGGGATCTTACAGATAAACTCAAATTGTTTTGTGTTTGTCAAATATGAATACATTTATCAACTTAGTGAAAAATACTTGATTTCTACATGGAAATATCCAAGGTTATATATCACTATTCTTTTACCCTAGAGAAGGTCATTTAGTTTTATGTAAATATGTGGCAGATCTCAGTTTCAGTGATTTTCTTGCTCCATCTTTAAGTGTTTTTGAATGCTTGGAAGGAAAATGTGGTATTCAGAGAGGGCAATATCTTTATAAGTTTCTTGATCTATGTGATTACATGATAAAATGAATGCCAGTTTTTCCCAATTCTTCTCTCAAATTTTTTAGTGTACTTCCCTTTGCTGTAAACAATGTCAAGAAACAGAAATAACAACCAAAAATGAAATATTCAGGTAAGGTCTTTATTACATTTTTAATATACTTGCCTTATCAGAATTACAATCAAGACTGTGTTTCTGTTTTCCATATACTTTCCTCCAATACCTAAAAGTTACAAACACTCAGCAAATGAAATATAGGGAATTAGTTCACTTTTGGTAAGACCATCTTCCAGATTGGGTACTCAGATCAACAATGCATGTCAGGGATTATTCACAGGTAATGAGCATGGTAAAGTAAAACAACTGAGCAATTATTTTCCCCCTAATTCTATATATTAGACTGTCTTAGAAATCTACATAATATATTGTCTTCAATTAGGCCCTAACATAGATGCCTCAGAAATTACATTTCAGTCATCAGTTTTGCCATATAGGGCCAAAGTAGGACATGCTTCTGAACACTGATGCTCTGATATAACAGTGTTTGATGAATTTGTCATAAAATGATTTTCAGAGTTATAAATCAAGAAGGTAAGGAAACTGCTTTCTGCAAAATAATCAACTGCCCCAAAATGACCACACAGGACCTTGTTATTGCACTTATACTCTCAGACTCCTTTAGAAGCATTTGAATTTTATATTCTTTACAATGTCTGTCTTGAGAGGAGGATTTTAAAAACAAGTACTATTTCCTTTGGGTCATCACAGAAAACACTTAGACATTTAGACAAAACAGGCCTGTCTGCCAGGTACACCCCCACCCCATTTTAATACTAAGATCCTGGTATTATGTAAAACTGAAAGATTAAAAACTATATAGCTCATACCTCATTTCTTGGTGAACTTCAGGAAAATTCTAAGCATTTAATAGAATTAGACTTCTCATTTTGACTTGTCCTCCATGTTGATTCTTTGTTTTAGTTTATCCTTATGTGGGCCGATGGCAGCTTATGTGAATCCTCATGGATATGTGCATGAGACACTTACTGTGTATAAAGCTTGCAACTTGAATCTGATAGGCCGGCCTTCTACGGAACACAGCTGGTTTCCTGGGTAATGTTATGGTGGTGGTTGCTTTTTTTTTTTCTTTTTTTTACCCTAATTGGGCAGAAAAATCCAGAGTCCTAAGCAGAGTTGCTACAATCTTTGTAATAAAAAGTAGACGAATGAGTAATTTTATACAAAAATTAGCCGGGTATGGGGGCAGGGGTCTGTACTCCCAGCTACTCGGGAGGCTGAGGCACAAGAATCACTGGAACCTGGGAGGCAGAGTGTTGTAGTGAGCCAAGATTGAGCCACTACACTCCAGCCTGGCGACAGAGTGAGAATCTGTCTCAAAAAAAAAAAAAAAGTAATTTTATTTAAATGTCCTTCATTCCACAAATAGCTAGAAACATGTTGCACTTTTTGTATCTTTTATATAGCATCATTGAATGAAAAGTTAAGAAAAGGTTGACAACTGCAGTTGTCCTCAAATTACTGTATCCAGTTAAATCCAAAATTGTTTTTTTCTGTCACATAATTCTGAAAATCAGCTGTTTTATGACCCAGTAAAACTTTATATCTGGACCATATTCTGTAGTAATGTAAAACTGGAGAATGTTTACAAAGCAATGATAGACTAAGAAGGTGCAGAACCCATTGAATCCTGCTTTTCTTCTGGTTTGCCTTTCGTTGTTGTTGTTGTTGGCTTCAGCTTAATGATTCTCAAAAGTATGATCCTGGGAACCTGCTCCCTTCCCTCAGCCATACTATCTTCAACTATCTTCAGTTTTCAAAGAGGGATGCTAAGAAGGGATTACATGCTACTCTAGAGTTAGGACCATGTCACTTGGATTGCCCTATCTATCTTATTTGGCACCTTATGTGAGGACTAAAACTAGAATACATTTGTTACTATAAATAGTAAATGTGGCATACTATACCTAGGGGGAAAAAAAAGGTTGCAATTATGTGGTTTATCTTAAAAACAAAATGCCATGGTTTGTATTTCTGGTTGCATTATCTGACAATCATTCTTATTTTAGAATAGTAGTTTTCAAGTATTTTTTGAGACGTGTCCTTCCTGGCCCATCCAGTTTAACTCAGACAGAAGTGCCTATTTCTGCAGGTGGTTGCTGTTTTCTAACTTGGCTGCAATACAACACAAGTTAGAATGTGGTCTTGGCAACCAGCAATTTGTATAAAGAAATTTGTAAGATTACTCATTTCTATGCAGAAGAATGTGAACATGGCTTAAGAGCATAAAATTATATATAACAGACTGATGTATTACCATAGGATGTATCCAAATTAGAAAATGTTTTTAGGTTTCAGGGAACTGTATGGATCAAATCTCAACTTAGAATATCTCCTTATGCCTCTAAGGTCTGTCTTCATGATAGGTTTATATGATAGATAGGATAGGCTTGGAGTACAGAAGTGTTTCCTTAGCTGATATCTTTCCTTATTTTCTTAGGTATGCCTGGACTGTTGCCCAGTGTAAGATCTGTGCAAGCCATATTGGATGGAAGTTTACGGCCACCAAAAAAGACATGTCACCTCAAAAATTTTGGGGCTTAACGCGATCTGCTCTGTTGCCCACGATCCCAGACACCGAAGATGAAATAAGTCCAGACAAAGTAATACTTTGCTTGTAAACAGATGTGGTAGAGATAAAGTTATCTAACAAATTGGTTATATTCTAAAATCAGATCTGCTTTGGAAATTATTGCGTCTGATACATATCTAAGTAAACACAACATTACTTGGAGGGTTGCAGTTTCTAAGTATATTTTTGGAGAGCATGAACAGCAGTCTAGAATACTAGAAACATCTACTTGGGTAGCTTGGTACCATTATCCTGTGGAATCTGATATGTCTGGCAGCATGTCATTGATGGGACATGAAGACATGTTTGGAAATGAGATTATTTCCTGCGTAAAAAAAAAATCTTAAATTCCTACAATGTGAAACGAATTATTTGATCCTGATGTATGGGACAGTATATCTGTACCAGTGCTCTAAATGACAAAAGCTAGGGTGACAAGTACGTGTTCCTTTTTGAAAGAAGCAAGGCAATGTATAATTCTAAAAGGGCTTTGTTCCTTTTCCATTTTCTTTAGCTTCTCTGAGATACTGATTTGTAAATTTTGAAAATTAGTTAAAATATGCAGTTTTTTGAGCCCACGAATAGTTGTCATTTCCTTTATGTGCCTGTTAGTAAAAAATAGTATTGTGTATTTGCTCAGTATTTGAACTGTAAGCCCATTTATACTGTTCCATACAAAAGCTATTTTTCAAAAATTAATTTGAACCAAAACTACTATTACAGGGAAAATTTGCCAAAACATGTCCCCTCACACAGGCTACACGTGATACTGTATTTTGTTCAATGTAAATTGAAGAAAATCTGTAAGTAAACCTTAAATGTGAAACTAAACATGTTCTTTGTTCAAATAATATAAAATATCACTCATAATTTTAAAGTTCTAAAAAGACTGCTTTGCCACCTACCTCTTTGCTTATATTCAACGGTTTAGTGGGTCCTTTCACATTTGTGTAATAACTTTGGTTTTATTGATACTCTTTTGCTACTTTAAAACTAATCAGGTTAAATGTTTACTCAAACTAGAGTAATAGTATGAGGCCAAAATACATGCCTTGAGTGGAGTGAAATCAGTTGAGTATCACATTGCATATTTATGTAAATAGAGTAAATGAAAATTCAAGAATGCTTCTATTCAGGATATGCCCCTGCCTTATTTTTTCTAAGCTCTACTTTACTACTTTTTTTTTTTTTTTTTTTGAGACGGAGTCTTGCTCTGTTGCCCAGGCTGGAGTGCAGTGGCACGATCTCAGCTCACTGCAACCTCTGCCTCCTGGGTTCAAGTGATTCTCCTGCCTCAGCCTCCCGAGTAGCTGGGACTACAGGTGCCCACCACCACGCCTGGCTAATTTTTTGTTTTTAGTAGAGAAGGGGTTTCACCGTGAGAGCCAGGATGGTCTCGATCTCCTGACCTCATGATCCGCCCGCCTTGGCCTCCCAAAGTGCTGGCATTACAGGCATTGAGCCACCACGCCTGGCCTACTACTTTTAATAATTTTGGGTTTATATGACTTCATTGGTTGTTCATAATAGTTCTTACACTGCACTAAAACTGACTCTAAGTGGATCCCAGGAAGTTCTTTTCAGCAGCATTTGCAATGAGTTACCTTTCCCCCTGAAAAGTTAGTTATAATTTCAGTATGTCCCATACTGCTTACTAGCAAATAAAATTTTCTGATCTGTAAAAACACACATATAATACTACTGAAAATGGCTTTACACATGACAAAACCAAACCTCTGATAGCTAACTCTGCATACTTTCTATACAGAAATGGTATGTATTATATGATTTTGGGTCTAAATCTGTATTTTGGCACTACTTAAATATTTCAAAGTATTATTTTATAATGCATTTAATTACTGACCTGTGTGCAGTCATTTCTGAGGCTTTCTTGCATCATAGCCCCTGTGACACTTCCTCTTAGAAATATTATACTCTACAAAATTGTTTTATCAAGGTCCAAAATTACTATTTGCTCATAGAGCACAAAGATGTTATGACTGGCTACACAGAAAGGAAATAATGATATGTCAGTATAGCAGCTGAAATAAACAGTTTGTGTTATACATTTTATTTACCTAATGAAAGCATTTAGGACTCAAATCTTTAGAGAACAAATATGTAAGAATGTAAACCATATCCTTTTAATTAATAAAATAACATTTACTTTAAAGAGAGGCATATTACCACTGTATATGACACCTGATATACATTGTCAGATACCACATAAACACATTTATCTTCCAATACCAATGTTTTATTAAAATAATAGGCTCAAGAGTAACCCTCAAGGTTAATCCCAAGTTAGTCCCAGGCCCTGCAGCATAAAGAAATCATTGTGACAGGAAAATATCAACCACATACTAAAGCATAACTTGCTAGAACAAATCCTGTACGTATGAATGCCAGCAACTGGGGACACATTTAGTATTCATATTTTATGCAGACTTGTCAGTTATTTCCTTTTTAAGCCCAAGTTTCTTTTGGAATTCAGATAAGAACTGACACATCATAGATAGTCATTGTTCAAGGTAACCCAGTTATTTCAATTGCAAACAATAAACATTTTTTCTTCAAGACAGTTACTTTTTAAGATCTTAGTACTACCCTATGCAAAAACAATTTTTTAAAAAAGCCTGAACAGGTTAAGATGATAGCCAACTATGGAAACTATTCCAAAAGAACTGTACATTTCAGTGATATAAATCGGATCAAGAAAGGTGGATCTCAGTTTAGTTCTTGAAATATATTTCACAAAATAAGACCCTTGTTGTTCTACAGAGGTCCCCTAAACTGTCTTTTATTATGATGTAGTTTCTAAAACCTCATTAAGAGAGAGGGGAGAAAATTAATCTTACCAGAAATGCTCTGCTTTTTAGTAGCCATCAGTTTTAGGTCTTTTTATGTAACTCAGAAGTTCATCTTTTTCCATTTGGTAACCACTTTTTTTCCACTGTTCTCGCAACTGTTGTAATACAGCCCCAATTTCTTTTCCTGAAGAAATGCCCACTTTTCTGATGTCATGGCCACTTACAGGAAATGGAGGAATGGACCACTGCTGCATTTCCTTTAGGAGACAGTGCTCTCCTTGGTACTTCAGTAGTTCACATACACGAGTAGTTGCATCAGGTTCCCTAGACTACATGTCAAAATCAAAATTTAGTTTCATCACACATGAAAACATACACTTAACGATCTTATCCTAAAATTTAAATACTCAACATAAATTTTTTCCTTTAAAATAAGTTCACAGAATTGTAGATCTTAGTTTTGATAAATTATAAATTAGTGACAATACTTCATATTTCTGACCAAGCCGAGTATATACTTACATCTATAATGAAGTCTTGATAGGGTTTCAATGGGTCTGAACTATCTGTTGCTTTAATTAAATCTTTCCTATTTTTAACTATAAATAAGCCAAGGTTTTTCTCTTCTTTTGCGATCTTCAACCTCAAATCCAATTTTGTGACATCATCTTGTACTTTGAATAATGAGGCCAAAAGAGTCATTGGCTTTGGTGAAAAACCTTCAACATTTTTACTGACTTTGTCAAATTCTTCTAGACTTGCATTAGCAGGTAAACCTGTAGGGATAAAAGCATTTTTCACCTGTTTTTAGTGGGGGAAGAAAACCACTCATATCCTAAACCTTGCCACTGTTTTAGTGTACAGAAATGCTTTGTCACTAGGATACATCATATAGGTTCAGTCTGATGTTCCAACTTACAGGCAAACCACTAATATATTATTGTTATTCTCTCCCCTATCACCTTCAAAACCTCTAAAATGTTTCCATTAACAAGCTACATCAAGAGGTCCAGAGGTAGTGGTGATGGTAGTGTCAGACTCACAAGGCATATTCTTTCTAATCACAAATTCCTGACTTTCCACTGATACAACATCCACCCCCCATTCAATAATGTTACTGAATTTTGAAGTAATATGCCCAAGCTTCCAGAAGTGTGATAAACCATATAATCCCACTGTTCTTTGTGAAAATGAATTACATTGACTGAACAATTTCTGTGTACAAGTTACTCTTCTAAAAGAGCTTTACATGTATTAACTCACTGAATCATTTAGCTTTTCTTTTAGACAGACGGTATATTACTTTTAAACCCCTTTTTTGGGTTAGAAACTAACCCAAGTTGCAAAGACTAGATAAGAGGCTGAGCTTCCTTCAAACCTAGATCTGACTCGAGACTACTCTACAAGCACCACAGGCTGTCTTTGAGCTGTTCCCTACTCACGACAAAACGTACCCACCCCATAACCAAAACTTTGTCTTATTTTAAAGTACTCCATTTCTTCATCAAGAATTCAACCAAATGAGTCAAACATTTTTTCCTTATGAAATTTGAAACCAGATATTTCAGTGCCAAAAATTCAAATACTTTATAACTTGCTCTCACCTATATAAGGAGCCACATCAAGATCATAGATAAGGTGAATCAAATGATTTACATGGTTACCAACAAGAATTTTTTTCAGTTCCACCCAAATCCTCTCTCCTGATATTCCAGCCAAGCCTTTTGCATTTTCTGCAATTGCTTCCAAAGTCTCAGCATCGTGGTCACCAGGTTTGTCTACAATTCTCCCATAAAACCTACAAGACAAAATCTTCACAGGGTATTACCTCTATATTGGCATGTCACAAGAAAAATCTGTTTTTCATTTTTATTGATACTATCCCATACATCTACTGGTATTTTAGTAGAAAGCAACTGGTCATTTCTCCACCTCCTCTTTCTTTTCCCAGATAAGAAGACCCTACATCTAATAAAGTATAAGTAGCCTTTCTGAGGTTAGCAAGAACTAGAACCTCAAGGTCTCAACCTCACTTCCAAATCATTGACTTAAGACGTTCAGAATGGTCATCAAATGCAATTTCTGAATTGGCATTTGCAGTAGATGAAAAAAAAAATAGCATTCTTGTAAAGGGAGCAAACCAAAACAAGACTGCAGTGCCTTAACAGAGTAGTCTTAATTCCTCAAAACTTGCCTGTCTGTACACATTAACACTTTCAATGAAAACCTTCAAATATGACTAATCTAGTTGCACACCTTGGAGTATATTTCATAGAACCTTGGCACTGGAAGCCCTAACGTACATGTGTTTTACCACTCATATCCTTAAAATTCTAGTGAACACCCTCTATTCATCAGTGGTCCAAAGTTAATGCTAAATAAGTAAATTAATGCTAAATTTGGATTAGTGATCCAAATACAGCTAAGTCTTAATCTATGTTCTATTATTTGTAAGAGAGACTACAGATACTCAAGTTTAAAAAAACTACATTTATTGACAAAATATGATCTGTTATAGAATATTCTGAGAGCAGTCCCAACCAGTGAAAAATGAGTATTACTTGACATCAACTAGCCAATTCGGATAGTTTTTAAAAAAGGTTAGTGTGTGACATTTAAAAATCACTGCTACTCACAAAACTAGTCGTGCATTTCATATTTACCAACTTTATCCAAGTTTTTCTTTTTTTTTTTGAGATGGAGTCTTGCTGTCGCCCAGGCTGGAGTGCAGTGGCGCGATCTCGGCTCACTGCAAGCTCCACCTCCCGGGTTCATGCCATTCTCCTGCCTCAGCCTCCCGAATAGCTGGGACTACAGGTGCCTGCCACCATGCCTGGCTAATTTTTTGTATTTTTAGTAGAGACTGGGTTTCACCGTGTTAGCCAGGATGGTCTCAATCTCCTGATCTCATGATCAACCTGCCTCAGCCTCCCAAAGTGCTGGGATTACAGGCGTGAGTCACCGTACCCGGCCCATCCGAGTTTTGAGTATGTCTTTATACTTTGATATTTTTAATCATATAACAGGTATTTCTTTTCAGCAAAATCATTTTGTTGTGAACTATCACCCGATTTCCACGACCACCTAAAACCATAAGCTGTATGAAGGCGAACACTTCCACTCATTCATTACCATGTTTAATACACCTAACACAGGGATTGACCTGTGGTAAGCATTCAAACATCTGTGTAACTAATGGATCAATGAAGGAAGTATCAATCAAAAAGAAAAATGGGCATTTAAAAAAATGACTTAAACCAGAATTACAGGAAAGATCACATAAAGTATATGTGCTTTCTGGGAATGAAAATACAATATGAAGTAGCTAAGTAATTTTCACTCATAAGGCATAGGATGCTAGGTCTCCACTGGAGACAGACATCTGGGATGTCACCATTTTGTACACTGACCTGCTGTGGGTTTCATATGACTAGTGTTACGCTCTAGTAATTATATTAAAACTAGCACTTTTTATTTTTAAAAATTCTTACCTGAAGTATCTTAAAATTCTAAGATAATCCTCTTGTATTCTCTGTTTAGCATGTCCAACAAATCTAACTTTCTTATTTTTTAAATCTTCATAACCATCAAAGTAGTCAAATAAAGTGCCATCGAAACCTATTCGTTAGAAGAGAGAAAAATCACTGTTGGCAAATAAGAATTTGAAAATACAAGAAAATCAGCTAAGCACTATCACAAACAGTAAAGATTCAGCAGGGTGAAGAGTTATTAAAACACAGGTATTCATATATATCAGCTATCAAATGGAAGACAATAAAAGACAGTCTTTTAGTCTGTTTAGTTGCATTTACAATTGCAACTAAAAAGGTAATTCAAGAATAACCTACACAAGAAATATGCAAAATTTGTATGAGGTGGAGTGGAGCCAACAAGACACCATACAAGCTAATTTTCACAATATGGGAAAATAAACAATAGCCAAAATAAAATGGAAAAAATACATAACAGGATTAACAGAAGAAACGAAAATATTTCATAATCTTGGAATGGGGAAGATCTTTCAAACTCTACTTAGCAAGAAAACAGAAAACAAAACACAAAAAACAGGATTTTCGAAGAAATAATTGAATGACATAAACAATCAAAAATGCCTGTATGGCAGAAACTACTGTCACACAGAAAGTCATAAGTGACATCTTTGGAAAAATACATGTAAGCCCATATTAAAAAACATGGCTAATTTCCGTAATACATAAAAATTATTCTAAATAAGGCCACATAAATAGAAAAATAGGCTACATATAAAGGAAATATAGAAATCTCTTTAATAATGAAGATTTTCGACCTTAAGTCATAAATTCATTTTTTGTTCTTTGAGGCAGATTCTCACTTTGTCACCCTGGCTGCAGTGCAGTTAGTGCAATCTCAGCTCACTGCAGCCTCCCAGGTTCACGTGATTCTCCTGCTTCAGCCTCCCAAGTAGACCTGCCACTACGCACAGCTAATTTTTGTATTTTTAGTAGAGACAAGGTTTTGGCATATGGGCCAGGCTAGTCTCGAACTCCTGACATCAAGTGATCCGCCTGCCTCAGCCTCCCAAAGTGCTAGGGTTACAGGCATAAGCCACCATGCCCGGCCAGTAAACACACATTTTCGAGATAGCATTTTTCAGATCGGCAATGATGTAAACATTTGATAACAGTGTTAGCATGGGTGTGGTAAAAACGGGCAGTCCTGTTCGTTACAGATCAGGAGACTTCACTACAGAGCCTTTAAAACTTTGTGAATTTTGAACCATGTTAATCTATTAGCCATTCACAAAAATGGTAATAAACAAATTCATATGTCAAACCAAAAAAGAAAAAGCAACATAAAATAATTTTATATATATGTACATAAAACCTTAAGTATTAATTAGTAGAGTGACCACTTCATACTGGTTTGCCTGAGACCTTCCTAGTTTTAAAGCTGAAAATCACACATCCAAGGAAATATTTCAAACTCAGACAAACTAAGACAGTTGGTTACCATGGAGACTTAAGAAAAAGAAAAAGGAATTGAGAGCCGAAACACAGACACCATTCAGCTAACCAAATGGGGAGGTCAATGATCCTATGAGATACTTCACTCTGTAGCATTACAGAAAAGAGGCACTGACAACTACTTGTCAAAAATACCTCTTGGTTGTGTTTGAACTTGAATGCTCTTTGATTATCCCAAAAGCAACAGTATATTGGTAAGTTCACACTTAATGCTTAACTCTTCGCAAGCTGTTAAAAGTTTTATATGCATAGTAACTTTTAAAAGGGAACCATCTTGACGTATATGGCAAATTTCGAAGGCTCCAGATTCAAAAAGACATAAAAGAAAATGAAGATAAAAAAAAAATATGTAAATAAACAGACAAAAATATGATAACAAAGTAGCAAATATGGTATATCCATCTCAGTGTTATTTCTCCTAATGAAGAGACTTGTAACTCTCCCTGGGGAACCTAAAGGCAAGATCAAAATTTGGAGGAAAAAAAATCACAGGAATATGATCAAAGCAAAAATAAGGGTTTGGGAAGCAAAATAACCAACCATAAATGCCAGAACTATGAATGCTTGATCCAATAAGGCTTGGAAAAAGCCAGGATAGAAAACTACACAAAGCTTAGTAAGCATCATATTGGTGTGTATTTTGTTTTGCTCTGAATATCATCCTTTTAAAATACAGTAAATAAAAATATGAAATACAGCTGAGTTGCAGGGAATAATGTAGTGGTTAAGAATGTGACCTCTGGAGTCGGGCTGCCTGAGTTGGAATTCCGATCCTACACTTTACAAGCTGTGCAACTTTGGGCAAGTTACCATCGGTTAAATAGCAGTATCTGCTTTGCAGGGTTGTCAGGAGATTGTATATAACGTGCTTAGAACAGTGCCTGGTACGTTATAAGGGTTCAGTAAATGTCAGAAAATGATAGTTCCAATAAGAACAGCTTTTATTTTATAAACTAGGACACTGAAAAAGAATGTTGGTTTCTCTCTTTCAGTATGCTTATAAGAAGTCAGTTAGACAAGACTCTCTATATTGCACTACTTGGAGCAGTTTCTTCTATGAGTAAATATGAGAATAAATAAATACCTGGAGCTCTGACTATATTAATTGAGAGAAAACGCACCAATTGGGCTCTCTATGGTCATATATTGCCTAGGCTTTGCAAACAAGCCAAAATAATGGTTCTCTATGACTTAAACTAAGTTACTTAGTATCTCTCAGTCTCAAGTTTCCTCTTCTATCAAGTGGGCTTAACACACTTTATGAAGTTTTTCTGCGAGTTTAATGAAATAAAGTATATCAGGTACCCAGTGTTGTACCTAGAACCCAGTAGGTACCCTAGAAATTGTATCTGCCATTACTGTAATCAGCAAGAGATCCCACCTTAGCTTATAAACTTCTTGCCCATCCATGCATGAAGCAAATCCTATTACTTCATCCTTTTACCACTATTGTTGCTACAAACTAGGTTATGAATAGCAGATGTTTCATCCTTTTTTAATCCAAAATCTTAAACATAAAGGGCTTGTCTTAACTTTAAAGTACAACATATGATGCATCAGTAACGTATCAAAACACTAACCTAATTCATATCTACCCCCCATATAATTCCCAGTGCTTTCATTAAACATAAAAGTTAAGCTGAAATAAATAGGTTTCATCTTACATACTGACTCTGATTATTGATGACTGCTAGAAAACAATGCTAAAAAAGAATCTGAGGTTGTGTGTAGGCTCAGCAGTAAAAAAAGGTGCTGAAGTCATTCACCATTGTTTGCCAGGGAAGCAGAAGAAAGAGTGAATACACATGCATGAAAGGTAGTGCAAAGGAAAAAGAATGATCCTGGGTGTGTGTGTGGAGTGTGTACATGTACCGTGTGTGCATTTTCCTTCCCTGAAATGTTAATGTTGTTCAGATGCAGTTAAGAAGTTAGCACTGACTGAATGTGTACATGTGTCAGGCACTGTTCTGAGCATTTATAATTATTAACTCTTAAACCTCACAACGGCTGTACAAAGGAAGCCAATATTAATTAACGTTTTTGTTTTGTGGCTAGTGAGTGATGGAGTCAGAATCTGACCCCAAGGATTTTGGCTCCAGAGTCTTTTTTTTTTTTTTTTTTGAGACGGAGTCTCGCTCTATCACCCAGGCTGGAGTGCAGTGGTGTGATCTTGGATCACTGCAAGCTCCACCTCCCAGGTTCACGCTATTCTCCTGCCTCAGCCTCCCGAGTAGCTGGCACTACAGGCTCCCACCACCACGCCCGGCTAATTTTTTGTAGTTTTAGTAGAGACAGGGTTTCACCATGTTAACCAGGATGGTCTCAATCTCCTGACCTCATGATCTGCCCGCCTCAGCCTCCCAAAGTGCTGGGATTACGGGCGTTGAGCCACCGCATCTGGCCCAGAGTCTATTCTTTTAAGCAATCTGCTAAACCATCTCTTAGAAGAAATTAACGCGAATTCTGAAGTTGAATAACGTTTCCAGAATGTAGGTTTCACTTGAAAAGAAGGCATTCTGATAGACTCAAAATATGGTTTTATCTGCAAGTATTACCTAAAAACATAGAATTTATAGTGAGATCTCTGCGTTCCGCATCTTTCTGCCAGTCAGTTGTAAATTCTACCTCAGCATGTCTTCCATCAGTGGTGACATCAATCCGTAGTGTAGTAATCTCAAAATTTTCTTCATGAAGCTGCAATTAAATACATGGTGTTTTTGTTGTCATTTAAATTCAGTTTCCATACTACTGAATTGAAAAACAATAAGTTTTTGTCTTTATAAAGAGATGGTACTATAAGCCCTGACAGTTATAGTCTTTTTAACATCAACTACCATATCTAAACATTGAAACAGAAAGATATCCACGTCATTCAAAAACAGATCCAAAGACTGATTTTTTTTTTTTAAATATCCATCATGATTAAAAAAGATGAGTTTAACATACAAACATGTCACCTCTGCCAGGTGATGTGGAGAAACCCTCAAAAATGTTCTTCAATTTCAAATCAAGCTATTATCTGAAATACTTTTAATAGCTCCTGTTTGCAAAGAGGTGAATGTCAATTTATGGAACATATGCCATTGAGCAAAAGACTGATAAACAGTAAGTACAGTTAACAGATCCTGTAACTCCCTTACTGATAATTCCCAGGGAAATTAAAATAAAGGCCGGGGTGGTGGCTCATGCCTGTAATCCCAGGATTTTGGAGGCCAAGGCAAGTGGATGACTTGAGCTCAGGAGTTCAAGACCAGCCTAGACAAGATGGTGAAACCCCGTCTCTACCAAACATACAAAGAAAAACAGCCAGGTGTGGTGGTGCATGCCTGTGGTCCTAGCTACCTGGGAGGCTAAGGTGGAAGGATCGCTAGAGCCCGGGAGGCAGAGGCTGCAGTGAGCCGAGATCACACTGTGCACTCCAGCCTGCACAATAGAGTGAGGCCCTGTCTCAAAAGAGAAAGAAATAAATTAACATAAAGAGTTACCTCTATCATAGGAAGACAGACTACCTCCAGCTGGGGAAGCTGTGTAACTTCGTGATAGGGTAGCATCTGTGCCAAGCCTTGAAAAAGCAGCAGGGTTTGTACATGCAGGTGTGGCAGGAAAATTTCAAATGAAGAGAAAAGATGACCAAAGGCATGGTGGAGAAAGAGGAATATATGTAAAAGAGAAAGTATATTTGACAGACAGCATATTAGCATTTAGGAGTAGAGAATAAAGTGTTTTATGTGCCAAGAGTTAAGAATGTCTTCATTTAGGAAGTGAAAGCCATTCATGATCACCAGAAGTCTGTTTTAAGATTTCTCTCAATTTCATACATACTCTTCTCTAGATACAAGCTACATCTATCTCTCACTATAGAATTCCAGAACTCAAGAATTTGAGGCACACGTATCTCTGAAGGCAAAGAATACGGTAAGGTTTGAAATAGGAAAACTGTTTGAAACTCATTTTAAGAAATAATCAGACCCACCTAGAATGACTCCCTTAACGAGGCCGAAAACCAGGGATTGACCCTCTAGAAAGGTTGAACCAAAAATAATCAGAACTTGTTTCACCAGGCACAGATGCTCATAGGAATGAAGCATCATAATGAAAACAAAATTAAAGTGAAAATTAACATGACCCTCATCCCTTTCCCTACTTGGTTTCAAGATGCTAACAATCAGGCTCATTCCCTGGCGTAATACTGGAGTATTCTTCTCTGATTTCTCCTAATGAAAACTCCTACTGAGACTTACACTGGGAGTCCCAACTGGCTGACACTTCCCATGCAAAACTACAATAAAGCCCTCAAGTATACAGCATCACCCAAATATAAAGGCAGAGCCAAAGAATACCCATATTTAAAGAAAGCCAACATGAAAGAAAAAACTCAGAAGAAACAAAGACATTGTCAAAATAACTATAGTAGATATCCTAAGAGAAATAAAAGATCTTGCATCTGAAACATGAACGGGAAGCTTTCCAAAGAAATATACTAAGAAAGACCTCTTGAAATTCTACAAGACCACAGAACTTGCTAGTATTATACAATGACTGGGAGACGAAGTTAAGGCACTCTCATAGAAAGTAAAAGACAGGAGAACGTAAAATAAAGACAAAACAAAAAACTAGAAGGTCAGTCCCAGCAATCCAGCATCCAAATAATAGGAGTTTCCAAAGGAAAAAACATTTAACAAAAGGGATGAAATTATGAAAGAAACATAAGAAGGCCCACTAAGTGGCCTGCACAATAAGTGGAAATTATCCAAAACAAGTTATATCATCTTGAAATTAAAAACATTAGACATAAAAAGATCAGAAAGACTTCCAAAAGGAAATAATGGCAGTCAGGTTTTTAAACAAAAGAGAAATCTAAATGGAACTAGACTTAGTGGCAGTACTGGAAGCTAGAAAACAATACCTTTAAATTTCCGAGTAAAAATTATTCCCAGTCTAGAATTCTATAATCATAACTATCAAACCAGTGTGGAGGTAAAATAAACACATTTTCAGACGTGTAAGGCTTCCTCAGGTATTGGATTATTAATATGAGGGCTTAAGCCAAGAGAGAACAGCACATGGGACCCAGGAAACAGGAGATCTAACAAAATAGGCCAAGGAAATTCCTAAAAGTCCATATTGGAGCAGGAAGACAGCACCAGGTAAGATGTTTCTCAAAAACACAACTGAAACTTGATGTAATGTGTTTAAATCTTTTGAGAGGAACTCTACAGTTCTGGCAGAGTGCAGGAATAAATTAGTGGTACGTGGAAAGCTATGTAAAAGAAAAATGCTATTAACTGCAGGAAAATTAAAAACCATGCCAATAGATGAAATGTAATCACAATATACTCCACAATCTGGCTGTAAACAATACAGAGTCGTAAACGTGAACCCTGAATATTGACTTAACCAAAAATTATGATATAAATATACTAGGAAGATAGAAGTAGGAGAATTACATGTGCTTGTTGTTGAGAAGGGTGTGGTAAGAAAGCTAAATCATCTTCCCTCATGGAAAGTCAATACATAACACATCTTAAAACTGCGATAGTAAAAACTAAAAAGTAAACACCATAGTATACAAAGGTCTTTTTAGAAATGGAGAAATAACATAAAACTTAAACATGACTGCAAGAACAGAGGACTGCAGGGTTTCAGACAGGGGTAGAAGAGACTGACTTTTCGTTATTTGCTCTTAACTAGAGAAAATTATTAAGTTTTTAAAAATTACCAAAAAAGCAATGTAATTAACTGTCAAACTTTTGACTCACCCTGGCAGTAATTGTTCCGTGCTTTTCTCCTTTGTTGTTTATCATCCGAATCCCAGCCGACTGAAACATCTCCTTCATTTGAGTAGGGGTAGCAGTAGTGGCAAAATCTACATCCTGAGGCTTTACTCCATTTAACAAATCCCTCACTGCTCCTCCTGCTATTCTTAATTCGTGATTCTCTTTGACAAATAATTCTGAGATAAGAGAAAAAAAGATTTTTATTCCCAAGTTCTTTATTTCAATGTGTTTAACCACAGAGTACGAGGCTTTTCCATCTAGTTGGAACAGCAGAGATTCATTTAACTGAGGCTTTTCTTAGGAAAAATGAGAACAAGGCCCAAAGAAGTAAAAAGACTTGTCTTCAGGAGAGTGCCTCTGAGGACCAACGGGAAACAGGGAACTTGCAGAATTTTCCTTTGCTTATTCAGAAGATAATTCAGAATTCCACAATGCCTCAAAGTGATCAATACAAATTTGAAGTATTACTAAAGACTAAAGCAGGTTAGGCGCAGTGGCTCACACCTGTAATCCTGATACTTTGGAAGGCTGAGGCGAAAAGATCACTTGAGCCCAGGAGTTCAAGATCAGCCTGGGCAAACAGCAAAAACTCTAACTCTACAAAAAATAAAAATAGCCAGGTTCAATGGCGCACACCTGTAGTCCCAGCTACTTGGGAGGCTGAGGTGGGAAGACGGCTTGAGCCCTGGAGTTCAAGGCTGCGGTGAGCTATGATCGTGCTACTGCACTCCAGCCTGGGTGACACAGCAAGACCTTATCTCAAAAAAAAAAAAGAAAAAAGTAAATCAAGCAATTCTACTTTCTTTTCCCCATTTATGTGCATACTTTAGAAATGGTAACATGTTCTTTTATTTCTCTGTGTGTATAAATAGATGTTGAGGCAGGATGTTCATGCATCAAACTATCAGACAACATTAGTCTATACCACTTATGATAAATGTTTATAGCTAAAAGTCCTTCAAGAAATGATCTGTATATAATTCTAAAATCAACTCCTATCTGTGCTCTAGGTAGAACTGTTTGGACACTGAACAACTACAAGCAAGTATATAGCTGACTCCTCTATATGTACAGGATAAGGCAAAATCCACTATAACTATATCCATATGCCCACATGGAACCTAGTGAGAATGGCATCCAGGAGCTGGCCTGTCACAATATTAGGTCCTGGGGTCCTGTGGAACAGAAACAATTTCACAAAACATCAATACCTAGACAAGCCCATTCTGTGCCATGATGGATCGATCAAGACAACTCTGTAATCACCTAAACATACACAAAACATGAACACTGTCCATGATACACCCTACAATAGTTGGTAACAGTGACTGTGCCTTACCAATTAGGTTTAGTCTCACAACTGTACTCAACTTCTAGGAAAGCATTATTAAGACACCCAATCAGAGAATTACTTCTGCTTCCTGAGAGCATCTAACCCACTGCAAAGCTCTACTACCTTAAATGCTCTCCAAAATGACCCAATACAAGCCCAACTCCTATAAGAAGTCATTTCTAAAGCCCTCTTACTGAGTATACCTCTGGGTTCTCCAGGGTCAGCATGCTACTCCTCACTCAGCATGCTGCTCCTCACTGCCAGGAGTAACAACCCAACTTGTGTCCCTGTTGGTCTTTGGCTAGTGGGCAGTGACACGAGCATTCAAATAAACTCATCATACATCAAAGTTCCAGCACCTCTAATCACAACTCAGAACATAATCCTCCGTCCCTACCTCAACGTCTTCTGTTCTCTATCCTGCCCACACTCCTCTTCTACCTATTCTTCCCACATCTTTCAGCCCCATTCTCTGTAGACTCCTTAAAATGATTTGCTTAAAAATAACAAATGCGGGGGCGTGCCCAAGATGGCCAAATAGGAACAGCTCCAGACTCCAGCTCCCAGCGTGAGTGACACAGAAGACGGGTGATTTCTGCATTTTCAACTGAGGTGCAGACTGACACCTCACACCTCACACGGCAGGGTACACCCCTGAGACGAAGCTTCCAGAGCAAGAATCAGACAGCAACACTCGCTGTGCAGCAATATTCTATCTTCTGCAGCCTCTGCTGCTGATACCCGAGCAAACAGCATCTGGAGTAGACCTCAAGCAAACTCCAACAGACCGACAGCTGAGGGTCCTGACTGTTAGAAGGAAAACTAACAAACAGAAAGGACACCCACACCAAAACCCCATTAGTACGTCACCATCATCAAAGACCAAAGGCAGATAAAACCACAAAGATGGGGAAAAAGCAGTGCAGAAAAGCTGGATATTCAAAAAATCAGAGCAGATCTCCCCCTCCAAAGGAACACAGCTCATCGCCAGCAGAGTAACAAAGCTGGACGGAGAATGACTTTGATGAGTTGAGAGAAGAAGGCTTCAGTCGATCAAACTTCTCAGAGCTAAAGGAGGAACTACGTAACCAGCGCAAAGAAACTAAAAACCTTGAAAAAAGAATGGATGAATGGATAACTAGAATAATCAATGCAGAGAAGACCTTAAAAGAACTGATAGAGATGAAAACCATAACACGAGAAATATGTGACAAATGCACAAGCTTCAGTAACCGACTCGATCAACTAGAAGTAAGAGTATCAGCGATTGAAGACCAAATGAATGAAATGAAGCGAGAAGAGAAGTGTGGAGAAAAAAGCGTAAAAAGAAATGAACAAAGCCTCCAAGAAGTATGGGATTATGTGAAAAGACCAAATCTACATCTGATTGGTGGGCCTGAAAGTGACAGGGAAAATGGAATCAAGTTGGAAAACACTCTGCAGGATATCATCCAGGAGAACTTCCCCAACCTAGTAAGGGAGGTCAACATCCAAATTCAGGAAATACAGAGAACGCCACAAAGATACTCCTCGAGAAGAGCAACTCCAAGACACATAATTGTCAGATTCACCAAAGTTGAAATGAAGGAAAAAATGTTAAGGGCAGCCAAAGAGAAAGGTCGGGTTACACACAAAGGGAAGCCCATCAGACTAACAGCAGATCTCTCGGCAGAAACTCTCCAAGCCAGAAGAGAGTGGGGGCCAATATTCAACATTCTTAAAAGAATTTTCAACCCAGAATTTCATATCCAGCCAAACTAGGTTTCATAGGTGAAGGAGAAATAAAATCCTTTACAGATAAGCAAATGCTTAGAGATTTTGTCACCACCAGGCCTGCCCTACAAGAGATCCTGAAGGAAGCACTAAACATGGAAAGGAACAACAGGTACCAGCCATTGCAAAAACATGTCAAAATGTAAAGTCCATCGATGCTAGGAAGAAACTGCATCAACTAGCAAGCAAAACAACCAGCTAATATCATAATGACAGGATCAAGTTCACACATAACAATATTAACCTTAAATGTAAATGGACTAAATAGACCAATTAAAAGACACAGACTGGCAAACTGGATAAAGAGTCAAGACCTACCAGTTTGCTGTATTCAGGAGACCCATCTCACATGCAGAGACACACAAAGGCTCAAAATAAAGGGATGGAAGAAGATCTACCAAGCAAATGGAGAACAAAAAAAAGCAGGGGTTGCAATACTAGTCTCTGATAAAACAGACTTTAAACCATCAAAGATCAAAAGAGACAAAGAAGGCCATTACATAATGGTAAAGGGATCAATTCATCAGGAAGAGCTAATTATCCTAAATATATATGCAACCAATACAGGAGCACCCAGATTCATAAAGCAAGTCCTTAGAGACTTACAAAGAGAGACTCCCATACATTAATAATGGGAGACTTTAACACCCCACTGTCAACATTAGACAGATCAACGAGACAGAAAGTTAACAAGGATATCCAGGAATTGAACTCAACTCTGCACCAAGCGGACCTAATAGACATCTACAGAACTCTCCACCCAAAATCAACAGAATATGCATTCTTCTCAGCACCACATCACACTTATTCCAAAATAGACCACAAAGTTGGAAGTAAAGCACTCCTCAGCAAATGTACAGGAACAGAAATTATAACAAACTGTCTCTCAGACCACAATGCAATTAAACTAGAACTCAGGACTAAGAAACTCAATCAAAACCGCTGAACTACATAGAAACTGAACAACCTGCTCCTGAATGACTACTGGGTATATAGCAAAATGAAGGCAGAAATAAAGATGTTCTTTGAAACCAATGAGAACAAAGATACAACATACCAGAATCTCTGGGACACATTTAAAGCAGTGTGTAGAGGGAAATGTACAGCACTAAATGCCCACAAGAGAAAGCAGGAAAGATCTAAAATTGACACCCTAACATCACAATTAAAAGAACTGGAGAAGCAAGAGCAAACACATTCAAAAGCTAGCAGAAGGCAAGAAATAACTAAGATCAGAGCAGAACTGAAGGAGATAGAGACACAAAAAACCCTCCAAAAAAAATCAACGAATCCAGGAGCTGGTTTTTTGAAAAGATCAACAAAATTGATAGACCACTAGCAAGACTAATAAAGAAGAAAAGAGAGAAGAATCAAATAGATGCAATAAAAAAATGATAAAGGGGATATCACCACCGATCCCACAGAAATACAAACTACCATCAGAGAATACTATAAACACCTGTACGCAAATAAACTGGATAAGAGATGGATAATTTCCTGGACACTTACACTCTCCCAAGACTAAACCAGGAAGAAGTTGAATCCCTGAATAGACCAATAGCAGGCTCTGAAATTTAGGCAATAATTAATAGCCTACTGACCAAAAAAAGTCCAGGACCAGACGGATTCACAGCCGAATTCTACCAGAGGTACAAGCAGGAGTTGGTACCATTCCTTCTGAAACTATTCCAATCAACAGAAAAAGAGGGAATCCTCCCTAACTCATTTTACGAGGCCAACATCATCCTGATACCAAAGCCTGATAGAGATACAACAAAAACAGAGAATTTTAGACCAATATCCCTGATGAACATCAATGCAAAAATCCTCAATAAAATACTGGCAAACCAAATCCAGCAGCACATCAAAAAGCTTATCCACCATGATCAAGTGGGCTGCATCCCTGGGATGCAACACAACATACGCAAAGCAATAAACATAATCCAGCATATAAACAGAACCAAAGACAAAAACCACACGATTATCTCAATAGATGCAGAAAAGGCCTTTGACAAAATTCAACAGCCCTTCATGCTAAAAACTCTCAATAAATTCGGGATTAATGGAACGTATCTGAAAATAATAAGTGCTATTTATGACAAACCCACAGCCAATACCATACTGAATAGGCAAAAACTGGAAGCATTCCCTTTGGAAACTGGCACAAGACAGGGATGCCCTCTCTCACCACTCCTATTCAACATAGGGTTGGAAGTTCTGGCTAGGGCAATCAGGCAAGAGAAAGAAATAAATGGTATTCAGTTAGGAAAAGAAGTCAAATTGTCCCTGTTTGCAGATGACATGATTGTATATTTAGAAAACTCCATCGTCTCAGCCCAAAATCTCCTTAAGCTGATAAGCAACTTCAGCAAAGTCTCAGGATACAAAATCAATGTGCAAAAATCACAAGCATTCTTATACACCAGTAACAGACAAACAGAGAGCCAAATCAGGAATGAACTCCCATTCAAGATAGTTTCAAAGAGAATAAAATACCTAGGGAATCCAACTTACAAGGGATGTAAAGGACCTCTTCAAGAAGAACTACAAACCATTGCTCAGTGAAATAAAAGAGGACACAAACAGACGGAAGAACATACCATGCTCATGGATAGGAAGAATCAATATTGTGAAAATGGCCATACTGCCCAAGGTAATTTATAGATTCAATGCCATCCCCAGTAAGCTACCAATGACTTTCTTCACAGAATTGGAAAAAACTGCTTTAAAGTTCATATGGAACCAAAAAAGACCCCGCATTGCCAAGACAATCCTAAGCCAAAAGAACAAATCTGGAGGCATCACACTACCTGACTTCAAACTATACTACAAAGCTACAGTAACCAAAACAGCATGGTACTGGTACCAAAACAGAGATATGGACCAATGGAACAGAACCGAGTCCTCAGAAATAATACCACACATCTACAGCCATCTGATCTTTGACAAACCTGACAAAAACAAGAAATGCGGAAAGGATTCCCTATTTAATAAATGGTGCTGGGAAAATTGGCTAGCCATAAGTAGAAAGCTGAAACTGGATCCTTTCCTTACTCCTTATATGAAAATTAATTCAAGATGGATTAGAGACTTAAATGTTAGACCTAAAACCATAAAAACCCTAGAAGAAAACCTAGGTAATACCATTCAGGACATAGGCATGGGCAAGGACTTCATGTCTAAAACACCAAAAGCAACGGCAACAAAAGCCAAAATTGACAAATGGGATCTAATTAAACTAAAGAGCTTCTGAACAGCAAAAGAAACTACCATCAGAGTGAACAGGCAACCTAGAGAATGGGAGAAAATTTTTGCAATCTACTCATCTGATAAGGGCTAATATCCAGAACCTATAAAGAACTCAATCAAACTTACAAGAAAAAAACAAACAACCCCATCAAAAAGTGGGCAAAGGATATGAACAGACATTTCTCAAAAGAAGACATTCATACGGCCAACAGACACGTGAAAAAATGCTCATCATCACTCGCCATCAGAGAAATGCAAATCAAAACCACAATGAGATACCATCTTACACCAGTTAGAATGGCAATCATTAAAAAATCAGGAAATAACAGGTGCTGGAGAGGATGTGGAGAAATAGGAACACTTTTACACTGTTGGTGGGACTGTAAACTAGTTCAACCATTGTGGAAAACAGTGTGGCGATTCCTCAAGGATCTAGAACTAGAAATACCATTTGACCCAGCCATCCCATTACTGGGGATATACCCAAAGGATTATAAGTCATGCTGCTATAAAGACACATGCACACGTATGTTTATTGTAGCACTATTCAAAACAGCAAAGACTTGGAATCAACCCAAATGTCCATCAGTGGCAGACCGGATTAAGAAAATGTGGCACATATACACCATGGAATACTATGCAGCCATAAAAAAGGATGAATTCATGTCCTTTGTAGGGACATGGATGCAGCTGGAAACCATCATTCTCAGCAAACTACTGCAAGAACAGAAAACCAAACACCACATGTTCTCATTCATAGGTGGGAATTGAACAATGAGATCACTTGGACACAGGAAGGGGAACATCACACAACGGGGCCTATTGTGGGTAGACGGGAGTGGGGAGGGATAGCATTAGGAAATGTAACAAATCTGCATGTTGTGCACATGTACCCTAGAACTTATAATAATAAAAACACAAAAAACAAAAAACAAATGCTCCCTCCCTCTACCCTCTTAACTTAATTACAGATATCTTTTCCACAAGCTCTCCCCAAGAAGAAGTGCTCATATTCCCCTAATGCCACACTTCCCATCAAGGCCCACTTCCACGACCACGTCGTGTCCCTTAAATCCAGCCTCCACCATCCAGACTTGGGGATCTAAAACACTAGGTTAATTATGCTATGCATTAACTGCTCATCCTAACTACTCACAACACAGTACCCAAAACACCAGGTTAATTATGCTATGCATTAACTGCTCCTTTTAACTACCCACAACACAGTACCCAAATTCCTCAGTGCTATATCCAAAGGCTTCCACGACCTATTTGTCTCATCTCTTGCTAAACTTTGCATCACACTTTGCCTGCACCAGCTGTCTGCACCAAACTCTCCCCGTAGTTTTCCTCCATAATTTTGCTTGTGTGAGTCACTTCGCTGAAATACCTCCCCAATTTACGCTAGCTCAGTGGCTGGCTGTCACACTTCTTGGCCCATAACCCACGCTAAGACATTCACATAGCAGTCACTGAAATTTGTATGTCTACATGGCAAACAAAAGTATCATAAAAGAAAATCTGCCCTTCATATCATGCAATCTATTCTATTCTTTCTTTTTTTTAAATACAGGTCATGACCACTAAATTGACTTCATGGCCCACTAAGAGGTAACTACCCAGTTGGAAAACATTGATATAGCTCACTCTTACTTATCTGTTGTGATTCACTTTAGGAAGCCTCACCTGAAGGTGAGGTTAGGTGAATTTCTTCTAAGAGTCTAGTACAGCGTATCTTTATACATACCAATTATATTAAAATTACCTGTTTTATGTCTTTGTCTCCCCACTTCTCAGGGTAGAAAACCTATCTTATTCATCTTCATACCAATTTGGCTCATAATTAAACTGAATTAGGATATTCTAGCTATTTAAAAAAAAGAATGACTTCACTGGAAAGTATTGGGATTTTTTAAGTTTTCTTAAAACAGTATCAAGTAGCTGTTCTGAAATTCAAGCAAATAAAGGGCAAGTTTTACGTTCATTTGAACCTACTATAAATAATGGAATGAAGAAGGTCAAGGCTTAATTTACATAGATAACTACTGATTTAAGATTCTCATGCTGGCTTTACTAAAATAAAACGATAAATTCAAAGTTAGTATGTTAACTGCATTACAAAGAGATCCAGAACTCAAAGTAATATATTCACCATTTTGATTAGCCCTATGTTATTAAACCACTCCAAAAAACTTGCCATTCAGGATTTTCAAAATAACATTTAAGACAATTGAGAAAGACATATCAAGGCATATTTATCTGTCTATATGAAAGAGCAGTCATAAAAATTATAAGAAAAGCATAATTTCACATTGGCCTAAAACAGCAGGGACTATCAACCTTAAAGATGTATTTATTCCTGTTACTGGTATCTTCAATCTTACAGAAACAGGGATGCAGTCAACATTTCAAAAGACTTTGCAAGCTACGTTCAATGAAATAATTCAGTGAAAACAACACCTAATGCAACCAAATTTAACTGCAAACTTAAGCTAAAAGTCAAGTCAAGAAATGCAGACTCTCATCATCCCCAAACTGTGTTTATTTGCTCCAAATGCCACATCTAATAGAAAGCAATTGTTAATCATTCTTATTAGCAATTCAAAAGACCATACATTAATGTCAGAAAACTTTTATAATTGTCACCTCTTTTTAATGTTAACTTTTAATTAAATTTTCATGAACTTCTTCCCTTTACAGCTTTGAATTTTGACAACTGGAGGCTGGGGTGGGGTAAGGGGCAGTGAGTGGGAGCTATGAGTGGGAAGACATGGTGTAAGCATTACTACAGGAAAACAGACCATCTGTTCTAAGAGTTCCGGACTTCAAGAGAGTGATCAGTTGTTCCTATTGTGCTAAATTTTAATATGATGGCCTTCTGACATCACATAACACTGAGCACTATCACCCCCTATAGACAACAGCCAACAGACCAAAGAAGTCCTTGCTCGTCTATTAATGCTGTTAGCTCAGGCAAAAATCATCCGCATTGGGAACTTCAGCCTCATCTCTAGGACAGAAAAATAATCTTTTTTTTTGAGAGAGGGTCTCACTGTCATCCAGGCTGGAGTGTAGCGGCACCATCACAGCTCACTGCAGAGCCTTGACTCCAAGTTCAAGGAACCCCCTGCCTCAGCCTACTGAGTAGCTGGGACTACAGGTGTGCATCACCATAACTGGCTAAATTTATTATTATTATTTTTGTACAGATGGGATTTCACTATGTTGCTCAGGCTGGTCTCTAACTCCTGGGCTCAAGCAATTCTCCCACCTCAGCCTCCCAAAGTGCTGGGATTACAGGCGTGAGCTAGCGCAGCCAGCTGAGAAATAATCTTATATGCCACTAGCATGTGATTGTCCTGAAGCAAAAAGAAAGATACATAAAATAACCTGACAAATTATAAAACCCTTATGATATGACAATAATACACTATTCTAGTCTCTCATATTCTTACATACTGAAAACTAATTTTACACATGGCAAAGCAGCTATTAAGATTTGAAAATTGGTACAGGATTTAAACTCCAAGTATCACTATACAGCAGCCATCACAAAGGCTGTGTGTTTTTGTACACTTTGTTTTTATACAGAACATTACATTTTACCAGGGCACCCAAGTCTTTGACATTCTAACTTGTTAATCGTTGCACTAAAAGATTCCATTCTTGCCACTTCTCCAGTAGCCTAGAAAAAGTCAACTTTAGAATATATCCATGTTCTCATTTGCTAGTCCTTCAAGGACAGGACTCTGAAAGCAACCACCACCTCTACCTTACCATACCATTTAGGCTCTAACTTCCTTAGGACCTTATTTCTCAGGGTGGAGAAAATCCAGTTCTCAATGTCAGGTTTAGAAAGTCAAACACACTTGTTAAAATGATGTTCAAGAAACTAGAGTAATCAGTATCTAGAACCTTATTTCCAAAAAATGCAGAATGACCTGAGTTAGGCCATCAAGAGTTAATTACTACTCCTTCTTCCAAGAGGCCTCTTGCAATTGAAGTTGAAAAATTGGGGGCTGTGAAGGGCATACACAGAAAGAAAAAAGCTTCAACTCAACCCAAAATCAGAGCTTCAAAATCTGCACTATTCAAACAGTAGCCACTTGTACTTACTGAGCACTTAAAATGTGGTGAGTCTGAATTCAGATGTGCTGTATTAAATGCATGCCAGATTTCAAAGACTTCCAAATAAGAATATGAAATATCTCATTAATAATTTTTTTTTTTTTTTTTTTTTTTTTTGAGACATGGTCTGTGTCTCCCAGACTGGAGTGGAGTGGCACAATCTCGGCTTACTGCAACCTCCACCTCCCAGGCTTCAGTGATCCTCCCACCTCAGCCTCCCAAGTAGCAGGGACTACAGACACATACCACTATGCTTGCCTATTTTTACTAGAGATGGGGTTTCACTGTGTTGCCCAGGCTGGTCTCAAACTCCTGGGCTCAACTGATCCACCTGCCTCAGCCACTCAAAAGTGCTAGGATTACAGGTGGGAGCCACTGTGCCCGGTCTCATTAACAATTTTTATACAAAATTCATACTGATAGTATCTTATATATATTGGATTAAATTAGATGTACTAAAAATAATTATTAAAATTTATTTTACCATTCCTATCTTCTTAATGTGGTTAGTAGAAAAGTTTATATTACATATGGGTTTATAAATTTCTATTGGACAGTGAATTTTTAGTAATTTTCACTCTCTCCAATTAAAAAAGATAGTGAAGCATCGGTACAACCAAACCTGCATTTAAGCCCTCTACTTAAAGTCTGCCTAAAAGAACCTAAAAGAATCAACATATTCTGGGCCATTTATCTCTGGCACATACTTAAAAAGCCATCATCTAATTTCAAGAACAGGAAAGTAGCTTTGAGAATAAGCTAATACAAGGTGAGTCATGTTAAAGTAATGGTTCGTCTATCTTCTTGCATCAGAATTAACTTGTGGAGCTTTTACTAAAAACATAGATGGTCATCCCACCCAGAGATTCTAATTCAGTAGGCTGCAGGTAGAACCCCAGCATGTGTTTTAAAGCTCCCCAGGTGAATCTAATAAGATAGCCAGTGCTGTTTAGGTCATATTTCTACATATACTACTAAATATATTTATGAAGGTGCTACTAAAATTCCCACAGGCTTTGCAATGCTACTGTGTGGCTGCTTTATAGCAACATCAGTAGATGACATTAAGAACCAATACTAATAAAACTGTGGCAACAGCAAGAAACTACTGGAGTCAGGCGCTTAGCTAAAGCCATTTCCTATGCTCCTTCCAGACAGGTTTTGCAACATGCACAATGGAGGTAACTCCTATTTCCTTCTTCCTTCAGTTCTCATGAAAGCACTTATACCTAGGAAAGAAACAGATCTTGGTGGTTACAAGCTGGGCTCTGAAATCAGACTGCATAAGTTTGAAACCCAGCTCTCTAGTTAGCAGTTACAGAAACACAGGCAAAGCACTTCACATGCCTAAGAATCTGTTTCCTTTTCCACATAACAAGTCAAAATGTACGTACTCATTAAGTCAGTAGGACCAGTCCTGTAATGTATGGAAAGTACTTAGCACAGCATACAGAAAAGCCATGCTTTTTATTGCAGTCAACTTCTTGCCTTTTCCAGTGATTTAGCTATATTTTTGGATCACCCATATGTAAGCTTTTCTTTTTTCTTTTAATTTTTTTGTTGTTGTTGTTGTTGAGACTGGGTCTCACTCTGTTGCCCAAGCTAGAGTGGCATGATCATAGCTCACTGCAGCCTCAAACTCCTGGGCTCAAACAATCCTCCTACCTTGGCCTCCCCAAGAGATTACAGGCTGGGTACACCCAGCAAAGCCTTTCTTCCAACAATGAAAACATACAGACTGGGCACCGTGGCTCACACCTGTAATCCTAGCATTTTGGGAAGCCAAGGATTGAGCCCAGGACTTTGAGACCAGCCTGGGCAACACAGAGAGACCCTCTACTTATTTTTTTTTTTTTTTCTTAAAAAATAATTAAAACAACAAAGAAAATATCCAAATGTAGGCTTAAAAAGTTAACCCTCTACTTCTCCATTTATACAGGTTTCCAGATCAAGAAAAGGTATCCTAATCTCTCACCTGTCAGATTCTTCAATCCTTCTGTGAAAAGTGACTGGAATTCGGGAGACTGCAACTTCATTGTAAATAGATACTGCTTCAGAAGGCACAGCCTATTCCACCTACAGCTCAGTACTGGCCTGTGCCAATGATACAGGCACCTCAGCATCTGGAGAGGTGGTCACCAACTACACGTCTACAAGGCAAACACACAGGCATACCAATGAAATTAAAAGTGAAGGAAAGTGAAGGAAAATAAAGGGACACATTGCAAGTTTATCAACTCAGAAACATCTCTTGTTCAGATGAAAAAACTGAAAAAGGTGTCAATTTGAGGGATTAAGACTAGATCTATGTATCCACCTGGTTTTGTTCTCCAGAAGCACTTACTGTGGCAGGCGGGGTCTAACTAACGCAGGCCTCCGTAATAACTGTTTCAGTACTGAGTGGTTGAGTTTCATATTAAAAGGTGAAAAAGCTAGCCAGTGCCCTTAAACAAGGGTGGAATGTAACAAAAGCCCAGCAAGAGTTTTGCCTAAGACTTTCCCGGACCTTGAAGCATGATAAAATAACAAAGGAATTCTTTTTTTTTTTTTTTTTTTTTTGAGATGGAGTCTCCTCTGCCGCCCAGCCTGGAGTGCAATGGCAAGATCTCTGCTCACTGCAACCTCCGCCTCCTGGGTTCAAGCGATTCTCCTGCCTCAGCCTCCCGAGTAGCCAGGATTACAGGTGCACGCCACCACATCTGGCTAATTTTTTACACTTCCGGGTACAGACAGGGTTTCACCATGTTGGCCAGACTGCCCTCGAACTCCTGACCTCAAGTGATCTGCCTGCCTCGGCCTCCCAAAGTGCTGGGATTACAGGCGGGAGCCATCGCGCCCAGCCACAAAGGAATTCTTAACAGGACCCGTTTAGAATTAAACAAGTTTTACTGGGGATCCGAGGAAACTCCCCAGGCCTCCACAAACAAGTTTACTAGCGGTCTGAGGGAACTCCCCAAACCTCCATGATTTAGCAGTAGAGAATATAAGGGTAATCACCCCAGCACCTGGACCCATTTAGATTAAGTAAATTTACTAAAGCTCCCGAGGAAGGTCTTCAGAACGCAGATCTTATAGATAATTCGTTAATCACTTATGTCTTTAGATGAATGCAACACTTACACATACACATATAGCTTAGAAGGTATATAAGCTCTGGAAAACTTCGTAATTCTGAGTTGGTCTGGGATATTTTCCAGGCCTTCTCCCTGTACCCGGTTACATAAATAAACTCCCTTCTTTCCTAGTTTATCTGCATCTGGTTATTGGGCGGCGAGAATAAGCAGTCTAAACCTCGGTTTGGCGGTTCGGTCGGGGAGTATTACCGCTACACTCGCATGCCACATGGTACTCTGATGGCACTCTCCCCAGAGCAGGGCTTCAGTCAGTATGTGAAGGGTGCGGGGTTCTAGAAACGCTATCCGAGTTTCTGGACTCCAGAACTTGTCATGGTCACAGGTGTCACATGAGCCCTCCGGTCCTATGAAATTACTCGGCACAAATATCACCCTACTTCCCCACCTGCACTGGAGAATTCATGACCCTGGGATAGCGCCTAGGAATTGTATTTTCCCATGAATTAATTAGTTTTGCTGCCATTTTCCTCATTATTTTCCTGTCATCTTGCAATCTCCTCTGATTTCCAGCACACCCTGCCTTCCCTTCTACGTATCGCATCCTCGTTCCCCCCATACAGGGGTTCTGCCCATAAGGAGGCAGCAGCAGCTCTTCAGTGGCCCCGGTGTAAACCTGCAGAGAAAAACCATTCCATTCCACGGAAGCGGGCTGGAGGAGCTGCGCTTCCCAGCAGGCCACGTGGGACCCACTTAGTTTCCGTGCACCTCCGCCTCAACTCAGGAAAACGCTCTGGGGACCCCCGCCCTGAAAAGGCGCGTCCCGCCCCCCAGGCCGGGTGCTGGCGACAAGGCCCAGTGAAAAAGCGTCTCGGGGCAGTCCGCGCGGAGGGGAAAGTGCTGAGGGAAGCCAAGGAATCCGCGCCTGCGGTCGCCAGAAACGTGGCGGGGACACGACCTCCGCGTCGGAGCTCTTATGCCCAGTGCTGAGGAGGCCTCTGGCCACTTCCCACTCCCGCCTTCCTCGAGGACTCAGGGCGGCGGCTCCCCTGGCCCACAGCAGGAAGGAAGGGGCGGCAACCCACGCCACCAACTCTGCCCCTCTGAGCGGCGCGAGCCCGCTTACCGGCCCCGCTGCCGCCGTCGCCGTCGCCGCCACGCGCACTTCCGGGACGGTGAACGCGATGACGTCGCCAACGCACAGCAGGCTGGCGGTGAATGGGAAGTCGCGGCAGGGCGAGGGCGGAGGCGGGGCCCGGACCGAAGGGCTTCCGGCTTCCCTCGCCCCTCCCCACGGTGAGGCTAAACTCTGAGCCGGTTTCCCCGCCCCGCCGAGGCCCGCCTGGGTGAAGCGGAGCCTCGGGGGACCCTGAGGAAACCGAAGCGCCTACGTTTAATTGCGCGCCTCTTACTGCACCTCTGGCTGGCCCTGACCTGCTCAGAGGCCCATCTGCGCGGTATGCCTGTGCGATCTGGGACAACTGGCAGCTGTCTTCCTTTTCAAAATGAGACTGTTAATAAAACCTACCCCAGGGTAGGACGGATTGTTCGGTAAATGTTATTTTATTCTTGTTTAACTATTCTGTACTCTAATCTCTGCATAGGGTTAAGTCCACAGTTGACAGAGTCACACACATTCGAAATCTAAGCCCTCCGGTCCTATGAAATTACTCGGCATATTTTATTTTCTTACCTGGTTTGTGTAACCATTGGCCTCCTTGGCCTGGAGGCTTCCCAGCTGTAAAGTGGAGAACTTAGATTTGAGTCAGTTCATTAATTTTTTCTAGAGCGGAGAAGAGCAAAGAGAGTGGCAAAGGAGTAGGAGTACAGCCCTTGAGCCCTTAAAGTGCGAAAATGTGTAGTTTTTGTTTGTTTGTTTATGAGACGGAGTTTCGCTCTTATTGCCCAGGCTGGAGTGCAGTGGCATGATCTGGGCTCACTGCAACCTCTGGCTTCCAGTTTCAAGCTATTCTCCTGCCTCATCCTCCGGAGTAGCTGGAATTACAGGTGTCTGTCACGACGCCCAGCTAATTTTTAGTAGAGACGGGGTTTCACCATGTTGGCCAAGCTGGTCTCGAACTCCTGACCTAGTGTTCCACAGGCCTTGGCCTCCCAAAGTGCTGGGATTACAGGTGTGAGCCACTGTGCCCGGCTGAAAATGTGTAGTCTTTTAAGTGTAACTTTACATCACTTAGCTTTCCCTAAACTTTTCCTAGAAAAATGTATGTGCATGCTGTTTCTGTTCTTTTGCCCGCCCCACATGCCTACTTGTTCTTCCTAAACTTTTCAGCCCCACTCTCCGTAGACTCCCTAAAATGTAAAAACATTTTACTAAAAAGTAAAATGTTCAATTACCACACCTCTTCAAGGTGTTAAATATCCTGTTTCTGGAAGCACAGGACTGGCTTTCCAAATTGACATTCAGATGCACAGCATTGATATAATCCGGTGCCTTAACAGAACAAGGAAAGCCCCAAATCATCCTTTCAGGCTTGTGTCCTGTTTCTCACCACCATGACCCTAGACAAACTGGACCAAACTCTCCGTTGCTGTACCCACCTAGAATAGATTCTCCAAATCACCACCAATGAAGGCAACACTAATGTAACTATTATAACTTACTTCGTACCACTTACTGTGCTGGGCACCCTCAACAATTTCTGGCCTTGTAAATATATAGTTTATATATGCATGTGTATATACAGTTGTCCTTCGTATCCATGGGGTATTGGTTCCAGAACATCACCCCAACCAGTGTTCAAGTTCTTTATATGAAATGGCATAGTATTTGCATATAGCCTATACACATTCTGTAGTGTCAGGCCTCTGAGCCAAAGCTAAGCCATCATATCCCCTGTGACCTGCACGTACACATCCAGATGGCTGGTTCCTGCCTTAACTGATGACATTCCACCACAAAAGAAGTGAAAATGGCCCGTTCCTGCCTTAACTGATGACATTACCATGTGAAATTCCTTTTCCTGGCTCATCCTGGCTCAAAAGCTCCCCCACTGAGCACCTTGTCACCCCCCACCCTTGCCTGCTAGAGAACAACCCCCTTTGACTGTAATTTTCCTTTACCTACCCAAATCCTATAAAACGACCCCAACCCTATCTCCCTTCGCTGACTCTCTTTTCGGACTCAGCCCGCCTGCACCCAGGTGATTAAAAAGCTTTATTGCTTACACAAAGCCTGTTTGGTGGTCCCTTCATATGGACGTGCATGACATTTTGGTGCTGTGACTCAGAGTGGAGGACCTCCCTTGGGAGATCAATCCCCTGTCCTCCTGCTCTTTGCTCCGTGAGAAAGATCCACCTTGGGTCCTCAGACCGACCAGCCCAAGGAACATCTCACCAATTTTAAATCCGGTAAGCGGCCTCTTTTTGCTCTCTTCTCTGACCTCTCTCACTATCCCTCAACCTCTTTCTCCTTTCAATCTTGGCGCCATACTTCAATCTCTCCCTTCTCTTAATTTCAGTTCCTTTCCTTTTCTAGTAGAGACGAGACACTTTTTTAGCCATGGACCCAAAACTCCGGCGCCAGTCACGGACTCTGGAAGACAGTCTTCGCTTTGTGTTTAAATCACACGGGGATGCCTGCTTGATTATTCACCCACATTTCAGAGGTGTCTGACCATGTAGGGATGCCTGCCTTGGTCCTTTACCCTTAGCGGCAAGTGCAACTTTTCTGGGGGGCAAGAACCCTCCCAACCCCTTCTCTCCCTGTCTCTACCCATCCTCTGCATTTCTGGGAGGCAAGAACCTCCCGACCCCTTTCCCACTTTTCTGAAGGGCGAGAACACCCTGACCCCTTATGTCCATGTCTCGACCCCTTTCCCACTTTTCTGGAGGGCAAGAACCCCCCCCCCAACCCCTTCTCTCCGTGTCTCTACTCTCTCTTTTCTCTAGGCTTGCCTCCTTCACTATGGGCAACCTTCCACCCTCCATTCCTCCTTCTTCTCCCTTAGCCTGTGTTCTCAAGAACTTAAAACCTCTTCAACTCACACCTGACCTAAAACCTAAATGCCTTTTATTCTTCTACAGTGCGGCTTGACCCCAATACAAACTCAACAGTAATTCCAAATAGCCAGAAAACGGCACTTTCGATTTTTCCATCCTATAAGATCTAAATAATTCTTGTCATAAAATGGGCAAACAGTCTGAGGTGCCTGATGTCCAGGCATTCTTTTACACATCAGTCCCTCCTTAGTCTCTGTTACCAATGCAAATCGTTCCAAATCTTCCTTCTTTCCCTCCCGCCTGTCCCCTCAGTCCCAACCCCAAGTGTCGCTGAGTCTTTCTAATCTTCCTTTTCTACAGACCCATCTGACCTCTCCTGTCCTCGCCAGGCTGAGCTAGGTCCCAATTTTTCATCAGCCTCTGCTCCCCTACCCTATAATCCTTTTATCACCTCCCATCCTCACACCCTGTCTAGCTTACAGTTTCGTTCCTCGACTAGCCCTCCCCGACCTGCCCAGCAATTTCCTCTTAAAAAGGTGACTAGAGCTAAAGACATAGTGAAGGTTAATGCTCCTTTTTCTTTATCCGACCTCTCCCAAATCAGTTAGCGTTTAGGCTCTTTTTCATCAAATATGAAAAACCCAGCCCAGTTCATGACTCGTTTAGCAGCAACCTTCAACCCTGAGACACTTTACAGCCCTAGACCCTAAAAGGCCAAAAGGCCGTCTTATTCTCAGTATATATTTTATTACCCAATCTGCTCCCAACATTAAATAAAACCCAAAAAATTAAATTCCAGCCTTCAAACCCCACAACAGGACTTAATTAACCTCGTCTTCAAGGTATACAATAATAAAGTAGAGGCAGCCAAGTAGCAATGTATATCTGAGTTGCAATTCCTTGCTTCCACTGTGAGAGAAACCCCAGTCACATCTCCAGCACACAAGAACTCCAAACGCCTGAGCTGCAGCTGCCAGAGATTCCTCCAGAACATCCTCCCCCAGGAGCTTGCTTCAAGTGCCAGAAATCTGGCCACTAGGCCAAGGAATGTCCTCAGTCCAGGATTCCTCCTAAACCATGTCCCATCTGTGCGAGACCCCACTGAAAATAGGACTGTTCAACTCACCTGGCAGCCACTTCCAGAGCCCTTGGAACTCTAGCCCAAGGCTCTCTTGACTCCTTCCCAGATCTTCTCGACTTAGCAGCTGAAGACTGACACTGCCCGATCACCTCGGAAGCCTACAGGACCATCCCAGACACTCTAGGTAACTGTCACAGTGGAAGGTAAATCTGTACCCTTCTTAATCAATACCGAGGCTACCCACTCCACATTACCTTCTTTTCAAAGGCCTGTTTCCCTTGCCTCCATAATTGTTGTGGGTATTGACAGCCAAGTTTCTAAACCTCTTATAACTCCCAAACTCTGGTGCCAACTTGGACAACATTCTTTAATGCACTCCTTTTTAGTTATCCCCACCTGCCCGGTTCCCTTATTAGGCCAAGACATTTTAACTAAATTATCTGCTTCCCTGACTATTCCTAGGTTACAGCCACACCTCATTGCCGCCTTTTCCCCCAGTTTAGAGCCTCCTTCGCATCCTCCCTTGTGTCTCCCCACCTTAACCCACAAGTATCGGACATCTCTACTTCCTCCTTAGAGACCAATCATGCACCCCTTACCATCTCATTAAAACTTAATCACCCTTACCCCACTCAACGCCAATATCCCATCCCACAGCATGCTTTAAAAGGATTAAAGCCTGTTATCACTCACCTGTTAGAGCATGGCTTTTTAAAGCCTGTAAACTCCCCTTACAATTCCCCCATTTTACCTGTCCTAAAACCAGACAAGGCTTACAGGTTAGTTCAGGATCTGCGCCTTATCAATCAAATTGTTTTGCCTATCCACCTCATGGTGCCAAACCCATACACTCTCCTATACTCAATACCTCCCTCCACAACCCATTATTCATTATTCTGTTCTAGATCTCAAACATAACTTTCTTTACTATTCCTTTGCACCACTCATCCCAGCCTCTCTTCACTTTCACTTGGACTGACCCTGACACCCATCAGGCTCAGCAAATTACCTGGGCTGTACTGCCGCAAGGATTTATAGACAGCCCCCATTACTTCAGTCAAGCCCAAATTTCTTCCTCATCTGTCACCTATCTCGGCATAATTCTCATAAAAACACATGTGCTCTCCCTGCTGATCGTGTCCAGCAAATCTCCCTAACCCCAATCCCTTCTACAAAACAACTCCTTTCCTTCCTAGGCATAGTTAGTAAGGTCAGAATTCTTACACAAGAGCCAGGACCACGTCCTGTAGCCTTTCTGTCCAAACAACTTGAACTTACTGTTTTAGCCTAGCCCTCATATCTGTGTGCAGCGGCTGCCGCTGCCTTAATACTTTTAGAGGCCTAAAAATCACAAACTATGCTCAACTCACTCTCTACAGTTCTCATAACTTCCAAAATCTATTTTCTTCCTCCCATGTGATGCATATACTTTCTGCTCCCTGACTCCTTCAGCTATACTCACTCTTTGTTGAGTCTCAAACAATTACCCTTGTTCCTGGCCCGGACTTCAGTCCGGCCTCTCACATTATTCCAGATACCACACCTGACCCTTATGACTACATCTCTCTGATCCACCTGACATTCACCCCATTTCCCCATATTTCCTTCTTCCCTGTTCCTCACCCTGATCACATTTAGTTTATTGATGGCAGTTCCACCAGGCCTAATCGCCACTCACCAGCAAAGGCAGGCTATGCAATAGTATCTTCCACATCTATCATTGAGGCTACCGCTCTGCCACCCTCCACTACCTCTCAGCAAGCCCTAGTTGCCTTAACTCAGGCCCTCACTCTTGCAAAAGGACCACGCGTCAGTATTTATACTGACTAAATATGCCTTCCATTTCCTGCACCACCATGCTGTTATATAGGCTGAAAGAGATTTCCACACTATGCAAAGGTCCTCCATCATTAATGCCTCTTTAATAAAGACACTTCTCAAAGCCGCTTTACTTCCAAAGGAAGCTACAGTCATTCACTGCAAGGGCCATCAAAAGGCATCAGATCCCATCGCTCAGGAAAATGCTTATGCTGATAAGTTAGCTAAAAAAGCAGCTAGAATTCCAACTTCTGTCCCTCACAGTCAGTTTTTATCTTTCACATTAGTCACCCCCACCTACTCCCCTGCTGAAACTTCCACCTATCAATCTCTTCCCACACAAGGCAAATGGTTCTTAGACCAAGGAAAATATCTCCTTCCCCCTCACAGGCCCATTCTACTCTGTCGTCATTTCGTAACCTCTTGCATGTAGGTTACAAGCCGCTAGCCCGTCCCTTAGAACCTCTCATTTCCTTTCCATCATGGAAATCTATCCTCAAGGAAATCACTTCTCAATGTTCTACCTGCTATTCTTCTACTCCTCAAGAATATCCCAAGCCCCTTCCCTTCCCTACACATCAAGCTCAAGGTTTTCCCCCCGCCCAGGACTGGCAAATTGCCTTTACTCACATGCCTCCAGTCAGGAAACTAAAATACCTCTTGGTCTAGGTAGATACTTTCACTGGATAGGTAGAGGCCTTTCCCACAGGGTCTGAGAGGGCCACTGCAGTCATTTCTTCCCTTCTGTCAGACATAATTCCTCGGTTTGGCCTTCCCACCTCTATATAGTCCAATAGCAGACCGGCCTTTATTAGTCAAATCACCCAAGCAGTTTTTCAGGCTCTTGGTATTCAGTGAAACCTTTATATCCTTTACCATCCTCAGTCTTCAGGAAAAGTAGAATGGACTAATGGTCTTTTAAAAACACACCTCACCAAGCTCAGTCACCAACTTAAAAAGGACTGGACAATACTTTTACCACTTTCCCTTCTCAGAATTCAGGCCTGTCCTCAGAACGCTACAGGTTCCAGCCCATTTGAGCTCCTGTGTGGACACTCCTCTTTATTAGGTCCCAGTCTCATTCCAGACACCAGCCCAACTTGAACTGCACCCCAAAAACTTGGATAGAGCCTAAAAAGTCACCAACCAAGCAAGTAATTACACTGAACCCCCTTAGACTCTCTCTAATTGGATGTCCTAGGTCCTCCCAATTCTTAGTCCTTTAATACCTGTTTTTTCTCCTCTTATTCGGAGCTTGTGTCTTCCATTTAGTTTTTCAATTTAGACAAAACCGCATCCAGGCCATCACCAATCATTCTATATGACAAATGCTCCTTCTAACAACCCCACAGTATCGCCTCTTACCACAAAATCTTCCTTCAGCTTAATCTCTCCCACTCTAGGTTCCCATGCTGCCCCTAATCCCTCTTGAAGCAGCCCTGAGAAACATTGCCCATTATCTCTCCATACCACCCCCCCAAAAATTTTCACCGCCCCAACACTTCAACACTATTTTGTTTAATTTTTCTTATTAATACAAGAAGATAAGAATGTCAAGCCTCTGAGCCAAAGCTAAGCCATCATATCCCCTGTGACCTGCATGTACACATCCAGATGGCTGATTCCTGCCTTAACTGATGACATTACCTTGTGAAATTCCTTTTCCTGGCTCATCCTGGCTCAAAAGCTCCCCCACTGAGCACCTTGTGACCCCCTACTCCTACTCGCCAGAGAACAAACCCCTTTGACTGTAATTTTCCTTTACCTACCCTATAAAACGGCCCCACCTCTATCTCCCTTCGCTGACTGTCTTTTCGGATTCAGCCTACCTGCGCCCAGGTGATTAAAAAGCTTTATTGCTCACACAAAGCCTGTTTGGTGGTCTCTTCACACGGATGCACATGACATGTAGTATACTTTAAATCATGTCTAGATTACTTATAATACCTGATATAATATAAATGCTATATAAACAGTTGTTATGCTATATTGCTTTTTTTGTCTTTTTTAATTGCTATTTAATTTTTTTTTTTTTTTTTTTGAGATGGAGTTTCACTCTGTCACCCAGGCTGGAGTACAGTGGCACGATCTCAGCTCACTGAAACCTCTGCCTTCCAGTTTCAAGTGATTCTTCTGCCTCAGCCTCCCGAGTAGCTGGGATTACAGGTGCCCGCCACCACACCCGGCTAATTTTTGTGTTTTTAGTAGAGACAGGGTTTTACCACGTTGGTCAGGCTGGTCTTGAACTGCTGACCTCAGGTGACCCACCCACCTCAGCCTCCCAAAGTGCTGGGATTACAGATGTGAGCCACTGTGCCCAGCCTTACTTAATATTTTGACCTATGGCTGGTTGAATCCACTGATGGAGAACCCATGGCTATGGAAGGCCAACTGGAGAAAGAGAGAGAGAGCGAGAGAGAGAGAGAGAGGAGAAAGAGACAAAGTAAGAGAATTCCTACTGTACTGGCCAAGAAAATGAAATGAAAACAGGGATATTACTACAGATCATATAGACATTAGTAGGAGATATTATAAACAATTTTATGCCAATTAATTTGACAGTGTAGATGCAATGCACCAATTCTTTAAAAAAGACAATTTATCAGAGCTGAAATAGGGTAGAATTTAAAAATCTGAATAGCTCTTCATGTTTAAAGAAATTGAATGTTGTTCAACAGACTTCCCACAAAGAGAATTCCAGGCCCAGATGGTTTCAGTGGTCAAATTTATCAAACATATAAGAAAGAAAGAACTCCAGTCTTGTGCAAAGTTTGTTTAGAAAATAGAGGAGGAAACAGTTTTCCTCTCCTTTTGAGGCCAGCATAACCCAAATAACATAAAATCAGTGCTACAAAAAAAAAAAAAAATTAATTAATATACAGCTTAATAGACCACATGACCATAGAAACAAAAAAACTTTAATAAAATGTCAGCAAATTGAATCCAACAGTGTATATAGAAAGATAATATATCATGATCAATTTGGGTTTATCCCAAATGCACGGAATGCAGGGTAGATTTAATGATCTAAAACCAATCAACGTAATTCACCATATTAACTGAAAAAGAAAAACTGTCATCATCACAATAAATGTAGAAAGACCACTTAAAATTCAATCCCTACTCAAAAACTGCCAAAAAAATAAGATTAGAAGGGACTTCCTTAATATGGTAAAGGCCATTCATGAAAAATCTATAGCCAATATCAGACTTAATGGTAATATATTGAACACTCGCCCCCTCATATCAGGAACAAGGCAAGGATGCCCCATCTTACCACTTTTTCTCAACATTTGTCTATCACTATTAACAAAGCAAGAAAAAGATACGGAAAGTGTAACAATTCAGAAGGAAGTAAAATTGTCCCTATTTTAAGATGACATGATGGTGTTTTTACACAGAAATCATAGGAACTGACAAAACTACTAGAACTAACAAGTAAATTTAGGAAGGTCTCAGGATACCAGGTTAATATACATAAATCAATTCTATTTTTATATACTATCAGCAAAAATATAGTATGTAAAAATATATATCACATATGAAGAAATAATTGTAATAAGAGAAGCTATATGGTTAGCAACCAAACATATGTAAAGATACTCAACATCATCAATCACTAAGAGGCCAGATATGGTGGCCCTTGCCTGTAATCCCAACACTTTGGGAAGTGAAGGTGGGAGGATTGCTTGAGCCCAGGAGTTTGAGACCAGCCTGGGCAATATAATGAGACCCTTTCTCTATAATTTTTTTTTTTTAATAGCCAGGGTTGGTATTGTGTGCCTGTATTCCCAGTTACTCAGGAGGCTGAAGTGGGAGAACCACTTCAAACCCAGGAGGTCCAGGCTGCATTGAGCTGTGATTACACCACTGCATTCCAGCCTGGACAACAGAGTGAGACCTTGTCTAAAATAATAATATAATATAATATAATATAATACAATATAATATAATATAATATAATATATAAAATCATTAGGGGAATACAAATTATACAACAATGAGATACCTTTTGGTTTTTTTAAGATGGAGTCTCACTCTTTTTCCTAGACTGGAGTGCAATGGCATGGTCTCGGCTCACTGCAACCTACGCCTGCCGGGTTCAAGCAGTCTCCTGCCTCAGCCTTCTGAGTAGTTGGGATTACAGGCATGTGGCACCACACATGACTAATTTTTGTATTTTTAGTAGAGACAGGGTTTCACTATGTTGGCCAGGCTCGTCTAGAACTCCTGACCTTGTGATCTGCCGCCTCAGCCTCCCAAAGTGCTGGGATTACAGGCATGAGACACTATGCCTGGCCAACAATGAGATAACTTTACATACCCATTAGAATGTCTAAAATTGAAAAACCTGGAAATAGCAAGTGCTGATGAGGATGAAGAGCAACTGCAACTCTCATACACCGTGGGTGGGAACACAAACTGGCCCAGTCACTTTGGTAAACAGTTTACTGGTATCTGATAAGACTAGCTATACATATACCTTATGGCCCAGGAATCCACTCCTAGATATTTACCTGAGAGAAATAAAAAACTTATGGTCACACTAAAATGTGTTGAGTGGTGTAGTCACAAATTATTCCAAACTGGAAATAACCCAGATTTCTTCCAGCAGATGAATGGATAAGCAACCTGGAGCATATCCGTACAATGGAATACTACTGAACAAGAAAGAACAAACTTCTGATACACATAGCAACACATCTGAGTCTCAAGTGAAGAAAGCCACTTTCAAGAGGCTGCATATAACAGACTCCATTCATAAGACACCCAGAAAAGGCAAAACTATAGGTCGGGCGCAGTGGCTCATGCCTGTAATCCCAGCACTTTGGGAGGCCAAGGTGGGCAGATCACGAGGCCAGGAGTTCAAGACCAGCCTGGCCATGGTGAAACCCCATCTCCACAAAAAAAATACAAAAATTAGCTGGGCGTGGTGGTGGGTGTCTATAATCCCAGCTACTCGGGAGGCTGAGGCAGAAGAAGTGATTGAACCAGGGAGGCGGGGGTTGCTGTGAGCTGAGATCGCACCATTGCACTCCAGCCTTGGAAAAGGGGAAAGGCCCAAAAAAAAAAAAAAAAAAAAAAAAAAAAAAAGAAAAAGGGAAAACTGCTGAGACAAAAAACAGATCAGTTCTTGCCAGGGGCTCAAGATGGGAGGAGGTATTTACTACAAAAGCACATGAGAATAGTGAGGGGAGAGAAAGATGATAGAATTTTTCTATGTTTTGATTATAATGGTGATTAAATAACTCTGTATTTGCCATAATGCATAGAACAGTATTGTATTAGTCCATTCTCACACTGCTATAAAGAAATACTTGAGATTGGGTAATTCATAAAGAAAAGAGGTTTAATTGGCTCATGGTTTGGTAGGCTGTACAGGAAGCATGGCTGGGGACGCCTCCAGAAACCTGCAGTCATGGTGGAAGGTGAAGGGGAAGTAGGCTCCTCTTACATGGCCAGAGCAGGAAAAAGGGGTGGTGGGGAGGTACTACATACTTGTAAATTGCCAGATCTCATTGCAACTCACTATCAGGACATGGCCAGAGCAGGAAAAAGGGCTGGTGGGGAGGTACTACGCTCTTGTAAATTGCCAGATCTCACTGCAACTCACTATCAGGAGAACAGCACTAAAGGGGAAATCCACCCCCATGACCCAGTCACTTCCCACCAGGCCCCACCTCCAATATTAGAGATTACAATTTGATGAGAGATTTGAATGGGGACAAAGACCCAAACCATACCAACTACATTTAAAAGGTAAACTTTCCTGCTTATAAATTATAGCTCAATAAACCTCCCCCCAAAAGTAATTACATTTTTATATATTAGCAAAAAAAATTAAGAACATGAAACTTAATTCAATTATTGAAGCATGTACCTATGAAAGCAGGACAGAACTTTGAGGCCATTAAACTAAAGGGGGAAAGAACTCTGGACAGAATGCCCAGTTCAACCCCTTAGGACATGGTGAAGACAACCAAAGCAATCTCAAACTCCTCTCTCCCACACAAGACATTTTCTATTATCTCTTAATATACACCCATCCTAAAGGAAATAAAACTTTATCTGCAAAGGAACTGACGTTTACTGCACAGAAATCCTACTGGAAATACTCTCTTTCTGTAGGACATACCCAAAAGTAAATACCATAGACATGGAGTACTGTTAGCATCTGGCAAGTTCACACCTTTCTAGGGAAACACCACAGTCATGAATATTATTCTTCAGTTAGAAGGCTACACATTATTAAATAAATTCAGGAGGCCACGAGTGGTGGCTCACACCTGTAATCCCAGCAATTTGGGAGGCTGAGACATGCAGATCACTTGAGGCCAGGAGTTCAAGACCAGCCCGGCCAACTTGGTGAAACTCTGTTTCTACTAAAAAAAAGAATAATAATACAAAAACTATCTGGGCATGATGGCACATGCCTGAAATCCCAGCTACTCGGGAGGCTGAAGCAAGAGAATTGCTCAAACGCGGGAGGCGGAGGTTGCAGTGAGCCGATATCCCACCACTGCACTCCAGCCTGGGCGATAGAGCGAGACTCTGTCTCAGAAAAAAAAAAAAAAAAAAAAAATCAGAAAAGTAAGGTAAGAACAGCTTAGAAATATATATCAATATTTCTTAGATACACCAATGTTAGGTCTGAATGCTAGTTTGAGTGTCCTTCAGTGCTTACTAGAGATGCCCTCAAGAGTTTAGCAATTGCCTCAAAGGGTTTCCATCTTTCTTCATAGTAAACCAGATCTTAGATCTTGTTGTTTGTATATCTTTGTATGTCTCCTGGTTTATCTAAATTTTGACTGTGTGTCTGTGACACTGATTCATTCTGCACACTGGAGAGAGAAGCAATGGAACACAGAGAGAAGTTGTGAATGTAACATTACTTCCATTCATTGATGCACTCATTCATTCGCCAGATGTTTCAGTGCTCAGGATTTGCCAGTGGCATGGGTAAGAATAAGGCTTCTTACCAATTGTATTGTGTTTAGAACAGTGCCAGGCATTTTATTTCGATTAACTTGTTTAATCTTCACAAACATCCAATTAGGTACTTTATAGAAGAGGAAACTGAGGCATAGAGAGGTTTATTTGTCTAAGGTCCTACAGAGAGTAAGTGGCACAAGCAGAATTTGAACCCAGACATTCTGCCTCAAAACCACCATTGAACACTGATAAGGCTGGAGACGAAGGCAGGGACTAGAGCATGCAGTGCTGGGTGCTTCACAGATCGACATTTGGATTTAATTTTAATGGCAATAGCAAAACATTAAAGGTTTTTCAAAGCAGGAGTTTTCATAAACCTATTTGTGCTTTCCTGCAATCAGGCACACTGCAGCATGAAAATGGGTTGGAGAGCCCAGGCAAGAAGCTGGGGCAGTTGTGCCCAGGAGGGTGGGCCAGGATGCTGCCACAGCGGGGAAGAGAAGTGAGTGGATACTAGAGTCAAACTGGAAGGCTATGAGGGTGGAATGGAATGAGACATGAGGAAAAGAGGAAATCACCCATGACCCCTGCATTCATTGCCTATGGCTGCTGTGACAAATTACCACAAACTTCATGGCTTATAACCACATTACTGTATCATCTCATAGTCCTGGAGGTCAGAAGTCTAAAATGGGTCCACAGGACTGCCTACCACAACCTCTGAGCCTGAGCTTTAGTAACTTAGTGGATGAAAAGATAACAGGACTATCAAGGAAAATGATGTCAAAAAGAATTGATGGCTCGACTTAGCATTAACTGCATCAGCCTCAATGCTGAATACTTTCTCTATTTCCCCTCCTTTCTGGGTTTTAGGCAGGTAGTTCAATTTCATTTCTTCATTTAATTTTTTATTTTACTTTTTTTTTTTTTTTAACATGGAGTTTCACTCTGTCTCCCAGGCTGGAGTGCAGTGGTGTGATCTCGGATCACTACAAACTCTGCCTCCCGAGTTTAAGCGTTTCTCCTGCGTCAGCCTCCAGAGTAGCTGGGATTATAGGCGCCCACCACCACGCCCCACTAATTTTTGTATTTTTAGTAGAGATGAGGTTTCATCATGTTGGCCAGGCTGGTCTGGAACTCCTGACCTTAGGTGATCCGCCCACCTCAGCCTCCCAAAGTGCTGGGATTACAGGCATGAGCCACAGGTAGTTCAATTTCAAATGAAAACCCACAGCTGAGTAGAGGTAGACCCATCAAAAAGCAGGGTGAGACCTTTCTGATGGAGTTTGCCACTGCCCACCAGCACTTACTCCAGGACTGTCCCCTCCACATCAGCCTTCCCTAATATATCACTGTTCCCAGTGCACTTATATTTTAAAATGGGACAGAGAAGGAAGAATAATGCTTTCCATAAAATATGAATTAGGCTGGGTGCAGTGGCTCACACCTGCAATCCCAGCACTTTGGGAGGCCAAAGTTGGAGGATCACTTGAGCTAAGGAATTAAGAGACCAGCCCAGGCAACATGGCCAGACCTTGTCTCTACTAAAAATAGATTTTTAAAAAAATCAGCCAGGTCTGGTGGCACAAGTCTGTAGTCCCAGCTCCTTGGGAGGCTAAGGCAGGAGGATCACTTGAGCCCAGGAGATTGAGGCTGCCGTGAGTCACGATTGTACCACTGCACTCCAGCCTCAGCAACCTAGCAAGATTCCAACTCAAAAATAAATAAAATAGGACAGTGAAGGGAAAATAATGCTTTCCATAAAAATATGAATTAGGCTGGGCACAGTGGCTCACACCTGTAATCCTAGAATTTAAGGAGGCCAAGGCAGGAAGATCATTTGAGCCCAGGAGTTTGAGACTAACCTGGGTAACAGTGTGTCTCTGTCTCTGCAAAAACTTAAATTATAGCACTTTAGGCCTCCTGGGGAAGATATTTGAGGCAATATTTAGACAAGTCAGAAAAACATAAATATGAGCTATTTTTAATATTCTGCAATTTATTCACACCCCTCCCCACCCTCACTTTTCATTGTAAATGACACTGAGTAATTTGTTTAAAAGAACAAGTTCTGTTTCAAGAATGTGTTCTTTCTTTGAAACAACAAAAAGTACCTGTTTGGAGAAAAAGTCATTGCTAGTTTTGTTCTCATAAAAGTTTAATAGAAGGCAACCAAAGTTTAAGATCTCCCAGAGGACAAATAAAGATATTTCTCAGCAAATGTAGAATCGCAATTTTCATTGGTGCTGGGGGATTTTACACACAAATGCAATTTTATTTTACATTTAAAAGAGGTAAGTAAATAGACAAATCAATTTTAGCTGCTCTGAAATGTCATACTGGGTCATTAATTTTAAAAGATGGGACTTCAATAATAGTTAAAAGAACAAAGGCCCAAGGGTAAAGACTGAGAATAATCACCTTCAAATTTCTGAATTATCAGCAGCCTCAGATCAGAATCAAGGGGAGCCTAATTCAGCTTCCTTGCGATGTTCTCCTGTATTTTTTACCTTCAAAATATAGGTTCAAATGGAATTCCCTTTTACAAAAACAGAAACCCTCTTTCCTTAAAGCACGAGGACCTCCTCTGTGTGCTGGATACTCAGATGAATTCTGGCAAAACCAAGCTCGATAAAATAAAGACCTATTGTCTAATCTGCATTCAGATAGGAGATATGACACTTGCACCTGGCCATCTCTGTGGTGGAGACAGAGATATCAACATAATATTTGGCATGATATAAAATTTAAATAAGGCCAGGCATGGTGGCTCACGCCTGTAATCTCAGCACTTTGGGAGGCCAACGCGGGTTTATCGCTTGAGCTTAGGAATTCGAGACCAGTCTGGGCAATATGGCGAAACCTTCTCTCTACAAAAAATATAAAAATTATCCTGGCATGGTGGTGTGCGCCTGTAGTCCTAGCTACTTGGAGGGCTGAAGCAGGAGGATCACTTGAGCACAGGAGGTCAAACTGCAGTAAGTCATGATTGCACCACTGCACTCCAGTCTGGGAAACAGAGTGAGACCCTCAAAAAACAATTATATATATATAAAAAATATATAATTATATATTTAATTATATATTTATATAGATAATTATATAATTATGTATTTATATAATTATATATAGATAATTTTATATATATATATATAAATAAAACGTTAAGTAGACAAATACAAGCAGCAGTTTAATGCACATTTGAAGGAAAGACAAGAGAGAGAGTGATCTTCCCAAATATGAAATGACATTCAGACTTATTCTGAAATAATCAGGAGTTTCTCAAGAGGAATTCCCCACTCACCACCATCAAATCAGATAGTCCAAGTTAAACAATTGTACTGTTTTGTAAAAATAATAATTATGACAATCATAGAATTAAAGTTTTGCCATTCTAGGCAATGTGAATTTGGAGAGCATGACAAGGAGTCTGTACTATGTAAATTCTGTGAACCTCGGTATACTCATCTGTAAAATAGGTTTATAGGGCTGTGATGTGATCATGTGTATAAGGCAATTGACAGTCCCAGGAAAATGGTAGGTTCTCTTTTGACTGAAATGGGACATTAACCTACATTAAAAACATAAGTTTAGCCCAGGTGTGGTAGCTTACACCTGTAATCCCAGCACTTTGGGAGGCCGAGGTGGGCGGGCCACCTGAGGTCAGGATTTCGAGAGCAGCCTTGCCAACATGGCGAAACCCCATCTGTACTAAAAAATACAAAAAATATTAGCCAGTCGTGGTGGTGCATGCCTGTAGTCCTGGCTACCCAGGAGGCTGAGGCAGGAGAATAGCTTGAACTCAGGAGGCAGAAGTTGCAGTGAGCTGAGATCGCACCATTGCACTCCAGTCTAGGTGACAGAAAGAGACTCCGTCTCAAAATAATGATAATAGTAATAATAATAATGTTTAATTGTATAGTTTTTACTATTGTTTTTACACATTCTGGTTGATTTCCTTTATTTAGTTTTCAGAGCAAAGAACTGGTCTCTGACTAAAGAACTGATAAAAGGACTAAAGAACTGAAAAAAGCTTATGCTACTGAAATGCTTTACTGAATAAAGATATGCTTTTAATTTTAGCTACATGTGACAACTCCACAGGTTGATTTTACACTAGAATTTTTCTGACAACTACCCAGAATTCTGTTTCAATCCTGTGAGGGCATCTAATCTTGCTAGGGTATTCTTTAATGACAGTTTTATTGAGATGTAACTTACATATCATAAAATTCACCTATTAAAGGGTACAAGTCAATGGTTTTAGTATATTCACAGAGTTGGCAACCATCACTACAATCAATTTAAAATATTTTTATTATCTCAGAAGAAAATCTCATACCCATTAGCAGTAACTTCTCATTTTTCCCAAACTCCCTCCATCCCCTGGCAGCCCTAGGCAACCATGCATCTATTTTCTATCACTATAGATTTGCTTATTCTGGACATTTCATGTAAGTGGAATCATGCAGTGTGTGACCTTTTGTGACTGACTTCTTTTACTTAGCTTCGTGTGTTCAAGGTTCATCCATGTTGCAGTATCAGTGCTTTTTTTGATGGCTGAATAGTATTTCATTGCATGGATACACCACATATTCTTTATCTATTCATCAGTTGCTGGACATTTGGGTTGTTTTCACTCTTCAGCCATTATAACTAATTCTTCTGTGAATAGTTACATATAAATTATTATGTAGACACATGATTTTAATTCTCTTGGGTGAGTATTTGCCTAGGAATGGAATTGCTGAGTCGTATGGTAACTTCACATTTAACCTTTTGAGGAACTGCCAGGCTATTTTCCAAATGGGCCGCGTCACTTTACCTCCCCAGCAACAGTATGTGAGGCCTCCAGTGTTCCCACATCTTCATCAACAGTTGTTATTGTCCTTTTCATTTCGGCCATTGGAGTGGGTGTGAAGAGGTATCTCAGTGTGGTTTTAATTTGCATTTCCAATAACTAATGATATTGAACAGATGTTCCTATGCATCTTGGCTATTGGTACATCTTCTCTGGAGATACATCTGTTCAAATTCTTTATCCCATGTTTAAACTGGGTTATTTTACTTTTTTATTTCTTGCGTTCTTTCTTTGAGAAAGGTCTTGCTCTGTCACCCAGACCGGAGTACAGTGGCATGAACAAGACTCACCATAGCCTCAAACTCCTGGGCTCAAGCTATCCTCCCATCTCAACCTCCTGAAGTGCTGGTATTACAGACTAAAGTGGGTCATTTTTCTTTTTATTGTTTGGTTGTAAGAGTTTTTGACGTATTCTAAATAAAATGTCCTTGTCAGATATATCTTTGCAAATATTTTTCCCATGCTGTGGCTTGTCTTTTCACTTTATTTTATTTTGTTTTATTTTATTTTATTTTATTTTAGACATAATCTTGCTCTGTTGCCCAGGCTGGAGTGCAGTGGCACGATCTCAGCTCATTGCAACCTCTGTCTCCTAGGTTCAAGCCATTCTCCTGTCTCAGCCTCCTGAGTAGCTAGGATTAAAGGCACCTGCCACCACACCTGGCTAATTTTTGCATTTTTTAGTAGAGACGGGGTTTCACCATGTTGGCCAGGCTGGTCTTAAACTCCTGACCTCAGGTGATCTGCCTGTCTTGGCTTCCCAAAGTGCTGGAATTAGAGACATGAGCCACTGCATCCTCTTTTCACTTTCTTGATGGTATCCTTTGAAGCACAAAATCTTTTAATTTTGGTGAAATCTATTTATCTATTTTTTTCTTTTATTGTGTCTGCTTTTGTATCTTATTTAAGAAACCATTGGGTGGGCACAGTGGCTCACACCTATAATCCCAGCACTTCGGGAAGCCAAGGCGGTTGTATCACCTGAGATCAGGAGTTCGAGACCAGCCCGGCCAACATGGCAAAACCCCATCTCTACTAAAAATACAAAACTTAGCCAGGTGTGGTGTCACACGCCTGTAATCCCAACTACTCGGGAGGCTGAGGCAAGAGAATCGCTTGAACCCTGGAGGTAGGGGAGTTTGCAGTGAGCCGAGATCACAGCACTGTACTCCAGCCTAGGTGACAGAGTAGGATTCTGTCTCAAAAAAAAAAAAGGAAAATAAAAGAAACCATTGCCTTATCCAAGGTCATGAAGATTTATGCCTATTCTTTCTTCCAAGCATTTTATAGTTTTGCCTCTTACTTTTAGGTCTTTGATCCTATTGGAATTCATTTTTGTCTATGCTGTGGGGCATTCTTTTGCGTGTGGATATGCACCACTTGTTGAAAGGCTGAATTGTCTTGACACTCTTGTCAAAAATCGATTGACCCTAAATGCGAGAGTTTATTTTTGGACTCTCGATTCTATTACATTGATCTGTATGTCTCTAATGTTTTTTAAAATAACTTTTTCTGCCTGTATTTGTACAGAATAAAAGATTTGTAAATATAGAAACACAGAATAAAAGTAAAAGAAACATTAACCCTGCTGTGGTAGACTGAACTGTTGGTCCCATTTCTTCACTCCCCACTAGGGGTTGTCCATGTCCACACCCTTATCATGGTGGAATGTACTTTGGGCTTCGTCCATTTGACTCTGGGCTTGGCCATGCAATTTGCTCAGATTCTTGAGATGTCAGGGAATGTGACATGAGCAGATGCTTGGTTTGTGCTTGTGCAGTTGGTCCTGCTCTCTTGCATTTTTGCAGTCACCATAAAAAGATTATGCCCTGGGTAGCCACTGATTCCAAATGAATGGCAGATACTTGGAACAAATCTGAACTCACTCTGTGATCTGGAGCCCAACCCAAGATTAAGCAGACCCCAGTCAAAACTCAGACACATGGGTTAGAAATACATGCATATCACAGTTTACCACTGAGGGATCTGTGGTTTCTTGTTCTGTAGCAATAGCCAACTAATACACCTACCACTTAGACATAACTATTCCTATCAGTCTGATCTTCTGACCAAAAATAAGATTGTAAAAAAATTGTATGTGTGTATACCCTCCTGTTGTTTTTACTTTACATTTTTTCATAATATCCCATGTTATTAAAAGTTCTTGATTGGCTCTTGCCTGTAATCCCAGCACTTTGGGAGGCCAAAGCAGGAGGATCACATGAGGCCAGGAGTTTGAGACCACCCTGGCCAAAATGGTGAAACCCTCTCCCTACTAAAAATACAAAAATTATCTGGCATGGTGGCACATGCCTGTAATCCCAGCTACTTCAGAGACTGAGGCACAAGAATCACTTGAACCCAGGAGGCAGAGATTGCAGTGAGCCGAGATCCTGCCACTGCACTCCAGCCTGGGTGACAGAGCAATACCCTGTCTCAAAAGAAAAAAAAAAGTTCTTGATAAACATTCCTTTTAACATCCACATCACATATTTCAACCTTGAGCAGTTACATATTTCTCTTCACCATTCCTATATTACTTTTACTATTCCAAGTAAAGGTACAATGAATTTTTCTCTCTTTTGTATAAATCTTGATCTACATTTTTCATTATTTCCATGGAATCAAGTTCTCGAAGTTGATACCTTTAACAAGCTCCTTTAACCAAAGTTCATGGTGGAGCCACTGAACCATGATTTTCATTTTATTACTATTCATATTTCTATTTGGTTAAACTCACATTGTTTTGCTTAAGGGATGCAGACATATTTAATTTCACTTTAAAAAAAAAAGACTTTTGTGAATTTTTCCAGCATGTTCTGTCATACTGGCTTCATTTACATTTTATTATAAAGAATTAAATTATTGCCATAAAAAACAAACAGGCCTCACTCGGTGCCTCATGCCTGTATCCCAGCACTTTGGGAGGCGGAGGCGGATGGATCACCTGAGGTCAGGGGTTCAAGACCAGACTGACTAACGTGGTGAAACTCCATCTCTACTAAAAATACAAAAAATTATCTGGGCATGGTGGTGGGGGCCTGTAATCCCAGCTACTCAGGAGGCTGAGGCAGGAGAATTGCTTGAACCCAGGAGGCAGAAGTTGCAGTGAGCTGAGATCACGCCATTGCACTCCAGCCTGGGCAACAAGAGCAAAACTCCATCCCAAAACAAACAAACAAACAACCCTCCCCCCACAAAAAAAAATACAAGTCCCTGCCTCTCGTTTTTTCCTTTGTGCTTATACAGAAACATAGAGACAATGTCTCTGTGTGAGCATGTGTTTGTTTTGCTTGTTTGCTTGTCTTTATTGGTGTAGTTAATTACAGATCATATACCCAGGAAGGTGGTATGGAAGGAGTAGCCAGATCTAATTTTCTTTATACCCTTCACCGTGCCTAGCATAATGCATAAGTGCATTCAATGAGTATTTGAGTAAATGAATGTAAGAAATATAGAGACCATTGGCTGGGTGTGGTGGCTCATGCCTATAATCCCAGCACTTTGGGAGGCCAAGGCGAGTGCATCACTTCAGGTCAGAAATTTGAGACAAGCCTGGCCAACATGGTGAAACCCCGTCTCTACCAAAAATCCAAAAAATTAGCCAGGCATGGTGGCAGGTGCCCGTAATCCCAGCTACTTGGGAAGCTGAGGCAGGAGAATCGCTTGAACCTGGGAGGCAGAGGTTGCAGCGAGCAGAGATTGCACCACTGCACTCCAGCCTGGGCAACAGAGGGAGACTTTGTTTCAAAAAATAAACATATAGGCCGGGCGCGGTGGCTCAAGCCTGTAATCCCAGCACTTTGGGAGGCCGAGACGGGCGGATCACGAGGTCAGGAGATCGAGACCATCCTGGCGAACACGGTGAAACCCCGTCTCTACTAAAAAAAAATACAAAAAAACTAGCCGGGCGAGGTGGCGGGCGCCTGTAGTCCCAGCTACTCCGGAGGCTGAGGCAGGAGAATGGCGGGAACCCGGGAGGCGGAGCTTGCAGTGAGCTGAGATCCGGCCACAGCACTCCAGCCTGGGTGACAGAGCAAGACTCCGTCTCAAAAAAAAATAAATAAATAAATAAACATATATATATATAGAGAGAGAGAGACCATTAAAGCAGACTTTTAAGCCAGAAATTACTGTCTTCACAATGATTAATAAGTATTTTTAAGGCTTCATTAGTGAGAAATATGCTACAGGTATAAACAGATGTGCAGGACTTAAAAGAGTAGGCCAGATGGTTGATACTATAGCTAAACTTTTCTGGGTGCCTCTTAGCAAATAAATGGATCTCTCTCTGTTCCTTGTGTTACTTGTCTTTTCCCCAAGGAAAATCACATTTTTCAGGTCTGACTACAATTTTCAACCTGACAACAATTGCTCCAGTTTCATTTTGGCAACTGCTAAAATTGTCACCTTGGGAACCCCAAGCACACACACTGACTGTACTTGCACGGCTCCTACCCTGAGCCTTTCGGAAATTTCCTTCAGGAAGCCCGTCTATCATCTCACAAACAGAACCACTGATCTAACCTGGGCAACCATCTTTCTGCATCTGCTCTGTCTGAGACTCTCACCGGCTCCTAAGGAGACAGGGAATCCTGAATCACTCATTCCTTAGGCTAGACTGAAGGTCTCCTTCCAAAGGCAACTACTTACTACTCTCTGCCTTGGGTCATACAAGAAGCACTATTCTTATCTATTCACACGCTAAGCTATTTTTTTTTTAAGTCAGCTTTGCTAGTCAGTCTCCTTGAAATTCCCCAGAAGGAATCAAACAGAAATGGAACAAAGGACGGGAAAAGCCAAGGAGGTTTGCTGAAATTGAAGCATTCTGAAGACAGCTGGGTGCTACAATGGGTGTAATGTGAGGAAGGTGGTCTTGGGTGCACCCACAGACCAACACTGCCATTGTTACAATTTGTGTAGGATGATCTCAGGTGACAGTAGCAATTTATCACACCCAGAAACAGATCCCCCACACACATTTACTTGAGGGTACCAGACCTGCTCACAAAGCAGAGAAGAGCTAAGGCTGTTCTCTAAGGGCTGAGAATTGCTGCTACTGCCTAGTGAGTAGGGAGAGGGTACTCCTCAGGCCCTATTTCCTATCAAATCATGTGTCAGTGTTGCCTAGGAGATAGAGACACAGTAACTACTCTAGCCAAACAAGGCACATAAACAACAGAAATGCAACGGCTTAGAGTACCCACAGAAAACTTGATTACCTTGTCACCATGAGTAAAAGCTAATTCCAACTCCTGAAGAGAGCAAACCAGCTCTGAAAGAGAGTGAAAATGCAGACGAGACAGTTATCAGATAATGGCTATCTGGACAAGAGATTCTTTCATTTGACAGCAGTTTGGTTGTTGGGAGTTCCAGTTCGGCTTCTGCATAGTTGCTCTGTACAAATCCTCCTCCATATTTGCTTAGAGAAAATGTGTTGCCATCCCATCGTGAAGGAAGCTGCCCAGGAGTTTTTAACCATTACAGCTGTGATGATGAAAGAGTGAAGAACCGCCTCTAAGTTAAAAAGTGCACCCAGAGATAAGGTTCATTCTCAATGCCCTGCCGCTGCTTCTGATCGCATGGTCACTGCACTTCTCAGTAAGTGGGAATCAAATGCTTCACTCACCACAGAGTAAGCAAATAAATATCTTTTTTCTATGACATGGGCTAAACAATACCCTGTGCTCCACCTCCTAATAATTTCACTATACCCAGGGTGGGGAGGAGGGTCAGGAAAAGCAAGAAACAATGACTTCTAAATATATGACAAACTTGTAAACAACAAAAAGGGGAAACAAAACTCTTTATAATTCTAGTATTATTAGCAGGGACAGAACTAATAATGGTCCTATTAAACTTGCATTATTAGGCAGGTCATGTTGATTCTGGGTATAGCATTCTATTCTTGTGTTTTGGCTCATTAACTGAGATGTGCAAATCCGTGGCAAGGTGAGTCATATTAAAACAACACCTATGGTTTTGTTGATGTTTATATAAATATAAGACATTTCTTTTCCACTGATCTAGATAATTATGTCATTAAAATGAGAACATATATTCTGCCAAGATTTCTTAGAAAATAAATGAGTTTTCAAAATACGGTATAGGGTTTAATAAAATAGCTTAGGAAGTTTCAGAGTTAAGCAAGAAATCTACAAATAAAGAAACAACAACAAAAAGTAGATAATGGCACTTTATCTAACTGAAGGAGGCATTCTGCTTTTCCTTTCTGGCAGGGGTTCTTGGATTTCCGAGATTGTTTCATTGTATATAAAATGTACACAAATTTGCGGAAATATTTCACTTGCTTTTGTGTTCATTAATGTATTTACCTAAAGAAAGGTAAGCATATTTCCACGTAGACAGAAAAAAAAGGATGAAATAGAACCAAAAAAAGAGGATAAAAAGAGAGACAGAGAGAGAGAAGAAAAATTAGAATCTTTTAATACCCATGAGCCTAAAATTAATAACCACATGAAAAGTGGTGGTGCTTTTACAGCCATGTGAATAATATACTTAGTACTTGCTTTAATGAATTACCATACTGAACATTTTATTACCTGGTATGATTTCTAGTTTAAGTGAATATGTCCTCTTTCATGGTTATTGAAAAAGGGATTTATGTAGCTATTTGTTAAAAGTTTGCATTTCAAAGCATAATACAGTTTTAGAAGTTAAATCACCTCATTTGTTTATATTACTTGAAACACTGTATGGGAAATTTTTAGGCAAGGTATCAAAAGTCAGCCAGGCTTGTTACACACTCCCCAGCCTGCTGCACTCCTGACCTAACTCATTCCTCTGTTAGGTTTCACCGCACATTGCACATTAGGGCTGTGCACTAATTTGCTTCTATTCCACACAGGGCCAGGCACACTGAGCATCGGTCCTGTGCCTGACACTGTGCTAGATGCTGGGGTTGCAGCCATGAGCATAGACACGACAGACACAGTCCTCGCCATCTACTGTTGAGTACCGATTGGAACAAGAGGATCGTCTGTAGACAGGTATGCCCAGGAGCATGGATGTGGGATGACAAATTGCACCGTGTGCAATTGGCAGGAAATATTTAACCATTGGGATATTTGTAGCAAACTCCTTTTTCTATTTTTCCAAATACTCAAGGTGGCAACACCATTTCCACATGGACTGACAGAGAGTTTCATGATTATAGCCACAACCTGAACTCATGAGTTATATTTTAGGACTATTTCAGAAATTTAATCAAAAGTACAGTAGTAGTAAAAAAAAAAATTACATGCATAAGTGGTCCTTATTATTCATTTATATATTTAGACATGAATGTGCAGTTTTTCATTGGGGGGTAATGCAATATACCTAGGTAAACATGTCTTTTGCAGTTTATACCTTGGTTTATTTATTCTTCATCCCCCAAGAGATAACTTTTATTGCTGATTATACTGTACAGGATTAAAGAGAAAGTAAACTCTATATTTAAAGGCCTAACAGAGCATGAATCCTCTCAGTTGCTTTACAATTTCTGCCACTAAGGTTGAGTCTGGAATTAGGTGTCACCACAGTTGACTCAAAAAGGTTTTAAAAACAGGGGTGCCAGTATAACTTTGGTTATGAAACAAATGTCCCAGGCAGAAAAATAAGTTTGGAAAAGAAGAGGGGAAAATATTTGTAAGTCTGAACTTCAGTAGAATTTGATCAGTTCTCAAGAACACCGGGGAAATCCACTGCTAATTGTCAAAATTTCTAGAAACACCTATAGAGAAGGAGGTTGTGGTTGTTTTCTCCAAAGTTTCAAAAAATGTTACACCTATCAGAAACTAGATTTTTAGAGAGCACTTAAGGAATTTTAGATTGACTCGATGAAATGTTATATGAGCAAGTAGATCATGATTTTTCTTAGAGATTGAGCATGTATTCCTGGTGATAAACAACCTATAGTTGCTTCATTCTGCTTAGTTTGCATCTTATTTTAACAATTTAATGGTTTTCTGCTAGATTTTAATTGGTAGCCATGAGAAGAATGAGTTGAACATATTGTTGATATATATCTATTTAAGCTAATGAAGTTGCTCTATTATTTTATAGTGAAATATGACCCAGTTGACGTGTATATAATAGTGTATCTTTGGATTAAAGAAATGGCCTGAAGAGATTTGTTTTTTATATTTTTTAGCAGGGAGACAAGAAGTACTAAGAGGCCACAGAGAGTGAGCAGAATTGTAGAAAACATGGTACCAAATCCTGAAGCTCTAGTAATATTCAACCTTATGTACAATTTATCTGACTCACAAAAAAAAACCTGTCATTCTTGGTAATATTTAGACCCCTATTGAGTACCTTGTGCTGCCTATAGGACAACTGATTTTGTTCAAAAGCATCTCTTTTTAAATATAAAATACAGCAATGAGACATGAAAAAGTTATCTACTTATTTATGGCCAAAAACTAATAATCAAAATGTTTTTGAATGATCAAATTTGAAAAACAATTCTATTTTTAGGAGCTATAAAATCAGAATACATGACAAATTCTAGGGGAGAGTGCCTGCTTACATAAAATATTCAATTATCTCTCCACTGAGATATTCAACAGTTTTATTATTTACTTCAACAATTTAATTGCAAAGGATAAATAGATGTTTATTGTTTTTACAAGTACACTTATAACATAGTTCTACTTTGCCAGTGAAAGTCACAAAAAAATTAATTGTGCAGTTTTTTCTGACCTAGAATTCCTACTATTGAAAATTAGTGCAAAATGAGAGCATATTTAATATTATTTCAGGAAATGCTGACATTTTAAGAAATCACCTTCATAACTTAAAGAGGAAGCTATCTTTGTTGCTGTTCTTAAGGAATTTTTATCTTTGCTTCTCAGGCTTAGTAGATTACCAGTGTTTTCTCTTAATTCAGTAAAATTCTCACTTGTTGAAACTTTTTTTTTAAATTATAGAGTACCTGCTTTTGTTGTCATGGTCATTTTTTTTTTTTTTTAAATTTCTACATACTGTGAAATCCTCAGAGAAAAATAAATGGGATTTTAAAATAAAAACTGGCATAGTTCTGATTAACAATACTTAAGTTTATTGGAAAAGGAATTGAGTGATTTATATGCCGATCCTTTCCTGCTGTTGTGGCATTTTACCAATTTCATTAATAAGTTCAGCAGTAATAGTAGCAACCTAAGTAAAAATTTAAGAAGTAACAATGAAGTTAAGAGTGTTCTGTGCTATTTCCTGGAGGTATTCATTTAGCCTAGGTCTCTCCTGTGGTTCTACCAGAATTATATTTGGAAAATACCAAGCCACTTAAATAAATGTTTTAGCTGAAATTATAAATCATTGTAATTAGTACCATAAAGTTGACAGAGCATAGGTTTCTTCGTTGGAAGATCAGAGATGGGGTCTAGGCTCCATTACTTAACAGCTGTTTGATCTTTGGCAGATTATTTCACCTTTCAGACTCCTTTCCTTCATGGGTAGGAACAATGTCCGTGGAAGGGATTTCCATCATGTATAACAGCCACATGTGTCTGGTACCAAATCTCTGAGGGGAGCACGTGGTAAGAGACTAGGAAGAACTGCTGTGTAAAAGTGAGGGCAACATAGGGGGAAGCCATGCGTGTTATCTGCCCTTTAAAGCTAAGTTCTGATGAACTATGCCTTTCAAAATGTACAGAAGAAAAACTCAAGACTTCTCATCTGCAATTCCCAGCAAGAGATCACCGACTCCCCTCTTTGACATATAGAACAGGATGCCGAGACTTTTGTGTGTGTTCACCCTGAGTTATCACATTTCCGGCTCTAGATTTTTTCTCATTGCCCAATTGTTTCAAGGAGATAGAAATATTGTCTTTATTTTCCCCAGGTCTATCACTACATTTTTCAATTCTTTTGTAACCTGCTCCCTTTTGGGGGAAAAAAAGAAAAAAGAAAAACTCTTCAAAGTCAAAGTACCACAAGTTGATTCTGGATTGGTGAGACAAAGTTTCTCTTTCTCAGGCTACCAATTGTTTTAGATTGAAGTTTCCTGTCATGTTCGCTCATCTTTAAATCCTCATAGTGAAAATGGTAATGTTGTTTGTTTCTTTTATAGACTATGCTACAACTTCTACTGTTCAAAGGTCTGCTCTGGTCTCTTGCCGAAAAGCAATCCCCTCCTATTTGTTTCCTTCTCTTCCAGTTTTGCACATACCTTGGGTTCCACCAGGAATGTCTTTTCCCTGTTGTGTGTTTCAAGGACTCTAGTTCACCCTTTAGACGGCAAATCCGAAGTCTCTGCTCGTGTTGTACTCCACACACACCTTTATTGGGGGCAGTTTTACAACTGGTCTACATTTATCAATTTATGTTTCACTCTGTCTTTCAAGCTATGAATCTACATCAGAAGGGCAAAGTCCAAGATTTAGTCATGTTTGTATTTCTAGCACATCACGAATATGCCATAAATGTTTCTCAAATGGCCAAACAACTACATTTTATGTTAGAAAGCAGCTTTCAGTTTTTCTTAAAAATAGCAGCAAGATGATTTTGGTATCTCCCTTGTTTTCTGTAGGATATGATCATCATGGCACCTGTATTACTGATACTTTTGGGGGCCACTGAGATACTGCAAGCTGACTTACTTCCTGATGACAAGAGTAAGGACCTTCTATTCAATTCAATAATGTTTACTTTTAAAAGTATGTTAGTAAAAGGATAACATTATTTTCTCTTAAACTGTCAATTAGAACATTATATATGGATTTTTATGAGATAATATTTATCCTCAAGACAGATGCTTTAAACATGCTATATTTTAAGAAAGCAATGCTGGCTGAAATGCAAATGTTATGCTACAGTGGGAAATCAAAGTCAAAGTGTGGGTGTCCAGGCACCATGGAATAAAGCTGGCGCCAGTGGTCGCATTTGGAATGTCTTCCCACACAAGGGAGTAGTTAGAAGGCCCCATGACCAAACAGTAAGAAACTTCCACTGCATTTTGTCCTGAAATTTGTTGATGTACGTATTTGGTGTGATGACAGAGTTTAAGGAAAATCATCACATGGTCCCAGTCTAGCATTGTCAACAGAACTATCTATGGTAATGACAATGTTCTATCTCCGTAATGTCCAACGCAGTAGCCACTAGCCATATGTGACTATTGAGCCCTTGAAATATGGACAGTGCAACTAAGGTAATGAATTTAAATTAATTTAGGCCGTATGTTGTGGCTCACACCTGTAATCCCAGCACTTTGTGAGGCAGGGGCAGGTGGATCACTTGAAGTCAGAAGTTTGAGACCCACCTGGCTAACATGGTGAAACCCCAACTCTACTAAAAATTCAAAAATAGCCAGCTGTGGTGGCACATGCCTGTAATCTCAGCTACTTGGGAAGCTGAAGCAGGAGAATAGCTTGAACTGAGAGGCAGAGGTTGCAGTAAGCTGAGATCGCACAACACTGCCCTTCAGCCTGGGCAACAGAGTGAGACTCTGTCTCAAAAATTAATTAATTAATTAATAAAAATTTCAATAGTCACAAGTTGCCAGTGGCTACCATAATGGACAGTGCAATACAGACAGAGCTCTAAAAATCCTCATGTGGTAAACATGGATGTAGAGGTGTGGGAAGTCTGTTAAGATGCATGGATAAATCCTGATAACTTAGTAAATGAATAAAAGAAGGTTTTGTAATTGTGTGCACAATACTGCCCTAAATGTAGTGAAAAAATTAAAAATTGCATAAATATACACCCAAGAAAAAAATAACGAATATATCATATGTTAATGCCATTCTTAGTGGTACAATTATTTTAAAAAATTTATCTTCTTCTTTTTGCTTATCTGTGTTTTCCAAAATGTCTTCAATAAACAGATATTGATTTTGCAATTAAGCAAAAGCTTTTATTTTGAAAGCAAAGTCAGAGAGTGGCTCATGAAGGGGGAAGAAATATTTTCTTTCGGTAAAGCCCTATTTAAATAAGTTTGCTTGCAAATATTTTTGTCTGTGACTCATAATAAGAGGTAAATACATTTTTACGTTATGTACCAGCATGCATACAAATATATAACTACCCTTATGTAGTGGAAACAAGATTCATGAAACAACTCTTATTATGTTTGATGCACACTGATATTTTCTATTCTATTTTTCTTCCACATCATTAAAAGAAAAATTATGGTCACAAACCAATACATTGTTATCATTGACTGCTAATGGATAATGACTCTCAGTTTGAAAATTATGGTTACAGTGAATAGTGAATAGTGATATAGTAACATGTTCATATTTCAATAAAAATATAGGTATTATAGGTAAACACCTGGACATGGGCAATGTAAAAAAAGATGTTAAAAACAGTTTTAAAGAAACCTCTTCTAGGCTGGGCGTGGTGGCTCCTGCCTGCTAGCATTTTGGAAGGCTGAGGCGGGCAGATCATTTGAAGTTAGGAGTTGGAGATCAGCCTAGCCAACATGGTGAAAACCTGTCTCTATGAAAAATACCAAAAATAAAAAAATAAAAAAAAAAACCCATTAGCCCAGCGTGGTGGCATGCGCCTGTAGTCCTAGCTACTCAGGTAGAAATAGACACTTTCTCTTTGCCCCGGTGTTACAGGCATGGCAGGAGCAACTGTGTCTGTGGTGCTCGCAGGTCCAGGACAGCATCTGCAGGGCAACAAATATTCAAAAAATTTTTAAAGTGCTGCCTATGTCCAGTTGAACATTGTGCTGTTTCTTTATTCTTTGAATCAACAGTTTCACTTCTCCCACCTGTCAATTTCACCATTAAAGTTACTGGTTTGGCTCAAGTTCTTTTACGTTGGGAACCAAATCCTGATCAAGAGCAAAGGAATGTTAATCTAGAATATCAAGTGAAAATAAACGCTCCAAAAGAAGATGATGTAAGTGTTTATTCTAATGGATATCCTTATTGAGAATAAATATGCGTTTTGACTGCATTTTCTTTATCAAATGAAATTTTATATTAAAAAACAAAAGTACTGACAGGCTCTTTGTTATGTTACCAGTAGACCAGTGTCTCTCTAAGAATGCCTGTGAGCTAGTGCTGGGTGTATTGTTCAGCGTTAAACAGCATCGCAGAATATTTTAACTTTCGGATGATTCTTTCCCTTAACGAAGAATGTTTAGTAACTTTTTAGGCACAATGGATTGGATACTGGTTTTCTGTTTCCCCTAAAATCACCAACCCAACAGAACAGGAGATAGTAGCCTAGCAAAACAAGAAGACAGCAGACAGAATGGAGAGTCAGGGAAACCAAGTTCGAATCCCAGTTCATCCACTTCCTACCTTTGCAACCTGGGACAAGTCATTTAGCTTCTCAGAGCCTCAATTTTACCTCAGGGCTACATTCAGGCATCTGCTACATATTAGGTGTGTAATAAAGTCAAACAAAGGGAGAAATGATTCATATTAACCATTTTTCAGTCAATATGGAATTCTAGATAATTTTCTGTCAAACATTGACCTCTGGGGAGATGGTGGTCAAAGGGAACTTCAGTTTAACTGTAATATTTAGTTTGTTTTTACAAGAATAATGTGTTCATGTGTCATTGAGAAGTTACTATGTTGTTATTACAATAGTTTTGTTTTGACTTTTTTCCTAGCAAAACTATTTCATTGCGTCTTACTCGTCATTTAAAAAGTAGAAGAAAATGCATATTTGATTAAAATAGCTCTCTTAAGGCTAGTTCTCTTTTATGCATCAAGACTTGTGGGTTTTATTTTTAGTATGAAACCAGAATCACTGAAAGCAAATGCGTAACCATCCTCCACAAAGGATTTTCAGCAAGTGTGCGGACCATCCTGCAGAACGACCACTCACTCCTGGCCAGCAGCTGGGCTTCTGCTGAACTTCATGCCCCACCAGGTAAAGCAGGCCTCCAAAAGTCCAGTTTGTATGTTTTGGACTTTGCAAATATGGAAAAGCAGAAAAATTAACACTAACTCACTTTCCTTTAGTCAGTCACCTGTTCTTGTCAAGTACTCTCCCATATCAACAACATCCTAACTAAGGCTGCTGCCACTTCTTATCATAACCAACTGAATTCCATCTGGCACATTCTTGCAGAAATATCCACCGTCTGTGAATTGACCTCCAGTGGAAAGTTGGTGTTTCTGATACTTAGAATCAGTAATACTTCTGATCACACATTTAAGTGCACACACACAATAGGGGAGAGAAAAGAGGAGAAGCAGGCTACCAAGTCCTGGGGCATATGGGTGCACCCAATAACAATTGCCTTGGTCAGTTGAGCTCACACAATAGGGGAGAGAAAAGAGGAGAAGCAGGCTACCAAGTCCTGGGGCATATGGGTGCACCCAATAACAATTGCCTTGGTCAGTTGAGCTCACAGGTAATTTTTGAACAATTATCCTGTCATATGGCCAGCTGGAAAGACCATGCCTTCTGAATTGTGTTGGTAACTTAAAACAGAATCATAAAGATCTTCTCATTTACTTTTTTTTTTTTTTTTTTAGATAGAGTCTCCCTCTGTTGCCCAGGCTGAAGTGCAGCAGTGTATTCTCGACTCACTGCAACCTCTGCCTCCTGGGTTCAAACTGTTCTCATGTCACAGCCTTCCGAGTAGCTGGGATTATAGGCGTGCGCCTCCATGCTGGACTAATTTTTGTACTATTATTATTATTATTGAGATGGGGTTTTACCATGTTGACCAGGCTGGTCTCGATCTTCTGGCCTCAAGCCATCCACCTGCCTCAGCCTTCCAAAGTGCTGGGATTACAGACATGAGCTGCCATGTCTAGCCCCATTTACTTGTTATAACTTGTCTAGACCACATACCAGCCAATTTGCGTGGGCTTGATCCCAAGTACAGAGACTAATCCAAGGCAGATACAGGATCACAGAGATGGGTTATTGTATGTGGCTTACATCAAACCACTATTTCCCCTTTCTATAATGAAAAACTGGATTTTACCTATAAGGCACTTTACAGCTTACATTTCTACAATTCTAATTATCCTCTGAGCACTCTAATATAGGATGACACTAATAAAAATTATTTCTGTTTTGAACCAAGTGGAATTCACATAAAATGATTCCTTGGATGAGAACTATAAGACAAAGAGTCTCTATAGATCTCTAAACTGTACTTGGGCATGGACTTTCTGGTCATTTGGTGCATGGACAAATATATATTAGGTTGGTGCAAAAGTAATGACCAAAATCACAATTACTTTTGCATCAACCTAATATATGAATATATACATGAACTGAATAAGTCAATTTGCTTCGAGATATTTCTTCTTTTTATCTGTGCAAAAGCAAAAGTACAGATATATCTTTTATCTGTGCAAAAGCACAGATATAAAGAAGAAATCCATCTTTAACTTCTCTACAGGTAATAAGAGGCTGTCTCTCATCATCTTCTCCCTCTGCTTCTTGAAAGACACTGGCTGACAGTGATAAAAATGATCTACAGCTGACTTAAGCTACGACCAAAAGACTCCCTTCTATCTCTCAAGGCTCCCACTTGGATGTGGTCCTTTCTGGTCTGGGTGCAAGAGCTTGTTTCCTTCTCTGAGCAACCACCAACAAGACCAGTGTTTCCCACAGTGTATTTTAAAGACCAACAGTTAATACAGCAATGAGAGGTTGAAATGAAAACAAGCCTTTCTAGTCACATAATTTGAGAAAGACTTAATGAAGCGAACATAAATAAGTTTGCATTTAAAATCTTGGCTAGGTGCGGTGGCTCACACTTGTAATCCCAGCACTTTGGGAGGCCGAGGTAGGTGGATGGCTTGAGGCCAAGAGATCGAGACCAGCCTGGCCAACGTGGTGAAACCCAGTCTCTACTAAAAATACAAAAATTAGCTGAGTGTGGTGGCACGTGCCTGTAATCCCAAGCACTCGGGAGGCTGAGGCAGGAGAACTGCTTGAACCCGGGAGGGGGAGGTTGCAGTGAGCTGAGATCATGCCACTGCACTGTAGCCTGGGCAACAGAATGACTCTGTTTCCAAGTAATAATAATAATAATAAAATAAAATCTGAGTGAGCTGAGATCTGGCCACTGCACTCCAGCCCGGGCAAGAGAGCGAGACTCCGTCTCAGAAAAAAAAAAAAAAATCTGAAGGTTTTCTTTTGGTTTTTTGAGACAGGGTCTCACTCTGTTGCCCAGGCTGGAGAGTGTAGTGGCATGATCTTGGTTCATTGCAGCCTCGACCTCCCCAGCTCAAGTGATCCTCCCACCTCAACCTCCCAAGTAGCTGGAACTACAGGCACATGCCACCACACCTGGCTAATTTTTGTATGTTTTGTAGAGTTGGGGTTTCGCCATGTTACCCAGGCTTGTTTCAAACTTCTGAGCTCAAGCAATCTGCCCGCCTCAGCCTCCCAAAGTGCTGGGACTACAGGTGCATGCCACCACGCCTGGCTAATTTTTATATTTTTTGTAAAGACGAGGTTTCACCATGTTGCCTGGGCTGGTCTCAAACTCCTGGGCTCAAGAGATATCCACCAGCCTTGGCTTCCCAGAGTGCTAGGATTACAGGCATGAGCACCATGCCTGGCCAATTCAAGGTTTTCTTAAAGTCCTAGTATATTAAAGAGGACTTTAACATGCTAATGTGCATCAAGTCTGCAAAGTAGTGGTATTATCTTGCAGTGTTGTCAAAACTCATTTCTTCTGAGCAGCAACCTATGTAATTCATGAAGCATTTGGATACAACCTAATGAATCACACAATTCTAGAATGGAAAGGGATACTCAAGACCTTCCTATACCAACCCTCTCCTTTACAGTTGAAAATACAGAGCCCAGAAAAGTGGAGGTCAATGTCTCACAGCTAGTTATTAACAAATGTGGCATTAGAGCACCAAAGTTGCTGGACATCAACCTCTAAACGACAATATATTGTACTTCTCTTGAACTTTGTCACATTTATTGCACAAACATCACCCCCAAGCCCCAAATAAAATAGCTGGGAAGCTGTTTAATATCAGAAATGGGGATTTTATAATTCTAATTCCATATCTCCAGTAAGTTGGCCTTTTGTAGTTAGTAGGTTTCTAGAAATATGTGATGATGGCTGGGCATGGTGGCTCATGCCTGTAATTTCAGCATTTTAGGAGGCTGAGGCGGGTAGATCACTTGAGGTCAGGAGTTCAAGACCAGCCTGGCCAACATGGTGAAACCCCATCTCTACCAAAAATACAAAAATTAGCCAAGTGTGATGGTGCACACCTGTCATTCCAGCTACTTGGGAGGCTGAGGCATCAGAATCGCTCCAACCCAGGAGGCAGAGGTTGCAGTGAGCCAAGATCGCACCACTGCACTGCAGCCTGGGTGACAGAGTGAGGCTCTGTCTCAAGGGGAAAAAAATGTGAAGATGATTATTTTTTGGTGGTGAATAAGATGTTTACATCATGATAGTTCCAAAAGAAGCATGAAATTCAGAGTTTGCCATGGCAATGTTTTGTTCTTTTTATTTTTGACTACCTAGGGTCTCCCGGAACCTCGGTTGTGAATTTAACTTGCACCACAAACACTACAGCAGATAATTATTCACATTTAAGGCCATACCAAGTTTCCCTTCACTGCACCTGGCTTGTTGGCACAGATGCCCCTGAGGACACGCAGTATTTTCTCTACTATAGGTTAGTACTGTACCTATTTTTACTTAGGCAAATGGTTGTTTCCTGCAACCTCATAAAACTCATGAGTGTTCCAATTTAGGTATGGCTCTTGGACTGAAGAATGCCAAGAATATAGCAAAGACTCAACGGGGAGAAATATCGCATGCTGGTTTCCCAGGACTTTTATCCACAGCAGAGGGCGTGACTGGCTTGCGGTGCTTGTTAACGGCTCCAGCAAGCACTCTGCCATCAAGCCCTTTGATCAGCTGTTTGCCCTTCATGCCATTGGTAAGATCGACTTAACCCAAAGCTGAAATAACTGAATCTCAGAACCTCAGCACTGGAGAAGATCACCTAGTTCTACTACTTTTCTGATGCTAAGTAAGCATCAGGCCCACGTTTGAAAACCACTGGGGCCGGGTTCTCCAGCCCAACGCCACCAATGATTTTTGCTGGATAGCTGTGTTATGGAGGGCTGTCCTGGGCATTGTAGGATATTGAGCAGCAGAGGGGCCTCTACACACTAGATGCCAGCAGTATGCCCCTCTGCCCCTGAGCTGTGATTTTTTAAAAAGTCTCAGACTTTGCCAAATGCCCCTCAGGGGGTAAAATTTCCCCCAGTTGAGAATCACTGCACCAGGAAAAGTGAACTAGCTGCTTAAAAGAGACCATTTAATCTTTCATGAGTTCTGACAGGTTTTGTGAAATTTCTGCCCCTGGGTCCTGTGATGGACTAGTGCCACCCCAGCCGGTTTGAGGCCTTTCCCTAACAAATGGCCTCTCTTAGCTGTTCACAGGCAGCAGGTTTCCCATCCAGAAACCCTTCTTCTCCAGGCTAATATCTCTCTCTCTGCATTTCTCACTGTTCTGGCCCATCTCCTGGATGTTTTGCAGCTCGAATATCTCTCAGTGTGCAATTCTCAGCTCTAAAAATTATATTCATGGTTTCATCTGCTCAGTTCTCAATAGAGAAGACACTCTCCCTCATCCCAGATAGTTCTATTCGTGAAACTCACCAGGCGCTCTCACATGGCATACTGAGTTACGGAGATTCCAGATTTCAATGGTGGGTGGTTATTATGGGCTGTGGGGCCAGACTGCCTGGATTTGGATCCTGGCTCCACCGCTGACTGAGTGACCTTGGACAAGCTGACCATTCCTTTGTGCCTAATCTTCTTATCTGAAACAATGGAGAGGAATCAATACTTCCTGTGCGGTTTTCATGAGAATTGTGTTACTAATGATAAAGTGCTTAGAACAGTGCCTGGCATAAAGGTTTAATAAATACACTACAATATTATTTAGAGAGTATGATTTGGCTGTGACATATCTATTTTCCAATGGAATATAACTTTGTGTCAAGAATCATAGCCCTTACTAAAGAGGTTATGCAATTCTCTCAGTAGTATATTTCTTAGGTGAACTAAAAATGTCACTTTCCTGAAAATAGGCAATAAAAGATGCTGAGGAAGACCTAGAAACAATGATATTAATATGAAAATGGATATAATCTAGTACAGACCACAGGAATTCATTTTCTTTTATGATTTTCATTTTATTGAGGCTAATTCCTAGGATTACTAAAATAAATAAGTACTTTCTTGGTTAAGAATTTTCTCCTTAGGGAACAGGAGGCTCTGAAGCCAGTCGACCCCACTCTTAGCTTGTCCCTATTAATTGTGAGATCTAAGTCACATTACCTAAGACAAGGACACTCATTAAGAATTAATTTTCCCCTCACCTCACTGGACCATAAGACAATCAAGTGAGATCTCAGGGGAAAGGACATTAGAGTCCTAAGTGAAGACCAATCCATTCTTCTTCTTTTTTTTTTTTTGAGACAGAGTCTCACTCTGTCCCCTAGGCTGGAGTGCAGTGGCATGATATCGGCTCACTACAATCTCCGCCTCCCGGACTCACGCCATTTTCCTGCCTCAGCCTCCCGAGTAGCTGGGACTGCAGGTGCCTGCCACCACGCCCAGCTAGTTTTTTGTATTTTTAGTAGAGTCAGGGTTTCACCGTGTTAGCCAGGATGGTTTCGATCTCCCGACCTCGTAATCCGCCTGCCTCAGCCTCCCAAAGTGCTGGGATTACAGGTGTGAGACACCAAGCCCGGCCCTAATCCATTCTTTTTTGATGCAAAAGACAACTGAAGCTTCCTGCTCCATCCCCCAAACAAACAAAAAACAAAAGATGCAGTAAACAAAATGAAATTAAAATTGAAAACTGAATCTCAGAAAGGGGAAGTGATTTGCTCAGGGCCACATACCTACTGGGAAGAGGCAAGGCTTGGTGGAAGGTCCAGGGAAACGTTCTCTCAGTGGTCAGGTTTATTCTGGGCCTGGTACAACTTGAGTAGTAAAGGGAGGTGGTGGGTGAGTCTTGCAATGAGCTGAGTGGGGAAGAGATTCAAGCATTTGACTCCATTTGGAGTAGTAATCCTTGTAGTTTCCAGAAAGGGTCTCTTCTTCTTCAGCACTATTAGACAAGAGTATTATGGGAGGCCACTGGCTTCCTGTGGCTTGGAGATCAGTTGATTAAGACCTGATGGTAAATATTTGAAAAAAGCATATCTTAGAAATGCCTTGAGAAGTGTGGGTGGATTGGAGTTATCAGCTCTGATCACTGATTCTAAAAAAAAAAAATCACTGATCTTTCATTCCCTTAGATCAAATAAATCCGCCACTGAATGTCACAGCAGAGATTGAAGGAACTCGTCTCTCTATCCAATGGGAGAAACCAGTGTCTGCCTTTCCAATCCATTGCTTTGATTATGAAGTAAAAATACACAATGCAAGGAACGGATATTTGCAGGTAATTACTCAGATCATTCCAATATTTGATGACAGACATTTATTTTAGAAACATTTAAAAAATTATCTTCAGTGACTGCAACCAAGTTACAGCTTGGTACTAACAAGGTCAAAGTTAACTTACATCTACCCAGGTATTATAGGTATAAACCAAATCTTACTGGCCTTTTGTTTTGAAAGAACATACTTTTGGTTGAAACTAATACAAAGGATTAGAAACAGACTCATTGGTACTAGTGTTGGTTAAAATCTAAAATGATAGATGGGTGCAGTGACTCATGCCTGTAATCCTAGCACTTTGGGAGGCCACTGTGGGTGGATCACCTGAGATGAGGAGTTCAAGACCAGCCTGACCAACATGGTGAAACCCCATCTCTACTAAAAAATAAAAAAAAAACTAGCCGGGCGAGGTGGTGGGCGCCTGTAGTCCCAGCTACTCGGGAGGCTGAGGCAGGAGAATGGCGTAAACCTGGGAGGCGGAGCTTGCAGTGAGCTGACATCTGGCCACTGCACTCCAGCCTGGGCGACAGAGCGAGACTCTGTCTCAAAAAACAAAACAAAACAAAACAAACAAACAAAAAACCCCCACAAAAATTAGCCAACATGATGGCGCATGCCTATAATCCCAGCTACTTGGGGGTGGGGGCTGAGGCAGGAGAATCGCTTCAACCAGGGAGGCGGAGGTTACAGTAAGCCGAGATTGTGCCACTGCTCCAACCTGGGGGACAGAGCGATACTTCATCTCAAAAAAAAAAAAAAAAAAAAAAAAAAAAAAAAATCTAAAGTGATGCAGCTACTGTAAAAACGGTATGATGAATTCTCAAACAATTAGAAATAGAATTCCCATATGATCCAACAATTCCATTTCTGGTTATATATACAAAAGAATTGAAAACAAGGATTCAAAGAGATGTTTGTACACCCATGTCCATAGCAGCATTATTCACAACAGCCAAAAGCTGGAAGCAACCCATGTGCCCATTAAATGAATGGATGAGCAAAATGCAGCATATACATACAATAGGATATTATCCAGCATTAAAAGAAAGGAAATTCTGACACATGCTGCATCACGGAGGAACCTTGAGGATATTATGCTAAGCAAAATAAGTCAGTCACAAAAGGACAAATACTGTCTGATTCTACTTTCGGAGGTTAAATTGTAAAATTCTTAGAAACAGAGTAGGATGGTGGTTACCAGGAATTGGTTGGAGGGCAGATGGAGAGCTATTGTTTAATGGATACAGAGTTTCACTTTTGCAAGATTAAAAGACTGTTGAACATTGGTGACACGACAATATGAAAGTATTTAATATCGCAAAGCTGTACACTTAAAAGGGATTAAGATGGTAAATTTCATTATATGTATTTTACCACAATTTAAAAAAACTCATTAGTACTAATAGACAAAAATTTCAAAGGGAAAGGAACTGAGAAGAAAGTCAATCAACATTTCTTGAGCATCAATTATGTGTCAAACTTTATTATGTGTATATTCCACCCTCACAATAATTCTATGATGTAATTATCATTCCCATTTTATAGGAAAGTGAGGCAAAAGAGATGAAGTAACTCTCCCACAGTCACAAAGCTAGGAAAAAAAACAGGATTCCAACTCATGTCTTATAGAGAGTAGACAAAGCCAATTCCATTAGATTCAACAAATATTTACAAATTGGCTTCTTTGTGAGAAATAAGACTGTTTCTGCCATGGAGTGACCCAATCTTGTGACATATTTGCCCAGCCTTGGGGTTGCTCTCCCACAGGAAAAGCCAGTGCAGCTAGAGATGGGGGTGTGGGCACAGAGTCTGCTATGCAGAGAGGAATTGAACGGAATCTGCAAGGATGAAGAGAAACTGGTCTGGTGAGAAAACATGAGAAGGACTTTCTTAGCCAGAGCTTCCCAAAATACTTACACTGAAGGGCTGTGAGTGCGTGTGTTTTTATAATATCTAATCTACCATCGATTGGTGCTTTTGTCAAATACATAAAAATGATTTGCTAGCAAAAATTAAATATAGCCAAAGACATGTAAAGTATCAGTTCACTGATCATGTGTTTGGATGTCATGGCGATGTGAAATTGCTACCAAAACTTCCAAATTGTAGTCATAATTTTATCTGTATTTAGCCCATCACAGGCCAGTAATAAATAGTTCCTGACCTGCACCAGTCTAGGAAAAGGAGTAACTTTATGCTTGAGAGAGTGTGGTTCTTTCAGTCAAGTGGCAAGTAATTCAGTCTGCCTGGATGCCTGGATATAAGACCAACACTGAACTCATGACTCTGTATCTGACACTGTGACTTCTCCCAGAGTGGCTCTATAAGATTTTTTTTTAAAATAAAGAAATGGCTTCTGTGTTAAAAACCATGACTACGGGCAATGGATGCCACTGAAGAATTTCACACAAGAGAGAAATATGTCCACATTTGCAGAGTAGAAGAAGAATTTTGGTAGCAGCGTGAAAACCGGATGTGAGTGGGGAGGGGCCACATGGACATATGGATATCAGTTAGTGGCTACTGCAACGGTCCAAGCAAAAGATAATAAGAGCTAAAATAGGCAATGGACACAGGGCTGGAGTAAAAAAGGGAGAAACACCTCCAGGGGGTATTCAAGATACAGGTGTCAGGAACACATCTCTGGCACAGGGGACTAGCTGGATGGTGGCGACCGTGATCAGCAGAAAGAAAAAGAAGGGCTCATTCATGAGAAAACTGCTTCAACACGAGACAATCTAGTGTTTGTGTGATATTATTTAGTAATGTGACCATAGATTATGGAGGGACAAGGTGAGGGAATAATGCATCCTGGCAGAGGCCACTCCAGTCTTTCAGTCTGGAAACGTCTGCTGGGCCTGGATAGGATCACCTGGATCTTGACTGTTGACCATTTCATATATTTGGGTTACAAGATAGCGTTTGCCTGAAGGGTGACTGCCAACACAGCAACACTGAAGTGCCTAGTGTAAACGAATTGATATGTGCCCTGTTGATTTTAAATGGCTTGCTGAACAGTGAGTCACATGACCTATATAGGACCTCCCATTCTGATAATTGGCAGAACTAAATTAGGTGTTTAGAGATTCTTATAATGCTATTTTTCCCCACTTAGATAGAAAAAATGATGACCAATGCATTCATCTCAATAATTGATGATCTTTCTAAGTATGGTGTTCAAGTGAGAGCAGCAGTGAGCTCCATGTGCAGAGAGGCGGGGCTCTGGAGTGAGTGGAGCCAACCTATTTATGTGGGTAAGTAGCTTATGTTTATTTTACATTGGCAGCCTTCCTTGTGATCAAAGAAGGTAATCCCAGAAGTGTACACTTTCATTTGTGGGTCTTAAAATGGTTTCATATCTCTATTGTGATTCATTTTCTATTGGTCTACTGCCTTTCCAATCAGGAAATGAAGCCAAGTGAAGTTTAAGTGTCCAACCTTGTCATTAGCACCAACCCTCCTAGACCCGGTGCCTATTTTTTTTTTTTTTTCCCAAATCTTGTTTCCAGTTTTATCCATGTTTTAAATTAAACTTTTTATTTTGAAATACTTAGACTCACATGCTGTGGGAAGAAATAATAGAGATCCTGTGTCTCTTTCATCCAGTTTTCCTCAAGGGTAACATCTTATAGAACTATAGTACAATAGTGGAATAGCATATTGGTGTTGGTAATCCAGATCTTACTGATTTCATCAATTTTATATGTCCTCATTTGTTTGTTTCTTTTTGGACAGAGTCTTGCTCTGTCACCCAGGTGGGAGTGCAGTGGCGCAATCTCAGCTCACTGCTACCTCTGCCTCCTGGGTTCAAGTGATTCTCCTGTCTCAGCCTCCCGTGTAGCTGGGACTACAGGCACATGCCATCACACTTGGCTAATTTTCGTATTTTTAGTAGACACAGAGTTTCACCACGTTGGTCAGGCTGGTCTTGAACTCCTGACTTCAGGTGATCCAGTGGCCTCAGCCTCCCAAAGTGCTGGGATTACAGGCATGAGCCACTGTGCCCAGCCATATGTCCTCATTTGTATGTGTGTGTTTGGTTCTATGCAATTTTAGCACATGTTTGAATTCATGTACCCATCACCACAGTCAAATACAGAGCAGTTTCATCATCACCTGTTACCCTTTTATAAACACACCCATCTCTCTCTCCTCTCTTCTATCCCTGAACCCTGGCAACGACTAGTCTGTTCTCCATCTCTGTAATTTTCCCGTATCTAATTTTGACTTTATACTTTTTTTAAAAAAAGAAGATTACAAAATTGAATAATCTACAGGGGCCCACAAAATCTGGATCTGTCCCTGAGCCTTCAGCCTAACAGATATAGAGTATCAAAAGGTCCATGCATCACCGGGCTCCTGTGTTAGCTCTGCAACTGTTTATGTTAGGACCAAATGGACTAGTTTGCTTGGCTAGTAAGATGGGCACCTTCTCTGTCAGTGAGATCCGTGAAGGATAATATATCCAATGGCAGCTATGGATGAAGGGGCACATTTCCAGTCTTACCCTGACACAGATGTCAATTCCACACCCAGGACATGTGGACTTGCACCTTGAAGACAGAAAATTCATACCCTGTGTTAGCCGGGTGCGATGGCTCACACCTGTAATCCCAGCACTTTGGGAGGCCGAGGTGGGCAGATCACGAGGTCAGAAGATTGAGACCATCCTCAGTAATACTGTGACACCCCGTCTCTACTAAAAAAAAAAAATTAGCCGGGCGTGGTGGTGGGCGCGGTGGCAGGCGCCTGTAGTCCCAGAAATTCAGGAGGCTGAGGCAGGAGAATGGTGTGAACCCAGGAGGCGGAGCTTGCAGTGAGCCCATCATGCCACTGTACTCCAGCCTGGGCGACGGAGCGAGACTCCATCTCAAAAAAAAAAAAAGAAAGAAAAGAAAAGAAAATTCATACTCTGGCTATTACTCGGGTGTTTCCGGCAAGTCAGCATAGGCATTGTATGAGAGAAGGAAACAGTTAAAAAGCAACCAGTGTGTCTCATGTGTATGATAAACCATGCAGCCTGGGGAGGCACACACATGTCATCAACTGTTGCACTAGGTCTATAAGAGCATGAGATGGTGGGAAGAAGACTGGAGCCTTACATAGAAAGCCCAGGTTTAACATTCAGCCTTGACAAGGATTGATTGTGTATCGCCAGACAAATCATTTCTCTCTGTTTGCTAGGGTTCTCAAGATAAAGGAGATAACATCCAGCTTTCCTGCCCCACAGGGTATCTGAAATAAAAACAACTGCAGGGATAGCAGATTACATGTGTTTTTTAATATTTATTTATTTATTTATTTATTTATTTATTTATTGCCAAGCACTATGGTAAATACATTATCTTAGTCCTATCAAAAAACTTGTTTGGAAAGTTTAGATAATTGGCTTAACTCTGTTCTGCATGGCCAACAAGTGGCAGGGATGGGGCTCTGACCCCAGATTAACTGACTTGATCTCACCTGATCTCTGGACACTCTGGCATGGTGGGACAGGATTCTGCAAGCTTTAAAGTGCTGGGTAGATTAAAGTCTTATTTAAGAGATCTAGGGAATGGGTGTGGTGTCTCACGCCTGTAATCCCAGCACTTTGGGAGGCCGAGAAGGGCGGATCATGAGGTCAGGAGATCGACACCATCCTGGCTAACATGGTGAAACCCTGTCTCTACTAAAAATACAAAAAATTAGCTGGGCGTGGTGGTGCGCACCTGTAATCCCAGCTACTCGGGAGGCAGGAGAATCACTTGAACCCAGGAGGTGGAGGCTGCAGTGAGCCAAGATCACGCCACTGCACTCCAGCCTGGGCAACAGAGCAAGACTCTCCATATCAAACAAAACAAAACAAAACAAAAAAAAAAAAAGAGAAAAAGATCTTGGTAGCCAACCTTTGTGATTATGGGTGATCAAGCGTGTGGATGCTATCTCTCATGAATCCTATGAGGTATTCATTAACCATTGGAAGAGTATACATGGGAGAGATTTCGTTCAGGCACATGCCAAAATGTTCTACTATTTAATTCATTTGCTTAAGCTATGGGGTGGGTCTTCAGGAAAGTCTTGGGCAGTGACCCATTAGCCCATGTGGAAATGACTCTGATCTGACACATAGAAGATAGGTTTCCATTGAAGACTGGGAAAGATAAGGAAAGGCCTAATAAATGGAGAACTGTTCTGAATCTGCCAGGGGGCTGGTCATGCTAAGTTAGCGAGTTCCCAAAGGAGAATAGCGTCCCCTAAAGTTGTGCAACACACAACCAGCTCAGCCTTAGAGGAGTAGCCGTTGCATCAATCAGAGAGACTTACAGGAGCATCATGAGCCTTCCTGGGGAGAGGGAACTGAAAGGACACTAAAAGGAAGTGAGAATGGGCCAAACTCACCTACTTCACAATTCTGTTGAGACCAATCTTCCCCTCCCTCCCCTCCTCCCTAGGTTGACACCCTCACCTAACTAACCAGCACACACAGGACTTTCCTCAACATGGCTCCATTTGCACAGAGAAAATTCACTCTGTTCCCCAGGAGGGAAACAAATATGAGAAGCATTCATCAGTTTCAGGGAATTTTTAACAAGGTCATTAATTTTGTCAAATGCCTAAGGTGGAAGTTTAATTTTTGTTACTTGAATTCAATAGACTTCTTTTTAAAAATGCTTTCTGTGACTCCCCAGGGGCACAAAACTCACTGGCTCAAAACTATTGCTATTTCTAAGTGTCTTCCCAACACCTCTCTCTATATATATTCAATTTGGGAGATTTTTAAATGCTGTCTAAGGAAACTTAAACCAAGATGATGGGCACCAAGGTCAGAACCCTGGATAAGAAGTGAGTTATGCTTTCTGAGTCTTTGACTTTTGAAGTTATAGTCACTGTTGCCTGCTGAGAATTTAGAACGTACAGGGTGAAATAGAAGCACTAGACATTCAGGACATCTAGGTTTTTAGCCACGGCTCTGCCAACGTCTAGCTCTATGATATAAGCTAGAGATGACACGAGATAATATTTTGTGAGCAAAGTAATGAGAGACTGCTTAGAGTGCAGCATTGAGGATTCTGAGGCTAAATTTAGATTGTCAGAAGGAATCGTGATCTCCTGCCACCACCGCAGGGGACAGAGTGGTGACCAGCGTGACAGGGTTTTTCCACCCTGACCTGGTCGGTCTATACCTAACCTCTCTGGGCCTCAGCGTCCTCACCAGTAAAATATAAGTGCTGCACTACAAACCTGCTTCCATCTCTGCCATTCACGTTCACCTTCTCTGTACCACCCCACTGCAAAAGTACTGAGAGTGAAATTGTGATCCATAATGAACACTTATTTTAAGCTTGTTTTTAATTTATTATTCACTCTCCACTTTAGAGCTCTCTCACCATTATTATTTCCTAAATAATACCTTCCTAGTTTGAATCTGGACTCATTATCGTTTCCCCCCAGGTGTACCTCGTTGCCATTATCTATAGCAAATCCCATTTCATTTACTGCCACCCTTTTCATGAAGATGAGCTGATTAATATTACTACTCACCTTATAAATCCATCCTTTCTGGAATTTACTCCTCACTCAGTTTAGGATCATTAGTGAATTTAATCAATGTAGACTTTCCGTTTTCATCAAGATGATTAATAAACATAATAGGAAGTCCAAGCCCCTCTGGGACATTTTGCATGGCTCTTTTTTATCCCTTGAGGATGCAGCAATAATTATGCTCAGCTAGAAGTCTATCAGGCGATTTTGCTGCTACATTCATTTCCTTTGAACACGCTCTCTCCTCTTTTGCCTTATCTTAAAAATAGCACGCTGCAGCCCTTCCATTCCATTTTACGCCAAGACTCAACTCAAATATCACCCCTTTCTTAGACATTAATTCCCCCCCACCGTTATTTTAAAGTAAGAAAATGGAGGTCCTGAGATACTAAATGACTCAGCAGTTGCAAACAGCCAAGAAGTGGCTATTTATACGATTTTCTCAAATAGATGACATATGAGCCAATTAGTGAATTAGAATAGATTTGATTAACTAATTAACCCATTATAGCCCAAGGTTATTTCATTAAAAAAATGAGACACAGGGTAAGTTTTGATTGATGAGATAAGGGGAGCTGGGAGAGGAAGGGGGTGCTGTCCAGCTCCGTTGGTAAGGTCTCTGGCCAGCCAAGGGGCACAGGGGACAGCAGGGAGAGGGTATAATTAGCAAGTGAGTGCTCTTCGCTTGCTCTGAACAGTGCCTGATTGGCTCTCCTGTCCTAGAATTTCCAGAGCATGGAATTTTTTTAATTAAAAATAATTTTTTTATTTCAACAGCTTTAGGGGTGCAAGTGGTTTTTGGTTACATGGATGACTTGTATAGTGGTTAAGTCTGGGCTTTTATTGTACCCATCAGCTGAATAGTTTGTATCATACCCAATAGGTAATTTTTTATCCCTCATGCTCCTCCCACCTTCTCCCCTTCTGAGTCTCCAGTGTTCATTACACCACTCTGTATGCTTCTGTGTACCCAAAACTTAGCTCCCATTTATGAGTGAGAACATGTGGTATTTGGTTTTTCGTTCCTGAGTTACTTTCCTTAGGGTAATGGCCTCTAATTCAATCCAAGTTGCTGCAAAAGACATTATTGCATTCTTTTTGTACAACTGAGTAGTATTTCATGGTGTATATTTACCATGTTTTCTTTATCCACTCATCAGTTGATAGGTACTTAGGGGGATTCTGTATCTTTGCAATTGTGAATTGTGCTATGATAAACATGCACCTTAGGCGTCTTTTTGACATAGTGACTTCTCCTTTGGAAGATTTCTCAAAAACTGAATGAGACCTACAATTTGATTCAGAATGTTTTTTTTAAGAGATGAGGGGTCTCACTATGTTGCCCACGCTGGTCTCAAACTCCTGGGCTCAAGCAATCCTCCTGCCTTAGCCTCCTGAGTAGTTGGGCCTATAGGCACATGCCACTGAGCTGGGCGGGAATTTTTTTTTATGGAAGTAGCAGTTTCGCTTTATCAGTACTCGTTATCAACTGCCCTATGTCAGCTGGCTTCTCTGTCTTATCTTAAGAGCTAACTTCCCAATTTTCACATGTCTTTCTCCTTTTTAAACTTTCTTAACTTCCGATTCTTCTGTTCCTTTGTTATCTTTGCTGTCTCCTGTTTATCGAAACTTTTTGTTTCCTGACCCTGGTCTTCATGAAGCTGTGTGTTTTCTCAAGTCCATCACCTTCTCTTCTTTCCTCCATCCATGAAGCTCAAATGCCAAGTGTGAAACAAGGAATGATGAAAATAAATTTTCCCATGGTCATGTCCTTGCTTACGGAAAAAGAGAGTTATGTGGGTCTACCCTGCTCTTATTTCTGGCTGTGTCTTTGGTCAGGATCAGTAGTTCTGAGACCTGCTTCTTCTGTGACAGACCACAATCACTGCAATTGCCCTTCAAAGAAACGATGGGGTTTTGCTTTGACCTCACTGAAGGCAAAATTTGATGGCCAGGATCTATGCAATGATGCTACTGGGTTCCATTAAAAATGTATTTTTTTAAAGCTTTCTTTAGTCTTGAGATGTATGGCACCTACACCCAGGGGAGTTGAAGAAGACTCAGCACAGTTTTCAGATCACTCAGTCACGAGGTCACAGCAGACAGGAGCACCTGCTGCCCCCAGCAGCTCCTTAAACATAGAGATGTGTTGCTCATAGGAAATCTTGGCCTTTGCTTTCCTCTCAAGAGTTTGAGCTGGTGGGGTGGGTGTCTCAGAGTCCTGTGACACAGCCTAGAATCTGTTAGGACTTAATGAAAATGGGTTGAGATAGGGTATCAGGGTGGCCTATGGGAATATGGGCTGGAAGGAAGGCCACCCCAGAGAAACTCCTGTGCCTTTTCCTTTTGACTTGACGTTCATGGGCTGATGTATGAGGTGACTTCGTACCTTTGTCCTGGGCACCTGGAATCAAAAACTGGAGTCACCTTTGGGACCATCAAATACATCTTCATTTTCTAGTTTGCCTGCATTGTGCCAAGGTCCCGCAGCTCCAACCTGATTCCTTGGACTCTGACTCCTACCTGGAGCTCTGATCCCTTCTCTATGTCTCTCCTTATCCCATCCCTCTCCTTCAGCAACTTTTTCTTGTTAAATTCTCACACTATGGTGAAACAAGGAGAAAGATGAAAGGGAAATGTTGTAGAAGGGTCCACATGAGCTATCCCCAGGCCTTCCAAAATAATCTTGCAAAACTCTTGTGAGGTTTGAGATGGGAGCCTCTGGGTCTATACCGTAGCAAAAATTGCTTAAAAGGAACAAGAGTTGACCCAGTAACAACATGAAAGACCCACTTAGGCTGACTTAAGACTAACACAGCTTATTGTGGTTCTGGTTTTCCTGTGTAGACAGATGGCTTGGTCACACTGCTTCCTTTTGTCCAGCCTGGTTAGATCCCACCTGGCAGCCCCATTTGTTCCCACCAGTGGAGCAGGACTGCCTCACCCCAGTGGTCATCCCACTGGCCTGAAGGAGGGTTAACAGGGACCTTTCAGATTTCATCTCCAACTGCCAGGAGCAGGGAGTTCCCACAGCGCTTTCAGGCACAGCCACCTCTATTGGTGTCTGCACCACCCTTCTAGGTATACATTCTGCCTCATGGTGGGATGGCAGCTTGGGGGAGGGAGGGACTCTGTCAGGGGGCCAGCCCCTGTGCAGGACATATTCACCTACATCATCTTATTTATCATCACATACATGATTTCCTAATCACCCAGGTGAGAAAACAGATGCAGACAGGTGAAGGAACTGCTGGAAGCTACACAGATAGTAAGTGGGACACCTGGGTTTGGAACCCACCCAGAGGACTGGCTCCACACTTGGGTTCTTTTCGAGATGTTCCATGGCCCTGGTGGTTATTACTCCAGCCAGGGAAACTGAGGCTGGAGGATGGGCCAAGCTCAGCCAGAGGGGCTGGGGGCTGTGAAAGCAGGAAGCTCTGCCAGCTCTTGACCTTGTCAGTCTCCATCCAGACAAGCCATTGGGAATGAAGTTAGTTTCTTCAGGCCGTTCTTGTCTAAATGTTCCTGTCCAAGTTCTTCATAACATTATGAACCCTAAATCCTTGAAGGGCAGGAACTTCCATTTCTCTTCCTCAGTATCTGGAATATTTGGTGTGTGTTTATTTCTCCTGACCTGAGTTTATCACTCTGCATTTTGGGAATTCTGATAGCACTCCAATTTTGGCCTCGCTTTGATGAAAGGGAAATTATCTTGATGAATTTGTTGACACAATGCATTTCATCCTAATCGTAATTACAATAAGTAATATTTATTGAGCACCTATGTACCAGCACTGTGCTAAGCACTTCACATGTGTTAATTTATTCAGTCCGTCTCCCTGTTTTATAATGCAGGACATAGAAGCTGGAGAGGCTACCCTGCTGAAGGTCACTTTGGTAGCAAGTGGCAGAACTAGGGCTAAACCTCTGGGGGTTTTTTTGTTTTGTTTTGTTTTGTTTTTAATAAGATAGAGTCTCGCTCTGTCCCCCAGGCTGGAGTGCAGTCACACAATGATCCCGGCTCACTGCAGCCTCCACCTCCCATGGGGGTTCAAGCAATTCTCCTGCCTCAGCCACCAGAGTAGCTGGAATTACTCACACCACCAGGCCCGGCTAATTTTGTATCTTTAGTAGAGACAGGATTTCACCATGTTGGCCAGGCTGATCTTGAACTCCTGACTTCAAGTGATCCACCCACCTTGGCCTCCCAAAGTGCTGGGATTGCAGGCCTGAGCCACCACACTCAGTCTAGGACTAAACTTCTTTATCCCTTGTTGCTTACTTCTATGTGATGACCACATGCTCTGCAGCCAGCTTTCATCTGCTTTAGCAGGTTGATAAAACAGGCCCAGCAGCCCCTTACAGGGAAGAAAATTCTGGGTTGCTTGGGGGGCCCTAGAAGGTACATGGCCCTTGGTGCTTTGTGGGAAAGCCTGCAGAGAAGAAGACTGCCATGAGGAATTCCCCTCTCAACTTCATCAAGTCTAGTCCTACTGGGGGATAATGCAAACAAGCAGTAAACTTAACAAGCAGTAAAATTAACTGCAGTGAACCAACCAGTTAATCCTGAATGCACACACAAATACATGCATGCACACAAATACATGCATGATGCACACAAATACACACATGTACACAAATACACAGTCTCCATTTCCTCTCTCTATTCAGTTCATTCAAGCCCAGTTCCACCAGATGAAGATAGTGCAGGTTGTGTGTGTTTGATCTGGGTCCTTCACTACTCTACACATTTTGTTCACTGAAGCTGCATTTTGCTGTCCTCTTTTTATTTCTCTAAACCAGGTACCTCCCACAGTCCATTTGACAGCTGCCTCGAAAGCTCACTCACCCAAAAGGTCTGCTCCTGACTTGCTTGCACTGGGAGCCTGTGATCTGGTTTGGGGTGCTCATTCATGAATGATGCCACAGTCTCCCCTCCAACCAGAGGCAAGTCACAGGAAGCTAGTTAAACCCTGTATCATAGACTACCATATTGACATCCTCTCAATTATCCAACCCTGTTGGTGCCATTTGAACTTCTTTCAGCACCTGCTGGTTCTAAAAACACAGCAGGCCTGCTCCGTTGGAAGCATCCCATCAATTTACTAATTAGCTCTTTTCCCTGGAAACCTATTGTTGAGTCTGAAATCAGATTCAAAATCAATATGTAAGCACTGAAAGTTCATACTTACATGCACAATTTAAGGTGGAACAGGCTTCCAAATCAAATTTACCTCCTAAGAGCTATTAGTGTAAACCTCATAGATCATAGAATTCTAGAGCAAGAGAGACTGCAGCCCTAAAAGGGAAGTGGCTTGACAAAACTCCCAGAGGCAGAGCTGGGACTAGTTTGGGTGCAATACCTGGAGTCCTTCTGCCCTCTGTGTTGCCACTGTCTCAGCCCACCTGCACCCCATGTCCCACTCCATATACATTCTAGGGTCATAGAAGAATAGCAGACTATTGGCTTCTTTGCAAGGTCAAATGGTTAAGATGTCAAAAATAATGGAAACTGAGGTCCCCAGACACCAGAAACTGAATTTCCCAAATGGTCTAAGTTAGCGATGCCTAAAAAGCACCCAGGAATCAAATAGGGAGTCTGGAGAGCTTGTCCTCCTTACAAGGACAGGCTGTGTGACTTCTTCTTTCTGAAACCCATTTTTGCATAACCAAATGGCAGTGCCCATTGATTTCTTGAAAAGAAACATCTGTGACTTCCTTTTTAATGGCAAGAAAGGTATTCTCCTTGAGTCAGAGAAAAGAGCCAAATTACCTGGAAATACATTTTCTTTTTAAAATCTCCAAGGTTGGAGACCCCAGAATTCAAACTAAGACTACATTATGGGATCTCCCAACTTTTAAAGTATTGAAATTCTTAATCATTTTGACCCAAAGAATGTATGCTCTCAGTGGGATCTTCTCTCCTTGCTCTACTTTCAGCAAAACAGAGTAGGTGCTTACTTTAATTCACTAATCTACTGGGTGGTTTTTTTTTTTTTTTTTTGGCATAAATAAGTAACTGACCACAAGTAATCCACAAGTAATTTCTACTTGGCAATGAGTATGTGAAAGCTTCTTCTTGCACAAAATTTTCCTGCCAATTTATATTTTCTTCAAGGAAAAGCTGACCTTGATTGTGTTCTCAGGGGTTAGTTCTGTTTTCAACTGGCTATAGGTGAGTAGCCCTAATGCATTTGGGGCAACTGGAGAAGCCAGGCCAGGAGAAATGACTAATGTGCCAACTCCCTCCCGGCAGTGACCATGACTTTGCTTCTCACGTAGTACTTTGTATGCATCAATAACTTTTTTTCATTTAATGAAATAAAATCAGGGTTGCCTCTATATTTTTGCTAATTCAGTGAGAATCTTCGCTTATCAAAATGAGGGCTGAAGTGAATAACTCGAGAGTGGTTTAACTGAAAAGATTTTTGTAATCATGGTCAGAAGAAAACGGTACTGTTATCAGAACTTGCCATATCAGGCTAGGGGGTATTGCACAATTTAAGACCCAAACGTGACTGACAGTGTGACCCTGATAATTATTTACAACACTGCCCCTTCTTTCTGCAGGACCCATACTTTTTCTGTTGGTTTAACCTAGTTGTAAACAGGATAACATTTTTTCTGCTGATGTACCACTTGCTGAATTAGAATCCCGTGTCTCTGAACCTACAGTTTCTGAATGTGGTTATCGGGATACTTGCATAATGGTTACGAGCATGGAATAGTTTGAGAGATGGAGCCATGAAGCAGGCTGAATGCCTTATTCAGGAAATCAGACTGGGAGATAAAGTAAGACAGTATTTGATTTGCTGGTATTTGTTTGTCCCAGCTACTCTTCACATTACCTAAGAGAGAATGCAGTAAAAACGAAGTCTAACAGAGCACTCAGCTCCAATCCAGAGAACTGAATATTAATCCTGGAACCATCGAGTATCTGTAGGATTTAGGAAAATAAAAGCTTTGCCACTTTAAGGGTCCATTTTCCATTATTTAACAAAATGTGGCGAATGCTTTTTTGTAAAACAATAGACATAAGTATATTTCAAAATAAAACTTGAAAAAAAAATAACTATAGCCATAGGGCTAGGCACAGTTGGTCACGCTTGTAATCTCAGCAGTTTGGGAGGCCAAAGCAGGAGAATTGCCTGAGTCTAGGAGCTTGAGACCAGCCTGGGCAACATACTGAGGCCCCATCTCTACAAAAGATTTTAAAAATTAGGTAGGCACAGTGATGCGCGCCTGTAGTCCCAGCTACTTGGGAGGCTAAGGCGAGAGGATTGCTTGAACCCAGGAGTCAGGATCTGCAGGGAGCTATGATCATGCCACTGCACTCCAGCCTGGGTGACAGAGCAAGACTCTATCTCATATAAATAAATAAATAGTATAGTCATAGGTTTTTAATCAAGTGCTTCAGTCTCACCTAGAGTTTGGGGAATGTCAGGAGGAACGGTAGTTTGCAAAGCAGCCACCTTTAATTAGAGAAGCTGCCTGCACACTTAGCCTTATCAGGCAGCGGGGATGCAAACAATAGAACAGGGCTTCCCACAGTGAAGCACAGAGAGCTATAGGGATGATGCTCAGGAGAGTTCTCAAGGAAAAGCAATGCTTAGAATAAGTGAAGTGAAGTTCCTGTGTATTCAGTGTGCCCTCAGTTTTGCAGAGGGAGGGAGAGGAATGGGATTCCTGCATCAAGGCTAAGAGCATGGACTGTTTGGGCTCCCTCACTTCCTTGCTGGGTGGCCGGGGCTGACTTACTCTGTCCTTTTCTGCCTCAGTTCCTGCATCTGTACAGTGAGAATAATAGTGTCCATCTCAAAGCATCGCTGTGAGAATTGAGAATGTATGTGAAGCACTTTACACAGTATCTGGGCACCTAGAAGCACTCAGAAAAAGGGAATGTAAAAATATGTATAGAAAATAAGCTCTTAGTTACTTCCAGTGACTACTGATTTCTCTTTTTTAATTTTTATATTTTATTACAACTTTTAAAGTTCCAGCAGCAAAAAGGCACTACTTTTGTTTTCCTTTTTTTTTTTTTTTGGAGACAGAGTCTTGCTCCATAGCCCAGGCTGGAGTGCAGTGGCATGATCTCAGCTTACTGCAGCCTCAGCCTCCCTAGTAGCTGGTATGACAGCCAGGCGCCACCATACCTGGCTAATTTTAATATTTTCAGTAGAGACGGGCTTTCACCATGTTGGCCAGGCTGGTCTCGAACTCCTGACCTCAAGTGATCTGCCCGTTGGCCTCCCAAAGTGCTGGGATTACGCCAACACACCCGGCACAAAAAGGCACTCCTTTTCTAAAACCAATTTTATTAAAGGTATGTATATATGAAGTGACAGTACCCTGTACTGAGTGAGTGGTGCTAGAAAAGGTGCTGGCTGGGGAAGGATCTGCAGGATTATATATTTCAACTGCCATGTTTTAAGATGAGGAAACCAAGGCCCAGAATGACCACCTCCACAGCAAGCTGACACTAGAAGCCAGGTGTCCAGACTAGGCAGGGATGAAAGCACTGGACAAAGCAGGCCTGTCTGGCACTAATCACTGGGTACACAGTAATGACATGAACCGAGGGAATGAGGAGAAGGGACAGGGCCTGTAAAGGATGGAAAGAGTCCAAGTGACTTCAAGGCTTCAGGTTTGGGGGCTTGGAAGGATTGAGACTGAAATGGGCAGTTACTGAGAGAAGGGGTTTTGATGTGAAGAAGAGCACGCATTTGGTTTTGAATGTTGTCAGCCTTGAGAAATATCCGAGCAGGTTTCACCTACGGACAGGCTAAGATCTAGGCCTGGAGCTGAGTATCAGGCAGGATCAGGAATAAAAACCTAGGAAAAGATTTCCCAAAATTAAAAGATGAAGCGGTATAAACATACTTTTCAAAGTTCAAAGAATAGACCACAGTGGAAAATACCAAAGGGTCAAAGGATGAGTGGAGAGGGCAAGTCAAAATTAAAATGGGGAGAAGTGCCATCTAAGAAGAGGAAGATTGGGGCAATAAAGCTGAGGACTCGGTTTCAAGGTGGGCTCAACTATCCACAGTCTGAAATTCAGGAAGGAGGTCAGTAAAAATAAAGCTGGAAAAAGAAAACAAGCGTCTTTTGAATTAGACTAGGAGAAAGTCACCGTGATTAAAAAAGCAGTGTTAGAGATGGGAAATGAAGCGGCCCAAATCTTTTTTTTTTTTTTTTTGAGACAGTCTCGCTTTTGTCACCCAGGCTGGCATGCCAGGGTGCGATCTCAGCTCACCACAACCTCCATTTCCCAGGTTCAAGCGATTGTCCTACCTCAGTCTCCCAAGTAGCTGGGACTACAAGTACGAGCCAGCACGCCCTGCTAATTTTTGTATTTTTAGTAGAGACAGGGTTTTGCCATGTTGACCAGGCTGGTCTTGAACTCCTGACCTCAGGTGATCCATCCGCCTCAGCTTCCCAAAGTGCTGGGATTACAGGCGTGAGCCACCGCACCTGGCTCTTATTCAATAATTTAGACTGGGAAATAAAGTAAGAACGTGTTTGATGACAGTGGAGACAGACGGCAGAGCAAGGTAATGGCTTATTCAAGATGAAGGACTCCATGAATATTTGAAAGCAGAACAGAAGAGATGAAGAAGGAGATTAAAACTCTCGGGAGGCAGAAGATAAAGCTTGGGTAAGGGTCCTCAGGAGGCAAAAAAGCAAAAGCAAGAGAACAAGGCAAGACTGGAATCACTAGGATTATATCCCAAGGCATCTCTCCTTCTTGTTACTTGAATGATTTGAGTTTTAAGTATTTTGAGGTTTGGGAAGTCTTAGGCTATTAACAAGGACCTGAAAATTCCACTTATGTATTTCTTGTTTTCTAGAGGAAGCAAATCATGGCAAACTGGGGATGGTAACCTTTTCTCCTGGTGCAGTGTGGTTGAAACCTCACCACAGTATTTAGCACACTGGTCATTACATCATTGCTTGTGTTGCTTTTTGCTGAGTGTGATTCTTTCCTAATGGACTCTATGACGGGAGCACCCGTATGTGATCTTTTGACCACTGAATCCCAGTAATTTGTACAGTTCCAAACATACAATAGGAGCCCAATAAATATTTGTTAAATGGATGAATAAAGGAATCAGTGAATGAGCAGCCTCTCCCACAGAAAGGAAACTCATATTCAGGGAGATGATGCAGGATTTACCTTATTCAATCAGGCAGGTTAGCAAACACATAACCTCTTTAAACACTGTTTGGTAAATGGCCTTGAGTTATTTTCTTCTTTTTTTTTTGCAGGGGAGCTGTTGCGGGACAGAGTTTCATTCTGTCCCCCAGACTGGAGTGCAGTGGTACAATCTCGGCTCGCTGCAACCCCCACTGCCTCTGTTCAAGCAATTTTGTGCCTCGGCCTCCCAAGTGGCTGGGATTACAGGTGTCTGCCACCACACCTGGTTAATTTTTGTATTTTTAGTAGAGATGGGATTTCACCATGTTGGCCAGGCTGGTCTCGAACTCCTGGCCTCAAATGATCCACCTGCCTTGTCTTCCCAAAGTGCTTGGATTTACAGGCATGAGCCACCCCACCTGGCTTGAGTTTGTCTTGGATGCCTTTCTAGTACTTAAAAGACAAATTACACACCCCAAAGCTATCATAGAAGTTCCTAGAAGAATCTGTCCCTTGAATGTAGATTCAAAGCAAATTTAAACAGAGAATAAGTGGCATACAAAATACTGACTTTCTGTACTGACTTAATGGCAGTTTGCTTCTTTTCCTATCTGTAAAATGGTAACGGGTGCTTTGAAGGTATTTAAGATTGAAAAGCACTTAGGGTCTAATACCTTTATTGTTCACTACAAGTATTATCTCATTCTTTACTTCCTCCAAAAGTTTAATTTCCAACTTCGTAAAATATTTTGATTGTGATGCAACTGGGTTACTCAGTAGGCTTATCTTTTTGTGGATTTTCTAACTAAAAACCTTACTAGTACCAAAAACAAATAAGCTTCAGGATTCAAGTGGCACAGTGCATGGAATGAACGCCATCAATATTTGCTGATTGATTGAATAAATCATTCTTTAAGAAAAAAAAGTGGCCTCACTGCCGCCATTTCATTTCACCCTATATCAACTTTGTGAGATGGCTGTTACCCATCTTTAACAGACGAGAAATCTTAGGCTCAGGGAAATTAAGTTACTTGCCCAGCACCACCCAGCACCAGCAACTCAAACCTGAGCTGTCTGATGACCCAAGCCTCATCATTTCTTTTACCTGCTGCTTCTAACTTGGACTTTATCTTCTTTCTTTCTTTTTTGTTTTCCACCAGGAAAAGATGAACACAAGCCCTTGAGAGAGTGGTTTCTCATTGTGCTTATGGCAACCATCTGCTTCATCTTGTTAATTCTCTTGCTCATCTGTAGAATGTAAGTATTTGGGTACCTGCAGTGAGGTCTGAGTACTGCATTTTTACAGGCTTACCATGCCTCCGGTAGGCAGAAGGTGCTTATTATCTGGTAAAATTATGGTATTTTTGTGCCTGGATGACCTGTCCAAGATGAGTGTAGGTCAAATCAAAAGTGGAAACATCAGAGGTGATTTACAGAAGTTGGACAGAGCACAACGCAGCCCTCGGCTATCACTCACTCCTACTTGAAGTTGTCGACAGCTTTTAATATCTGTGAAGGTTTCTACTTGCAGGTTCTTTTGATTTCTTCTCAGTCTTCCACTCAGTCCTTGGCTGTCTTGGGTAAGCTGTCGGCATAGGCTTTTCACAGCTCAGGAAGGTTAAAATCACCAGAATGCCTGCACATCATCATCCTCAACTATCAGGTCACCAGGCCTCTGAGTGGCTGATGGCTATTAGGTCAAACACAGATTCTAGAAATCGCATGTGGATCTGGTGTCCTATCCTAGAGCCTGCAAATAGCCCATAAGTACCCCTTACCCATTTTAGCATTCAGTAAGGCACAAGACCTTTTAGGAGACTTAAAAACATGTTTTGTCTTGGCCCTTTCATAATTTAGAAAATGAGTTTTATAAGGGCTGGGCACGGTGGCTCACACCTGTAATTCCAGCACTTTGGGAGGCCATGGCGGGCAGATCATGAGGTCAGGAGATCGAGACCATCCTGGCTAATGTGGTGAAACCCATCTCTACTAAAAATACAAAAAATTAGCCGGGCGTGGTGGTACACGCCTGTAGTCCCAGCTATGAACCTGGGAGGCAGAGGTTGTAGTGAGCCGAGATCGCACCACTGCACTCCAGCCTGGGCAACAGAGTGAGACTCCATCTCAAAAAAAAAAAAAAAAAGGAAAGAAAAGAAAAGAAAATGACTTTTCTATTAAACAGCTTTACTATATTATAAACGTTATATTTAGATGGCATCTACAGGTTGGGGGAAGGCAGTACAAAGGAGATGAAAAGCAAATAAACTCGGCTGGGGATGGTGACTCACATCTGTAATCTCAGCACTTTGGGAGGCCGAGGTTGGAGGATCACTTGAGGTCAAGAGTTCGAGACCAGCCTGGGCAACGTGGTGAAACCCTGTATCTTCAAAAAATACAAAAATTAGCTGAGCACAGTGGCATGTGCCTGTAGTCCCAGCTACTCAGGAGGCTGAGGCAGGAGAATTGCTTGAGCCCAAGAGATGGAGGTTGCAATGAGCTGTGATGATGCCGCTGCACTCCAGCCTGGGTGACAGAGCAAGACATTGTCTCAAAAAAAACAAAATTAAGTAAACCCTGTGAGTAAACACAGTTGAGGAAGGAATGCTTCAATCAGCATTGCAGGAAACGGCACAACATCACACACTTGAAAGTTCATTTTGAGAGATTAGGCCTCGTAACACCCACTGACACAAAGCATTTTCCCATTTGGTCTTCCCTGGATGACTCAGAAGCCACAACAAAGCCTTGTGGTACCCACAAAGTCTTCACCTATAATTTTGGAAGTCTTGGTACATAAAGATTTTGAATTTACAAAACAGCAGGTTCTAGAATTAACCAGGTCAATTTTTAGAGTAGATATTTAGAGACAAAAGGTATACTCATGCTCACCTAATTCCTTCTTTACTCTGTTTTCAGATGTCATTTATGGATCAAGTTGTTTCCACCAATTCCAGCACCAAAAAGTAATATCAAAGATCTCTTTGTAACTGCTAACTATGAGGTAATATTGAAAGTTCTTATGATATGCCATATGTGTCCAGGATTGAGTCCCCTGGGATCTGTCATTGGGTTTAGTTTTCTATATTACAAGGCAGGGCTTTTACTCAGAAGACCACGAGCATTTCTGTTGCTTCAGTCATTCTGTTCTTTGGCTAATTCAGTTGTTTGTATTTTTTAAGAGATGGGGTCTTGCTATGTTGCCCAGGCTGGTCTCAAACACCTGGGTCTAAGCGATCCTCCCACCTCAGCCTCCCAAGTAGCTGGAACTACAGAAGCATGCCACCATGCCTGCTTGCCTGATTGTTTTATTATGCATGTTCATTACTGACATATTGGAAAGGTACTGAGTTACAAGTGTTCTTTCCAGTTAGTCTTAAATTTTAATTTCATATCAGCCATCCCTTAACTGACTTTGGACAATCTCTTCAACCCTATGAGTTTTGAATTTCTTTCTGGTATAATAAGGGACACAAATTAGATTGTACAATGTTCTGCTTAGCTCTAATGTTTTAAGACTCCATGTTTCCACGTGAGTATCTAAGTTAATAGAGAATTTTCAGAGGGAACTTTAGCTCTTTAGTATAAAAAAGACTATAGAAAAGGCAAATTATTTCACCCAGTATGCATTTTCTTAGGTCTGTTCACCATTCAGAGCACTTAGGTTCAGCCCAGTGGTCACTTACTTATGGCTATTCAATTGTTCCAGCATCATTTGTTGAAGTAAATAATCCTTTCCCCATTGACTTGTCTTGGCATTTCTGCTGGAAATTAGTTGCTATATATAGTTGGGTCTATTTCTGGAGTATCTGTTTGGTTTTATTGATCTATTTGTCTGTCTTTATGCTAATACAATACTGTCTTGATTACTGTAGCTTTATTGTAAACCATGAGACCATTTGTATAAGGCCCAAAATTTTTTAATAAGTTGTTTAGGCTATTCTAGGTCCTCTGCATTTTCATATACATCTTAGATTCAGCTGATAATTTTCTACAAAAATAGGTAGCTGGGATTTGGGGTGATATTGTGTTGAGTTATAAGTTAATTTGGGGAAAAGTGACATTTTAATAATATGAAGTCTTCTTATCTATAAACATAGCATATCACTCCATTTATTTAGGCTTTCTTTAACTTCTCTCAGCAATGGTTTGTGATTCTTCAGTGTATAATTAATGCACTTTGTCAAATTTATCCTTAAAGTGAACAGTTATTTAGATCAGGGCTCAACACACTTTTTCTGTAAAGGGCCAGGTAGTAAATATTTGAGGGACAAATGGTTTCTGTTTCAACTCTTCAACTCTGCCATTGTAGTGTGAAAGTAGCCACAGAGCGGCCGGGCGCGGTGGCTCAAGCCTGTAATCCCAGCACTTTGGGAGGCCGAGACGGGCGGATCACGAGGTCAGGAGATCAAGACCATCCTGGCTAACACAGTGAAACCCCGTCTCTACTAAAAATACAAAAAATTAGCCGGGCGTAGTGGCGGCGCCTGTAGTCCCAGCTACTCGGGAGGCTGAGGCAGGAGAATGGC